>NC_080021.1:105223728-105848728 GCF_030020395.1 Manis pentadactyla
TTTCCTTAGTCTTAATTTTAGAGGTGATAAAGTTTCCATGGGGAAGAATATAAGAAAAGAATGTAGATAAGGACAGAAAGGTAAAGAAATCTGCATAAGGAAAAATAAAAGTCATTTTAACTCTCTCTCTCCTTTTTGCTTCCTTATGTAAGATACAAAAATGTTTGTTTGGCAGTAATTAATCCCAAACACCTTTTTCCCAATGTTGACACTTCAACTTCCATTACATCTTATTCCAAGAGTGATATACACACATCTTTCTACAGAGGTAAGAAAAAGTGAGAGTGGAAAGTAAAAGATGACCTATAAAGAAAAGGACACCCCTGTCTTCATTAAGGAAGAGCAGAGAGATGTCCCCTCCATACTCATTCAACTACACTGAAATGTTACCTAACATGCCTTAATTTTTAAACTCCTTATATGGCTGAGTTAACATTTTGAAAGACCTACTTATAAGTTAAGAGTAAAAATCCACAGAGAACAGAAGGAAAATTTTCTGCCCAACGGCAGCATAAATCAAGGTTTTGTTAGGCACATTTGATTTCTTGCTTTGGTGCCTTGCAAGCCCACTAAGCTAGGTTGCCAGGCAACCATGTCAGCCTTGCTCAATATAGATATTAACAGGTTTAGGTTACATTGGAGGAAAAAAAAAGGAGTGAAAATGAGCACAGACACATCCTTCACCTGGAAATTTGGGAAAACAAGCCATTTTTTCAACTCAGTAGAAACAAACGTTATTTCATACTTTTGGCACACTCCATTCCCTGAGATGGTAAGGGTGGCTGATGTCCTCATTTGAAGTAATACACCTGCCCACTGTGTAGGGAGAAATACACTTGTCCACTGCCACCATGACTTGCAATTCTGGTTTTAAAACACTGAGATTTTAGAGCTTGAACAAACTTCATGTTCATCTTAATAAAGTAAGAAGAACATGTCTAAAATGTTTTATAGTAGAGGGTTCTCTCATGGAGACCATTTTTGCTCTTCACTGGTAGGAGTAGACCAGATATGACTCTACCCCATGGGTCAAGACTAAACAACTGTCCTCATGAAGATGAGCTTAACTAGCGCCACAACCAGCCAAGGGCAGAAACGCACGCGCTCCCAGATGGATCGCCTTCCTCTCCAGGCAGGACCCTGGCATCTCCGCAGTGTTTTTACACGATGGAGAAGTTGCCTTTGAACCACTCATGTGAGCTGTCATCATTTGTAAGGCCAAACTCAGTATTGGCTCTTAGGCAGAGAAGCCAGTGTGGGCACTGAGATGTGTTTCTTCTTCCTTTTTTTTCCTCCCTCTCTCAAATATTTCTCACATCCCTACTTTTCTGTCTGTACTCCCACACAGCCTTTAGGGAAAAACAAAACCAAACAAAAATAAACTCTACTCCTTCATCTCCAGAGGCACCACCAGTGGCCACCAAGGTTTCAGCTCGACTTTCTTCACTGTGAATTCTGCCATGGGACTGAAGACCACAGAGGGACCCCCGTAAGCTGTCAGAGCTTAAAGGACACCTGCGGCCAGGTAGGAAGCGATGAGAGAGCTCCAGGAGGAAGCAGGCTCTCTGCTTAGCCCAGATGGCACACGGTTGCAATCTGCCAGCCAGTCTAACAGTCTACCCCACACCTGACTGTTACTCACAATAAAAAATATGTGCAATCATTGGTGTTGCTGCTGTTCAAACCTGCGAGCAGCTAAGAAGCTCGCTGCAGCCACAGATGTCCTGCCAGTGTACTCACACCCCTGCAGTGTAGGTTGTGGGGATCACTGTGACAAGATTGCAGAGCCGCCTCAACACTTCTATTCCCAGATGAGTGATTCCATTGTGATTTCTCTTGCATCAAGATGGGATGCCCGATGCTGGTAACTTTAAGAAATCTATGAGAATGCTATTTCTTCCTTCTGCTTTGACAGATTGGTAACATTTTTACTCCCAGCATTTCTTAAGACTATGGTAATTTAAATAGAATGCTTAACTTGGGTTATTTTCTTGATTTCCTATCTCCAGGAAATGTGAAATAGTCCTGTCTTGCCTGTACATTAGGAAGAGGCTTGGCGGATTTACTGTGAGGGGCTTGTTTAATCAGAAGGAAGACAGAAGAACCTTGTCATCCCCCTTCACGTGCTTTCCTTCATGCTCCCAGAAAGCACTAAGTCAGCTCATTTCACTCTTTGACTTGGGAAATTAATAACCATCATACATTCAAGAGCTGGAAACTAGTGAATGGAGCTGAGATAAAAATGCCAAACTTCCATGGCGAGAGGAATACTGATACGTTTGCACTCCTGATCACAGACGTCTCCTTTTTTTGAAAGGAGTGGGGCTTCCTTTGCATTTGGATACTTTCTATCTCACCTTAATTTTTTGGTAGAATGCAAGTTAAAATAGTGCTCTTTACTCACTGTCTCACTTCCTTGGATTGGCATTAGTTTTTTGGACAAATCCCATCTTGCTTTCTTCCCCAGTGTGTTCTGAATAACCTGCTAATTTTTTCCCAGAAATCACTGCATCAGTGTTGATGGTAAAAACAAACAGATTTTGGTTACATTTTAAACATGTTAATCATCAAGGACATTGCACAAATCTAGAAGTTTGAAATGTAGTATGTTCTGTTGGATTTACTGACATAAATGCAAACTTATCTTACACAAGGGCTACACATACACGTAGTGAGGGTCACTCTAGGAGCTCTTATTTCACATGACCTTCACTGATAAGACTTAGTACTGACTTTGGTACAATAGTAACAGCAATTAAATTACAGGGGTGTGGGAGCAGAGGTGCCAGGGTGTGAACGCAGCACACATGTTCAGAAAAGTAGAGGTCCTACTCATGGATGTGGTAGGAAGTGGGCCAGAAATGTAGACTGAGTCCAGACATAGACACTCTCCGAGGCCAGGCTAAGACACCTAGGCTGGCATCAGAGGTCACTGTATGCAGCACGGCAGCCAGGTGAAATCCCTGCTCACTGTTGTTATGATCCCTCTTGTTGCCCGTAGGTATATTTCCTGCATTCTTGTGATTAATCCTCACTACCACCATGTAAGGTGAGCATAATGATCCCCATTTCACCAGTAAAGAAGGTAATCCTTGAAGAGATTGGTTAACCTGCCAAGGTCACAAAGCTGATGCCTCCTGCCTAACGCCAGTGAGTCGCAGGCGAATGCCCACTCCCCTCCACTCCACTTCAGGGTTCAAGCTGCAGAGCCATCTGGGGAAAGCTCACCCAGCCCCGGTCCTTCTCCCTGCCCTCTGCACTGCAATCGTCCACCTCTACTCTGCTCTAACAATGAGAGTGACCATAGAGTGTGCTGTGCAAACGCTTTTGAAAGTGAAAGAAGACATTGTTAATAGTTGCTGTGGAGCAACAGGCATAATATGGGACTTCTGGTCACCCTAGTTTGAATGAATCCCTGAAACAGGGTTAACATTTATTTGGTAACTCAATTTGAAATCACTCACAATGGGATCTTTCCAACCTTTTCTCCAAAGGCAGCATCTCTGAGGATGTCTCCATCTAACTGCTCACAGGGCCCCACCCCACCCAGCCCACACAGCAGTTTCAAGGTAGAAGGAAGCACCCTGTCTTTATTACCTCTCTTTTACCTTCCACCTATAGACAAGGATGGGCCACACCTGCCCTTCTCCCAAGCAGCGGAATTGCAGGGTGTGTGTGTGTGCCTGTGTTTTCTGAAGGGTCGACCCTGCTGATCAAGGCAGCTAATGCCCACTAGAGTGGTCACTCACAACCAGACTGCATGAAGGCTGGGCAGTAGGAATGAAATCCTCAAACAGGATGCAGACTCAGACCCCTTTGACCATAGTGTGATTTGGTAACCCAGGGAAACTCTACCACCTTTTCATCTTTGGGGAAAAAGTCACAGTTGGCCTTCCCATGCCTGGGCCTTAAAGGCCTCAGGGGCATCTAGACAAATGATGACAGATCAACACCTTCTTCCAGAAATGTCACACTTCTTGGTTAGTCAGAACATAGTGCCCTCAAGTTTAGATTTTAAAAGATATCTGTCATGACCCTGCTTGAGCTTTTTTTAACCTTTACCCCAATAGTAAAAGGGGAAGAACTCAACAGAACACTTAGTGACTTGAGGATATTTATTCGATCTTCCTCACCCTTCCTTATCCACGCTCTGATGGCCTTCAGAGCATGATCTGAAGACCCAGGAACACCCAGGCAGAGATGCCAGCCCCAAGGGAAAACCTGTTTGCACCCCAGCGTGACACAATGGCATGTAATGAGTGTGAACCCCACACGGGGTAGGGACTCCCTCACTCCCAGACATTAGCTCTATCAGAACTAGAGATGCTGTCACAGCAAACTGGGAAAGAAACTCCACAGGCTGGAAGCTCATCTCATCTAAGACCAGGGCTCAAATCCAAGAGCAAGGAGCTGCAGGGGCAGGCAGAGGGGCCTCTGGCTCTCAGCCACCAGTCTCTGACGGTGGACCCCTTGGTCTTCTCTGTGACGGGAATCAGTTGGGTTCAGGCATGTTTAATTTAACTCTATCTGTGGAGGGTGAGGAGTCTGTAAAGGCTTTGGTCTGCCAGAGAACTGAGGAAAATCTGGACTGAAGTGAACTTACTGAACACAAGTGTTTGGAAAGGATTGCAGAAGGGAAAGTTTGGAAGTTAGCACACACTACAAAGGCTGCTGCAGAGTCTAGTAGGTACGAGACAAGAAATCCCTGAATTAGTGTGACAGCTGTAGGACTGGAAAGGACAACAGGAACAAATTAGACATTAACAAATTACTTGTGCATGCTAGCACTATAATAAGCACTTTATGTACAGTATTTTTTAACTACTCCTATAGGAAAAGTTTTATTATCCTCATTTTACAGATGAATAAATTGAGCCTCAGAGATTGGTAACTTGTCCAAGGTCACACAGCTAGAAGAACCAGGATTTAAACTCAGAATCTTTCTCCAAAGTTCCTATTGTCCCCATGATAGTGCACTGTCAACAAGGTTTTGAAATTTGGTGACATGGGAGAATAATGTCACCAGTAACAGAAATGGTAAACAGAAAATCAGGGGAAAAGTGTTAGTGTGGAGACAGAGAATGATGACTGGCTCCCTTTCAAATGTATGAATATTCTCTAAGTTAGAACTACGATTATTTTTAAAGGGTACACATGTTAATGTTAAAAACACAATATTGGCAGGCATTATACAAATGCATACCTCTTACGATTTATGGCTGGCTATGTTAAGCACCACATCTATATTTATTAGAGATAGCTGGTGTAATCTCTCAGGTTTCCATGCCTTGCTACAGAACCCATCCATTTACTGAAAAAAATGCTTATTGGAAGAAAAAACTGTCTCCCTCCATGTGTGAGTTTCTGAAATACTCTTAGCAGCTGTGAGCAAAAGTAAATAATTTATCTGTATCACCGGACACACCCTAATTTCCTGTCAGCTGGGAGTGAAGTTGAAAGGGAAAACCTGCACAGGTGTTTGAAATCAGTTTAGTAAAACTTCTGTGGCCCAACAAGGAGAAAGCACAGAGGAAATAACATTAGGGCAACACTTCCGATGAGAGTGATAGGTGTTCAAGGCATAAAAAGGAAAATAGAAAACTGGATGTTTTAAGAAACTATTATTGTCTGAAAGACCAGTGACTGAGATGAGATGCTTCAGTGAAACTTGGCTACCAAGTGAAGCAAGACCAAGAAGCAAATCTCTGGCAAAGTATAAAGAAGAAGCAGCTTTAAATTGATCCAGACAGACACATGCATCAACAGTGATCAGAGAGGTTAAAAAAAAAAAGAATAGTGACTCTTGACAATTTCAGAAAGACACCTACATGAAAGTAAGATGAAACTGATTCAGGGGGTCACGTGATCCAGGTAAGGCGCTGGAGTCTTTCTTGGAAAACAGCTTTTCCACTTCAGAGATGAATTAAGTGTCCCACTCTGCACACAATGGGCTTACTTTCCATGTTAGTCTTTTAGCCGACTTCTATAACCCCCATTTTATAACATAATAGCATGTGCATGCTTTATGCATTTTCTGGAGCATCTCTACCAAGAAACAGAAAATAGGTCCTAAACTTCTGAGTACTCCTTTTGTCTCAAGCACTCTGTTACATGAATGTAATTCACTGATGCTCTTTATGGCCTCACTGCATTGCCTTAAATAAATTTTATTAGTTTCTTATGGTACATAATTTCAAAAATGGAACAATAGCTAGTGAAATATATTATACAAAAATAATAATTATTACAGAAAGGACTACAGATTTGGAATACCAAAGAGTTTAGTGTGACTGATTTAAGCTTCTGAGAATTAAAAGAATGGCAACGGAGCTCATTCACTGACATGATCCTAAGGGAGAATCTGTTATTTTTGTATTTCCAGGGCAAAGTGACTTTTCAACAAAGGAGGTCATTCAGATCTGCTGCCTTAAGGGGTCTATACAGCATTCATGAGCCAATGTCCACATGACCATGTCTCAAAAAACAGACCTCTAGAAAAGTTTTTAACAGCCAAAGAATATACAGAGATTCCACAATGAATTTTCAAATTGTGTACTTAACCATAGCCTAACAAAATGTAAAAATTGCTGTTGGGAGAGCTGCATTCCATCAGTCTGGATCCTGCCTCCCAAACCTTCCTTCAGTACCATCTTTAACATTACCTTAACATTTATTCTAATGTCTGTACTCCAAAAACAACATCATGCACATTTGTGAAATTGTCCCAACAACATTAAAAATAAAAAACAAGCTTCTGAACTCTTAAGACCATAACCCTATGTAAAGCTTGAATGTGGCATGGCGATCACTTCTCTCCCCTTCCTTCTTGCTGTCTGTAACCTTATGTAGGTGGCGAGTGCAGGTGTGCTGGCCTATGAAGCCTCTACATAACCACTATTCCCTCAAGATTTGAAGAGAGGGATCTAGATCTGTCTTGGAATCCCCAATGAAGCAAGTACCAAAGATATGCAAGTACATGCAAAGGACATAAGGAAATTCTAAGAATGTCACTACAGTCCAGCCACACTGGCCTTCTTGCCATTCCTCACATACTCTGGGCCCACTGCTGCCCAGGACCTTTGCACCTGAATAGTTCCTTTGCTGGAATAGCTTGATTCTGATGTTTCTCCGCGGCTGACTCTGTTACCTTCTCATTGTCTTTGCTTAAAGTTTGATCAATGAATTTACAATACTCCCTTCCAATTTCTGTCACCTCCTAACCCATATCCCTGTTTTACTCACCACCTTACATACTACTTATCTACATATTTGCTTTTTGTGTCTCCCTTCACTAGAGACAAAGGACAAGGACTTTCAAGTATCTTATTCACTGCTATGTCCTCAGTGCCTGGCCTATCATAAAGAAGTTACTCAATAATATTTGCTGAAAGATTGTTGAACCCTTATAGCAGGATGACATGATAATCCTCACTACATCTCAGAGAAATAGGGAGTTAATATCCTCTTGTTCATTTTGCAGCCAGAGAAACTCTCGGGCATGGTTTAAGCAACTGCCCCGACACCTGCTGCCACAGGTGGGCACCAGGAACAGAAAGATGCTGTTTTGCTCTGAGCTTATGGTGGTCAGCAATGTGTGTTTTTATGTTGCTTTCATCATATGGGACAAAGCGTATCTAAGGAATACTTTAGAGAAGCCAGGGGTAGAGAGATGAGACCTGCTGTCACCACCACAAGGTTCACTATGTGGTTCAAGGCGAGATGGCCCAGTTCATGCTCTTCTTGAACTCAAGTCTACATGAATGCTCAGAAGGAAACTGGCCCACAGCAAAGGCGGGGATACCAGACACATTTCACTCCATGTAGCCAAAGAATTCAAGAGAAAGGTCATTCAATGCCTAAACCAACCACAACCGATTACATTGAAGTGATGGTCAACACGTGAAAGTCTGTGTACATCCTATACTCAAAAGAAGGCATTCATACTATTAATAAACCAATAATATTACTTGTTCACTGCACAATCAATACACACCAACCAAAATACTGTATTCCCTATAATGCCACAGTAACTAAACTTGTAAACCTTGCTGGTGACAAACTGTGGTAGAGAGACATTTATATAGTAACATTATACAGTGGGACATGTAAGCCTACATTTTAAACAAGAAAATACACAAGTATTTTAACTCTATTAATATAACTGCTTCTAAATTTTTAGCCAACAGCTTGAACTTTTCAAAAAATATTAGCATAATTGAGTCTATAGTAAACCAAACCCAATAGTGGTCTGAGCTTATAAAATGTTTCAAGTTTTGCCCTTATGGTCGAATCACTCCATTAAGCAGGCACTGCTTTGGGAGGATTAATCCTGTAGGATGATTAATAAGAAGGAGGGCATATACTTTTGAAACTACTCTTCCTTCGATGTTTATACACTGGAACAAAGTGACACACATCCATTTGGGCATAAGAATTAGCTGCTTGAGCCATTTGTACAGGAAAGGAAAGAGCTCCACTGGTTAGGCCAAGGATCTCTCTGTGAATCGTACCCCTTGGTCATATTAGGAGGGGATGAAAATCAACACTAGCTACAATACCAAGACAAAAATATTAATTTTAAAAAATGAGCAACTTGAAAAAATTTTGTCAGTCTTTGGAAATAGTTTTGGGAGTTGTGTTTTATACTAAGACACATCTCTTTAATTACATACTATGAAGAGTAACTGTCCATAACAGAAAAAATATCAGTCACCATTTTCAGACAAATAATGTGCTAATTCATATAAAGTAAGAATAACCTAATTAGTGAATTTCCAGTTAAGGTCATAAAAATTATCTCTTGACCAAAAGGATGGACTCATTTATTTTTCCTGAGTTAATAAGAAAACCACAATCACATCTAATAATAAATCTGTGATGACTGTGGTTAGGTTGCATGTGCTGATGCCAGCTAAAACACTGGTGCTGGAGACATAGCTTTATGTGGCAAGTAGAAGGCCTTTGCTGGCCTACTAATCTGAATGCATCAAGCTCACTAAAAATGGTAGCAGGGAATGAAGGCCACTTGTTCCTTTAAGACCTTACAGATTTTTCTCATTATTTTGAGCTCAGTCTGACATATTTCGTATTTTGGGTAGGAAACTAACTTGAAACAACATGAAAAGGTCAAATTTGATTAGAATTAATATGCCACTTTTATTCCTGGAATGTTAAACTTTCAATATACATGCCTGTTATTGGTTGACAAAAATTATTTAGACATGTAAAATTGAGAAATATCCATTGCTATCTTTTTTCTAAGAAAAAAAGGAACTTAGCAACAACATGCCTAAATAATGAAAACTGTTCATCTTTCCCTTAAAATTTGTCTTAATACCACAAAAAGAAATCCACACTATCTTTATTAAACACAAACATTAAAAGTATGCATTAAAAACATCTTAAAAGTATAACCTTGACTATGTAGTAATGCATTTTAAATTCTGTGTGCATTTAATGCATTTAAAATCCAAAGCAACTTAAGCATGGCAAAACCAACCTAGAGATTACATGCCTTTATAGTTCATATTTTAGCAAGCACACCATCATGCTTTTGCCAAAAGATTTCTAACACTTAAAAAGATATTTATATGCTTTTCTAAGGCAGATACTTTCTGAAAGTCTCCCAAACACTTCTACTAACATGAAACCACAAGATGTCTTTGTGTTCTCAAATTACGTGTTTCTACTTCAAAAATATTTTTAAGAGCTATGCAATCATTATCTACTTACCCAGGAGACATTTTTACCCTTAGGTGTCTTTAGCATGGCAACATGCAGAACTGAGGTGGCCAGCAACAGTTTCACCAACACGGAAAATCCAATGGAGTATGTTCCAAATGGCTTTGTTACCCAAATGCAAAAAGTTCCCTGGTTTGCCAGACACAGCCATCATAAGCAGCAATGAAGATTACCGTCAGGTAACCCATTTTTCTTCTCGGTACTAAGCATGTGAACACACACATACCAACTCACTACTATAATTACTCAGTATGTGGAGACAGAAGCTGCAACATGAGTATCTTCTATAGAGCCGCAAAATACAGAGTGGAGTACTTCCTTAAACATTAGAACTTGAATGCATGTAGAAATGTCCAAAAAATCACAGAGTAATTCCTCCTTCAGCTGCTCAGTTGCAATTCCCAATTACTCCCCAAGCTTTAATAAAAAGCCTGCTAGCAATAGCTTACAATTACTTAGGTAGAAAAATAGTGAAAGCAAGTAGCACTTAGGAGACCTTTTTAGGTTAGCTGCTGGTGGCATCCATTTTAGAAGGCGCCCGGCTCCAGGGCTGTCCAGAAGATAAAGAGAAATGCAGAGCTCAGTTTCAATAAATAATACATAGTCTCAGGTACAGTGTGTACCTGTGAGTACCTTCTGTGCAGCCTCTGTCAGTATCGCTCGCTCTGCAGTCCTAGCTACTCACAGCACACCTGTTATTATGAAACTGCTCTGGGAGAGGCTGGTCTCCTAACAACCAGGAGCATCTGTTTATAAGGTAAGAAAAACAGAAGCCCCAGAAGGGAGCAAATTAGAAGCCCCAGAAGAAAGAGCAAGGCTGGGAAGTCAGGGTTGGCTCTCCCCGCTTTGTCTCTGTGTCCTTGTGCCCCTTTTCTTTTACCTCCTGTCAATCTAGATTAACTAAGCAGATCCAGGCTAAATTTTGCAACTATCAGTAGTGATTAGTGTGAGTTGATGAAATCGGATTATACAGGCGGACCTCTGCTTTCTCCCTCGGCCAGCTGCCAACCCCCCCCACCCCAGTGGGAAAGCCTGTCCTCCCTTCAAGTCAAAGGATTGAAGCATTCTGGAAGGTTCTGCTGGAAGGAATATGCTAAGAGAAGACCTGACCACCTAAAGCTGCTCAGATACAAAGGGGGAGGAACCACCTACAGTATTTCACACTTCACTGTGTTTTTCTTCCAAATTCTACTGTTCTCTCAGATTGAAAGATAAATTACCATGAAAGAAATGAATAACATGTTTTCATTTCACCAATTTTATTTTTCTAGAAGGGTAACCAGATTGACCAACAGACTGACATGGGAGACTACCAAAGGGTCTGGGAACTGAATTTTCAACCAACTCAAAAATCAGATGAAAAATTAAAATAGAAAGTCAAGGTAAAAAGGATGTTTAAAATGAAAGATCCCCTTCATTGTGTGCATCCTGCATCTATGTGTGTGAGTAAATCTCATCTGCCTCATATGATACAGGCTCCCGAGAAATGGCTCATCTCTACTCTATTTTTTCCCTTTGGGTAGCATAGTATTTATGGTTGCTTGATAACCATTGTTGACTAGCAATTCCATTACAGTTCCATTATTTATTTTATTTTATTTTATTTTATTTTATTTTATTTTTTTTTATTTTTAGATAATTATTTTTTATTGAAGGGTAGTTGACACACAGTATTACATTACATTAGTTTCAGGTGTACAACACAGTGATTCAACATTTATATACATGATAATTCTAAGTACCAGCTATCACCATACCAAGTTGTTACAATATTTTGACTATATTCCTTATGCTATACATTACATCCCGGTTGCTTATTTATTTTACAATTGGAAGTGTGTACTTTTTCTTGGTTGTTGTTGTTAGGGCATCTCTCATTTTTATTGATCAAATGGTTGTTAACAACAATAAAATTCTGTATAGGGGAGTCAATGCTCAATGCACAATCATTAATCCACCCCAAGCCTAATTTTCGTCAGTCTCCAATCTTCTGAAGCATAACGAACAAGTTCTTACATGGAGAACAAATTCTTACATAGTGAATAAGTTACATGGTGAACAGTACAAGGGCAGTCATCACAGAAACTTTTGGTTTTGCTCATGCATTATGAACTATAAACAGTCAGTTCAAATATGAATACACATTTGATTTTTATACTTGATTTATATGTGGATACCACATTTCTCTCTTTATTATTTTTAATAAGATGCTGAAGTGGTAGGTAGATACAACATAAAGGTAGAAAACATAGTTTAGTGTTGTAAGAGAGCAAATGTAGATGATCAGGTGTGTGCCTGTAGACTATGTGTTAATCCAAGCTAGACAAGGGCAATAAAACATCCACATATGCAGAAGATTTCTCTCAGTACAGGGGGGGTGAGGTTCTAAGCCTCACCTCTGTTGATCCCCAATTTCTCACCTGATGACCCCCCAGCGACTGTGCCTGTCTTAGGTTGTTCCTCCCTTGAGGAATCTTACCCGTCTCTGGCTAACCAGTCATCTTCCGGGGCCACACAGGGAAATGTTAAGTTGGTAAGTGAGAGAGAAGCCTTATTGTTTGAAATGGTTAGCTTTTTATTTCTTTGCATATTTATGCCCTGTGGCTTCTATGCCCAGCATTTGTCTTGAGGTATCTTTACCACTTGGAGGAGTTATGATACTCGGTAAATTTGATATGAGGCACGAATTCTATTTAAGAATTCGTTGTAATTAGGAAGGAAGAAGAAAAGCTATAGAAGTAGCAGGCGGGAGAAAACATGGGAAGATTGATTATTTCTTTGACATATCTTCTTGTAGAGTAACTTCAGCATGTATATATTTTAAGCTACTACTTAAATTGCGCACACACATTAACATAATAGGAGTATAGTTACATAACCAAAGCATACCTGTAATTACCAGCCATCTCCAGTGAAACCAAGAAAACCAGTTAGGCACCCTAGGCATTTGTGAAAACTTATCAATGATATGATGGTTATTATCTAACTGAATTTGAATAGTTTGAGAAAAATCAGACAAATTAAAACAACCCATTCCTGGGCACTGTTCACATCCCATATGTTCTTTTAACAGTAAATAGTCTGTAGTTGTAAGATTTTGGAGCGCTACAATTTGCACTTCTCCTAATTCTTGGTTGAGTTCCAACAGTATAGATCCAGTCAAATTTGTTGTTTTACTGTATGCACAGGCCAGCTTAGATATCTCCTTCATTCCCATGGCAAGTCCAGGAGCTGGTGGGATGAGTGCATCTACAGCTGTAGCAGTGCGTGGATCTTTGTTGGGGTTTTTTGATGATCATCTTCTGGCATGAGTCTTCCCGAGAGTGCTGATGTTGGAAGTTCTCTTTCATATCGTATCTTAGTTCATTTTCGGGGTAGCCAAATTAGGCTTTGATCCTCTGTATAAACACAAACAGACCCTTTGCCTACACTTTTATATGTCCTTTATATTATTGTGTAGAACTCATTAGAGGTCACCACATAGGAACTGCATTTTTTTTTTTTTTTAATCATTAATCTACACTTACATGACGAATACTTACGAATACTTTGTTTACTAGGCTCTCCCCTATACCAGGTCCCCCCTATATACTCCTTTACAGTCACTGTCCATCAGCGTAGCAACCTGTTGTAGAATCACTACTTGTCTTCTCTGTGTTGTACAGCCCTCCCCTTTCTCCCACCCCGCTATGGATGCTAATCTTAATACCCCCCTACTTCTCCCCCCCTTATCCCTCCCTACCCACCCATCCTCCCCAGTCCCTTTCCCTTTGGTACCTGTTAGTCCATTCTTGAGTTCTGTGATTCTGCTGCTGTTTTGTTCCTTCAGTTTTTCCTTTGTTCTTATATTCCACAGATGAGTGAAATCATTTGGTATTTCTCTTTCTCTGCTTGGCTTGTTTCACTGAGCAAAATACCCTCCAGCTCCATCCATGTTGCTGCAAATGGTTGGATTTGCCCTTTTCTTATGGCTGAGTAGTATTCCATTGTGTATATGTACCACATCTTCTTTATCCATTCATCTATCGATGGACATTTAGGTTGCTTCCAATTCTTGGCTATTGTAAATAGTGCTGCGATAAACATAGGGGTGCACTGATCTTTCTCATACTTGATTGCTGCATTCTTAGGGTAAATTCCTAGGAGTGCAATTCCTGGGTCAAATGGTAAGTCTGTTTTGAGCATTTTGATGTACCTCCATACTGCTTTCCACAATGGTTGAACAAGTTTCCATTCCCACCAGCAGTGTAGGAGGGTTCCCCTTTCTCCACAGCCTCGCCAACATTTGTTGTTGTTTGTCTTTTGGATGGCAGCCATCCTTACTGGTGTGAGGTGATACCTCATTGTAGTTTTAATTTGCATTTCTCTGATAATTAGCGATGTGGAGCATCTTTTCATGTGTCTGTTGGCCATCTGTATTTCTTTTTTGGAGAACCGTCTGTTCAGTTCCTTTGCCCATTTTTTAATTGGGTTATTTGTTTTTTGTTTGTTGAGGCGTGTGAGCTCTTTATATATTCTGGAGGTCAAGCCTTTATCGGATGTGTCATTTTCAAAGATATTCTCCCATACTGTAGGGTTTCTTTTTGTTCTATTGATGGTGTCTTTTGCTGTACAGAAGCTTTTCAGCTTAATATAGTCCCACTTGTTCATTTTTGCTGTTGTTTTCCTTGCCCGGGGAGATATGTTCAAGAAGAGGTCACTCATGTTTATGTCTAAGAGGTTTGTGCCTATGTTTTCTTCCAAGAGTTTAATGGTTTCATGACTTAAATTCAGGTCTTTGATCCTTTTGAGTTTACTTTTGTATATGGGGTTAGACGATGGTCCAGTTTCATTCTCCTACATGTAGCTGTCCAGTTTTGCCAGCACCATCTGTTGAAGAGACTGTCATTTCGCCATTGTATGTCCATGGCTCCTTTATCAAATATTAATTGACCATATATGTCTGAGTTAATGTCTGGATTCTCTAGTCTGTTCCATTGGTCTGTGGCTCTGTTCTTGTGCCAGTACCAAATTGTCTTGATTACTATGGCTTTATAATAGAGCTTGAAGTTGGGGAGTGAGATCCCCCCTACTTTATTCTTCTTTCTCAGGATTGCTTTGGCTATTCGGGGTCTTTGGTGGTTCCATATGAATTTTTGAATTATTTGATCCAGGTCATTGAAGAATGTTGCTGGTAGTTTCATAGGGATTGCATCAAATCTGTATATTGCTTTGGGCAGGATGGCCATTTTGACGATATTAATTCTTCCTAGCCATGAGCATGGGATGCGTTTCCATCTGTTAGTGTCCCCTTTAATTTCTTTTAAGAGTGACTTGTAGTTTTCAGAATATAAGTCTTTCACTTCTTTGGTTAGGTTTATTCCTAGGTATTTTATTTTTTTTGATGCAATTGTGAATGGAGTTGTTTTCCTGATTTCTCTTTCTGTTGGTTCATTGTTGGTATATAGGAAAGCCACAGATTTCTGTGTGTTGATTTTGTATCCTGCAACTTTGCTGTATTCCGATATCAGTTCTAGTAGTTCTGGGGTGGAGTCTTTAGGGTTTTTTATGTACAGTATCATGTCATCTGCAAATAGTGACAGTTTGACTTCTTCTTTGCCAATCTGGATTCCTTGTATTTTTTTGTTTTGTCTGATTGCCGTGGCTAGGACCTCTAGTACAATGTTAAATAACAGTGGGGAGAGTGGGCATCCCTGTCTAGTTCCCGATCTCAGCGGAAATGCTTTCAGCTTCTCGCTATTCAATATAATGTTGGCTGTGGGTTTTTCATAGATGGCCTTTATTATGTTGAGGTACTTGCCCTCTATTCCCATTTTGCTGAGAGTTTTTATCATGAATGGATGTTGAACTTTGTCAAATGCTTTTTCAGCATCTATGGAGATGATCATGTGGTTTTTGTCTTTCTTTTTGTTGATGTGGTGGATGATATTGATGGACTTTCGAATGTTGTGCCATCCTTGCATCCCTGGGATGAATCCCACTTGGTCATGGTGTACGATGGTTTTGATGTATTTTTGAATTCGGTTTGCTAAAATTTTGTTGAGTATTTTTGCGTCTACGTTCATCAGGGATATTGGTCTATAGTTTTCTTTTTTGGTGGTGTCTTTGCCTGGTTTTGGTATTAGGGTGATGTTAGCTTCATAGAATGAGTTTGGGAGTATCCCCTCCTCTTCTATTTCTTGGAAAACTTTAAGGAGAATGGGTATTATGTCTTCCCTGTATGTCTGATAAAATTCCGAGGTAAATCCATCTGGCCCGGGGGTTTTGTTCTTTGGTAGTTTTTTGATTACCGCTTCAATTTCGTTGCTGGTAATTGGTCTGTTTAGATTTTCTGTTTCTTTTTGGGTCAGTCTTGGAAGGTTGTATTTTTCTAGGAAGTTGTCCATTTCTCCTAGGTTTCCCAGCTTGTTAGCATATAGGTTTTCATAGTAGTCTCTAATAATTCTTTGTATTTCTGCGGGATCTGTTGTGATTTTTCCTTTCTCATTTCTGATACTGTTGATTTGTGTTGACTCTCTTTTCCTCTTAATAAGTCTGGCTAGAGGCTTATCTATTTTGTTTATTTTCTCAAAGAACCAGCTCTTGGTTTCATTGATTTTTGCTATTGTTTTATTCTTCTCAATTTTATTTATTTCTTCTCTGATCTTTATTATGTCCCTCCTTCTGCTGACCTTAGGCCTCATTTGTTCTTCTTTTTCCAATTTTGATAGTTGTGACATTAGACCGTTCATTTGGGATTGCTCTTCCTTTTTTAAATATGCTTGGAGTGCTATATACTTTCCTCTTAAGACTGCTTTTGCTGCGTCCCACAGAAGTTGGGGCTTAGTGTTGTTGTTGTCATTTGTTTCCATATATTGCTGGATCTCCATTTTGATTTGGTCATTGATCCATTGATTATTTAGGAGCGTGTTGTTTAGCCTCCATGTGTTTGTGAGCCTTTTTGCTTTCTTTGAACAGTTTATTTCTAGTTTAATGCCTTTGTGGTCTGAAAAGTTGGTTGGTAGGATTTCAATCTTTTGGAATTTACTGAGGCTCTTTTTGTGTCCTAGTATGTGGTCTATTCTGGAGAATGTTCCATGTGCACTTGAGAAGAACGTGTATCCTGTTGCTTTTGGATGTAGAGTTCTGTAGATGTCTATTAGGTCCATCTGTTCTAGTGTGTTGTTCAGTGCCTCTGTGTCCTTACTTATTTTCTGTCTGGTGGATCTGTCCTTTGGAGTGAGTGGTGTGTTGAAGTCTCCTAGAATGAATGCATTGCATTCTATTTCCTCCTTTAGTTCTGTTAATATTTGTTTCAGGTATGTTGGTGCTCCTGTATTGGGTGCATATATATTTATAATGGTTATATCCTCTTGATGGACTGAGCCCTTTATCATTATGTAATGTCCTTCTTTGTCTTTTGTTACTTTCTTTATTTTGAAGTCTGTTTTGTCTGATACCAGAATTGCAACACCTGCTTTCTTCTCTCTGTTGTTTGCTTGAAATATCTTTTTCCATCCCTTGACTTTAAGTCTGTGCGCGTCTTTGGGTTTGAGGTGAGTCTCTTGTAAGCAGCATATGGATGGATCTTGCTTTTTTATCCATTCTATTACTCTGTGTCTTTTGATTGGTGCATTCAGTCCATTTACATTTAGGGTGATTATTGAAAGGTATGAATTTATTGCCATTGCAGGCTTTAAGTTTGTGGTTACCAAAGGTTTAGGGTTAGCTTCTTTACTGTCTTACTGTCTAACTTAACTCGCTTGTTGAGCTATTATAAACACAATCTGATGATTCTTTATTTCTCTCCCTTCTTATTCCTCCTCCTCCCTTCTTCATATGTTGGGTGTTTTGTTGTGTGCTCTTTTTAGGAGTGCTCCCATCTAGAGCAGTCCCTGTAGGATGCCCTGTAGAGGTGGTTTGTGGGAGGCAAATTCCCTCAACTTTTGCTTGTCTGGGAATTGTTTAATCCCTCCTTCATATTTAAATGATATTCGTGCTGGATACAGTAGTCTTGGTTCGAGGCCCTTCTGTTTCATTGCATTAAGTATATCATGCCATTCTCTTCTGGCCTGTAGGGTTTCTGTTGAGAAGTCTGATGATAGCCTGATGGGTTTTCCTTTGTAGGTAACCTTTTTTTTCTCTCTGGCTGCTTGTAATACTTTGTCCTTGTCTTTGATCTTTGCCATTTTAATTATTATGTGTCTTGGTGTTGCCCTCCTTGGATCCCTTGTCATGGGAGTTCTGTGTACCTCTGTGGTCTGAGAGGCCATTTCTTCCCCTAGTTTGGGGAAATTTTCAGCAATTATTTCTTCAAAGACATTTTCTATCCCCTTTTCTCTCTCTACTTCTTCTGGAATGCCTATGATTCTTAAATTATTTCTTTTATATTGATCACTCAGCTCTCTTAAAATTCTTTCATTCCTGGAGATCCTTTTATCTCTCTCTGCATCAGCTTCTCTGCGTTCCTGTTCTCTGTTTTCTAGTCCATTAATGGTCTCTTGCATCTCGTCCATTCTGTTTTGAAGTCCTTCCAGAGCTTGTTTTATTTCTGAATTCTCCTTCCTTAGTTCTTGCATATTTCTCTGCAAGTCCATCAGCATGGTTATGACTTTTGTTTTGAATTCTTTTTCAGGTAGACTGGCTAAATCTATCTCCCCAGATTCCTTCTCAGGGGAAGATGTAGCAGATGCCGAAGCTGTCTGGGTTAGTCTTGTCTGAATCATATTTTTTTGCCTTTTCATGTTGACAGGTGCTATTGACTGTCAGCTGGGAGGGCCAAAATTTTCACTTACTACTGGCCTTTCTTTACTGGGGCAACTGCGACCCCTAGTGGCTTGTGTTGGGTAATTGCGTGTAGAGTGGGTCTTTGTGTCTTGCCAGGCCGGAAGGGAGAAATTTCCCTTTCTGTGGGCGGAATTTGTCTCAGGCTGCTTCTCTGCTTTCGCAGCGCCCGGTGGGGTGATGGATGGGGGGGCTGCTTGACTGTTTGCCTCCGTGAGGGGTCTCAGAGCTGTTGCCCAGGGGGTTAGTGCACCCGGTTTTCCCTGTAATTTCCAGCTGCTGTACTGTGACCTGGGTTGTTTCCGTCAAGCTGTTAAGTCCCTGTCCCTTTAAGACTTTCAAAAAAGTCCCCGCTTTTCTTTGTCACAGGGGCATCAGCTTCAGCACCCGCTCTGAGGTCTACCCCCTGTTCTCCCAGTATCCAGGGCCCCCTGGGCATATACTGTGTCTGCGCTCTGGCCCGGATGGCTGGGGCTGGGTGTTCGGCAGTCCTGGGCTCCGTCTCCCTCCCGCTCTGCCTATTGTTCTCCCGCCGGGAGCTGGGGGGAGGGGCGCTCGCGTCCCGCAGGGCCGGGGCTTGTATCTTACCCCCTTCGCGAGGCGCTGGGTTCTCGCTGGTGTAGCTGCAGTCTGGCCACTGTCCTGCGTCTTCTGGTCTCTCTTTTAGGGCTAGTTGTGTTTGTTGTATTTTCAAAAGTATATATGTTTTTGGGAGGAGATTCCCACTGTCCTACTCACGCCGCCATGTTGGCTCCGCCTCCCCATTATTTATTTTAAAACAGTTCTTTGATTATAATTTTCTGTTAAAGTTTTCTGCAATATAGTATTATTGAAAAATAAAAAGCCATCTGGAACCTGATTATTTTCTTTATTAAAGTATCATTGTTGTACAACTGGAACCTGATGTTTTAACTAAAACATAAACAACTGGGAATTACTTACTTAGAGTTGTATCCTTATATTTTAAATTTCCTAAAAATCATGAAGGGATGTCCAGTACAAGTTTAGTGTTCTAGAAGGGAGTTGTATAAAAGTAAGACTGGATCATGTAACTCCAGACATATTTCAGATTCTTCAAGTCCCTTCAAGTCAAAGGACTAGATATGTGGTTTCAAACTACAACTAAACTTCTTCTGCTCCTTTAAATCATAATGGTCTGATGCTGTTATAGGTTGAATTACGTCTCCCAAAAAGGCATATTTAAGTTCTAAACCCCAGTGCTTCATAATATGACCTTATTTTCAAATAAGGTCTTTAACAGAAGTAATTAAGCTAAATGAGGTCATTAGAGTGGGGCCCTGATCCAACTGGACTGGCATCCTTACAAAAAGGGTGAACTGAACATAGATGCACACAGAGGGAAGATGGTGTGACGATGCACAGGAGATGGCCGTGTAACTGGAGTGATACATCAGCCAGCTAAGGCACACCAAGGATAGCTGGCAAACCCGGAAACGAGAAGAGGGAAGGCACTCTCCCCTGGAGCCATAGGGGGAGCATGGCCCTGCCAACATATCCACCTTGGGTATCTGGCCTCCAGAACTATGAGACAGTAGACTTTTGTTGTTTTAAGGCCTCCAGTCTCTGGTACTTACAGCAGGCCCAACAAACTAATACAGATGTCAGTTAAGTAACTCTTCCTTTCTTTTTCTTTTTCAGTGACTCTTTGGAGTATTCCAAGCTTGTTTCATTAATTTCACATGAAATCCTAAAGGTAAAAATGTCAGAATTTATCTTTAAAACTGGAATTTTAAAGCATACCTGTATTATCTTATATATTTGACTTAATTCATAGCCTGCCTGCACATTTCACATATTAGGTCTCCTTAACATGGGACTTTTAGAATCCAAGGAGTCTATGAAAAGAAGTTAGGAAGCCCATGAACTTGAATAGAAAAATAACTGCATCTAATTTTCAGTAACTTTTGGCTGAAATTGAGCATTTCTTTCAATTATGTTACCAACAAACCATAGCACTATTAGCAGTACCTGTGACGTCAGCTATAGAAATCATCTATTTTCATATCAGATTACAACTGTATCAGATATCCTAAAGTGCAACCAACTTCAAGTTTATGATATATTTGTATATAAATTTTTTAGGGGACACATGCAGTTTGCTTTCCAATTTATATTGACATGCATAAAAAACAACAGGATGGTTTGATGATGGATGGATGGATGGATGGTTAGATGGAAAGATATGTGATAAAGTATAGTAAATATTCATGGGAGAGTCTAGAGAGTTTATGGATGTTCTCTGGAAGTTTCTTTCAAGATTGTTGGTACTGTTATTTAGTACACTCATAAGAAGCACACATATTACCAAATCACAGATTTGATTTTCAAAATATTTGAAAACTGTATTATCATATGATCAGTTTCCTGTGTAATTCTATACATTTATTATTATGCACTTAAAATATTGTCCTAAAAGGCGGAGCCAACATGGCGGCGTGAGTAGGACAGTGGGAATCTCCTCCCAAAAACATATATACTTTTGAAAATACAACAAACACAACTAGCCCTAAAAGAGAGACCAGAAGACGCAGGACAGTGGCCAGACTGCAGCTACACCAGCGAGAACCCAGCGACTGGTGAAAGGGGTAAGATACAAGCCCCGGCCCTGCGGGACCCGAGCGCCCCTCCCCCCAGCTCCCGGCGGAAGAACAATAGGCAGAGCGGGAGGGAGACGGAGCCCAGGACTGCCGAACACCCAGCCCCAGCCATCCGGGCCAGAGCGCAGACACAGTATATGCCCAGGGGGCCCTGGATACTGGGAGAACAGGGGGTAAGACCTCAGAGCGGGTGCTGAAGCTGATGCCCCTGTGACAAAGAAAAGCGGGGGCTTTTTGAAAGTCTTAAAGGGACAGGGACTTAACAGCTTGACGGAAACAACCCAGGTCACAGTACAGCAGCTGGAAATTACAGGGAAAACCGGGTGCACTAACCCCCTGGGCAACAGCTCTGAGACCCCTCACGGAGGCAAACAGTCAAGCAGCCCCCCCATCCATTACCCCACCGGGCGATGCGAAAGCAGAGAAGCAGCCTGAGACAAATTCCGCCCACAGAAAGGGAAATTTCTCCCTTCCGGCCGGGCAAGACACAAAGACCCACTCTACACGCAATTACCCAACACAAGCCACTAGGGGTCGCAGTTGCCCCAGTAAAGAAAGGCCAGTAGTAAGTGAAAATTTTGGCCCTCCCAGCTGACAGTCAATAGCACCTGTCAACATGAAAAGGCAAAAAAATATGATTCAGACAAGACTAACCCAGACAGCTTCGGCATCTGCTACATCTTCCCCTGAGAAGGAATCTGGGGAGATAGATTTAGCCAGTCTACCTGAAAAAGAATTCAAAACAAAAGTCATAACCATGCTGATGGACTTGCAGAGAAATATGCAAGAACTAAGGAAGGAGAATTCAGAAATAAAACAAGCTCTGGAAGGACTTCAAAACAGAATGGACGAGATGCAAGAGACCATTAATGGACTAGAAAACAGAGAACAGGAACGCAGAGAAGCTGATGCAGAGAGAGATAAAAGGATCTCCAGGAATGAAAGAATTTTAAGAGAGCTGAGTGATCAATATAAAAGAAATAATTTAAGAATCATAGGCATTCCAGAAGAAGTAGAGAGAGAAAAGGGGATAGAAAATGTCTTTGAAGAAATAATTGCTGAAAATTTCCCCAAACTAGGGGAAGAAATGGCCTCTCAGACCACAGAGGTACACAGAACTCCCATGACAAGGGATCCAAGGAGGGCAACACCAAGACACATAATAATTAAAATGGCAAAGATCAAAGACAAGGACAAAGTATTACAAGCAGCCAGAGAGAAAAAAAAGGTTACCTACAAAGGAAAACCCATCAGGCTATCATCAGACTTCTCAACAGAAACCCTACAGGCCAGAAGAGAATGGCATGATATACTTAATGCAATGAAACAGAAGGGCCTCGAACCAAGACTACTGTATCCAGCACGAATATCATTTAAATATGAAGGAGGGATTAAACAATTCCCAGACAAGCAAAAGTTGAGGGAATTTGCCTCCCACAAACCACCTCTACAGGGCATCCTACAGGGACTGCTCTAGATGGGAGCACTCCTAAAAAGAGCACACAACAAAACACCCAACATATGAAGAAGGGAGGAGGAGGAATAAGAAGGGAGAGAAATAAAGAATCATCAGATTGTGTTTATAATAGCTCAACAAGCGAGTTAAGTTAGACAGTAAGACAGTAAAGAAGCTAACCCTAAACCTTTGGTAACCACAAACTTAAAGCCTGCAATGGCAATAAATTCATACCTTTCAATAATCACCCTAAATGTAAATGGACTGAATGCACCAATCAAAAGACACAGAGTAATAGAATGGATAAAAAAGCAAGATCCATCCATATGCTGCTTACAAGAGACTCACCTCAAACCCAAAGACGCGCACAGACTTAAAGTCAAGGGATGGAAAAAGATATTTCAAGCAAACAACAGAGAGAAGAAAGCAGGTGTTGCAATTCTGGTATCAGACAAAACAGACTTCAAAATAAAGAAAGTAACAAAAGACAAAGAAGGACATTACATAACGATAAAGGGCTCAGTCCATCAAGAGGATATAACCATTATAAATATATATGCACCCAATACAGGAGCACCAACATACCTGAAACAAATATTAACAGAACTAAAGGAGGAAATAGAATGCAATGCATTCATTCTAGGAGACTTCAACACACCACTCACTCCAAAGGACAGATCCACCAGACAGAAAATAAGTAAGGACACAGAGGCACTGAACAACACACTAGAACAGATGGACCTAATAGACATCTACAGAACTCTACATCCAAAAGCAACAGGATACACGTTCTTCTCAAGTGCACATGGAACATTCTCCAGAATAGACCACATACTAGGACACAAAAAGAGCCTCAGTAAATTCCAAAAGATTGAAATCCTACCAACCAACTTTTCAGACCACAAAGGCATTAAACTAGAAATAAACTGTTCAAAGAAAGCAAAAAGGCTCACAAACACATGGAGGCTAAACAACACGCTCCTAAATAATCAATGGATCAATGACCAAATCAAAATGGAGATCCAGCAATATATGGAAACAAATGACAACAACAACACTAAGCCCCAACTTCTGTGGGACGCAGCAAAAGCAGTCTTAAGAGGAAAGTATATAGCACTCCAAGCATATTTAAAAAAGGAAGAGCAATCCCAAATGAACGGTCTAATGTCACAACTATCAAAATTGGAAAAAGAAGAACAAATGAGGCCTAAGGTCAGCAGAAGGAGGGACATAATAAAGATCAGAGAAGAAATAAATAAAATTGAGAAGAATAAAACAATAGCAAAAATCAATGAAACCAAGAGCTGGTTCTTTGAGAAAATAAACAAAATAGATAAGCCTCTAGCCAGACTTATTAAGAGGAAAAGAGAGTCAACACAAATCAACAGTATCAGAAATGAGAAAGGAAAAATCACAACAGATCCCGCAGAAATACAAAGAATTATTAGAGACTACTATGAAAACCTATATGCTAACAAGCTGGGAAACCTAGGAGAAATGGACAACTTCCTAGAAAAATACAACCTTCCAAGACTGACCCAAAAAGAAACAGAAAATCTAAACAGACCAATTACCAGCAACGAAATTGAAGCGGTAATCAAAAAACTACCAAAGAACAAAACCCCCGGGCCAGATGGATTTACCTCGGAATTTTATCAGACATACAGGGAAGACATAATACCCATTCTCCTTAAAGTTTTCCAAGAAATAGAGGAGGAGGGGATACTCCCAAACTCATTCTATGAAGCTAACATCACCCTAATACCAAAACCAGGCAAAGACACCACCAAAAAAGAAAACTATAGACCAATATCCCTGATGAACGTAGACGCAAAAATACTCAACAAAATTTTAGCAAACCGAATTCAAAAATACATCAAAACCATCGTACACCATGACCAAGTGGGATTCATCCCAGGGATGCAAGGATGGCACAACATTCGAAAGTCCATCAATATCATCCACCACATCAACAAAAAGAAAGACAAAAACCACATGATCATCTCCATAGATGCTGAAAAAGCATTTGACAAAGTTCAACATCCATTCATGATAAAAACTCTCAGCAAAATGGGAATAGAGGGCAAGTACCTCAACATAATAAAGGCCATCTATGAAAAACCCACAGCCAACATTATATTGAATAGCGAGAAGCTGAAAGCATTTCCGCTGAGATCGGGAACTAGACAGGGATGCCCACTCTCCCCACTGTTATTTAACATTGTACTAGAGGTCCTAGCCACGGCAATCAGACAAAACAAAAAAATACAAGGAATCCAGATTGGCAAAGAAGAAGTCAAACTGTCACTATTTGCAGATGACATGATACTGTACATAAAAAACCCTAAAGACTCCACCCCAGAACTACTGGAGTTGATATCGGAATACAGCAAAGTTGCAGGATACAAAATCAACACACAGAAATCTGTGGCTTTCCTATATACCAACAATGAACCAACAGAAAGAGAAATCAGGAAAACAACTCCATTCACAATTGCATCAAAAAAAATAAAATACCTAGGAATAAACCTAACCAAAGAAGTGAAAGACTTATATTCTGAAAACTACAAGTCACTCTTAAAAGAAATTAAAGGGGACACTAACAGATGGAAACGCATCCCATGCTCATGGCTAGGAAGAATTAATATCGTCAAAATGGCCATCCTGCCCAAAGCAATATACAGATTTGATGCAATCCCTATGAAACTACCAGCAACATTCTTCAATGAACTGGATCAAATAATTCAAAAATTCATATGGAACCACCAAAGACCCCGAATAGCCAAAGCAATCCTGAGAAAGAAGAATAAAGTAGGGGGGATCTCACTCCCCAACTTCAAGCTCTATTATAAAGCCATAGTAATCAAGACAATTTGGTACTGGCACAAGAACAGAGCCACAGACCAATGGAACAGACTAGAGAATCCAGACATTAACTCAGACGTATATGGTCAATTAATATTTGATAAAGGAGCCATGGACATACAATGGCGAAATGACAGTCTCTTCAACAGATGGTGCTGGCAAAACTGGACAGCTACATGTAGGAGAATGAAACTGGACCATCGTCTAACCCCATATACAAAAGTAAACTCAAAATGGATCAAAGACCTGAATGTAAGTCATGAAACCATTAAACTCTTGGAAGAAAACATAGGCACAAACCTCTTAGACATAAACATGAGTGACCTCTTCTTGAACATATCTCCCCGGGCAAGGAAAACAACAGCAAAAATGAACAAGTGGGACTATATTAAGCTGAAAAGCTTCTGTACAGCAAAAGACACCATCCATAGAACAAAAAGAAACCCTACAGTATGGGAGAATATCTTTGAAAATGACACATCCGATAAAGGCTTGACGTCCAGAATATATAAAGAGCTCACACGCCTCAACAAACAAAAAACAAATAACCCAATTAAAAAATGGGCAAAGGAACTGAACAGACGGTTCTCCAAAAAAGAAATACAGATGGCCAACAGACACATGAAAAGATGCTCCACATCGCTAATTATCAGAGAAATGCAAATTAAAACTACAATGAGGTATCACCTCACACCAGTAAGGATGGCTGCCATCCAAAAGACAAACAACAACAAATGTTGGCGAGGCTGTGGAGAAAGGGGAACCCTCCTACACTGCTGGTGGGAATGGAAACTTGTTCAACCATTGTGGAAAGCAGTATGGAGGTACATCAAAATGCTCAAAACAGACTTACCATTTGACCCAGGAATTGCACTCCTAGGAATTTACCCTAAGAATGCAGCAATCAAGTATGAGAAAGATCAGTGCACCCCTTTGTTTATCGCAGCACTATTTACAATAGCCAAGAATTGGAAGCAACCTAAATGTCCATCGATAGATGAATGGATAAAGAAGATGTGGTACATATACACAATGGAATACTACTCAGCCATAAGAAAAGGGCAAATCCAACCATTTGCAGCAACATGGATGGAGCTGGAGGGTATTTTGCTCAGTGAAACAAGCCAAGCAGAGAAAGAGAAATACCAAATGATTTCACTCATCTGTGGAATATAAGAACAAAGGAAAAACTGAAGGAACAAAACAGCAGCAGAATCACAGAACTCAAGAATGGACTAACAGGTACCAAAGGGAAAGGGACTGGGGAGGATGGGTGGGTAGGGAGGGATAAGGGGGGGAGAAGTAGGGGGGTATTAAGATTAGCATCCATAGCGGGGTGGGAGAAAAGGGAGTGCTGTACAACACAGAGAAGACAAGTAGTGATTCTACAACAGGTTGCTACGCTGATGGACAGTGACTGTAAAGGAGTATATAGGGGGGACCTGGTATAGGGGAGAGCCTAGTAAACAAAGTATTCGTCATGTAAGTGTAGATTAATGATTAAAAAAAAAATGCAGTTCCTATGTGGTGACCTCTAATGAGTTCTACACAATGATATAAAGGACATATAAAAGTGTAGGCAAAGGGTCTGTTTGTGTTTATACAGAGGATCAAAGCCTAATTTGGCTACCCCGAAAGTGAACTAAGAAACGATATGAAAGAGAACTTCCAACATCAGCACTCTCGGGAAGACTCATGCCAGAAGATGATCATCAAAAAACCCCAACAAAGATCCACGCACTGCTACAGCTGTAGATGCACTCATCCCTCCAGCTCCTGGACTTGCCATGGGAATGAAGGAGATATCTAAGCTGGCCTGTGCATACAGTAAAACAACAAATTTGACTGGATCTATACTGTTGGAACTCAACCAAGAATTAGGAGAAGTGCAAATTGTAGCGCTCCAAAATCTTACAACTACATACTATTTACTGTTAAAAGAACATATGGGATGTGAACAGTGCCCAGGAATGGGTTGTTTTAATTTGTCTGATTTTTCTCAAACTATTCAAATTCAGTTAGATAATAACCATCATATCATTGATAAGTTTTCACAAATGCCTAGGGTGCCTAACTGGTTTTCTTGGTTTCACTGGAGATGGCTGGTAATTACAGATATGCTTTGGTTATGTAACTATACTCCTATTATGTTAATGTGTGTGCACAATTTAAGTAGTAGCTTAAAATCTATACATGCTGAAGTTACTCTACAAGAAGATATGTCAAAGAAATAATCAATCTTCCCATGTTTTCTCCCGCCTGCTACTTCTATAGCTTTTCTTCTTCCTTCCTAATTACAACGAATTCTTAAATAGAATTCGTGCCTCATATCAAATTTACCGAGTATCATAACTCCTCCAAGTGGTAAAGATACCTCAAGACAAATGCTGGGCATAGAAGCCACAGGGCATAAATATGCAAAGAAATAAAAAGCTAACCATTTCAAACAATAAGGCTTCTCTCTCACTTACCAACTTTACATTTCCCTGTATGGCCCCGGAAGATGACTGGTTAGCCAGAGATGGGTAAGATTCCTCAAGGGAGGAACAACCTAAGACAGGCACAGTCGCAGGGGGGTCATCAGGTGAGAAATTGGGGATCAACAGAGGTGAGGCTTAGAACCTCACCCTCCCTGTTCTGAGAGAAATCTTCTGCATACGTGGATGTTTTATTGCCCTTGTCTAGCTTGGATTAACACATAGTCTACAGGCACACACCTGATCATCTACATTTGCTCTCTTACAACACTAAACTATGTTTTCTACCTTTATGTTGTATCTACCTACCACTTCAGCATCTTATTAAAAATAATAAAGAGAGAAATGTGGTATCCACATATAAATCAAGTATAAAAATCAAATGTGTATTCATATTTGAACTGACTGTTTATAGTTCACAATGCATGAGCAAAACCAAAAGTTTCTGTGATGACTGCCCTTGTACTGTTCACCATGTAACTTATTCACTATGTAAGAATTTGTTCTCCATGTAAGAACTTGTTCGTTATGCTTCAGAAGATTGGAGACTGACGAAAATTAGGCTTGGGGTGGATTAATGATTGTGCATTGAGCATTGACTCCCCTATACAGAATTTTATTGTTGTTAACAACCATTTGATCAATAAATATGAGAGATGCCCTAACAACAACAACCAAGAAAAAGTACACACTTCCAATTGTAAAATAAATAAGCAACCGGGATGTAATGTATAGCATAAGGAATATAGTCAAAATATTGTAACAACTTGGTATGGTGATAGCTGGTACTTAGAATTATCATGTATATAAATGTTGAATCACTGTGTTGTACACCTGAAACTAATGTAATGTAATACTGTGTGTCAACTACCCTTCAATAAAAAATAATTATCTAAAAAAAAAAAAAGATCAAAAAAAAAAAAAAAGAAATACACCCAAGTGACCAATCCCTTTGTAAAATGTGGGTACAAATAAACCCGCTGACATTAACACACTGAAAAAAAAAAAAAATATATTGTCCTAAGAAAGACCTTGAGCTTATCAGACTACAGAAATGTCCAGGGCACAAAAAATTTACAATTTTATCTACAAAGTTATTATGAGGAAACTGATAAGGAGCAATATTATTCCACAAAGCTATTTCAAAAGATTGACTTTATGGTTAGTAAAAAGTAAAAACAACAACAAAAAATTACACCTTTCAAGCCTCATGTAACAACCATGTACAAAATTAAAACTTTGCTGATATCTAAAATAATTGATTTATGTCCTGTGCCAGTTAACTACTGATGTATAACAAACTATCCCAAAATGTAATGCCATAAAACAACAAATTATTATCTCTGATGGTTTTGTGGGTTCACTGGGCTCAGCTGGGCAGTTTCCATTTGGGGACTCTGATGTGGTTCCGGTCACACAGCTGCTGAGGCTGAGTCGTCTGACAGCTTAACTGGTTAAACATCAAGATGGCCCACTCACATGGCTGGCAGTTGATGCTGCTTGTCATTTGGGAGTTCAGCTGGGGCTGATGACCACAGCAAAACCTGTGACCTGTCCATGTGGCTACAACTTCTCACAACATGCCATCTAGGATCCAAGAGACAGTATCCCAAGATCAAGCACTCTAAGAAACCCTGCAGGATGCTGCAAAGATTCGTACCCAGCCTTGAACCAAACAGCATTACCCCAACCTATTATAGCTGGCAAAAGTGAGTCACAGGACCAGACCAGATTCAGAGGGAGGGGACTGTACAAGGGCATGAATACTGGGCAGGTGACTCACGGTGGGGGAGAGGGTGTCTGTGGAGACCTGCTACAACACATCTGTAAATCTGCCATGCACATCGAGGCAAGGGACTGAGTGTAACTCTGTGTTCCATTAGCATGGATTTCTGCTAGTCATGCTCACCTATGTCTCCAATTTAGCTAATTATTTAGACAGTTATTTCTCAAAGAGCCCCAAATGAATGCCTTTCCCACTGAATTTCTTAATTTGGCTTTGGATAAGTGAAACTGGGGCCAAAGATGTGATTTAGTACTCCCTAGGTCCCCATTATCTCTAAAAGTTCAACCACTCTCATATTACCTGAAGACAAGAGAGTCATTATATATATATATATATATATATATATATATATATATATATATATATATATATATATTATTCATACCCATCCCATTTCAAGGACCAAACATACTGCTTAGTACATAGCAATTTCCCTAAAATAACAGAGGTTGTCATGAACACAAACTCAACAACCGCTATGAAATTGTATGCCAACCCTTCTGTTTCTAGTATATGGGGAAAGAATGGGAGGAAGTTTTATTCCTTGATGTGGGTCAGAATTTTCTTATAAGTGTATGTGTTTTCAATAAAGGAACTGAATTTTACTGTGTCCAATCAGGTATATCCCACTGATCAAGGTTATTTCAGACCTTTAATTGACCTTCTAAGCAGAATTTTAAAAATTGGAAAAAGATAAACTAGGCAAATTAACAACAAGTTAGACTATAAAGGAAAAAATCCTCACTTAAATATAACTCCTGGTCCAGTCAATATAGGTCTTTTGGAAGTCTCTATTTCTCAACAGTTTGAGTACTTAGGAAGAATTCTATTAAAACATCATCTCACTGAGTTAACGAGTCTTCCTAATAACCTATATGGTTCTACTCTGTACCTTTTATAGAAAATGGAGACTCAGAGAGTTTAAATGACCACTGGCAACATCCACCTTTGACCCTCTACAGCCTGATGCCAACACTGGCCCACTTGATTGAACTCTCAGTGATAACAAGAACAGCCAACTAGTGCTGCCACCACTAAGGGCATTGAAAGAGTATTGTAGCGTCCTTCCTCTCAACCCATCTCTAATTTCAGTCACTACTGAAATTCTCTGGGTCCTACTTTAAGCCTAAGCCATGCAACATTCCACTCTCTGCCCTAGTCTTAAACCCAGCAAACATCCACTTAGTCCAGGAACAAGCCCAGAAAAATGGAGGAGTCAACTCTCAATAACTAAGGCACAGGAACTGGTGAACAAACACCCCTGACAGCCATACTTAGAGTGGACAATTCTGGGAAGTTCTGGTACACTTTCAGAGAGGCCTGGTACGATCTAGCCCTCTTTGCCCACAACCTTGGTGATGTCCTTTTATATTGGCTTTTCTTCCTTCCTTGTCTCCCAGAGATAAGCTGCCTGCACTGAGTCCTTTTCTCAAGCTCTGCTTTGGGGGAACAGGGTGTTATTAAAATAGATGCATCTACTCTATTCAGTGGAGAGAACGGAGTAGACATTCCAAATCTGTTGAGTGCTTCTTCTGTGAATTCAGAGTCCCTACTGAAGGAGGTCCTCCAAGATGCTGATAGCTTTAGTTTTCACATCCAAGCCCTTTAGTTAATCTCACTAATTAGACTGTGATCATCTTGGGGATAAGTCCTTTGCCTTTCAGAGTTGTTTCTCCCATTGCACCTAAATGGCTGCCTGGCAGTTAACAGGTGTTCGATCAGTATGTGCTGATTAACTAAGGAAGTGGTTTTCTCTCTTGAAAATACTACTTGTTTATGTTCTAATCTATTAAAAATGGAAGCAATATTTTCCCTAGTGTATCCTCCATAGGCAATCTTCTCTAAGCAGTGCTTCATCCTAAACTCCAACTCCCCAACATTAATGAGGGTTATTTTGTACGGGTATGCCTACAACTATGATCAGATACACCCAAATAGAAATGGAATAAGCATGGAAGAAAGAGCATGGATTTGCAGTTAGGCAGACCAAAGTTGAATTCTGACTCCTCTGTTTAGAAAATATGTTAACTAGAACAAGATACTTACCATTGTTTACATGTAATTTCATTTGGACCTGTTTCCACATAAAGACTCAAGTGACACCTACCCCACAGGGCTCTCATGAGCTCTGTAGGAAACCATGTGTAAAGCTTGAGAACAATAAAGCTCACAGAGGCTCAGTACCCAGACCACCCTCCCTGTTCCTGGGTTCTTGCTTGGCTTTCACGATGTACTTACTGTGTGGTCAATACAGAAGCCTGTTTGAGACTTAGGTATCTCTTTTGTAAGGGAAGGATAATTAACTTTCATGTTTACCCAATATGGCTAAAGCCAAAATCAAACAAAATCATGCATGTGAAAGTTACTTGAGATTTGCACAAGCAATGACAGGTAGTGGAGGAGGTAAAGATGAGCAATGCAGAACTGCACATTTTGCATACTGCACAAAGACCCTGGCTGAAATACGAATTAGGGGCAAAATCACAAGAGGCTGTATCTGTTCGCTGGGGGTGCATTTTTCTAATTTGGCCACTCAGAGATGGTCCTTCCTCTCACACGCACAAAGGGGCTAATGACTAGAAAGGGCTTACGTGTAATGAATACAAATTCAAATCCTAGCTCTGGCATTTACCAGTTGTACAACTCTGGGCACAGTTGCTCTGTGCCTCAGTTTCTTCACTAATCAAAGAAAAGTTTTTTATCGGATTCAGACGTTATGAGGATCAAATACATGTGAGGCACTCAAAATAGTGCCTGGCATGTAATGAATACTTATCATTTATTATTATTATTTTTCTATACACGTAACTCATATTTTATCATCCAAATGAAGACGCATACCAACTGTAGTGGAACAACACACAGTATTAACCATATTGAATGTAGGTCTACTCAGAATAAAATTAGTTATACACATTTGAATGAGGCCAGTTAGCAATGTATACATTTATTTTTCTTAATTTTTGATGAATATAATAAATTGATGAACTACTAAAATCAGACAGGTTATAATATTTAGCTCTAATGACTTGAAATCGCTGTTGGAATTTGTTTTCCTGGACAATAAGTTGCTTTGTTTAGCTCAAGCCATGGTTATTAGAACCAATAACTTGTAAGAGCTCTGAACTCAGTTGAGATACATCTGAATTTCTTTCTTTTAAGTTTTACTTGTTCATTTAAATTGGAGTTTTGTCACTTACAAATAGAAGCCTTCTTACTGTACAAGAATATCAGTTGCACTCATATTTTGGGTACCAGGAAAATAGTCATTTGGAGAGGAAATAAAATCTACCCAGAATTATGGTATTTCACTCATTTATTCATCCAGCACATATTATGCATACTTTTGTGTCAGTGACTATGCCTTTCGAATCTGCTTATTTCCAAAGGTTGCCTTAAGTTCTGTCAATGTGTCATGATATTTCTCATGACAATTCATCATCCTGTGATGACTTACCAACTAAATGCTGACCCCTGTTAGATTACAAATTCTCCAAGGGCAATAACCATATTTATCATTCTAATATCTATTACTATGACATACACAAAAAAATCTTGGCTGAAATGATAATATAAGTGTCTGCCAAGTGAACTTCAAAGATACATCCCAGCAGAGAACACTGCAGTAATCTAACCCAGGGAGGACAAGGACATGGAAAAATGTCATAACGTCTTCTTAAGCAAGGGTCTAACCACAGCATCCTGGCCCCTTGGAGGCAGTCATCAACAATGACTTGTCATTAAATAATAGTCACAAAGCCATTTTCTAGCTCTTTCTGACTGAACATTGGTTAAGGAGGGGAGAAAGGGAAATGGGGAGGGAAAAGAGGATAGGGCTATCTGAACCTCTTCCAGGAAGAGCAGAACCATTTGTTTTTACCAGTTTTGGGACGGCTTTCAAAAAGACAGCCAAAGCCATTCAGATTTCATTAATTTGGCCAACCAACTAAATTAAAACGTCCTTGATAAGAAAAGGGTGACAGGGATGTATACAGTAAGGATTCATGAGATTTAAAAGTATCTTCAATTTCAATCAAAACTTACTAGAGATTTTTAAGAAAAATCACTTTTAGGGGTGATTAATGTAAGATATGTTACGCAAAGTGACTATCTTTGGCTTTCTGAGCCTTTTCTCTTTCTATTTCCTTTATTACAAATAAAATTTTGATCTAAATGAATAATTTTTCATGAGTAAAACTAGGACAAATTTGAATCACCATATTTATGGTTCACCTTCTTTCTGTCAGCAGCCTCTATCACCAAGAGTCCTGTTCTTCTATCTCCTTACATCCAGAACATATAAGAGTGCGGTCTCCCTGATTTTCCCCATTTGAATCCAACTGCCTGAGCCACCAAAAGTGTCTTCTGTGAGTGCCTCTATTCACATCAATGTAGATTTATGATCACAAATAAGGCAGCTTCTTATTTCTAACTATATCAAATCTTTTTGTTTTTATTGTTCAATGAATCTGTTTTTATTGAAGTATAGTTGATATACAGTATTATATTGGTTTCAGGTATACAACACATATATAAAGCAGTTATATGATTAGGCTTAAAATGAATCTGTATAGTAACAGCAATGTTAAGACTAATCATTTCCTTCTAGTGAGATATACTGGTACATAAACCTTTATACGTTAGCCAGAAAATATCCACTTCTGGATAGTACTAAAGCTACTCACTTAAATCCAAGATTTGAGCCTAACCATATCCATAAATAGGCATATTATATTATAACTGGTTACAGGAAACGGGGCTCAAACAAATTGCCATAAATGATCTACCAAAGTAACAGTAAGAGTTTGATTAATGATTCAGAAGCAGTATGTTTTCCTAAAAATGAAAGAAACATTGTTTTATTCTAGGTATCTAAGTTCCTTGAGGAGAGGGACTAATTGATTCACCTTTATATTCTCCAAGAATAACAGAGTATCTGATACATACTAGCAGGACCTATTTCATGCCATAAATAGAATAACTGAATAAACCTAGACACCATTAAGCTAAAACATCAGTTTCATTGGACAATGCATGAGCTGTCATTTTAATTATCACCCTTGCTTTATGCCCTCTTCCTTTAGATTTCATCTCCACCTTGCCTTGACAGGTCATTTCATGTCATTTAAGTTTCTGCTAACATGGGACACACATTCCTGTTTCCTGATCTTTTTTTTTCTTTTTTTATTAGAGTTCAGGCCATTTAGTTGGAAAGGACAGAGATCACTAAAGTCCTCACAAGGGCCAGGGCTTTCTTTAAAGGATACACATGTGCAGGAACTCAGAGACACTAAACCATCAGACTTGAGAGGCCAGAAACTGCTTTAGATCTTCACTTTCATGCTCTGCCATCAGCACGACCTGCCACCTCCTGAGGGCCATCTTCATAGGCCATGCTTCCTGGAAACTCTATTTTCTGCATCCACTTTGAAAATTCTCTCCTTGTCCTACGTATACCCTTCACCACATAGCTTCTGCTTCCTTACAGTATTTTTACTCAAAATTTGAGCTGGCCATGACTCTGTTGTCCCTGACAATTTTTTAGCTCCTGCTCCCAGGGCTAACTGATTCTGTGGATTCCTCATTTAGATTCCTGAGTCAAAGTGCTTTTCCTAATGGAACCCATTTTGGCTGCCTTTCAGGTGGGGGGAGTGCAGTTTCTGAGCTCATATAGGGCTGTCCTTTGGCAGTAGCAATGGGTTCAATGATTTCACATAGTAGGCAGCTACAGGGTGGCAAGTACATGACTGGCATATCTAATAAGGTTGGCATAATTATTCACTTCTTTTTATTATTGCTTATGTCAGTTTCACCCTGGTTCATATTATGATATTGTCTGAGATCATTGTTTTTTGTCCAAAGTTTGCAAAAGTTCTAACCTTTTTTATTGTATGAAGCTGAAAGCCATATGTGGCACACTGATGCTCTGTATTTATTGATTAGCTATTATTTGAGGTTACTATAAAATAATTTTAATACTATTGAAATTTATGAAAGATTGGCAGGGAATGAAGAAAAGTTGAATCATTAAGTTCCATATTTAATCTGATCAAAGTTTCACCATTCTGGTTGCAATTAAGTCACATAGTTTGAAACCAGAGAAATTGGTTCATATTACTAACAGTAACTGATGGTGGGGCTTTACTCTGAAACTTAAAATCTTGAGCTCAGATGGACTACTGGTAATTTAGAAACCATTATAAAAACATTTATTGTGTTTGTCTATACTTTACAAAAAGAGGAGCCATTATTTAAAATAAATAAATTTTAAAAACCATTTTTGCATGGGAGAATATGAACAGACTTTATTTTCTTCAAGGGCCAATTCATTTACTATGGGAGTAATTGTCTGTGTGCTCTTCCATTTGCACCTAGGAGCTCACCATCAACAATGCAGGCCCCTGCAGTCTCCTGTGTCTACCCCCCACTGTGAGGCTGGCCTTGCCCATTTCTGAAGCAGCCGTGGCACTAACAGGGGAATGCTGGGAATCGAATTCTGGTAGTACTAAATGGCACATCAGTACTTATGTGAGGCCCATCAGAGGTCTAGCAGTTATCTAGGCCTATAACTTGAAATCTAATCACAGAGGAAACTGCGTCAATGACAAATGACTGCCTTTTTCTCCAGAGTCACGGGGCAGGGAGCATTCTCAAGATGGCAGCATGAGTAGGGTGGCAGAAATCTCCTTCCAAAACCATATATATTTTGAAAATACAGCGAATACAACTATTCCTAAAATAGTGACCAGAAGATACAGTAAAACAGCCAGACTACATCTACATCTGCGAGAACTCAGCATCTCACAGAAAAAGGTAAGATACAAAACCATGACCTTGGGGGACCCGAGCACTCCCCCAACCCCAGCTCACCGGCGGGAGGAAAAAAATCAGAGAGTGGAGGGAGTGGAAGCACAGGACTGCTAAATAACCAGAACGTCAGGCACCCTAAACCCCTGGGTGGCAACGCAGCTCTGAAGCCCCTTATGGTGATAAGGAGCCTGCCATTCATTCCCCCCCCAACGGCACTGCAAGCGAATTGGTTGATCCACCATTGCTCTGGAGCAACGAGGGGAGCAGCCCTGCCCACAGCAACCACACAGAGGGTTCTCCCAGTGCATGGCTAAACGGTCCAGACCCAGAGACTGCCCCCTGCCTGCAGTCAACCGACACAGACAGCGGAGACTGGGGCAGAGTCAGGAAGGCACAAAGGGGCTTTATTCTTGCAGTGAACACATGCTGCTTGCCTGAAACCCCTGCCAATGCCCTAGGCCATCCCGAGGGCAACTCCACCCATGACACCTCAGGAGATTAACCCAGAGGCTGCACCCTGCGCGTGGCCGACCAGCACAGGCAGAGGAAGCCAGTGTGAAGACCGGAGAGCACATAGGAGCTTTGTTCTCATGGTGAACACACGTTGATTGCCTGCAACAACCCCCAGTGCCCTAGGCCATCCTGAGGGCCGCCCCACCCATGGCAGCTCAGGGGATCAACCCAGAGGCTGCCCCCTGCATGCAGCCAACTGGCACAGGCAGAGTAAGCTGGCAGGGAGTCTGTAAAGCACATAAGAGCTCTGTTCTTGTGGCAAACACATGCTGATCTTCTGCAACCACTGCACTGCCAGTGCCCTAGGCCATTCTGAAGGCTCCCCCACACACGGCAGTTCAGGGGATCAACCCAGAGGCTGCACCCTGTGTGCAGTTGACTGGCACAAGCAGTGGAGACAGCCAGGGTGACCAGCAAGCAAAAAGGGACTTTGTTCTCCCAGCTGACACATGTGCCTCTCACCAGCAATCACTTCCATCACCATGAAAAGGCAAAAGAATCTTGTTCAGTCCAAAATCCCTTAAAGACCAGAGAGTGGGCCTGTAGAGACCTAAATCACCAATCTTCCTGGAAAAGAATTCAAAATAAAAGTCATAAGCATGTTGACAGATCTACACAGAAATATGCAAGAGCTAAGGGATGAATTCCAGAGGGAAATAACAGAAATGAAACAAACAATGGAAGGATTGAAGAGCAGACTGGATGAGGCAGAAGAGACTGCTAATGGACTAGAAATCAGAGAACAGGAATACAGAGAAGCTGAGGCAGAGAGAGATAAAAGGATCTCCAGGAATGAAAGAATATTAAGAGAACTGTGTGACCAATCCAAATGGAACAATATTCACATTAAAGGGGTACCAGAAGAAGAAGAGAGAAAGAAAAGGGATAGAAAGTGCCTTTGAAGAAATAATTGCAGAAAACTTCCCCAAACTGGGGGAGGAAATAGTCTCTCAGACCATAGAAGCCCACAGATCTCCCAACACAAGGGACCCAAGGAGGACAACAGTAAGACATGTAATAATTAAAATGGCAAAGATCAAAGACAAGGACACAATATTAAAAGCAGCCAGAGAGAGAAAAAAGATCACCTACAAAGGAAGACCCATTAGGCTATCATAAGACTTCTCAGCAGAAGCTTTACAGGTCAGAAGAGAATGGCATGATATATTCAATGCAATGAAACAGAAGGTCCTCAAATCAAGAATACTGTATCCAGCAAGATTATCATTTAAATTTGAAGGAGGGTTAAACAATTTCCAGATAAGCAAAAGTTGAGGGAATTTACCTCCCACAAACCATCTCTATGGTGTATTTTAAAAGGACTGCTCTAAATAGAAGGGATCCTAAGGCTAAACAGATCTCATCAGAGAAAATAAAACCACAGCAAAGAAAGGAGACCAACCAAATACTAACCAAATCCAAAATAAAATCAGCTATCCACAAAATCAGTCAAAGGAAATATAAGAGTACAGAATAAAACACCTAACATAAAGAATGAAGGAGGAAGAAAAAGAAGGGAGAGAAACAAAGAATCATCAGACTGTGTTTATAATAGTGTAATAAGTGAATTAAGTTAGACAGTTGGATAGTAAAGAAGCTACCCTTGAACCTTTGGTAACCATGAATCCAAAGCCTGCTATGGCTATAAGTACATATCTATCGATAATCACCCTAAATGTAAATGGACTGAATGCACTAATCAAAAGACACAGAGTAATAGAATGGATAAAAAAGCAAGACCCATCTATATGCTGTCTACCACAGACTCACCTCAAACCCACAGACATACACAGACTAAAAGTGAAGGGATGGAAAAAAGATATTTCATGCAAACAACAGGGAGAAAAAAGCAGGTGTTGCAGTACTTGTATGAGACCAAATAGACTTCAAAACAAATAAAGTAACAAGAGATAAAGGAGGACATTGCATAATGATAAAGGGGTCAGTCCAACAACAGGATATAACCATTATAAATATATATGCACCCAATACAGCAGCACCGACATATGCGAAAGAAATACTAACAGGATTAAAGGAGGAAAAAGAATGCAATGCGTTCATTTTAGGAGACTTCAACACACCACTTACTCCAAAGGACAAATCAACCAGACAGAAAATAAGTAAAGACACAGAGACACTGAACAGCACACTAGAACAGATGAATCTAACAGACATTTACAGAACTCTACACCCAAGAGCAGCAGGATACACACTCTTCTCAAGTGCACATGGAACATTTTCCAGAATAGACCACATATTAGGCCACAAAAAGAGCCTCAGTAAATTAAAAAATATTGAAATTCTACCAACCAACTTCTCAGATCACAAAGGTATAAAACTAGAAATAAATTGTACAAAGAAAACAAAAAGGCTCACAAACACACAGAGGCTTAACAACATGCTCCTAAATAATCAATGGATCAATGACCAAGTTAAAACAGAGATCAAGCAACATATGCAGACAAGTGAAAACAACAGCACCACACCCCAATTTATGTGGGATGCAGCAAAGGCAATTTTAAGAGGAAAGTATACAGCAATCCAGGCCTATTTAAAGAAGGAAGAACTATCCCAAATGAATAGTCTAAATTCATAATTATTGAATCTGGAAAAAGAAGAACAAATGAGGCCCAAAGTCAGCAGAAGGAGGGACATAATAAAGATCAAAGAAGAAATAAATAAAATTGAGAAGAATAAAACAACAGAAAAAATTAATGAAATGAAGAGCTGGTTCTTTGAGAAAATAAACAAAATAGATAAAATAATAAGAATCTCAAGAATAGAACTTCCTATGAAATCTGCTTTATATCTTTTTTTTAAAATTAAGGTATCATTGATATACACTCTTATGAAGGTTTCACAAGAAAAACAATGTGGTTATTACATTCACCCTTATTACTGAATCCCCCCAATACCCCATTGCAGTCATTGTCCATCATTGTAGGAAGATGAAATCTGCATTATATCTTATATGCTAGACATTTACCAGAACTGTGTCTGCTTAGACCCATGGTTCCCATAAGCTCAGGGCTACTGAAGGAGAAATAAATGATATGACTCCTGGATCTAGCAATAAAAGCTGTACCTTGCAAGGAGTTAAAGAATACAAGGTATTTTATTTGGCTCTTTTACTGATGTGTTTGTTCTTCACAGTGTTGTTTAGCTGATTCTGCAAACTTTGTAATTCAATACCGTAATTCAGTAAGATGCCAAAATTTATAGAATGTCTGAATAAAATCTTTAATGTCATTATTAGTTACTTAAATCAATTCAAACATTAAGTCTTCACTCTTGATGACTTTTTACCAGGCACTAATTCCAATGGAAAGCAATTCTGGATTTTCCTACAAGCTCCATTGCCATCAGCTGTCTCTTCCATAATCCCCATTTCTGTAGCTGGGGAATGTCAGCAGACTTGGTGAGCAAGTTGGTCAGGTCATCCTGCCCTCTCATGGCCCAACAGGATCAATCAAGCTGGACCGCTTGGAGCCTCTCTCCTAGGAATGTGAACCTCGAGTAACTTGACACAACCTGACTCAAGGTGAGCTGACTCACCGCAAAGAAAGGACTCCCAGCAGCCGAGCCCCAAGGCTGGACACCCAGATTCTCCCAATTCCTGACACCCAGTGATCCTCACTTTCAAATTTCCTTTGCTTTTCTGAGCTCTCCTCAAAGCACAACAGTCACACTAAGAGATTATTAAAATTTAAATGATGAAGATCCTTTCCTGAGATGCACATTCTATGGGTCTGGGATGGTTCCCAGAGATCTGCATTTTTTTTTTTTTGACAAATACCCCTAAGAATCCTCATGCTAGTGACCTAAAGAATCCGCTGATCACTGCTGGGACCTGCCAATGAATTCTATGGTGTAAATTAAAAAGAAGTGATGTCACCAAATTGCCTTATCTGTCCCACCCTTGATGCTTTGGAAAGTGATTATTAAAATAGAGGTGTGTGATCTTGGAGAGGAGGGGAGGAGAGAGATTCCGGACCTTCCAAGTGGATTCTTTTGTTAACTCCCCCTTCTCCACCATCCTGCACTGTCCCTCTTCAATGAGAACTCTTGAACAGCAATGAAGAAGCGAATCTTCTGGGTCTAAGTGTCTCCTTCCTACTCATCTTCGTAGAAAAATGGTCCTGGCTCACCCCCTTTGAGAGGCTGTCACTTTACTTCATAGTCTAGTATATGCCCCAAAGAACAACCTGATTTTCCCAATAATGAAGCAACCAAAGAGAAGTCAATGAGTCACTTGGGGAAGTTTCACAAATTCATTAAGACTATCACCAATAATAATAATAATAATAATAATAATAATAATAATAATGTAAAGAAAATTATGAGAGACAGAAACTGCAGAAACTCCAGCATACCCAGGGCCTTAGTCACAGAGCTGGGTGAAGTGGCTTGCCCTTCTTTACTCTGCGTTGCTGTTTGGAAATCAGAATGGAGTATATAAATTATTTATTATTTGGTGATGGAGAGAATAGTGAGAAGTTCTTTGCAAAAGTGCAAGGGAAAAAAAAACAGTAAACAAAAAGTGAAGCTACTTCTGATGATTCAAACAGAAGAGAATTGGCTGTTATCTCAATGTAATACCAAGAAAAAGAACAAACAGAGGCCAGCTCAGTGGGAAGCATATCTATTCAGCAGAAAGGTCATCTGGCAATAGAAGGTCTCTGACCACAACACAAAGGCTGCCTCAGACCCCTGCTACCTGCCTGAGCTATTATGGGGGGGAACACAGGGGAATGACACATCCCCTAAAATAGGACCACTAGTTTTACAATGGGAAAGATGTTAGGACAGTGTTTAATACACAGAGCTGGTAAAATGTTTAATGCAAGCATTGAAATAAAAAATAATCCAGTGGTGTTTTATTTTTTAAATGGCTGCACTTAATGATACTTTAAAATATGTTTTTTTAAAACATATTTACCTATTTTGTACTCCTATTTTTAAATGAAGTTAGTTAGTGGGTTTTGGTTGATTTCATCATTTAAACCAAGCTCAGATCTCTTCTGCACTCCAGCAGGCCCTTGGCATGGGTAAATAAACCTGTTCTTGCTCTAGATTCTTAAAGGAAATTAAACACATTATAATCCAAGCAATAAAAAGGGCCTGAAGAGTAAACGATTACATAGTTTCAAACTCTAGCAACAAAATTTATCTTCTATTTTATAAATACTGAAGAGCCACTGGAACCTAACTTCCTGTCCTCATCAAGCTGTATGTGTATGTTGATATAAGCATATACACGCGTATATAATGAATTTTACAGAAATATAAAATAAAAATTGTATATGATAATGACCACTAGGAATAGAGGGTGGAATAGAAAAGGACTTTGGTAATATTTCTCCAGCACTATTTATTTATTTATCCAACAAATATGTCTTGACCATCTGCCACAGGCCAGGCATTCTTGCTGGGCAACAGGATACAACAAGAAAAGGGAAACTGCAGGAGTTTATGGTTCAAAGAGGGGCACAAAATTCCAGGAGTGATGAGGGTAAGGGATAGTAAGCACTGTTGTAGGAAGGGGGACTTGAGAACAGACTCTCCTGAGGAGTGGATGCAAAAGAGAGCAGCAGGTGTGGGGAATGAGTGACCTTCACTGCTGCTGGAACCTGCGTGGGAAGGGGCTGAGAGGTACGGAGGCACACAAGGGCTTGATCCAGAAGGGCCTTGAAGCACGTTGACCAGATTGTATTATGGTCTCAGAGCACAGGAAGCCACTGAGGGTTCTGAGCAAGGAAATAATATGACTGCATATGAGAAAAATCACAATGGCAGCTGTAGGGTGAAGAAAGGATTATTGAAGAATTCACACTCAGAGTGGGAGACCGGTCAGGAGCTGCAGCCATCTGGGCAGGATTAGCAGGTCCCCTGATGAAGGTGGAGACCGGTGGGACTGAGAAGAGGCCAGATGCCTGCGCTCAAGAGTTTGCAGCGACGGAACATACTGACTGGCTGGATCTGACAGCAAAGGGGAGGGACAGTGACTTGTTTCAGCTTGACTACTGGCAGCACAAGGATGCTTTTGATAAAGTGGAAGCAGATACAGGTTTTGGTGGGAGAATGAAAGGAGAAGAGAGGTGCTGAGGAATAGGATGAAGAAGATGGAGGTCAGTCTTGTGGAGGTATGTTTGCAATGCCTGTGCAACTTCCAAATGGAGGTGTCTGAGTACGTGGGTCTGAAGCTTGAAAGAGGGATCTGAGCTAGGCACATGGACTGAGCAGCCATCAGCATATACATAGACTATGTCCCCAGTTATTTTGGCCATTTCTCCTAAATTTACTTTCTTTAAGTTTTCGTTCTCAAATGTTTGTTGCTGTTTGTCAATTTCTCTAAGAATTCAACACAGATATGTGACCTCTTGAAGTAACACCAATATAAACGAGAAACCAAGGACATAACATGTATGAGAAGGATTAGGAAGAGAAATTTGGAAACAGAAGAATGAGGTATCAGAAGTGAAGGGAAAAGTGTTTTGAGACACTGGAATGGCCAACGCATCAGGCTCCTGACTATCATGAGGGGCACGTGTCCTTGGTGGAGGATGACGCATTACATCAGCATAAATTAATGGCCATAACTCTTAAGATGGTTTATGGTCCTCTGCTCAGATCTCATATATTCCTCCTGATCTTTTTTACTTAGGAAGCATCTTAGCACTAAAGGCATGTCAGAGTGCAAATAAATTTAGTAGGATTTGAGCAACCTGCATGAAACAGTGTCTTCGCATGCCGAGTGAAAGACTTGACCTGAACCCACACTTGAGCACATGTACACATCAGACCCCATGGAAGGACAGGCCCCTTGCCCTTCTCCTTTCAGAGAACTCTGAGGGCATATGGAAGTTTCTCAATTAACAGATTCCTCAATTCTGGACTATTTTCACTCAATGCATTTCAACTTTAGTGTTTTCTGATGAGCTAAAATATGTATTATATATATTTATTTATATTTTATAAGCCTTTCTGGAAGGTAAGGGATAAATTAAAGGCATTTATTACAACAATTAAACATGTTTATTATAAAATGTCTAATGATATAAAAAGTAAAACCTCACCTGTTCCTCTATAACTGCACACATTGGTATAGCCTTCTAGACCTCCTATGCAAATAGCAATACAGACATAAACACATGTAGAGTAAATGTGATCATACTAAATATATATAACTTTGGTTTTATGTAATATATTCTCAGAATGTAGACCTCCTTCTCTGTCAGTCTATAGAAATCTAGCTTTCTCTCTTTAATGCCTCTTTGGTATTCTCTGCTGAAGGTGGTATACCTTTTATTTTCTTCCTATTGTCAAATATTCTGGTTAGGTCAAACATTTAAATGTTCTTCTTGTATATCTCCACCACTAGGCTAGGCCTCCCTGAAGGTAGGGATTTGGACTTTAATTCCTCTCTGTGTTTTGAACTTTCTGGATATGCCTGGGCAAAAGTATGTGCTGAGCAAGGACTTCATAAACAAACAGATGGATGATGGCTACTGCAGCTCCAGATAATTAAATGCACTTTACAAAAGCTTTCTTTGAAACAGTGAATTCATCCTTCCAAAAGTGCTGGCTCTTTTTCAACAACTTTTTTACCACAGGAGAAGTGGTGCTCTTGTTTAATTACACGGAGGGAGGTAAGAATAACAATAATTACAATAGTTCACACTTAACTGAGCACTTACTCTGTGCCAAGTGTTTTCAGAGTTTAACACATGTAATGTTTCACAGAAAACCTACCAGTAAGAGTCTCTTGTTATGCCTCATTTAATAGAAAGGGAAATTGAGGCAGAGTGATAGAGTGACTTGCCCAAGGGTCTGAACTGTATAAATTTTAGGCCTCTGCCCCAGAGTCTGTCATTCACACATTGAACTACCTCTCCATACTCCCTCTTCATTATGGCATTATTCATAATAACCAAGATATAGAAACCTAAGTGTATATCAACAGATAAGATAAAGAAGATATGGTATGTATGGGTATGTATATATATATATAAAACAATGCATATATATATTACAGTGGGTCTATATCTACATTACAGCATATGCATATATATTATAATGGAGTATCATCAGTCATGAGAAAAAAGTCCTGCCATTTGTGACAACGTGGATGGGTCTTGAGAGCATTATGCTAAGTGAATAAACCAGAGAAAGATAATTACTGTGTGATATCACTTAAATGTGGCAACTCATAGAGACAGAGAGTGAAAAAGTAGTTGCTAGGAGCTGGGGAATGAGGAAAATTGGTTGGTGAAAGGGTTCAAACTTTCAGCTATAAAATGAGTAAAGTCTGAGGATCTAATGACTATACTTGGTAACACTGGTTATAGAACTGAAATTTACTAAGGCAGTAGAATTTAAATATTCTCACCAAAAAAAAAGGGAGAGAGAGAGAGAGATAAATATGTGAGGCAATGGGTATATTAATTAGATGAAAGGAATCCTCTTACAATGTATACATATATCAAATTGCCACGAGGTACACATTAACTACCTTACAATTTCATTCATCAGTTATACCTCAATAAAGCTGAAAAAAGTTATCTCCCTAAAAATAAACAAAAAAACAAACAAACTGCCTCTTGAATGGGACGGGAAAGCAATGAGTGATAACTGGGAGTGTGCTGAGAAGCTTTGAAGCTTCTGGTGGGTCCTGTGCCCCTGAAAACTCGTCAACAAGCTCAGTCCCCACACAGGCCCAGAAGCTGCAAACCATGAACTTAATTTCATCTTCCCCTTCTCTGCTTCTTAACAGGAATAGCCATATTCATGTATCTCTTTTTCTATTAATAAAACTTCCTCATGTACTGAAGCTTATAATTAAAACAAAATTTAAAGCTCTTAAAAAATTGTATCATCAAGTAATATTTTTATTGTGAAATGTTTTAAACACTCGTGGTTGTTAATTCCAAAGCTGAGGTCTACTGCTCTCCTGTAAGCATAGATCTTCTGAAGGATATGTTCACATCCTAGGGAGATGAGCATAAATTAGAAAAATTTTAGGATTAATGGCACCTTAAAAATTGGAAGGATCAAATTAAGGATTTTACTATGGCCCAAACTGAAAGCTACTAAAACACAGACAGTCCCAAATCTGAAAAGTCATTGATCTCTTGAGAAAATACCTTTAAGAGCATACCAGGCAAAATACATATAAGTTTGACTTTAAAAGACATAGATCTTAAAAGCCCAATACCATCCTTCAAGGACCTCTTAAGACATACCTGGAAAAGCTCCCAGTGATTTAAGGGACATAAATATAGATTATATTCCATTACATATATCACAGATATTCTGAACCTCAGCTTCAGAATAACAATCACAAATATTTAAAACATTTCATAATGAAAATACTACTTGATGATAGAATTTTTGCAGAACTTTAAATTTTACTGTATTATAAGCTTCAGTACCTGAGGACATTTTATTAATAGAAAGTGAAATAGATGAACATGATTATAAATGTTAAGAAGCACAAAGGGGAAGATTAAGTTAGTGTTTTGCAACTTCTGGGCCTGAATGGGAAGTGAGCTTGTTGATGAATTTATATACATATATACCACTAAAGATATGAATCTTACTCTTTATCTGTGGAAGATCAGCAGTGATGGCACAAAAAAACTCTTTAAGAAGTTATTTGTCATGAAAACATATTTTCCTATGCATACATAGTAAATAATTGTGTAGCTTAAGCTTATTTCAACTCATAAGACAATTCTGATAATGTAGAAAAAGTATGAATTGTGAGAGAAAAACTTTAATTCAAAAAAGTACAACACCTATAACTGTACTAACCAGAAATCTTTATTAACTGGTACTTTAGCACTTATCAAGTTCAATGGTAATTGATTTTTATACTGAGAAGTACTATAAAAGTTTAGCATTAATTAAACAATTATAATCCCATTATTTAAATTTAGAAATATATTCCAAATAATTCAGCCATAAGAAGAAAACAAATCCTACCATTTGCAACAACATGGATGGAGCTAGAGAGTATTATGCTTAGTGAAATAAGCCAGGCAGAGAAAGACAAGTATCAAATTATTTCACTCATCTGTGGAGTATAAGAACAAAGAAAAAACTGAAGGAGCAAAACAGCAGCAGACTCACAGAACCCAAGAATGGACTAACAGTTACCAAAGGGAAAGGGACTGTGGAGGATGGTTGGGAAGGGAGGGATAAGGGGGCAGAAAAAAGAAAGGGGGCTTTATGATTAGAATGTATAATGTGGGGGGGGGCACAGGGAGGGCTGTGCAACACAGAGAAGACAAGTAGTGATTCTACAGCATCTTACCACGCTGATGGACAGTGACTGTAATGGTGTATGGGGGGGGAGCTTGGTGATGGGGGGAGTCTGGTAAACATAATGTTCCTCAAGTAATTGTAGATTAATGATACCAAAATAAAAAAAGAAATAAAATAAAAAAAAGAAATATATTCCAAACAAGATGAATAAAACATTATACATGGATAAGAAAAGTCTCAGTTTGAACCTCAGCTTGCCTCCTGACTCTGTGACCTGTGGCAATATAGTTATTTCTCTAATTTGAAGTTTTCTCATCTATCAAATGGTGATGTCATCACTTGCCTTGCCTATTCTTAAAGGTTTCTTTAATGTCAAATGAAATAATTGGCATAAAAATATTTTGTAAGTTCTAAGACTATGTAAATGTGCATCAGGTCACTATCAACCATAATTTTCACTAGAGTACTGAATTGCTCAGAAGTTATGTTCTATATACAATTACTCTTATAAGAGATTGTTAATATATGGACTAGGCCACCATCCAACCAATTGATCAAAGCTTTTTAAGACTAGTAATATTAAGTAACTAACACAGGCAGTAACCAAGCCAGGAGAGAGAAGTTATCTACCATTTTCCTCCCACCCATCCCCCACTACTCTTTTACCATGGTTCCTCTGTCTCATAATTTCATTTCATAGTGGCTACCAGTTTTTGAAAAACAACCATGCAGCAGGTAATATGCTAGGTGCTGACAAACATAATTTCATTTTAACTCTCAAAATAAACCTTCAAGCTTTTAGTTTTGTCCCAACTATACAGATGAGATAACAGGTTCAGAAAGAGAAAAGAACTCCCAACTATCACACAGTAAATAAACCAGAATTTCAAGAATCAAACCCATACCTAGGAAGAATTTTAACCAAAGAGGTGAAAGATCTGTATTCTGAAAACTATAAGACACTGATGAAAGAAACTGAAGATGACACAAATAAATGGAAAGTATTTCCTGCTCATGGATTGGAAGAATTAATATTGTTAAAATGTCCATACTTCTCAAAGCAATCTATACATTTAATGCAATCTCTTTCAAGATACAAATGGCATTTTTCACAGAACTAGAACAAATAATCCTAAAATTTGTATGGAACCAGAAAAGGCCTGACTAGCCTAAGCAATCTTGAGAAAGAACAAGGCTGGAGTTATGTTCCCTGATTTCAAATTATACTACAAAGCTATAGTAATAAAAACAGTATTGTATCAATGTAAAAACAGACACTCAGATCAATGGAACAGAATAGAGTCCATACATAAACCCATGCTTATATGGTCAATTAATCTTCAACAAAGGAGGGAAGAATATCCAATGGGGAAAAGACAACCTCTTCAATAAATGGCATTGGGAAAACTGGACAGCTCCATGCTAAAGTATGAAACTAGATCACTTTCTTTATACCATATATAAAAGTAAACTCAATATGGACTAAAGACTTAACCATTAAACTCCTAGAAGAAAACAGGCAGTAAGCTCTTTGACAACAGTCTTAGCAATGTTTTCTTTGTGTGTGTGGGGGGGTCTGTCCCCTCAGGCAAAGGTAACAAAAGCAACAATAAAGGAATGAGACTACATCAAATTAAAATGTTCTGCATAGTGAGAGAAACCATCAACAAGAAAAAGACAACCTACTGAAGGGAGAAGATATTTGTAAATGATGTGTTTGATAAGGAGCTAAATCTAAAATACATAAAGAAATAGGTGGCAGGTATTAAAAAGTACAAACTTCCATTTGTAAAATAAGTAAGTCACAGGCATGTAAAGTACAGCACAGGGAATAAAGTCAATAATATTGTAACACCTTTGAATGGTAAGAGATGGTATGTAGCATTCTCGAGGTGACCACTTCATAATATACATTAATGTTGAATCACTAAGTTACATACCTGAAAGTAAAATATTTTATGTCAACTATACTTCAATTAAAGAAAGAAAAAACCAAACCCAAGTTAGTCTGATTCCACATTCTAATTATGTCTATACATACCACCTTGTCTCTCATAATTTTATCATCAGTTGCTTTTCTCCTTGTTTGTTCCTTTCTGAACAAAAAAGCCTCAAAAAAAAAAAGTCTAATAGAATAAGAGGCAAGGACTTGAACAAGTACTTCATGAAAGAGGATATTCAAATGGTCGATCAGTATATAAGGTGCTTGATTTCATAAGTTATCAGAGAAGTGTCAAGTAGAACCATAATGGGATATTTGTACACATTTTCCAGACAGATTAAAATGTAAAAGATAACACTAAGTTTTGGTGAGGCATTCCTGGTGGGTATGTAAATTAAGTGAATCACTTTTGCAAGTTGTTTACCATTATCTCTGTAAGCTAAATATATATATACAACCCATGACTTGGCAATTTCATCCCTAGATTTGTATTCAACAGAAATGCATAATAAACACCAAATGATGCAACACAAATGTTTATAGCAGCAGTATTTATATAGCCCCAGGCTGGAATCTATGCAAATGCCTATCACCACTAATATGGATAACTAAATTATGGTATAGTCACATAATGGAACACTATACAGCAATGACAATGAGCAGGCTAAGTACAACTGCATGCACCCACATGGATTCATCTCATAAATATAATGATGAGCAACATTAGCTGAACAATAAAGGGCATATATTGTATGAGTCCATTTGTAAAGAATTCAGAAACAGCAAAAACAAATCCCTGATGTTAGAAGCCAGATTAGTGAGTCCCCTGGGGGCGGGGAAGACAACTGATGAGTAGAAGAGAGGCTGAATAGAAGGCAATTGCTGGTTTCTTGATTTCAGTATTGATTACACAGGGTTTGCTCACTTTGTGAACTTTGATCACCCTCAGCACTTCTGCACTTGTCTGCCTCGATGCTATACTTCAATTAAAAAGTTAATCAGAAAGAATTCATATCAATCTCTGCTCTCCAATGCATGAAATTGTCAATATTTTAGAAGCGTTTCACCTAGATGTACACAGAATTTACTATGCTTATGTATCCTTTTATTTATTATGTTGACAGATTTTCAAGTCATTTAATAAAATAAAAATAGGACAGTTTAGATAAAAAGAAGAATTTATTCTGATAGGAAGCTGGGTTTGAAAAGAATGATCATTAGGTATAGACAAAATAATGAAGACTAGATCTTGAGTTTGGATAGTAATGCCAAGAAGAGAGGTCTACACATTGAGTCTAACAGAGAAAGAGAGGGGCCAGAGCCTATGGGGGAGGGGGCCCCTTGCTACAGGACAAATTTTGAATACTGAAGACAGCACTGCCAGGGTCAGATGAGGGAGCCTGAGAGAGGCAAGTGATAGCTGGGGGAGGTGAAAACCTAGAAGTGAAGAACTATGGCATCTGTGCATAACTTTGTTCAAAACCCACATAACTTTCTTACTCTTTCTGAAAGACAATGTTAGAGTAGGAGGAATCCTTAGGAAAGCTGTCATGCTAAAAAAAGGCATAAGAACTAGTGGAGGACTAAGATACATACCACTCATGTATCAACTGATTTGCATATTACATCCAATACATATATTTTTATATATGCATACTTTTAATTCATAAGATTTAGTTGGAATTTAGTACTGGTATGATTTAAGTCATCATGCCTGAAAATTGACAAGAGACTTCAAAAGGGATACCAGGACTGTCCACTTAAGGGCCCCTTAGTGGACAAGACCCCAGTCACTAGTACAGGGAAGGGCTTGGGCTGCCCTCTGCCCTGTTGACCACCTGATCATTCAGCGAGCAGCTTCCAGACCCCACATGTCATCTGTTTTGCAGGCACATTAGAGATCTCAGTGGCAGGTACATACATAGAAGTTTCTTTTCCTCCAAGGATGTGAAATAGGTTTCAGATTTTACAAACCCATAGCCTTGGGTTAGCCATCTATAAAAAAAGTTGTGATCTGTATAGTAAATTGCCAAAGAAAAAGAGGCTAAAACAGCAGCAGGTGGGGTACAGGTTAGGGTTCCCAAGAGACAAATGCTCTCAAATAAAGGAAAACTTATTTCTAGTGACCACGGCATATGAATTTATCTTTAAAATATATTTGCTCTACATGTTTTGTGGTTCCTTAACCAAAATGCAGGGTAAAAACGTTTGAGAATTAGCAGATGAACCAAATCTCCTAAACTTTCAGTCAAGACTAAAAAAATACAGATTATGCAGCATCTTCTTTCTATTCATTTACATTCAATGTCAGAAAAGGACAAAAATAAGGGTAAAAATTGCTTTGTCAGAAGCTTATTTCAGAAGTCCTCTACTCAGTAGGCTACCTAAACACAGATTTCTTCTAATTCATTATATAAAAGAAAATCATAAAGCTATGGAATTGTCAGTCTTCATTATTCTATAAAAATGTGGATTTTTAATTTCAAATTATTTTTAAGACTTTCTGCACATGGGTAATTTTATACTTTAAAAACTTTCTAACACTCACACTGAAACCCTATGAAAACACAATAACTTTTTGTTGGAAAAAAAAAAATTCCATCCCTGCTTGATGTCGTCTTTAAAAATCCTTGCTGGCTACCTCACTGCTACATTTACTCCTCACGTGTCAACTGTTGCATTCAAAAGACAAATGGCACTGAACATGTAAAACTACAAAATCCTTTGAACTGAAGAGGTTTTTTATGCTTTTACTTGTTTAATAAAATTGAATATCATCTTGAAGGTTTGATAGGATCATAGTTATTCCTTCCTCACCTCCCACCCCTGGTCTCCAACTTTATTATTTAGATCATATCAGATGTTGACCTTGCTTGTCCTGGAAAAGTCACATATATCTCTTTTAGTGGCCAGTTTTCCAAGGCCACAGATTTCTTTATATTATAACCTTGAGTAATGATTTAGCTCTCTTTGTAGATTTTCTGTTTGTTTTGCAGCCAGGAATTTCAAACCAGCGCTCAGTAATTCAGCACTGCAGTTTGGCTAGCCTGCACAGACCTCTTGTTCCCTTTCACACTGCTCCCTGAAAACAAAGTAGCTGCATGCAAAAGGAGTGTGAAAATAAAGCAGGGGCTTCCTCAGAGCCAGGCGGCTAACGCACTGCACAGCCTATTTCAATTAGCATCCAATCATTTTAAGTACCTATACTTCAGTGTTTGTGTAAGCCTGCCTTGTAGAATTTAATGCTCAGACAGCCATTTTGCAAGACACAGCAGGTCCATGAAATAAGGGCTATTTCAGTGAAACAGTCACAGAATGATAAAGCTGCTGTAAATGCTGGTGTTACTGCAACAGCTGTGTCATCCATCAAACGATTATTATCTGCTATGTTTCTGAAGCTGTTCAAAACAGGATTTCGCGGTAGCCTCTGTGGCTATTTTTAATTTGACAAACTCTGTAGTATTTCTCTCTGAAAAAGATTTTTGTTTCAAGCCATCAAATAGGAAAACAGGACTACTCTAGGTAAAAGAGACGATCAACTGGTTTAAACTGATGCAGATCTCTGAGACAATGGACTTCCCCAACAATCCTCCAGCCGTTTATTTCCGACCTTATCAAAGTACCACGGCACTAGAGATAGATTAAAAAAAAAAAATCTCAGAATCTCATATACCAGAATACTCAGGTGCCTCGAAAACTCGTACAAATGATTGATTCTCTGGCTGCTCCTGAGCACAGGGATTAAAAACATCAGAAAGAGGCAACATGCACCGACAGACACGAACAGCACTTCCAGCCCGAGCTGCATCCTGCAGCAGTAGAAACTTACATAGGACACCCGCGCTTGCCGCCGACGCACCAGCCCGCAGCACTGCATGAAGAGCCCTGCAGGACGCAGTCAGCGTGTGGCTTCACCGAGCTACACTGGGGCTTCTCTTCTCATCAGAGCCACTGTCCATTTCTTCCCACCTTGTACTCCCAGGTAAGAGGCATGGGCATATCAACACTTAGCTTCTGCCTCTTCGGTAGTTTCTAAAAACACTACCGTTCCTGCAGGCATGCCCAAACTTTGTTTTCCATTTTTCTTTTTCGGGTAATATGATAGCTTCTTCTTCAGGGAGTTGTCTATTGACCAGAAATCTACCAAAAGTACCATTTATTTTCCTGAAATAACTATTGCTAACACACAGTTATGTCTGCCCGGATCATCAGAGTTTCTTGCAAACGTCTTTAGAGTAGCCATTCCCAACTCGGGAGATTTTCAAACATCAGAGAATCTTGCATGTCACCAGCCTGCAGCAGACTGCCTTTTACGAGAGGAGGCCTACTCCGGACGCTGTCTGTGTTGCTGCTTCTGAGAACGTGGCTGCTCCCGACGCTGCGCTGCCATGCCTGCCTCCCTCCCTCACAACGCGCAGACTGGCAACGCATCCCTGCTTGGGTGGTGTTACCTTTCTAACACTTTGGGCATATCTGATCTGCAATTCCTCCCTCCTCCCTTTACCCTGAAAAATTATGATGTCTAGACTTTAATTCACTCTAGATTCTTAGGACTACAGAACCACCCTCCCAATTGTCAGATGCTTTCTCTCCCAGTACGTGTTTCACATGAATTGTAGAAAGGATCACTGGAGTGGCCTCAGGACCTGACTCGCTCAATCACTGCAGCTGCACGGCATTTTTTTTCTCACTGCAAAATACTCATTTGCTACATTAAAGCACATTAAATAAACATAATTCTGGCAAGCAAATCTGAACAGTGTCAGACCTAATTAATTAGATAATGTATCACCTCTGATTTTGAGACACGAAAACTCAGGCTGCCTTCAAAGCATGAGATCTTACAAATGAATACTCCTTGTGAGTTGTAATTTGCATCCCTCTCTAAAAACACACTTTGCAGACTGTTCGTCCTAAGGGGCTTTGCAGATGTCACACCTGAAAAGATGAATTATTAAGGCCTTTGGGGATAAACGATTAATTAGTTGGGTATCAACCATTTTACTAAGCAAGGATTCATACAGCCTTTTAGTGTGCCACAGCTATTGATCCACGTTGCCCTCACACACCACGTCCCTCCATATACTTAAGGAGATGTGTTAACTATTTCATGTCACAGATTAAGATCCCTCACCATTATGCTTTTTAGATGCATGGAAAGTGCAAGCCTATTAATTCTCAACACTTTACCAGTATTTCCTTAAAACCTATAATTTCAAGGAACAATTCTGTATTATTAATAGTCAAGAGGCTATTAGAGCTGAAAAAAGATCCTGCTTTAGCTCAATGTTGTTATTTGATTAAGCAATTTACTTAACTGAACTGAGGCCCGAAATGGTCAAGTGTTTTGTCTATAAGTGACATAAGCAATTATATATTACCAACACCTAGTAATTTATATAATTTAAATAGTCTGTGAAAACTCCATGGCTTTATCATATACTGATTAACCCTCCATGCATTTGAAGGTCCCAAAGGGAATCAATGGATATATTATATACAGACAGTAAGGTTATTTCTGTGATTATGTCAGAAACCTGGAGCAAAATAAAATTTCTGAATTACAATGTAATTGGCTCTTCAAGTAAGTACCAGAATAAAAACAACATTTTCTGGACCACACAAGATATACTTCTACTAGGTAGGATATCAATTTGGTTTTTAAAGGAAACCTTAGTGAAAAATATAGTGAATAATATAGGAGAAATTCAGGTTTAAGCTTCTACCTAAAGACCGTTCATCAAACCTCCACATGGACACATTTACTCAAATAACGGAATAAAAATAAATAATAAACTCAAGGTTAGAATAAGATGAAAACATGGCAACACAATCTCTTCTCTGTTTCCAATTCTGATATGGAATTCAGTTAACTTTTTATCAACTGTGACCTTATTATATATAATATGAGAGAGATCCCAGTTCATTAGGGGTTCAACCCACCTTGCCATCCAAGTTTTTTTTTCTTTCTTTTGACCCTGAGTAACTCATTTACTTTTCATTTGCAAGATGTCTAACTCTTTACATAGCACTTCCAGGCATATTATCTCATTTTATTTATCTTCTTTTTTTTTATTAAGGTATGTCTTTTATTAAGACATACAATCTTATGCAGGTTTCACATGAGCAACACTGTGGTTATTACTACATTCAACCGTATTATCAAGTGTCCCACCCTACCCAATTGCAGTCACTGTCCATCACCATACTAAGATGCCACAGAGTCACTACTACACCATGTGTGCCAATCATAATGCCCCTCAATCCCCTTCTCCCTCACTCCCCACTCACCCTCCCACACCCCTCCCCTTTGGTAACAGCTAGTCCCTTCTTGGAGTCTGTGAGTCTGCTGCTGTTTTGTTCCTTCACTTTTGCTTTGTTGTTATACTCCACAAATGAGGGAAATTATTTGGTACTTGTCTTTCTCCGCCTGGCTTATTTCACTGAGTATAATACCCTATAGCTCCATCCATGTTGTGGCAAATGGTATTTGTTTCTTTCTTATGGCTGTATAGTATTCCATTGTGCATATGTACCACATCTTCTTTATCTATTCATCTACTGATGAACACTTAGGTTGCTTGCATATCTTGGCTATTGTAAACAGTACTGCAATAAACATAGGGGTGCATATGTCCTTCTGAATCTGAGAACTTGTTTCCTTTGTACAAATTCCTAGGAGTGTAATTCCTGGGTGAAGTGCTTTTCTATTTTTAGTTTTTTGAGGAACCTCCATATTGCTTTCCACAATGGTTGAACTAGTTTACATTCCCACCAGCAGTGTAGGAGGGTTCCCCTTTCTCTGCATCCTTGCTAGCATTTGTTGTTCCTAGTCTTTTCGATGTTGGCCATCCTCACTGGTGTGAGGTGATATCTCATTGGGGTTTTAATTCACATTTCCCTGATAATTAGTGATGTGGATCATCTTTTCATGTGCCTTTTGGTCATCTGAATTACTTCTTTGGAGGTGTCTGTTCAGATTCTCCACCCATTTTTTAGTCGGGTTATTTGCTTTTTGGGTGATGAAGCATATGCGTTCTTTATATATTTAGATTGTTAACCTGTTGTTGGATATGTCATTTATGAATATATTCTCTCATCATGTAAGATGCCTTTTTGTTCTGCTGATGGTGTCCTTTGCTGTAGAGAGCTTTTTAGTTTCATGTAGTTCCACTTGTTCATTTTTGCTTTTGTTTCCCTTGCTGGAGGAGATGCATTTAGGAAAAAGTTGTTCAAGTTTACAGTCAAGAGATTTGTGCCTATGTTTTCTTCTAAGATTTTTATGATTTCATGACTTACATTAAGGTCTTTGATCCATTTTGAGTTTACTTTTGTGTATGGAGTTAGACAGTAATCCAGTTTCATTCTCTTACACTTAGGTGTCCAGTGTTGCCAACACCAGTTGTTAAAAGAGGCTGTCGTTTCCCCATTGTATATCCATAGCTACTTTATCATATATTAATTGACCATTTATGCTTGAGTTTATATCTGGGCTCTCTATTCTGTTCCATTGATCTATGGGTCTGTTCTTGTGCCAGTACCAAATTGTTCTGATTACTGTGGCTTTGTAGTAGAGCTTGAAGTTAGAAAATGTAATGCCCCCAGTTTTATTCTTCCTTCTCAGGATTGCTTTAGCTATTTGGGGTCTTTTGTGGTCCATATGAATTTTAGAAGTATTTGTTCTAGTTTGTTGAAGAATGCTGTTTGTGTTTTAATAGGGATTGAATAGTGTCTGTAGATTGCTTTAGGCAGGATGGTCATTTTGACAATTTTAATTCTTTCTATCCATAAGCACAGGATATATTTATTGGTGTCTTCTTTAATTTCTTTCATGAGTGTCTTGTAGTTTTCAGGATATAGGTCTTTCACCTCCTTGATTAGGTTTATTCCCAGGTATTTTACTCTTTTCAATGCAATTGTGATTGGAATTGTTATCCTGATTTCTCTTTCTGCTAGTTCATCGTTAGTATATAGGAATGCCACAGATTTGTGTAATAATTTTGTATCCTGCAACTCTGCTGAATTCAATAACTACTTCTAGTAGTTTTGGGGTGGATTCTTAGGGTTTTTTATGTACAGTATCATGTAATCTGCAAACACTGACAGTTTAACTTCCTTACCAATCTGGATGCCTTTTATTTCTTTGTGTTGTCTGATTGCTGTGGCTAGGACCTCCAGCACTATGTTCAATAACAGTGGGGAGGGTGGGCATCCTTGTCTTGTTCCTGATCTGAAAGGAAAAGCTTTTAGCTTTTTGCTATTAAGTATGATGTTGGCTATGGGTTTGTCTTATATGGCCTTTATATTGTTGAGGTACTTACTTTCTATACCCATTTTGTTGAGAAGTTTTATCAGAAATGGATGTTCAATTTTGTTGAATGCTTTTTCAGCATCTATGGAGGTGATCATGTGGTTTTTCTCCTTTTTGTTGATGTGGTGGGTGATGTTGATGGATTTTGGAAAATTGTACCATCCTTGCATCTCTGGAATAAATACTACTTGATCATGATGGATGATCTTTTTGATGTATTTTTGAATTTGGTTTGCTAATATTTTGTTGTGTATTTTTGCATCTATGTTCATCAGGGATATTGGTCTGTAATTTTTTTTTTTTGTGGTGTCTTTGCCTGGTTTTAGTATTAGACTGATGCTGGCCCTATAGAATGAGTTTGGAAGTATTCCCTCCTGTTTTACTTGTTGGAAAACTTTAAGGAGTATGAATATTATGTTTGATAAAATTCAGTGGTGAAGCCTTCTGGTCCAGGGGTTTTGCTCTTAGGTAGTTTTTTGTTTACCAATTCAATTTCATTGCTGGTAATTGATCTGTTCAGATTTTCTGTTTCTTCCATGGTCAGTCTTGGAAGGTTGTATTTTTCTAGAAAGTCCATTTATTCTAGGTTATCCAGTTTATTAGCATATTATTAGTCATAGCATTCTGTAATAATTCTTTGTATTTCTGTGGTGTCTGTAGTGATTTTTCCTTTCTCATTTCTGATTCCGTTTATGTTGTATAGCCTCTCTTTTGTCCTTGATAAGTCTGGCTAACGGTTTATCTATTTTGTTTATTTTCTGAAGAACCAGCTGCTGCTTTCATCAGTTCTTTCTATTGTTTTCTTCTTCTCAATTTTATTTATTTCTGCTCTAATCTTTATTATGTCCCTCCTTCTACTGACTTTGGGCCTCATTTGTTATTTTTCTAGTTTTATTAATTGTGAGTTTAGTCTGTTCATATGGGATTGTTTTTCTTTCCTGAGGTAAGCCTGTATTGCAGTACACTTCCCTCTTAGCACAGCTTTCGCTGCATCCCACAGATTTTGCAGTGTTGAATTATTGTTGTCATTTGTGTCCATATATTGCTTGATCTCTGTTTTTATTTTGTCATTGATCCATTGATTATTTAGGAGGATGTTATTAAGCCTCCATGTGTTTGTGGGCCTTTTTGTTTTCTTTGCATAATTTATTTCTAGTTTCATACTTTTGTGGTCTGAGAAGCTGGTTGGTATAATTTCAATCCTTCTGAATTTACTGAGGCTCTTTTTGTGGCCTAGCATATATGATCTATTCTTAATAATGTTTCATGGGCACTTGAGAAGAATGTGTATCCTGCTGCTTTGGAGTAGAGTGTTCTGTAGATGTCTGTTAGGTCCATCTGTTCTAATGTGTTGTTCAGTGCCTCTGTCTCCTAATTTATTTTCTGTCTGGTTGATCTGACGTTTGGAGTGAGTGGTGTGTTGAAGTCTCCTAAAATGAATGCATTACATTCTGTTTCCCCCTTTAATTCTGTTAATATTTGTTTCACATATGTAGGTGCTCCTGTGTTGGGTGCATAGATATTTATAATGGTTATATCCTCTTGTTGGACTGACCTCTATATGATTATGTCAAGTCCTTGTCTCTTGTTACTTTCCTTGTTTTGAAATCTATTTTGTCTGATACAAGTACTGCAACTCCTGCTTTTTTCTCCTTATTATTTGCATGAAATATCTTTTTCCATCCCTTCACTTTTAGTCTGTGTATGTCTTCAGGTTTGAAGTGAGTCTCCTGTAGGCAGCATACAGATGGGTCTTGTTTTTTTATCCATTTGTAACTCTATGTCTTTTGATTGGTGCATTCAGTCCATTTACATTTAGGGTGATTATTGATAGATATGTACTTATTGCCTTTGCAGGCTTTAGATTCATGGTTACCAAAGGTTCAAGAGTAGTTTCTTTACTATCTAACAAACTAACTTAACTCTTTTGGTACACTATTTCAAACACAATCTAAAGGTTCATTTTTTTCCTCCCTTCTTTTCTTCCTCCTCCATGTATCACATTCTGTACTCTTTGTGTATCCATTGACTGACTTTGTATGTAGTTGATTTAATTTTGCATTTTCTTAGTAATTAAATCGTCTACTTCCTTTACTGTGTTATTATTTTCTCTGGTGATAGCTATTTAGCCTTCATAGCACTTCCATCTATAGCAGTCCCTCCAAAATATATTGTAGAGACAGTTTATGGAGGTAAATTCCCTCAGCTTTTGCTTATCTGAAAATTGTTTAATCCCTGTTTGAAATTTAAATGATGATCTTTCCAGGTAGAGTATTCTTGGGTGGAGACCCTTCTGTTTCAGTGCATTAAATATATCAGGCCACTCCCTTCTGGCCTGTAAGGTTTCTGCTGAGAAGTCTGATGATAGCCTGATGGATTTTCCTTTGTATGTGATCTTTTTTCTCTCTCTGGCTTCTTTCAATACTCTCTCCTTGTCCTTGATCTTTGCCATTTTAATTATTCTGTCTTAGTATTGTCTTCCTTGTGTCACTTGTGCTGGGAAATCTATGCACTTCCATGGCCTGAGAAACTATTTCCTTCCCCATATTGGGGATGTTACAGCAATTATTTCCTCAAAGACACTTTTTATCCCTTTTTTCTCTGTCTTCTTCTTCTGGTATCCCTATAATGCAAATATTGTTTCAATTGGTCACACAGTTCTCTTAATATTCTTTCAATCCTAGAGATCCTTTTTCCTCTCTGTGCCTCAGCTTCTTTGTATTCCTGTTCTCTAATTTCTATTTCATTTACCATCTCCTCTACCTCATCTAATCTGCTTTTAAATCTCTCGATTGTATGTTTCATTTTGGATACTGTAAGTTTCTAACTCTTTCTTGAAGTCCTCCCTAAGGTCTTGAACACTGTTCTGTAACTTCATGAGGACATTTGTGATTTTTATTTTGAAAAATTTATCAGGAAGATTGATGAGTTCAGTTTCACTTGGCCCTCTTTCTGGTGTTTGTGGGATTTTGGTTTGTACTAGGTTCTTTTGCTGTTTCACATTTGTAATTAATAACATGAAATAATAACTTTGTGTAGGCAGTGCCCTCTAATACCCAGAAGCTCTACTCTCAGGAGCTTCTCAGCACCTGGAGCAATGGCAGGGGTTGCAGCTGAGTGGCACTGGTGCCTGCCAGAGAGGAAAGAGCTCTTTCATGCTTCCCAGCTGTAGTCCCTGCCTCTACTGGCAGGGCCAATGGGCTGTGTGCACATGTAGGAGCCTCTTCACTATGTCCCTGTAGCTGCCATAGGTGGGACACCCTCTGGCTGTCCTGGTACAATGACGGGGCAGCAGGTTTGTGAACCAATGCCGGCAAAAGGAAGAAGCAGCAGACTGAGTATTCTAGTAGGGTGCCTTGGCAGGTATCACCAGGCAGGGGGATGGAGTGCCTGAAGTTCCTGAAAGTACCCAACCTGATGAGCTGAATGCACCAGGATGATTTTTTCCACCTGTCCTTTCTCCTGAGCAGCAAGCTCTGTGCAATCCTTGGCCCTTCAGCAGCCCTCTAGCTGTTGGGAAGTCTTTCAATGTGTCCACCTTCCTTTTGTCCCAGAGGAGCCAGTTGTGGGTACCTCTTCTCCACAAGCAGCTGGAATGTCAGTCTCTCTGAGTATTCTGCCTGCTTTTGCTTTCCAACCCCACTAATCTCCAGAGCACCACATAATATAGGTTTGTGCTCCCAGAGAAGATCTCCAGGGCTCGTTGTTCAGCAGTCCTAGGCCTCCACCCTCTTCCTGCTCCATTTCTCTTCCTCCCTCCAGTGAGCTGGTGTAGGGGGAGAGCTTGGGTCCTGCCAGATAGCAGCTTTGGTACTTTACCCTTTTCCATGAGTTCTCCTCTTTTTCCCAGATGTAGGCAGTCTGTCACAGTCTTCCTTCTGGTCACTCTTTCAGGATTATTTGTATTTGCTATATTTTCATATTATATGTGGTTTTGGGAGGAGGTTTCTGTCTCACTTCTCATGGTGCTATCTGTAAGTCTCTCTCACCATTCAAGAATTTATGGAAGGATTTCAAGCAGTAATTTTATTCAGCAAATATTTATTGATCACCTTCTATTTGCTTAGCATTATACTAGGTACATGGGATAGGAAATGAATCAACTACAGTCTATACATGCCTCCAGACACTTATAAGAAAACAGAGGAGAGAGAGCACCACTTTTGAGTACATGGGAACATCAACCACACAGCTCCTTCTGATCCCTAGAGGGAACACTAAAGTCTTTGCAAAGGTAGGGACTCTTGAGCTAGCCTTTGAAGAATGGGCACAACCTCATCCAGTGGAAAATGGGGGCAGAAAGAAACCTAAGCAATGGGGCAGAAAGAAAACCAAGCAAAGAAACCCAAATGCAAAAGCACAGAAGATTGTATATGGAATATATACAAAATAAATACTGTGTATATAGAATGTGAAGAATGTATATCAATTAAATATTCATGATATGTTCAGACAACAGAGATACACCCTAAATCCCTCACATGAAACTGGCTCTCCCAAATCCAGTCCTCATTCATCTCTATATCCCTAGTACTTGGCACAATAACAGACACAGAAACAAAGATTTGTGATTATCCACTCACTATCCCATTCTTTATTTCATCTAGAATAACAGAACAGACATATGGTTGCTGGGATAAGAGAAATATTCCAGCCTCCCTTTCAGCTTGGTATGGCCATGCAACCAGATGCTGTTCAACAGGCTTGGAGTGGAAACAACATGGGCCAATATCTTAGCAATGTCCTTAGAGGGGATGGAGATGCCTTTCCCTTTCTTTTTCCCTTCCTTGCAGGCCTGAATGTAAACATATTGTTGAGCACTAGAACAGCCATTTAATTGAGAAGGAAGCTATATGTTCAAAAGAACAGAGGAAAAGACAGAAAGATCCTGAGTCCCTATATTGCTTACACTTGGGTGGTAATGCGAAAGAGAAAAATTAATTCCTACATTGCTTAAGTCACTTCCAATTTGACCTAGTTATAGAAGTTAATACTGTATTTAAAAGTACTTCAAGTTGTTTCTCAAATGAATGATTAATTCACAGAATCTAAGATTTGGGAGAAGGTGGGGAAATGGGAAAGAGAAAACATGAGGACATGTAGGGTCAGGAGAGCTGGCTGGGGCTAGCCTATGTAGTGTCTGGAACATCTCTGCCAAGAGCTCACACTTTATCTCATAGCACACACAGATTTATTGAAGCCTTTATGTGTGGAACTCTGCTCTTTTATTAAGAAATAGGAAAGAAGTTTCCAGACTGTTTGATTTTAAAAACTACTCAAGAGTTCAGTGTTAGAGAGAAATTTGAAGCTCCTGAACTTCAGTAGTTCTCTGTAATATATGTTTATCTAAGCTGGAGGGAGGGGCGGAAGATGGCAGCGTGAGTAGAGCAGCGGAAATCTCCTCCCAAAACAACATATATCTATGAAAATATAACAAAGACAACCCTTCCTAGAATAAAGACCAGAGGACACAGGACAATATCCAGACCACATCCGTACCTGAGAGAACTCAGCGCCTCGTGAAGGGGGTAAGTTACAAGCCCCGGCCCCGCGGGAGCCGAGCGCCCCTCCCCCCAGCTCCCGGCAGGATAAGAGCAGGCAGAGCGGGAGGGAGATGGAGCCCAGGACTGCCGAACACCCAGCCCCAGCCATCCGGGCCAGAGTGCAGGGCGCTCGATACTGGGAAAACAGGGCAGCAAGAACAGTGAGCAGGCACTGGAGGCTGGGCGACAGAGGACATAAGAAAAGCGCGCGACCATTTTTTTTTGCTTTTTTACTGTTTTGTTTTGGCGAGCGCTTTTTGGAAGTCTTAAAGGGATAGGGACCCCAATACTAGGGAAACAGGGCAGAAAGACCGGTGAGCAGAGGCCTGAGGCTGGCACTGGAGAATAAAGAAAAACGAACGACCACCTTTTTTTTTTTTTTTAATTAAAAACTTTTTTTTTCTATAATTAAAAAAATTTTTTTTTCTTTTTTTTTTGGTGGGCGTTGTTTTGTTTTGGCGGGTGCTTTTTGGAGGTCTTAGGGGGGCAGGGTGGGTCACTTAGTCCAGAGGTAGGGAGTCCAGGATCTCTGGGCACCCTAACCGCTGGGCTGCAAGGAGCAGGGAGGCCCCCTATGGAGATAAATAGCCTCCCAGCAGCTCCTGCTCCAACGCGACTCCACCATTTTGGAGTAGCTGCCCGAGCTAGGCCACGCCCACAGCAACAGCGGAGATTAACTCCATAGCAGCCGGGCATGAAGCAGAAACCCTGTCTGCGCGCAGCTGCACAGCACAAGCCACTAGAGGTCGCTGTTCTCCCAGGAGAGGAGGGCCACAAACCAACAAGAAAGGAAGTCCTTCCAGCCGTCACTCGTCCCAGCTCTGCAGACTATTCCTATCACCATGAAAAGGCAAAGCTACAGGCAGACAAAGATCACAGAGACAACACCAGAGAAGGAGACAGACCTAATCAGTCTCCCTGAAAAAGAATTCAAAATAAGAATCATAAACATGCTGACAGAGATGCAGAGAAATACGCAAGAGAAATGGGATGAAGTCCGGAAGGAGATCACAGATGCCAGAACGGAGATCGCAGAAATGAAACAAACTCTGGAAGGGTTTATAAGCAGAATGGATAGAATGCAAGAGGCCATTGAGGAATTGAAATCAGAGAACAGGAACGCATAGAAGCTGACATAGAGAGAGACAAAAGGATCTCCAGGAATGAAACAACATTAAGAGAACTGTGTGACCAATCCAAAAGGAACAATATCCGTATTATAGGGGTCCCAAAAGAAGAAGAGAGAGGAAAAGAGATGGAAAGTATCTTAGAAGAAATAATTGCTGAAAACTTCCCCACACTGGGGGAGGAAGTAATCGAACAGACCACGGAAATACACAGAACCCCCAACAGAAAGGATCCAAGAAAGGCAACACCAAGACACATAATAATTAAAATGGTAAAGATCAAGGACAAGGAAAGAGTTTTAAAGGCAGCTAGAGAGAAAAAGGTCACCTATAAAGGGAAACCCATCAGGCTAACGTCAGATTTCTCAACAGAAACCCTACAGGCCAGAAGAGAATGGCATGATATATTCAATACAATGAAACAGAAGGGCCTTGAACCAAGGATACTGTCTCCAGCACGACTATCATTCAAATATGACGGTGGGATTAAACAATTCCCAGACAAACAAAAGCTGAGGGAATTTGCTTCCCACAAACCACCTCTACAGAACATCTTACAGGGACTGCTCTAGATGGGAGCACTCCTAGAAAGAGCACAGAACAAAACACCCAACATATGAAGAATCGAGGAGGAGGAACAAGAAGGGAGAGAAGAAAAGAATCTCCAGACAGTGTATATAAAAGCTCCATAAGTGAGCTAAGTTAGGCAGTAAGATACTAAAGAGGCTAACCTTGAACCTTTGGTAACCACGAATTTAAAGCCTGCAATGGCAATAAGTACATATCTTTCAATAGTCACCCCAAATGTTAATGGGTTGAATGCACCAATCAAAAGACACAGAGTAACAGAATGGATAAAAAAGCAAGACCCATCTATATGCTGCTTACAAGAAACTCACCTGAAACCCAAAGACATGTACAGACTAAAAGTCAAGGGATGGAAAAACATATTTCAAGCAAATAACAGTGAGAAGAAAGCAGGGGTTGCAGTACTAATATCAGACAAAATAGACTTCAAAACAAAGAAAGTAACAAGAGATAAAGAAGGACACTACATAATGATAAAGGGCTCAGTCAAACAAGAGGATATAACCATTCTAAATATATATGCACCCAACACAGGAGCACCAGCATATGTGAAACAAATACTAACAGAACTAAAGGGGGATATAGAGTGCAATGCATTCATTCTAGGAGACTTCAACACACCACTCACCCCAAAGGATAGATCCACTGGGCAGAAAAGAAGTAAGGACACGGAAGCACTGAACAACACAGTAGAGCAGATGGACCTAATAGACATCTATGGAACTCTACATCCAAAAGCAGCGGGATATACATTCTTCTCAAGTGCACATGGAACATTCTCCAGAATAGACCACATACTAGGCCACAAAAAGAGCCTCAGAAAATTCCAAAAGATTGAAATCATACCAACCAACTTTTCAGACGACAAAGGCATAAAACTAGAAATAAGCTGTACAAAGAAAGCAAAGAGGCTCACAAACACATGGAGGCTTAACAACACGCTCCTAAATAATCAATGGATCAATGACCGAATCAAAATGGAGATCCAGCAATATATGGAAACAAATGACAACAACAACACTAAGCCCCAACTTCTGTGGGACACAGCAAAAGCAGTCTTAAGAGGAAAGTATATAGCAATCCAAGCATATTTAAAAAAGGAAGAGCAATCCCAAATGAATGGTCTAATGTCACAATTATCGAAATTGGAAAAAGAAGAACAGATGAGGCCAAAGGTCAGCAGAAGGAGGGACATAATAAAGATCAGAGAAGAAATAAATAAAATTGAGAAGAATAAAACAATAGCAAAAATCAATGAAACCAAGAGCTGGTTCTTCGAGAAAATAAACAAAATAGATAAGCCTCTAGCCAGACTTATTAAGAAGAAAAGAGAGTCAACACAAATCAACAGTATCAGAAACGAGAAAGGAAAAATCACGACGGACCCCACGGAAATGCAAAGAATTATTGGAGAATACTATGAAAACCTATATGCTAACAAGCTGGGAAACCTAGGAGAAATGGACAACTTCTTAGAAAAATATAACCTTCCAAGATTGACCCAGGAAGAAACAGAAAATCTAAACAGACCAATTACCAGCAACGAAATTGAAGCGGTAATCAAAAAACTACCAAAGAACAAAACCCCCGGGCCAGATGGATTTACCTCGGAATTTTATCAGACATACAGGGAAGACATAATACCCATTCTCCTTAAAGTTTTCCAAAAAATAGAGGAGGAGGGGATACTCCCAAACTCATTCTATGAAGCTAACATCACCCTAATACCAAAACCAGGCAAAGACCCCACCAAAAAAGAAAACTACAGACCAATATCCCTGATGAACGTAGATGCAAAAATACTCAACAAAATATTAGCAAACCGAATTCAAAAATACATCAAAAGGATCATACACCATGACCAAGTGGGATTCATCCCAGGGATGCAAGGATGGTACAACATTCGAAAGTCCATCAACATCATCCACCACATCAACAAAAAGAAAGACAAAAACTACATGATCATCTCCATAGATGCTGAAAAAGCATTTGACAAAGTTCAACATCCATTCATGTTAAAAACTCTCAGCAAAATGGGAATAGAGGGCAAGTACCTCAACATAATAAAGGCCATCTATGATAAACCCACAGCCAACATTATATTGAACAGCGAGAAGCTGAAAGCATTTCCTCTGCGATCGGGAACTAGACAGGGATGCCCACTCTCTCCACTGTTATTTAACATAGTACTGGAGGTCCTAGCCACGGCAATCAGACAAAATAAAGAAATACAAGGAATCCAGATTGGTAAAGAAGAAGTTAAACTGTCACTATTTGCAGATGACATGATACTGTACATAAAAAACCCTAAAGACTCCACCCCAAAACTACTAGAACTGATATCGGAATACAGCAAAGTTGCAGGATACAAAATCAACACACAGAAATCTGTGGCTTTCCTATATACCAACAATGAACCAACAGAAAGAGAAATCAGGAAAACAACTCCATTCACAATTGCATCAAAAAAAATAAAATACCTAGGAATAAACCTAACCAAAGAAGTGAAAGACTTATACTCTGAAAACTACAAGTCACTGTTAAGAGAAAGTAAAGGGGACACTAACAGATGGAAACTCATCCCATGCTCGTGGGTAGGAAGAATTAATATCGTTAAAATGGCCATCCTGCCCAAAGCAATATACAGATTTGATGCAATCCCTATGAAACTACCAGCAACATTCTTCAATGAACTGGAACAAATAATTCAAAAATTCATATGGAAACACCAAAGACTCCGAATAGCCAAAGCAATCCTGAGAAAGAAGAATAAAGTAGGGGGGATCTCACTCCCCAACTTCAAGCTCTACTATAAAGCCATAGTAATCAAGACAATTTGGTACTGGCACAAGAGCAGAGCCACAGACCAATGGAACAGACTAGAGAATCCAGACATTAACCCAGGCATATATGGTCAATTAATATTTGATAAAGGAGCCATGGACATACAATGGCGAAATGACAGTCTCTTCAACAGGTGGTGCTGGCAAAACTGGACAGCTACATGTAGGAGAATGAAACTGGACCATTGTCTAACCCCATATAGAAAAGTAAACTCAAAATGGATCAAAGACCTGAATGTAAGTCATGAAACCATTAAACTCTTGGAAGAAAACATAGGCAAAAACCTCTTAGACAGAAACATGAGTGACCTCTTCTTGAACATATCTCCCCGGGCAAGGAAAACAACAGCAAAAATGAGTAAGTGGGACTATACTAAGCTGAAAAGCTTCTGTACAGCAAAAGACACCATCAATAGAACAAGAAGGATCCCTACAGTATGGGAGAATATATTTGAAAATGACACATCCGATAAAGACTTGACGTCCAGAATATATAAGGAGCTCACACGCCTCAACAAACAAAAAACAAATAACCCAACTAAAAAATGGGCAGAGGAACTGAACAGACAGTTCTCCAAAAAAGAAATACAGATGGCCAACAGACACATGAAAAGATGCTCCACATCGCTAATTATCAGAGAAATGCAAATTAAAACTACAATGAGGTATCACCTCACACCAGTAAGGATGGCTGCCATCCAAAAGACAAACAACAACAAATGTTGGCGAGGCTGTGGAGAAAGGGGAACCCTCCTACACTGCTGGTGGGAATGTAAGTTAGTTCAACCATTGTGGAAAGCAGTATGGAGGTACATCAAAATGCTCAAAACAGACCTACCATTTGACCCAGGAATTCCACTCCTAGGAATTTACCCTAAGAACGCAGCAATCAAGTTTGAGAAAGACAGATGCACCCCTATGTTTATTGCAGCACTATTTACAATAGCCAAGAATTGGAAGCAACCTAAATGTCCATCAATAGATGAATGGATAAAGAAGAGGTGGTACATATACACAATGGAATACTACTCAGCCATAAGAAAAGGGCAAATCCAATCATTTGCAGCAACATGGATGGAGCTGGAGGGTATTATGCTCAGTGAAACAAGCCAAGCGGAGAAAGAGAAATACCAAATGATTTCACTTATCTGTGGAATATAAGAACAAAGGAAAAACTGAAGGAACAAAACAGCAGCAGAATCACAGAACTCAAGAATGGACTAACAGGTACCAAAGGGAAAGGGACTGGGGAGGATGGGTGGGTAGGGAGGGATAAGGGGGGGAGAAGTAGGGGGGTATTAAGATTAGTATGCATGGGGGGGTAGGAGAAAAGGGAGGACTGTACAACACAGAGAAGGCAAGTAGTGATTCTACAACATTTTCCTATGCTGATGGACAGTGACTGTAAAGGGGTTTATAGGGGAGAGCCTAGTAAACATAATATTCGTCATGTAAGTGTAGATTAGTGATACCAAAAACAAAGCAAAAAAAAAAAAAAGGGCAGTTCCTGTGTGGTAACCTCCAACGAGTTCTACACAAGGGTACAAAGGGCATATAAAAGTGTAGGCAAAGGGTCTGTTTGTGTTTATACAGAGGATCAAAGCGTAATTGGGATACCCCGAAAATGAACTAAGATACGATATGAAAAAGAACTTCCAACATCTGCACTCTCTGGAAGACTCATGCCAGAAGATGATCATCAAAAAACCCCAACAAAGATCCATGCACTGCTACAGCTGTAGATGCACTCATCCCACCAGTTCCTGGACTTGCCATGGGAATGAGGAAGGAGATATCTAAGCTAGCCTGTGCATACAGTAAAACAACAAATTTGTCTGGATCTATACTGTTGGAACTCAACCAAGAATTTGGAGAAGTGCAAATTGTAGCGCTCCAAAGTCTTACAACTACAGACTATTTACTGTTAAAAGAACATATGGCATGTGAACAGTCCCCAGGAATGGGTTGTTTTAATTTGTCTGATTTCTCTCAGACTGTTCAAGTTCAGTTGGACAATATCCACCATATCATAGATAAGTTTTCACAAATGCCTAAGGTGCCTAACTGGTTTTCTTGGTTTCACTGGAGATGGCTGGTAATTACAGATATGCTTTGGTTATGTAACTATACTCCTATTATGTTAATGTGTGTGCACAATTTAAGTAGTAGCTTAAAATCTATACATGCTGAAGTTACTCTACAAGAAGATGTGTCAAAGAAATAATCAATCTTCCCATGTTTTCTTCCGCCTGCTACTTCTATAGCTTTTCTTCTTCCTTCCTAATTACAACCCTTAAATAGAATTCGTGCCTCATATCAAATTTACCGAGTATCATAACTCCTCCAAGTGGTAAAGATACCTCAAGACAAATGCTGGGCATAGAAGCCACAGGGCATAAATATGCAAAGAAGTAAAAAGCTAACCTTTTCAAACAATAAGGCTTCCCTCTCACTTACCAACTTCACATTTCCCTGTATGGCCCCGGAAGATGACTGGTTAGCCAGAGACAGGTAAGATTCCTCAAGGGAGGAACAACCTAAGACAGGCACAGTCGCAGGGGGGCCATCAGGTGAGAAATTGGGGATCAACAGAGGTGAGGCTTAGAACCTCACCCCCCCTGTTCTGAGAGAAATCTTCTGCATACGTGGATGTTTTATTGCCCTGGTCTAGCTTGGATTAACACATAGTCTACAGGCACACACCTGATCATCTACATTTGCTCTCTTACAACACTAAACTATGTTTTCTACCTTTATCTTGTATCTACCTACCACTTCAGCATTTTATTAAAAATAATAATAATAAAGAGAGAAATGTGGTATCCACATATAAATCAAGTATAAAAACCAAATGAGTATTCATATTTGAACTGACTGTTTAGAGTTCATAATGCATGAGCAAAACCGAAAGTTTCTGTGATGACTGCCCTTGTACTGTTCACTATGTAACTTATTCATTATGTAAGAATTTGTTCTACATGTAAGAACTTGTTTGTTATGCCTCAGAAGATTGGAGACTGACGAAAATTAGGCTTGGGGTGGATTAATGATTGTGCATTGAGCATTGACTCCCCTATACAGAATTTTATTGTCCTTAACAACCATTTGATCAATAAATATGAGAGATGCCTTCACAAAAAAAAAAAAAAAAAAAAAAGGACAGACTTCCAATGGTAAAATAAATAAGTAACCGGGATGTAATGTATAGCATAAGGAATATAGTCAAGATATTGTAACAGCTTGGTAGGGTGATAGCTGGAACCTAGAATTATGTATATAAATGTTCTACCACTGTGTTGTACACTTGAAACTAATGTAATGTAATACTGTGCGTCAACTACCCTTCAATAAAAAATAATTATTAAAAAAAAAAAATAGTGTGGCTGGGAAATTTTAACGCATCAATGTTCTTGGCCTTTCCCCCTCCTTCCTTACTTCCTCCACTTTCTATAATAAACAGAATTTTGCCTTTGCCTCTTCAGTGTTTCTTCTTCCATTGGCATCTAATAATGTGCTTTATAGAAACTAAAAGTTATTTTTCTAAGGGGAACACATGATTAATTAATGAATCCAATCATACAACATGAACTCCATGATTCTCCCTCAACTGGGTTCCCAGATCATCCTTATCTTTTGGCAAAACCTTCCCACCCTTGAACTTACTCCTGTGTCTTTCTTGCAAAGTATGAAATTTTTACCGATTAGGAAATTTATTTATGTAACAAGTACCTTCTTACAAAAATGAAACATCTCTGAAATAAAGAAGCTATAAATCAATTACTCAGGTTAAATTATTTGAAGCTTTATTTTATCTATCTATTTCTATTTATCTATACCCCATCTTGCTTCAGAAACAATTTAAGGCAATTTACAAAAAAAATTTTCGAACAACATTTATATGGCATGAACGCTTACAAGGAAAAAAAAAGGATAGTAAAGTTGGAGACATAAAATGGAGGTAGAACTGAGACTTGAAATGCATCCCTTAATAACCATGTACTGCCTACAAATGAGCCACACATTTGGCACTAAGCTTTCTAGCAGCCAACTCAAAAAGGGAAACGTGGTCACTTCTATAATTTACTTTCCATAAGATTAAAATAAACCAAATGCTCAGAAGAACACTTGTGTTAAGTGGAGAACAGCACCACTGATGGCAAACCCTGCAGCAGCTCCTCAGCATGACCCTCACTGAAACAAAGTCTCAGCAACTTTCCATAGAACACTCCAGGGGAGTGAGGAGAGACCACTACACATTTGGCCTCACCCAAGAGTAATAACAACAGCAGCAATAATAAACAGAGCTGAAGTTTTCTAATGCACGCAATGACTGAACACTATTCTGTAAACCCTCACTCCAGTGATGAAGAAGGTAGGGTCATGACTTATCTTTGGATTACAACTTAGGAGTTCAGCAACTCAGTCCAGGCCACACAACTCATAAGCAACAGAAATAGGATCCGACTTCAGATCCTCTGACCTCCAGAGCTCCTGCTCCCAGGCACTAGGCCTTCAGAATTTTAGACAGTGATGGACTCTGTGTCCTTCAAACAATGCCACTGAGATAACTGTTTCTCATTGATGAGCTTTCAGTAAATACTAGCTGACATGACCTTCAGACTCAGTTCAACATAGATCTGGTAATCAAGCTGGAAGTTCAGTGGGAGCTAAGACACCTTACCTGAGACAAGGCCAGCACTACCTCCCCTTGTGGTTGTAGTTAAAGCAAATAGCTTTGCTTCCAAACACCAGCGGCGTGGGGATGTTCCAGAGAATGGGGACAAGGAGGTGGGTGGGTTCAGTGCATGGACACTCTGGGAGCAAGGGCAGACCTGGGAGCTGCACCTTAAGCCTGCATGGTGCTGGGTCTTTGGGTGAGGGCTTAAGGTCACAGAGGTGGGGAAATGGACACAGAGGAAGCCAAGGATGAATGCTGTCTAGTTCCAAAACAGTTTGCCTTGGCACTAACACCAGACCTATAGTGGTCATGTGTATCTGGATATCTTGAATCTCAAATCTTTCGTTTGTCCAAAAGTAAAAGACTTTCTTCCATAGTCACTGCTTGCTGAACTGCTCTCCACATTTAGAATGGACAACTTCCCAGAGGATAAGGTAAAACTGAGCCCAGCAGCCTGGCCTTAAGGACCAAGTTAGAAAGATGTGTTAAAATAGTCAAACACAAATTGCTTTGTGGAATGTCATTAAATTGGCCAATTTTCACATTTCTTTAAGACTGTTTTTTGAGAATTAGACATAAGCAGAAGCTGAAAGGGGAGACCACAAAAGGTCTGTCAGAGAAATGGAGTTAATTAAAAATTACTAAATCTCTGTATTAGAATAGATGCTCAGAAACACCTAACAAACTCTCTAAAAAATAGGCTACTACCTTAGATATTAATATCACCTGGTGTTTATTTTGTATTTTATAGTTTCACTGTTTTTTTAGTTTATTTTCTGTCAAAAGCATGTAATATTCTTCTTTCCTATCCTTTTCTGTTAGTCCTTAAAAAAAACAAAACAGGAAAAATTATATTCATTAAGACATTTGGTTAGATATTTATCTAGTGCTGAGTTTCCTGAGTTAAGTAAAAAATATTAAAAACTTGAGAGACACTAGGGAAGACATGCAAAGCTGATGTAGAGGAATAAGGCCTTTGGCAAAGACAAAATAAATTGGGGTTACTTGCCTAAGCTAAGACCTAATTGCTGTCTTCAATTATTTTTTGAGCAAATAATGAGAATTTGTTAAAATTTTTGTTCATTCAACAAATATCTCTTAAGTACCTTCTGTGTACCAGGCCATACTCCAGATACTTGGAGATACACCTGAACAACTCAAGATCTCCACTCTTACAGAACTGGACAGGCAGCAGAAATGGAAAAACATTCAAAAGTGTCAACATGCAATTTTCCTACATTGTATGATGCAGGGCAAATGACAGGGAGGAACAGGTTTCTATCTTACATAAGTTGTTCAGAGAAAGCCTCTTAGAATAATGAGATTAGAGCAGAATAAAGTGAGGGAGGGAGACACGTGACCATCTGGATGAAGAAAAGTTGAGGCAAATGCACCGAGAAGAGATGCACATGGCCTGGGGAAGGACAGCAAGACGGCACCTATGGCAAGGGGCTGGACATTTAGGGTCTTTAGGTCTACTCTAATTGTGAAGAGAGATTATTTTAATGGTGAAGGGAAGCCATTGGTGGGCTTTGAAAAGGACGTGTGATTTGATTTGCATCTCAGAAGTAGAATTCTGTCCATTGTGTGAAGGGTGTAAGGAGTGAAAATGGCTAGAGAGAGATCACTTTTTGAGACTACTGCAGTAGCCCAGGTAAGAGAGAGGGCCTTGGTCTAAGGCACTGGTGGGAGAAAATCTTGAGAAGTGGTAGGATCCTGGATATATTTCAAAGGGAGAGGAGACAAAATTGACTGAAGCTGCATTGTAGAGCAAGAAAAACACCAGGAATGAGCTCAGTTTGGGACAGGGAGCAGACCAGGGCTGAGCAACTGTGCGAGTGGTAGTTTCAGTTACTGAGGAGAACACTTAGGGAGCAGCAGGCCTGGGTGGGAAATAAAAAAAAATACTTTTGGGGGGCTATTAATTTTGAGAGGCTTATAGGACATCAACATTGAGATGTCAAGTAGGCGATATAGTATATGATTTCACTTTTCAGAAAAGAGGTTTGGGTCAAGATATTAACTTGGAATTCAGGATAAAGATGGTCTTTAAAACCATGAACTTCAGTGAAATTCCCTAGAGAAGTAAGGATAGTGAAGAGGTCTACAAACTGATTCCTGGGGCTTTCACCTCTTAGAGGTAGGGAGAGGAGACTCCAGCAAAGGAGTGGCCAGTGAATACAGGAGGAAAGTAGGAGAGAGTGGTTCTGCAAGACAGGGGAGGTGATGCACTGGGCCCAGTGATAATGCAGATCAAGTAAGACTCAGACTGAGAACAGACCACCAGACCTGGTCAGGTGGAGGCCACTGATGCTTGTGACTAGAGTAGATTTAATGGAGGAACTGGGTCAAAAGTCTGATTGAAATAAATTCAGTCAAGAGAAGGAGGCAAGTGACTTGATTCAGTGAGTAGAAAGAATATATTCAAGATTTTCTTTAGCAAAGAGTAGAAAAATGAAAACACAGCTGCAATGAGATGTGGAAATAAGACTACTTTCTCCTTGAGTGGGAGGTGTTACAGATATGGGTGGGGTGAGGTAGGAATGATGTTTCAAGAGCAACCATGGATAACTGTCGGACCAAAATCCTCAGTCGGGCCAGAGGGATGGGACCACATGCGCAGGCAGAGCAGCTGGCTGAGATGGGCTCTCCATGGGTTCGCCCTCTGTAACAGGAAGGAGGGCAGATGACTTGGGCACCAGTGGGTAGTTTTAATGGCAGCAGTAGTTGGAGGGTCTTTTTTGGAGAGCTCCTATTCTCTCAGATGAAATCAGAAGAAAGCTCACCTAAGGAGTAGGTGCTGGAGTCTGAGGACGAGGGAAAGGTGAGAAAGAATTCTCTCAGGAGCAGTCAAGCGGGTCGTCCAGGGAACTGGGATTAGCAGGCTGTACTGGGGACAGTTTGACATCTGCGGTCCTACACTTAAAGGAAAACGGTCCCCGTAGCTGTGGTTCTTCTCCTCCACCACGCTCATCTGCAGATAAGAGTCGGATCTAGCCTCGCCTGCGATCTCTCAGGAGTACTGGCCAAGGAGAGGGAGAGAGAAGCCAAGAGTTGAGAATGAATGCATGGATCCTGGAACCTAAACAGATGAAGAGAAAAGTGAGGATATGGGGGAGGGGGATGATGGGCTATGAAAAGATGTTGGTTATAAGGATTTAAAATTACAGAATAGAACCACAGAGAGAAATTTGGGAGAGCAGTCAAATGAGATCAGAGACATTCTTTTCTAAGATGTCTCCAGAAAGTTCATCTTCTCCTGATACTGTACTAGCAATGGAGTAACATGGAGGCAAAGGAAAGGATGAGGTAATCTCCATTTTCCCTTCCCTGTCTGACTTAATTAGTTGAGAACACTGAAGCATGACAGATGCAACAGAAAAACAGTCTCAAAGGTAGGATCAAAGAGTGGAACTTGGGGAGACTCCTCTGGTTAGGGATAGAGAGCTTTAAAAAAATCGTCTATTTGCCCAATTTTTTTTTATTATCAGAGCACAGAAGTATTTTAGTATTCTCATTTATGAACCAGACAGTTCCAAAGGCAAAATAATTGAACTCTGAATTTTCCTTTTTTGAAAGCTCCAACTCATTATATTTGATATAAACATTTTTCCTCCTTCATAAAGAACAGTTCTGCTGGGTCCTCACATCAGCTTAATTGGGCCTGGAGAAGTGAGGCTTTTCTACTGAATTTCTAAGCTTAAGTTTATACAATTGAATTTCCTTTTTCTCATATTTGGTAGGTCTGTTTTGGAAAGTACCAAGAGGTTTGCCTCAAATCTTAGTACAATTTCCTTTAAGGTGTGATGGAAACAATGTAATCATTTGTGATATTTGGCATCCCTGACAATCTTCCTCTATCCAACCCTTCATGTCCCAAATTGGGCAACTCTATGGGAAACGTGAGATAATTATTTTTCTGTCCTTGGTTCTATTTAGCTTATTATGAGGGGTCAAAGCAGAAATGTGCTTGAATGTTCCATAATTGGGAGTTGGTGTCAGCTGGACATGAGGATGGGGAAGGTCGCAGGGGTGAGGGGGCTGATCGAGGGAAAGGATATGACCTGGGGGCAGCAATGGCACCCAAGTTTTTATGGGACGACTGACACATTCACATGCAGGGGATATCCCTCCCAGCAGAGTCTGTCCAAAGGCTGTGGCACACCGGGGTTGCTCCTCAGAAGGGGAGGACAGGGTGAGCAGGATGGAGGAGAGGTGTGTGTGTCCAGGTGATGTCACTCAGCAGCATGGTGGAAGCCTTGGGTCAGAAAGCTCTGAAGCAGGTTGGGACCTTATTGCCACAAGACTCTATCTTACCAAAGGCCAGTAGATGTAGGGTGAGATTTCATGGATGATGCAAAGTAGGAAGGCTCTACAAGAAATGGAAGCAACCTAAGTGTCCATCAGTAGATGAATGGATCAAGAAGATGTGGTACATATACGCAATGGAATATTATTCAGCCATAAGAAGAAAACAAATCCTACCATTTGCAACAACATGGATGGAGCTAGAGGGTATTATGCTCAATGAAATACGCCAGGCAGAGAAAGACAAGTACCAAATGATTTCACTCATCTGTGGAGTATAAGAACAAAGAAAAACTGAAGGGACAAAACAGCAGCATAAACACAGAACCCAGGAATGGACTAACAGTTACCAAAGGGAAAGGGACTGGGGAGGATGGGTGGGAAGGGAGGGATAAGGGGGGTGAAAAAAGAAAGGGAGCATTGCGATTAGCATGTATAATGTGGGGGGGGGCATGGGGAGGGCTGTGCAACACAGAGAAGACAAGTAGTGATTCCACAGCATCTTACTACGCTGATGGACAGTGACTGTAATGGGGTTTGTGGGGGGGACTTGGTGAAGGGGGAGTCTACTAAACATAATGCTAATCATGTAATTGTAGATTAATGATACCAAAAAAAAGGTAGGAAGGCTCTAAAGGGCTAAAAATGCATTGTCTGAAACAACAGGGTTTGTGTACAAGTTTGAAAATGGCACCAGCCAGCCTTTGACCTGTTTCAGCTCTCCATAATGAAATAAAGCTTCAGGCCAACACACAGAGGCTGCCTTTGGCTCATTTGTATAACAGAACAAGTAGGGAAAATATTGTAAACATTTAGAAAAAAGAAAGAAGGAACTAGTAACCCTTTGGTTCCCTCTTTACGAGATCTGATGTCCTCTATGGTTATAATAATTATAACAATAGTTTAACATTTATGGAGTGCTTACTATGTGCTAAGCACTTTATATTTTCTTCCTTTTAATTTTCACACCAATCCATTAAGATAATACTTTCGTACCCATTTAGTACAAGGGAACACTGGGCACAGAGGTGTCACCTAACCTGGCTTACGCTCACAGCTGAGGGAAGTGGAGCAAGCCTTTGGTTCTAGGGGTCTGAATGGAGTTGGTGTATTTAACCACTGCAGCATCCAGTTGCCACCAAAGGCTTTTTCCCTCAGGGACCCAGGGGCGCACTGCAGTTTTTGGCACAGAGCTATTCTCTGGATTCTCAGAATGGAAGAGTCAACAGAGAATTCTTCCTGAGCAGTTCCTAGTGCCACAGCAAGCACTTGCTCTCACCTCTCCCCACACCTACACAACGATGCTCACCACTGCTTCCTAGCTCCTCATGAATAAGAGAACTACGCACATTTGAAAGCAAGGTCAGTATAAAAATAAATGAAAGTTCTTTTTGTATAAAGGAAAGTAGGAACATCTACATCTCCATACCTTCTCCTCCCCAGGATTCTGAATCTTTTACACTGAGATTCTACTGTGCTGCCCTAGAATGTGCTTCACTGGAAGGGATAATGCCAAGTAGTGGTTCACCTTCCCACTTCCTGGTGGACAAGAGGTAATCTGGCTAACTCAAATGACCAAACACAGTTTGCACTGTTTGGGAAAAAATAAAAATGAACACGGACAACAACATTGCAAGATTACTTCCTAGACACACACAACAGACACAGCGGGGCAGTTTCACAAACCATGGGCCTGTATTAATTTCCTATACCTACGGTAACAAATTCCCACAACTCATTGGCTAAAAACAACACAAACATATTCTCTTGCAGGTCTGGAGGTCAGAAGTCCAAAATGAGTGTCACTGGGGAAAAAAAAAATCAAGGTCCTGGCAGGGCTGCTCTCCTTTTGCAGACTTAAGGGGAGAACCCGTTTCCTTGCCACTTCTCTCTTTGAGAGGCTGCTGCAGTTCTTGGCTCCTGGCCCCTCTCCATCTTCAAAGCCAGGGTCATATCCCTCTGACCTCTGCCACCATTTTCTCCTCGGATTCTCCTGCCTCTTTCCCTTGTAAGGATCCTTGAGATTACATCGGGCCTACTGGGATAATCCAGGAAGATCTTCCAAGCTCAAGATCCTCAATGAAATCACATCTCCAAAGCCCATTTTGCCAAGTAAGGAAACATTTTCACGGGTTCCAGGGGGAAGGACGCGGATGTCTTTGCAGGGGCATCTGTCAGTCCCCATGCTTGTGCATGCTGGGTAGGAGGCCATTCCTTTGCTAAGGATGCTATGGTACTGAACCATATATATAACATAACTCAAGTCCACCTTCGGAAGGCTGACAGGAGAATCAGGAACACTGTTCAGAAATTTAAAATTAACAAGTGAAACCAAACATCCATACAAAACCTCTGAGGTGCACTGAACAGATGTCTCTACTGTGGGCAAGAATTAGTATGCTGTTTCACCTCAATACACATGGCAATTTTTTCATGAGATATTATGTTGCATATTAGGCAATGTCATATATTTCAGGGATCCCCATTAAATGGTCACCAACATATAGGAGTTGGGAAATGGCTTAATAATTCTAATTTTAGTTCATAAATGATGTTTGTTCAAAGTAAAATTTGGATGTCTGAAATTCACTGCTGAATTCAATGATCTTAGTCTATGTGGATCTCAGAGAAGAAACCAGATGTCTGGTGTTCCAAACAGACTCCTTGGTGATGTTCTTCTAATGTCTTGAAATCCCTCTTGAGGATGTAATAGACTTGTAGCCAAGGTCACTCAGCAGATAGCAAGGACGCTGTACTATGAAGATGCCAGTTGGCTCCTCCTAAGTGAGCGCTTTCGAGCTGTTGATGATCTTGCATACCTTTACCTCTCTCCCCAGCAAAGCAGCCCTATAATTGGTAGTAACTCAGTTTCCAACTAAGGAAACAGGGTCCCAGCTTGAAATGACACTTCCAAGGACACACTGCTGGTGGGTGCCAGTGTGAGAATTCCAGCTCCAAGTCCTCAAAACACCAAAATCCTTGCTCTTTAAACTTAGCTAGACTCTCTTCGGTTGAGGCCTTACACCTGCTGGTTTCCACACTCACCAGGATTTCCCACTAAGAAGCCAGGATGGTCCTGCCCTCAAACACTGTATTTCCCCTCTCACCAGGTCCCAGCTATGTAACAGTCTTGTGAATCACCCCCCTTTTTCTTTTTAACCTAAATAAATATCCTAAGAGGAACTTTTTATTTATTCTTTGTTATAATTAATAAAACACTGAGTCTACACTGTTACTGAAATCAAAGGATTTATCTCAGTCCTGTGAGTTCTAAAATAGTTTATTTTCATATCTACCAGGATATTTGATAAATTCGTTTTAATTTTATTGAAACTATAACAGATTAATAAGTAAAAAATACTAGTCTCCATATACAAATTTGAAGACTTTTTTGCATATTTTCTTTAAAAATTTAGCCATTTTTATTTAATTGCATTTATATTTCAGTTATTTCTGAATTCCATTTCCTTATCGTTGCTTCCTTACCAATTTGTAGAAACTATTTATGTGATATTTTGATTCTTCATTTCCATATTTGCTTCATTTTCCTGGCGTTTTCATTTTGTTTTCTGGTTATGCAGCTTAATAACAGTATGTTATTCTTTGTGAGCATTTTTCTATCACATCAAAACTAAGAAATACTTTTTCACCTTTCCATTGTCCTGACAGAGCAACACTTTTGTTCTAGTCATGATTTGTTTTATATTGAACTCTTTACCCAAGGACATATTCTATTTAACTCTAATAGGTTTTGACAAAAGGTGTGAACCTAATTTTTTTAAGTAGCTAAATATTTATCCCAATACAATTTTTCCAGTATTTGTTAAATATTCTTACTGTATTATTTTATTGTGTTCTTTTTTATTTATATATTACATAAATTAAAGGCCAGTTGGGAGTTTTCTGGAATGTCCTGTTGGTTTATTATATTTTGAATGCATCCCTTTCTTTTGTTTATTGTTACATGAATATATTATAATAACCAAAATTGTTCATCTGCTTTCTTACCACTCATTTCCTTCAAAACATTACATGATATGGAGGCTCCTTTCAGCTTGATAGTTACTATTACAAACATTTCAAAGGTCATTTCTCTGGTTACTCAGTAAAATACACATATAATATTTAACATTCAGTAAAAATAGATAAAAATAAAAACAATTAAAACATCATCTAAGTTGCTCAGGTTGGCTGCAAGATATAGTTAGCTAACCGCAAAAATGTACAGGTAAGAAGTGGAACACATTCCCCTTTGTATTATAGCTACACAAAAGGATCTGTGTTGCCAAATACTTATAACATTCCTGTAATTAATGTGCTGTGTTGTGTTGGAAAACCTGGGTTGCCTGTCTGACCATATAAAGCTGCACTGTGCAGACCATGGTAGCTTATGTGCCACAGCAAGAAAAACTTTTGATAGAAATCAACTAACTAAACAAATTAAGCAGCACAAGTAATTTCCTGTTCTACCACCTTTAGATTTTCAAATTGCCAACATTTTAATTTTTAAAGTTTTTTTTTTCACTTTATGAAGAATTCCTTTGTGATTTTTAATAGGGATGAAACTGAATCTATGAAGTTGAATTGGATGAAATATATCTCTATATTTAGGATTCTCAACTAAGTTCTTGCATTATTTTTCAATTTATCCAAGTCTACATGTATTTTAATATATTTTAAAATATTTTATCTTTATAATAAAAAAAAAGGAATAAAATGAGAATCAGCTGTAACAAAGGACTCAATGAAGCAGCTTATGTGGTTGAAGAGCTGAGAACCGAGTTCCTATTTCACCAGGCCTGAAATTTCCTTGAGGAAATGAGCCAAAATTTGAGATCTGAAAGATGATAGTGTTAACTAGGTGAAAGGGAGATGGGACCAGCAATCCAGGGAGAGGGTCCAGCCTGTGCACAGGCTCTGTGGGAGGAGGCATCCTGAATAAAGGCCAGCATGGAGCAATCCTGTGCTGAGACAAGAGCGGAAAGTCACGCATGACCATGCAAGGCCTTCAGGAAATTTTAAAGGGCTTTGAATTTGTCACAAGAATGATGGAAAGTCAATGAGGGGTTATAGCAAGAGGAGTATCTAAAGTGCGTTTCATTTAGAGAAATCACACTGGTTGCAGGCAGCGTGGGAAATGAGCCAGAGGGAGGGCAAGGTGGAGATCAGCTGACTACTGCAATGGTCTGTGTGGACGGGATGGCAGCTTAGGTTTAGCTGGCAGAAGAGGGGGACAGGAGAGGAAAGCATCTATTCAGAGTATGCGCATGGCACAGCTAAAGGAACTTGTGGAAGCCTGGCTACTGGGCCTGAGGTGGGAGGTTATCAGAATGAATCTGAGGTTCCTGGTTTGTGTAACCTGTTAAGGGGCCATTTGCTGAGGGAGAAAATCAGGGATTGGGCCAGGTCTGGGAGAGGCAAGACTCCAAGTTCAGTTTGGGACATGTTGAGTCTGAGGTGTCTTTGAGAAAAGCAAGAGGAGATGTCAAGAAAGCAGCTGGGGTTGTTCCCCAGATGAAGGATGAATAACGAGCTACCTGGTTAAGCCCTCCCTCCACCTTCTCATTATCCCACTGCAGGCACATGACCAAAATGCAGAGCGGTGTACACATCCTTCTGAGGGCAAATCAACTCTCTGCAAAGACTTTAATCAAATTTTCGGTTAAATTTTATAAACGCAAGAAAACATGTTTAGTTATTTGAGTCACTGCAAATCTTTTGCAACATGTTTTTTGGACTGTAGACTAATACTGTCCAAGAGAGAGTCCAAGTGGAACTGAGTGAAATGTCAAGTAGAATATGTTTCTAGGCATTTGTCTAATGTCAATAGAATACTCATAGTTCTTGTTATGCTAGTTCAGAGTATGACCTATTCCATCATTCCAATCATTCAATATTTTTATGAAGATAATACTTAACCTCTCATGCTTCACATTTCCAAAAAATTTTTTTAAACATGAGGCTACTCAAAGGTCATGTGAGGCTGTTGCAGCTGATAAGACAGTTCTCTATGTAAGACTCAAAAGGAATCCACAGAGCTAAGATAATGTACAAATACCCAGGCATGGGCTCAGGTCTCAGACCCCCACAAGTTCTCCTTTGAGATGAATACAGGCATTTAGTGTTTTAAAGATATGGAGGGGGGTGGGGGTTATCTAGAAACTAAATGCAAAATATAGAAAAAAAATTAAGATATAAGCTTACCTGGTATTTAGAGAAGTTTTCTACTTTTAAAGTGGGCTCAATTTTTTAAAAACTTGACAGTTAATAAATAATTGTATTCAATGGTCAACTAAACTTGAAGAGCCTCCTTTGGTTCAAGTGTTGAAAGCAATGCCCAGCTTCAGTCTTTAAGGCCACTAGGTGGCGAACTTTGCTAACGAATACTGCCACCATTGAAGATATATATATATATATATATATATATATATTTTTTTTTACAAGATTCAAATCTTAGTGGAAGTATTTGGGTTATAGCTGCCACCAAATGTTAAAGTACATCCTCAGAGTTCACACTGTTTCTGTAATTAGGGAAATTCACAATTGCACAATTGTAGACTTTAGAAACAGTCTAACGAGGCCCTCTCTTATTTTCTAGAACACCATTTTGAGGCCAAAAGTAGTTGAAAGGTTTGCTGTTGTTTAGTTAAAAGCCGAGAAGGGGCTCAAACTCAGGCCTCTCCCTGTCAGTACTTTTCCACACACAGTTTTTCATATCACAGCACCGAAATAGTTAGCATTATCTGAATGAAGCTGTGCCGGTGAATATGAAGTCATTCTTAGAGTAGCATAGGAGGAAATTACGAATTGCTACAATTCCATACCCCTTGGCAGTCAATTCACTCACGCTACACTATTTAAAGCAACTTAGAAACGCAAAAGATTTAAAATGGTCCTTTAAGAAAGTACAGCAAATAGTTTATGTAGAACTGGGTTTTTTTTTTTTTTAAGATTCACAGTAGGTGGAAAACATAATAGAAAAGATTTGGAAATCTCAGTCAGATAATGAGAAAAATGAGAAGACTGAAGTGAGTTTGTGATAAGAAAATAAGAATTGAAAAACTGAACCAAAGTCAACCTCAAAACTCTTGGCTTTCAACAGAGCAGAATAAGGGCACATGTGTGAAGGCAATCTTGGAATACTAGCTATCAAAAGCTGTGGTTTTAAGTGAGGACCAGACTAGAATTGGGAGAGTTTCATGAAATGGTGCCAAGAATCTGAAAAACAAAGCAGACTTTAATCATGGTTTGGGTCCAAGCACACTATATGCCAATCATAAAGTTGTGTCTGGGGTGGATATGGGGAGCTATATAAAACCGAATGCCAAATGCAATGAGAGATGTTTCAGAAATAGTCTTCATATTTCCAGTCCTAAAGTCAGTCTACATCTGGCCCAACCTTCTGTCTGGAAAAACTCCAGCAGGCAAGACAACGCAGGTCCAAACTAGGATATGCTCTAAGCCACAGGGAGGGTGGAGAGTAGAGCGTGTGGGCTCTGAATGCCTTTGTACAATCATTCAGCATGAAGTCCTCAGTGAATAACGTCCAGACTTCTTAGCACACCACAGATAGCTTGTCTGGACTGATCCCTGACTGTCTTTCCACCACTATTCTCTGTCCCAACCCCTCTGCCCTCAGTATACACTCAGGGGGGCACCCCTTTCTCAATGGCTCATTTCCCTTTTGCTTATCTACCCCTGGGAAGACTCTAGGGGAGAATTTGTTTCATGACTCCCTAACCTCTGGTGCTGCCCTAGTCTAAGCTTAACCCTTCTTGGCTTGCAGATGCTTCAATCCAATTTCTCCCCCATGTCCACAAGATGTCTTCTCTGTACGTGTCTCTGTCTGTTTCTCTTGTAAGGACATCAGCCATACGGGACTAGGGCCACCCTGACTGTGACCTCATTCGAACTTGATCACATCTGCAAAGACTCTATTTCCAAACAAAGTCAGGTTCACAGGTACTGGGGGTTGGACATCCACATATCTTTTGGGGGAATAAAATTCAACCACCCAACATCTTTCCCCCATCCTGCTTGATTCTCTCCGCAGGAGTTAGTTGCTACCACTTTGCTCTGAGCCATTGTTTGTACCTCTACAACAGCGCTGCCCCCACTGGAGACACAGTGCCACTCCCTCACCCTGCAGCCTGTGATACCCAGGTTAGCACAGCCCCTTTCTTTTCCACTTTTGTGATTGCCTTGCTGGGCACTCTGCCTGGTGCATAATACTCTGAGCCCATGAACGAGCATAATTCTCTGAAGTCTGGCTCTGGAATCTTACCCAGCTCCCTGCCGTTTTCCCTGTAGGTAAGCTACAATGTCAGATTGAAACAATCCTTCAAAAGAGATCTCAGCTGAGGAAGGCTCAGGCTGCCAAATTCTGGATAAGAAAGGGTGGGGGTAGGGAGATAGAAGCCTGGGTCCCAAAGACAGTATTTCCAAGAGGGTCTGTGACTCCAGGGAGCAGCAGGGAGTGAGAGAGAGTGGGTGGGGGCTGTAGCCCAGAGCCTGCCATTTTGGGGTCACTAGCTTTTTTTGAAATACTTGTCTCCTAAGAGAAGATGTCTTTTCTGCAGTGGCTTGATCCAAAATTCGTACACTCCATTCTCTTTATCCACCATGACCAATACTGACACTTGGTCTTTAAGCTTCTGCAGAAGGTGTCCCCGTGCTCTTGGGGGGACCTACTGAGCTGGCTCTGGGCAGCAAGGTAAGATGAAGGGCTGTCTGGTGAGTGAAATGGGAAGCTCTAGAGCACCTGTTGAGCCCCCTGCTTCTTCCCTGTACATCATGTGTTGCTCATGGATTCAGGATCACTTACAAATACATAAATGTCTCACCCCCATTCCAGAGATCGAGGAGGAGCTGTAGTGACTAGGCTTCTAAGCAGCCTGGAATGACATAATGGCGTAGACCAGGATTAGAGTGCAGATCAGGCTGCAGCCAAATTGGAGCCATAGGATCAGAAGCCCTGGCTTCTAACTGACCAAAATCTCATCACCTCTTTTGCTGACAGTCTCAGCAAGACAACCTGGGTCTGGGGCTGCTCTAGGGCAGAACTGAGCAGACCCAGCTTGCCCCACCTGACCTGCCTTCAGCTACTGGCAGCCACAGAGCTGCACTACCCCCAGCCTAGATGAACATCCAATCTCAACCATTTCTTCTCATGTCCTTTTAGTTTCATCAAGTAGACCTCTCCTTTCTTCTGGAAAAGGAGGCTGCATTCTTTTTTAAAATCATTGTGGTACAATGCACATAACTCAAAATTTACCATCTTAACCATTTTTACACATAGGTTTTGTGTCATTAAATACACTCACATTGTCATGCAATAATCACTACCATCCATCTCCTGAACCTTTTTATCCACCCCCACCCAAACTATTGCCAGTAAACTCTAGGTCCCCACTCGCCTCTCTCCCCAGTCCGACACCCCCAATTCTCTTTTCTTTCTTGATGAATTTGATTGCTGCAAGTACCTCTTATAAGTGGAATCACACAGTATTTATCCTTTAATGACTGACTTCTTTCACTTGGCAGAATGTCTGCAAGTTTCACCCACATTGCAGCGTGTGTCAGAACGTCCTTCCTGTTGAAGGCTGGATAACACGCCCTTGTGTGGATAGACCGTGTTTTGTTTATCTAGTCATCCATAGTGGACACCTGGTTGCATTCATGTTTTGGCTATTGGGAATAATGATACTATAAGCAGGGTGTGTAAATATCTCTTCAAGCCTCTACTTTCATTCTTCTGTGTGTATACATGAAGATGGAGCTATTGAGTCATATGGTAATGCTTTAATTTTTTGAGAAACCACCATGCTGTTGTCCACAGTGGCTGCACCAGGTTACATCCCTACCAAGGCTGCATTCTTTACTCTCATTTTAGGATATACTAACCAGAAAAATGCCCCAGATAGCAACATTCGGTGCAAAGCACATCAGGAAACAAGATGCCAGCTGTGTCCCCTCACAACCTCAGGCCAAGGTGGAAGAATGCATGTCTCTCCTAGTTAGCGAGTCTCGGCCTTGAACTGGCCTCTAAGGCAGGATGTAACCTGCCGCCTACGCTCCAAGGCCAAGCGCTGGCTGCTTGGGTCCTGCCTGTGTCTTAGTGTCAGGAAACAGGACTCGCCGATCTCCTTTTGGACTGCACCACAGCAAGGGCCTCTTGCAAGCTGAGCAGGAACACACTGGTGATTCGGGGGATGTTAGCCGGTCTGTTCTTGGGCAGCAGGCCCACAGTGACAGCAGCTCTCTCCACAGGCGGTGACTCTGGCTGAGCCGCCGACGCTCAGCCACCACAGAGCACTTGTTGGCATGTTTAACACAGGGGTGGAGAAAGGAAAGGGGACGTAATTTTTTTTTAACTTAAGTTACTGCTGAAATGGATTTTCAGATAAGATCTATTGTAATGTAGGTGGCACACATGTTGACAAATAAGCTCTTAGGGGATTTTTTTTTTAATACCCTTTGTGTTCCCACAGACTCTGGGCTAGTACTTCTTTCATACACAGTGGGAGTTCAAATGATGTCTGATGATTAAAAATGATATGGACAAGAACTTAGCATAGTGCCCACCAGTTAGCGCCCAATCATTGCTTGGCTATTTAACAATGACCCCCTAGAGCTGTCCTGTCTTACTTGGAGTCACAGTTTTGGCAGAGCTGGAGATCATACCCCAGTCCTCAACTCCCAGGCAGTGATCTTTTCTCTTTCTTTTTTAGGCCACCATCCCTTTTTAAACCCTACATAAAGAAACCTAGCTAGTCATAGCAAGAGAAGCAAACAGATGTTTCCACTAGAGTAGCTCCCAAGTTTCAAGTGCTTACAAGTTTTTAAAGCGATGTACAAAAATTACAAGTTAAGGTCACTAAACACATAAAAAGTGGCAACACTGCTAATAAACTGAGAGACTGACTCAAGGGCTCTGTCCTCTAGTGTAAACTGCATTGCAGGAAGTCGGCTTGGGCGGCCTGAGCATTATCGGGAATGACGGTCATTCTCGAACGTGAGAGTCAACGCTCGTGGATGGCTGAGCGCCGCTGCCGTACCCGACTCCTGCCAGTTCCGTGCCAAAAAACACACGTGAAGAACGTATCTTCGTGTTTTCCCAAACTCTACAAACTATTTAAAGATACTGCAAAACTTAGGCTTCTGCTTTTAATGAATACACAAAATAATTCTTTTCAAGTTTCCAAAAATTGCAACGGCCATCCAGAGAGCAAATTGTGGGGTGGCAATATGCGTAATATGCAGCCTGGGTCAGTTCAGGAAGGAGTAGGGAAGGTTAGTAAGACAAGCTGACGGCATAGCTACGAGCTCAGTGATGCCACCTGTTGACATAAACTTACTGAGGCTGACAATTAAAGGAAAAGTTAGTATTTTTCTGATGGCTGCAAAGCATGTTCTTGAAGAATCACAGGTAATTCAATAAACTCTTCTTTCCCCTCAGTAAAGCAAACAGTGCAAATAATGAGTTTTAATTTTTCTTTTCTATATCTTTCCTACATTCAAGAGACCATATGGTACAGTGGGGTTAAGCATGCGGCAATGGGAAGCCAGGTTTGTGTTCAGATCTTGACTGAGTAACTGTGAGCAGGTTACTCGAGCTCTTGTCTGTTCCCTCAGTTTCCCCTTCTGTAAAATGAGGATGATAATAAGCTTATCTACTGCACAGGCTGCTCATGAGAATTAAATGAGTGATTACATGTAATTAGTGATATCAGCCTATCTTATTCCCTGAAGGCATATTCTTCTTACTATGCTTTTAATGTTTCCTTCGATTATTAACCCCAACAGAAAGAGAACCATAAAATATCATCATAATCTTCAAAAGAGAACTCAAAATGTTTTGTACAAACATCCTCATGGTTGTTTTTATGTTCTTGGGGAAGGGAAACAAAATAAAACCAGTAGGGGAAAACTGCCCTAACAAGGCAATAGTATATTTTACATGGGGGTTTGGTCCATTCCAAATATGTTTTTATGCAGATAGAATCACTATTGTTGCTAAAACTTTTAACAGCAAAAAAGGAAATTGCTCTTGTTGCTTACAGGGAGGTTTAGACTAGGGAAGAGTTGAGGACTGTAACTCCTAGGTTAAACCTTCAGTAAAAGATACAGAAAGCAATCAGAACTCTCTTCATAGAAAGTCAGGGAGAACAAAAGAATTTGACTTAGAACGTACATCTTGATCTTCTTTACCTTCGAATCATGTAGATAAAGAACACAAAGTTCTCATATAAAGGTGTAGTCAATAGCTTTATCAGCAACTAACCATACCATCCAGCTTTTATGGAGTGCCACTTTAGATACCATATAATGGGTAAGGAACAGACTACAATATATGGAATGTGCCCTAAAAGAGATGGCAGTCAAGTTGAGGAGAGGATTCAAATACAGACAAGGGATACACAAGACAACATAGTTGAATACCACAACATTAATCAGGCACGACAACAAAATACCTAGGATTTCCAGCAGTACTTTTGGTTTGCATTTAGACCACTCCTAGCCAGGGCTCTTTCCACACATGCGGTAATGTAAAAACGTGGCAGTAGCCTTCATTTCAGCCTACTAACCTTCCCTACTCCGTCCTGAACTGACCCAGGCTGCATATTACGCATATTGCCACCCCAGAATTTCATTTTTTTCTTTTCCTTGAATAACTTATGGTTTGTTTTAATCTTTTCATGTATAGAACTGATGACTAGAAGTTACGAACAATGCAACTTGCCCCTACCTGTATCTCCTTTCCGTAGCTCAAATCTAGTTCACATGGGACTTGAAATGATAATTTATCATTTTAATTAAGGAAATAAAAGATTTCTCACCATCTAGTAAGATGATGAGCTTTGACAAGGTTCAAGATTCTTTCTGGATCTAAATGATGTTTCTTTAAGAATGGCATGTTTTGCTTCAGTCATCATTTGTAGATTTTTTCCAAGAGAAAACTAGTTTTTCTCCCTGGTTTCAATAGGTCCATTACTATTTAGTCCTGTGTATCTTGGAAATCTTTTTAAATCTCAAGAAACTACCACATGAAACCATATATTATACCCTAATATATGTCTTTATTTACTGGAAACAGTTCTAATCACACCATAGTTGATAAACATTTCTGGATATTGTGGTCATTTGCTTAAAAACCATATGAAAAAAAGACTGGGGTACAGATAAATGTGATAGAAAATGGTCTCTCCACAAAATGGAGCTCATTCTTTTTGCTTTTATTTTTTAACTTTAACAAAATGGTACATTACTGCAGAAATGCATATGTTGTTAATTTCAGGTATTTTCACCCCTCTGTCACATTTCCCCCCAATCACCCCATTGTGGAGGATGCTATCTCTAGAGGTTGAGGGTTCTGTGCCCTCTCCTGCCTTCCTGTTAATAATAAGTTAGCACTTTTGAATCTCTATGTAAAATATGATGCCAGTAATTTCCTGTTAGGTGTTTATGGTGGATGGTCCTTGAACGAAGGAATGATCGGTGAACGAAGAATTGGTCAGAGTGGTTCCAGTTAAAATAACTGCTCTCACCTGAATTCGCATACCCTAGAAGACACGAAGTAGATTTACAGAGGAATCGATGACAAGATTCTTCTTTGCATTTTTTTGTTCTTGCTTTGAAAGTGGGTGCCTAGTTTCAATCCTGAAGGAGCTACATGACACAAACCAGTTTTGTGGTTTGAAATGGTGGGATGAATGCTTTATCTAATTTCCTTTGATTACACTGTAATTCAAATTTAACTACATAAAAAAAAGTAACGATCATTTTAAGTGCTCTGACATTATGGTTTTAACACCCATCACTGCACACACAACTACAAATTAAATTATAAATATAGAAATCTGCTGCTAAGAATTAGGAACTTCTACCACAAAGAGGAGTGTTTTCTTTTGATGTCATAAATATAATACCTACTATGGAAATCCCTTTAAAGAAAAGCCTCTCATTTTGTTAATACCACACTATTTAATACATTTTTCATGATGTCAAATATTTTAAGTACCAGTATCATAAATATGTAAACACTTTCCTTAAACGATTTTGATATCTTACCAAAGAAAACTGAAAAAAATGTTGAAAAGTGCATTTTCTATTTGCTTTGTACAGTGCTACTTGAACTATTTAACTCCATGAACTTTAAAATCCCACATTAAATTTGGCTGGGTACATATCTGCTGCCTTATAAGACTAATTTTAGATCTCTGCTATTTTCCCAAGCAGAAATACAACTAAAGTTTTGAATTTCTGCCTCAAACCCTGAATATGGGAATAATCATTCTTGTTTTCTAAAAATAAATAAATAAAATCATGTAACTGAAATTGTGGATTTAGTCTTCAGACTAGTAACATTCTGGTCTTCATTTCTGCATTAACATACCAGTATTGCCCAAACTAATGATTAATACCAATTTCTCTTATTAACATTACTCGAAACAGAATTGAGGTATTTTATCTTATATATATATTCACTGTAAAAAATGCTTTTTAAAACTGCAAAGAAATCCAATAAATAAATTTTTAAAATGAGAAAAGGATGAAAATTTGTCACTTCTCTTAAAGCACAAATAGCACAGGATTTACCTACTAATCATAGACTAAACTTTGTCCCATGCACACTTTTAAGTGTTGTACCCACTCTGTAACTACCCAAGGTCACACAGCAAGGACACAGCAGAGCTAGGATTCCCACACAGGAAGTGTGTCTCCAGGGGCCCCGTCCTTCACTATTACTCTATAACTGCCTTGCCCCGGTCAAGGAGATGCTTTCCATCTTTCCTGAAAGAAGTGTATTTCAAAGGGTATTCTTTTTCTAATGAGCCATCAAATAATCAAACCTTTCCACTGTGAGGTTTTCGTTTGTATTCAAAATGACACTCAGTGGAAAAGGCTAACTTCTCCCTTAAAAGAACACAAAAATGGTGAATACTGACTTTTTCTTTTCAGAAGATACATTGAGGAGACCACTCACTTCTCCTCACTCTTTTGATAGACAAGTTTACTTTTATGACATTGAGGACTGAAGTGAAAGGACATTAGTATCCCATCTCCAGGCTTTCCTCCACTGTCAGACCACCCTCCCACCTGGTCCTGATTCTCACAGAGCTCTGGATCAGGTAACCTCTGCCATGGAGCTTCCAGGGCTTCAGCCGCTCCCCAGCCCACAGCCAGTGCTTTCCTTCTGCTCACCACTCATGTGCCAAGCCTTCCACTCCCCATCATCCTCCGAGCGTGTGCTCTAATTCTCTTTCTCAGTCAGGAAGCGCTCACCTGTCCCCCTTTTGGCTCTGGTAAAATTCTGACTCAGCCCTCAAGACCCAGGTCCTGGCATGGAAGACCATAGAAGACATAGTGGATCACTTTTTTTTTTTTCAAGTCTATCTATTATATACAAAGTCAGTAGCCTGAGAAATAGCAGTCATGGATAATGAAGGGAATGACATGTCTATGTTAAGCACTTGTGTACCCTTGGTCTTGAGCATAGAGAAGGGTGGCTGGCATGAGTCAAGAATAATGACCTTGGAGAAGATGAGAGAAACATGCAAACATTTTTGGTGCCCACACTAAGATAATCTGGAAAAAGGCAGTGAAAGGTGATGGGCTGGGGTGTAGACAAACAATCGGGTCAGGATGCACATAGGAAATGGTAGAGTTGAAGTAAATGGCTTAGGCCATTTAAACAATTTCCGTTCCTGCAATCTGAGGACTTGACTTGACTTCAGCTTGGCTCTGCAGACAATGGAAGCCTGTTATAAAATTGTGACCTTGGAAGAGTGCGCCAGCAGCAGACTGAACTCCAAGGAACACTGGGCTGGTCACTGGCTCAGTTGTGGGACATATGCTTCCTGTCCCCAAGCATCACCTCCAAGTATATGATGCATAAGACTATGGTTTCCATCCAGCTGGCCAAAGACAAGCTCTTTAGCCTGATGCAAGCTGCACACACTACCTAAAATTGCACTAATATATTATCTGTCCCCTGCCTTCATGGGCTAGAGAAAGAGATCCTTTCAAAAAGGTGATAAAGCACCTACAAAATGAGGGACAGTAAGGAGTCAAGAAATCTACTCAAGTTGGGTGGAATGCCCTGAATGTTTTAAAAATTCACGTCTCGCAGTTGACTTCATCTCTAGTTGTGTACACCTGTTTCCTATCCACATGCTGAGCTTTGAGACTGAAAATGAATTAGAAATTTCTTTTGAGAGGAGAAACTGGGAGAGGGAGGAAGAAATTAGGAGAGAACACAAAGAAGGTAGGTCTTCGCGTGTTTAAGGCCAAGGGGACTGAGTCCCAAAGTTTCGCTATGTTTAAAGTAAAAGATACTTGATTACTTGCCCCGGATTCTAGCAAGCATTCAGTGCAAAGAGGAAAAAATACAACAGGACCATTAATTGAGAGGTTTACAGAAGGAAAACATTGCAAAGGAGTAATAATTTATTTTATATCGTGGTATATTGCATTCTTATTACTAATCTCTAGGTCCATCTAAAAGTCATAATTATCAACCTAAAATCTCACTATTTCTAGAAATTAAAATAGCCTCACTGTTCTCAGGGCAAAAAAAATTAACTGAAAATAAATTTAAAAAAATTTTAAAATAAGATGTAGTGATATGTCACTGGCAAGTGTTGACTATGCTGTCTATCTTTTGTACTTATCTCACTGCATAAGAGTTCTCATTTTCTAAAATGCTTAGAAGTTCCTGCTTTATTACACGAAAATGATACCAAGAGGAAACTTAAAAGAAAACATTTATGCAGTAGGAGTCTCTCTCTAAAACTGAAGGCAAGAATGTCTTTTAATGTGATTAAAGTTTTATTTACAAAAACACTAAAAATAAAAATATTAACAGTGATCATGTCTGGTGATAAATTAGACTTTTTCTGTACTTTTGGTTTTTTTTACTTGTGACTATGCAATAATTTATAAAGAAAATAAATTTTTTTTTGATAAAGAAAAGAAAGTTTCCTAATGTAGAAAAAGGGAATGTAGGAGCACTGTTTTGTGGGCTTTCTAAGTATTAAAAAGGTATTAAAAACCAAAAGTAAAGAAAAAGTCTATTTCATCACCAGACACAATCACTGTTAATATTTTTATTTTCAGTCTTTGAAATTCCATTTATTGTACTAGTTTTTTTATGCAAATAAAAGAATATTGTACTCTTCATGCATTCTTCTTGTTCAGTAATTACTGATTAAAGTATTTTATTTTGTAAGATTTTTAAGCTGAATCATTCAACAAATATTGGCTGGATGCTTGTTGCTGGCTGGCCTTTGTAGTGATATGATTTTCTACAGTGCTGTGGAGTTGCAATGCTTTAAGTCAACTGTCAGGATCCAGTACTGCACAAGTTTGGGCGGGCATACAATCTAAGCCCCAGTTCATATTTGAAGACCAGATATATGGGATTAAGCAAAAAGTATTGGAATCAAAGAATTTTCTCTGAAGCAACATTAGTAACCCTCAGAATCCTATTGAAATGGCTTCACATGTCTTTGTCATGCCTGTGACATACATATGTGACTGTCAGAGAAACAGCAAGACTTCTCGGGCTGCGTCAGATGGGACTCACAGGTCATTCATGAAACACACAGAATACTAACAAGAAATGAGTAACAGTGGAATGAAAGCATAATTTTGAGACAAGTTTTGCATAATTTATATTCAATGTGTGTCTAAGTTTAACACTACTTTTTCATTTCTTTCACGAAGCATTCAGCATATATCTCTAGAAGACTGGTACCATTTAAAAAGAACCCAATACCAAGAACCATTATCCTAAGCTAAAAATTTAACAGTAATTCTTTAATACTAGCAAATACCCACTCTGTATTCATATTTCCCCTACTGTCTCACAGCATTCGTTTTTTACCTTTTGTTTAAATCAGGAACATATATGAAATAACCATATATGTTTTGTTTTTTGTTTAAAACTAAAATACATTGCAACTGAAAATTTTCTTTATACAGTTCAATTTTCTTAAATCTACAGGCTCCCCACCATCTTTTCTCAGTGTCTCCCTTGCAATTTGGTTATATACAAAAACTGGTTATTTGTCCTGTGGAGTTTTATGCATTCTGGATTTTGCATCCTTCTGCTGTCATTTAGTATGTTCCAGTGTAGACTGACGGCCGCACTAAAGGTCTGATCAGGTTCCTATCTGAATCGGGCAAGGGCATTTGACAAGGGCACTTGGATGCTTTGGCAAGGGTGCATGGTGTACTCCCATCATCAGGAAGAGCATATGCCAGGCCTCCCTTCCTTTGTGAAGTTAGCCACTACTGATATCACTGCCTATAGCCAATCAATCATTAGGATTGCAGAACGATGAATTCTAGTTTTTTGATCCCTTCTTCAAGCTGGTATACTTCTAGAGAGTGACACTCTGTTACCATAATAGTTTCATCATTGCTATTTATAAAAAGTAAACATTATAGTTTTTGATAAAGATATGACCTAAAATGCAGTCCAAGATTCTGGATTGGCTTCAATGAATAAAGGGAAAACTATGCTAGGGGAGAAAGAGTTATCCTTTTCAAATATTTCACTTGTTTTTAAATTTAAAGGACTTATAAAGGTATTTTAAAATGCTTTTAGAGAGCTCTTTAACTGGACCTTGTGAGATGGCTAATACATTCTGACAGAAAAAAGCAATAGTTCCAGGAATTAGCAGATGGGAGTACAGAATGAGCAACAGTCACTTCTTAATTTCCATATGACTCCATGACACAATCAATGTTATTGTTAATTGACCTTAGATTGGATTTACATACTTGCACTGAATTATAAGCAAGTATCAAGTCCTGAAAGTTCTTAAGACATGAGAACAAGGAAGAAGACCTCTGGGAAGCACCTCTTATAAGGGGTCACAAAGCTAACTGGGCCCCTTCTCTCCCATCTCAGCTGAGCACCTCTCTTAACTAGAACAAAACAGCTAGCTAGGCAGAATTGTCCCATCCCCTGTCCTGTTTAATTTCTCTCTACTACAAGGGAGACTGTATTTTCCTATAAAAAGGAAAAATTGAAACCTCATCCTTTAGAATCCTCTAGACTATAGAAATAAACAGAGATAATGATATCCAGGAAGTAGTTACTTAACAAGAGGAGCTAAGGTGGAAAGCAAAATTTGTCAAGATTAACCAAAGATAAGATGAATACTAGAAGCTACTGAACTTCAGGGAAATGTAAATATAAAATTGATTGGAATATAATACCTGACTTTCCCTAAATTTTTATATTCCAAAGGATGCCCCAACTGGCCATTTAATCTGTAAGTAAAATATGGAGCCAGACAGAATTTTCAATATGCCTTCTGTGCTATCTACTTCTGTCTTTGACAACTTGTTCCAGGGCTACACACATTAAGAGGAACAAGGCAGAAAAATTAGGAAAACAACATTCTCTAGTAACTGTATTTAAAAGGTAACAATATCTAGTCCTTAGAGGCTGACCTTTCTGAGAAGGTCAAATGTCTGTCCTTGCCAGCAGCATCTGGAAAGTGAATTTTCAGGTCATCTGACGATTGTGTTTTTCACCACCAGCTCAAATCACTGATTTCCCCACCCTCAGTGAACAATAAGTGCTGAGTCATTTTATATTTGAGGTAAAAAAGGGAACAAGTTATAACCAAATCTCTGAAATGCACTTGTCTTCTCGTAAGGATAAGAGTGGAAAAATACCATTCTGAATTCTAGAGGGAGAATAATTTTCAGTAAGAGGTAAATTTGAGACACACACACACACAGAGCTGATTGAATGGTTTTGCTGTAGATCAAAAAAATTTCTCTGGTCCTCTATTTTATCACCTATGGAATGACAAAGTTACAACACAGAATAATGATTATCCCTCAGCATATAAAATTTAAAGAATCTAACTTTTACCATTTCAGATTATTTGCACTGAAGTAGATTCAACGGGAATCAACAGAGCAGGAAAACAGATACGTTTGCCCATCTGACCTAATTAATAGGTTGTTTAACTGAACTGATCAAAATGGTATATTGTCATCCCATTAATGGCAAAACAGCTTCAGAGTTTAATAAGACAAACCTAACAAAGAATTTCCACCCATTAAAAATTAGGCAAACAAGAAATATTTCTATTAAAGTGGTAATGCCATGTCAGACAGAAGTGGTCTGCCCTGGCCTCTGGTGTCACAGATTTAGTGTGTCACAGCTACAATGTGCTAGAATTCGGTTCTCCCAAAAACCTTTAGACTGTTCCCCAAAATGTAATACAGGGACAAAAAGGCACATCAACCATGACACATTAAGGCACCAAAGAAACAAGGAGTCTTCATAATAATGCAAATCTCCTACTGAAAAACTAGAATATGCACAACTATCTCAAGCAAGGAAAAACCATTAAAGGTGATTTAGGGCAGGCATTTCCTGAGGTGGAGACAGGGTAACAAAAATCTTTTAGCATCTGTGCTGGCTCCATTCCCCTTCTCATTTCATCTACACACCGTCTCCCTCACTCTCTGTGTCCAGCCTCACTGGTGCCCTTGATGTTTCTGAACACACTAGCCACCCTCACTCCTCGGGCCTTGGCGATGCTCTTCCCTCTGCCTGGGCCGTTCCTCCTCGATGCTGATGTCCGCGGGACTTAATTCTCACATCCAGCTTTGCCCAACTGACACTCTCAGTGAGACTGTCCTGACCTGCCTCCTTAAGACTGAATACACTCACCCCATCTCCTATCCTGGCTGACATTTCCCTTTTTTTTCTGTAACATTTATAAGTTTTTGCCATACTAAACAATAGACTCCCTTATTATGTTTATTGCTTATAGCTGCATCCCCCAGTAAATGTAAATCCATGTGGGCAGGGGATTTCCTGGGGTGGATACAGGATAACAAGAGATGTTTGTTCATTGATACAGCCCATAAGCCTGGTTCATGGCACAATGCTAATAGTTGCTCAATCAGTGCATGAAGAAATGAATGAATATAAAGCTTCCATTTGCAATCCAGGAAGAACCCCTGGGTTATCAGAAACTGGTTAGTTTGGCTCAAATAAATGGACTGGGTTAAGAAATGCATTTATGGCACCTCTGTCTCGACTACTTATATATATTTCTCTGTTGTCACTGGCCCCAGCGCCTCATAGAAATCTATAACCCCATGTATTTACTTATGCTTGCTGTTAAGAAATATTTCATGAAACCTCTGTTTCAGACTGGGGAGAGGTTATGGAATGGCTGAATTTCACAGAAAAGATGTTTTGTAGACCGCAAGCAGTGTTTTGCTCTAGCAGATGGTGCTTCACCCTGACCCCCCTCACCACAACTAATGGGATGTCAGCATCTGCGTCATTCTCTAGAAGCTTTCAATTAAAAAAAAAAGTGTCCACAACAAATAAATGTTTTTTAAGGACTGTGACAGAGGCCTTCTAGCAGTGAATTACTGACAGCACTAGCCAAGTCAGGTGCCAATAATGGCATACAGAGGTGTAATCCCAAGACATGCCCGTTAGTAATGAAATAACCATATATGTTTTGTTTTTTGTTTAAAACTAAAATAGCTGAAAGGGCCTATGGAAAAAGTCTTCTGATAGACCCTACAAGAGATAGTTTCATACTCAAGAATTTCAGGGAAGACTTGTCTTAAATTAAAACAGAGGGAGAATTAGAGAAAGGCAAGTGACTGGGCATCTCAAAGGTACACAAGATCATGAGCCCGACTGTTTACAGCCTGGCAAGAAAAGCATTGAGAAGTGATCTAAATAAGAAACAGTGAAAGCACCTACTTCTCACCACCATTGGGCAAAAAACAAAAACAGAAACAAAACCCACAGCCACTCTTAACTAACCATTTGGCATCAGGGTGGACACGAGAGGGTTAGGAGTGAGGAGTGGATGGGGGAAGATTCATAGTGATCTGAAAGGATTTGTCTCCTTTCTCAAAATCACTCAATTCCTTAATGCTATGCTCACCAGGAAGTACAAATAAAATGCATATTCATGAAATCCCAAGCATTCAAGAAAAAGATCTGATAAAGAGCAGCAAAAGTCAGAACACGTACAGCCATCAAAGATTTTCATGAGTTTTCATTTTTATTTCTTAAGAGCTTTCTAATCACTTCTAATCAAAATGACCATTTTGGTCAAAATGCATTAGGAGGAAAGCTAGGCTTGAGGTTGTGCCCTTTTTATATTTAAAGTAGTTTTGTGCTTATTTAAAATTCTTCATGAATCCTCAGATTGGTCCCAGAAATGCCTTATTCCCGGGGGCCTCTGAGCTAAGTACTGTGTGGAGCTGAGCCAGAATACAAGGAAATGTCCGGACTCCCGGCCAGACTTACCCAAGTGGTTATGAAAATCTGGAACAAACAAGGCTCCTGACTTAGATTAATGTGATGGGCTTCAAAAATGGTGAAAGTGGGCCCTGGATGAAGTAATCAAGTGCGTGGGCTACTTCTGAAGTAAACACTTAGCTCAGAGCCACTGCTATCTTGAGAAGGAACACTAGATGTCACTGCTCCCGAAAAATGGATTATGGAAACCTCAAAGAGCGAGGGAATTCTCAATATACCTTCCCCCTAGTGGTCATCATTTTGGCACCATAAGGTTTCCTACCATTTCACAGCCAGTAGGGCCCAAGGATTTTTCATCATTTTTTTTTTAAGAAACCCAAGCCATGTAAGTACTAAGTATTATTTTTATTGTGATCAGCAATATTAAATACCAGCATCCTCCTATCCCAATCTGGGCAGATTATTTTGGAGTAGATGTCACATGTGAGACCCTGAGGCAGTACACACAGGGACAACCATACCAGTTGTTGACATACTGAACCAGTTCCTTACTGGTTCACAAAGAGCTGCAGCTTAAGTCCCCAAAACCATCCCATCCCATCAACTGCCTGGAACTTTCCCCAGGATCCAACATTTATAGGGGTTACAAGTTGTTTCTGCAAAGTTATGGTGGGTGACCTCCTGAGAAGTGTTAAGAATTTTTCACATCATCCCCATGTAAGGTGAAATGGAGGCAGAAATAAAGGTCCTCTGTTTTTAATCCAATTCAGACAGAAACACTTATTTCCAAGTCAGTTCCAGGAGCCTCTGCAAATTTTTTAAAAGCCAATTTGAAATAAAGTCATGAAAACTGGAATGTGGGTACCTTTCAGAAGAAGGTTGAGGGGTTCCATAGAAATAATCAAAAGATAGAGGTGTGCACCCAAAAGCAACAGGATACACATTCTTCTCAAGTGCACATGGAACATTCTCCAGAATAGACCACATACTAGGACACAAAAAGAACCTCAGTAAATTCCAAAAGATTGAAATTCTACCAACCAACTTTTCAGATCACAAAGGTATAAAAATAGAAATAAATTGTACAAAGAAATCAAAAAGGCTCACAAATACATGGAGGCTTAACAACACGCTACTAAACAGTCAATGGATCAACAACCAAATTAAAATGGAGATCCAGCAATATATGGAAATATATGACAACAACAACACAAAGCCCCAACTTCTGTGGGACGCAGCAAAAGCAGTCTTAAGAGGAAAATACACAGGAATCCAGGCATATTTAAAGAAGGAAGAACAATCCCAAATGAATAGTCTAACGTCAGAATTATCGAAATTGGAAAAAGGAGAACAAATGACGCCTAAAGTCAGCAGAAGGAGGGACATAAGAAAGATCAGAGAAGAAATAAACAAAATTGAGAAGAATAAAACAATAGAAAAAATCAATGAAACCAAGAGCTGGTTCTTTGAGAAAATAAACAAAATAGATAAGCCTCTAACCAGGCTTATTAAGAGAAAAAGAGAATCAACACACATCAACAGAATCAGAAATGAGAAAGGAAACATCACAATGGACCCAACAGAAATACAAAGAATTGTTAGAGACTACTATGAAAACCTATATGCTAAGAAGCTGGAAAACCTAGAAGAAATTGACAACTTCCTAGAAAAATACAACCTTCCATGACTGACCAAGGAAGAAACACAAAATCTAAACAAACCAATTACCAGCAAAGAAATTGAAATGGTAATAAAAAAACTACCCAAGGAAAAAACCCCAGGGCCAGATGGATTTACCTCAGAATTTTATCAGACATACAGAGAAGATATAATACTCATTCTCCTTAAAGTTTTCCAAAAAAAAGAAGAGGAGGGAATACTTCCAAACTCATTCTATGAAGCCAACATCACTCTAATAACAAAACCAGGCAAAGACCCCACCAAAAAAGAAAATTACAGACCAATATCCCTGATGAACATAGATGCAAAAATGCTCAACAAAATATTAGCAAACCGAATTCAAAAATACATCAAAAGGATCATACACCATGACCAAGTGGGATTCATCCCAGGGATGCAAGGATGGTACAACATTCGAAAATCCATCAACATCATCCACCACATCAACAAAAAGAAAGACAAAAACCACATGATCATCTCCATAGATGCTGAAAAAGCATTCGACAAAATTCAACATCCATTCATGATAAAAACTCTCAACAAAATGGGTATAGAGGGCAGGTACCTCAACATAATAGAGGCCATATATGATAAACCCAGAGCCAAAATCATACTGAACAGTGAAAAACTGAAAGCATTTTCTCTAAGATTGGGAATAAGACAGGGATGCCCACTCTCCCCACTGTTATTCAACATAGTACTGGAGGTCCTAGCCACAGCAATTAGACAAAATAAAGAAATACAAGGAATCCAGATTGGTAAAGAAGAAGTCAAACTGTCACCATTTGCAGATGGCATGATATTGTACATAAAAAACCCTAAAGACTCCACTCCAAAACTACTAGAACTGATATTGGAATACAGCAAAGTCGCAGGATACAAAGTTATTACACCGAAATCTGAGACTTTAATATACACTAACAATGAACTAATAGAAAGAGAAGCCATGAAAACAATTCCATTCACAGTTGCATCAAAAAGAATAAAATACCTCGGAATAAATCTAACCAAGGAAGTGAAAGACCTGTACCCCAAAAACTACAAGACATTCTTAAGAGAAATTAAAGAGGACACTAACAAATGGGAACTCATCCCATGCTCCTGGCTAGGAAGAATTAATATCGTCAAAATGGCCATCCGGCCCAAAGCAATCTACAGATTTGATGCAATCCCTATCAAATTACCAACTGCATTCTTCAACTAACTGAAACAAATAGTTCAAAAATTCATATGGAAACACCAAAGACCCCGAATAGCCAAAGCAATCCTGAGAAGGAAGAAGAAAGTGGGGGGGGGGGTCTCGCTTCCCAACTTCAAGCTCTACTACAAAGCCTCAGTAATCAAGACAATTTGGTACTGGCACAAGAACAGAGCCACAGACCAGTGGAACAGAATAGAGACTCCAGACATTAACCCAAACATATATGGCCAATTAATATATGATAAAGGAGCCATGGACATAAAATGGGGAAATGTCAGTCTCTTCAACAGATGGTGCTGGCAAAACTGAACAGCTACATGTAAGAGAATGAAACTGGATCACTGTCTAACCTCATACACAAAAGTAAATTCGAAATGGATCAAAGGCCTGAATGTAAGTCATGAAACCATAAAACTCTTAGAAAAAACATAGGCAAAAATCTCTTGGACATAAACATGAGTGACTTCTTCACGAACATATCTCCCCGGGCAAGGGAAACAAAAGCAAAAAATGAACAAGTGGGACTATATCAAGCTGAAAAGCTTCTGTACAGCAAAGGCCACCATCAATAGAACAAAAAGGTGCCCTACAGTATTGGAGAATATATTCATAAATGACAGATCCGATAAAGGGTTGACATCCAAAATATATAAAGAGCTCATGCACCTCAACAAACAAAAAGCAAAAAATCCAATTAAAAAATGGGCAGGGGTGCTGAACAGACAGCTCTCCAAAGAAGAAATTCAGATGGCCAACAGACACATGAAAAGATGCTCCACATCACTTGTCATCAGAGAAATGTAAATTAAAACCACAATGAGTTATCACCTCACACCAGTAAGGATCACCACCATCCAAAAGACAAACAACAACAAATGTGGTGAGGTTTTGGAGAAAGGGGAACCCTCCTACACTGCTGGTGGGAATGCAAATTTGTTCAACCATTGTGGAAAGCAGTATGGAGGTTCCTCAAAAAGCTCAAAATAGAAATACCATTTGACCCAGGAATTCCACTTCCAGGAATTTAACCTAAGAATGCAGCAGCCCAGTTTGAAAAAGACAGATGCACCCCTATGTTTATCGCAGCACGATTTACAATAGCCAAGAAATGGAAGCAACCTAAGTGTCCATCAGTAGATGAATGGATAAAGAAGATGTGGTACATATACACAATGGAATATTATTCAGCCATAAGAAGAAAACAATCCTACCACTTGCAACAACATGGATGGAGCTAGAGGGTATTATGCTCAGTGAAATAAGCCAGGCGGAGAAAGACAAGTACCAAATGATTTCACTCATATGTGAAGTATAAGAACAAAGAAAAACTGAAGGACCAAACCAGCAGCAGAATCACAGAACCCAAGAATGGACTAACAGTTACCAAAGGGAAAGGGACTGGGCATGATGGGTGGGAAGGGAGGGATAAGGGTGGGGAAAAAGAAAGGGGCCCTTAAGATTAGTATGTATAATGTGCGGGGGAGCATAGGGAGGGATGTGCAACACAGAGAAGACAAGTAGTGAGTCTACAGCATCTTACTACGCTGATTTACAGTGACTGTAATGGGTTTTGTGGGGGGGGAATTGGTGAAGGGGGAAGTCTAATAACCATAATGTTCTTCATGTAATTGTAGATTAATGATAATAAAATGAATTTTTAAAAAGTAAAAAAAAAAAAGATACAGGTGTGAAATAAATGTTTAGCCATATAAGTAACACTATAAATAGGAACAAAAGCACATTACCAGGTATAAACAACAGAAGCAATAACTTTGGAAATCCATTTACAAGAGTTCCTGTGCTTGTGCATATTAGAAGGAGCAGCAGAAAAGCAAATAATGGGTTATAGTCCACAAAGTCATGAATTTCCTTTGTTCACCCATTTTTAAGTTTTTGAAATTAAAAGACCTAGGTAGCCAAATACTTTTAAGGACATGTAATACATATATACAATTTTACATTATCCGAAAACGTTAACAATTTATTTAAACTTACCCCTACATACTTGGTTAAAAAATAAAGGTAAATTTCACTGTAAGTGTAAATATGTAACAGGAAAAATAGAAAGTACTAGGAATTTCATAAAAGACGTATTTTTTTAGTTCGATGTGGAATTTGGAAAATAACCCACCTTATCATTAATTCTCTATGTGTTCCCAAGTTGCCAACCTCTAGCCAGAGAATCATACAACATTTATAATGGGTTAGCATAGGTTTGTACTGCATTTGTAGAAATACTTTTATTAACAGAAATTTAAAAGAGTATTTCTTGTTCAGAAATACTCTGATAATCTAAGGAAATTATCAGAAACTAGTCTTTTATTTAAAAATATTTAACAGGCAGTCTTTTATGTATTTTTGTTACTACTAAGAACTCTATAGAAAATGTAGTATTTAGGAAGTTTGGAACAGGGACGACTAGATGGAAAATATCATGCAAATTTCAGGGCAAAGAAGCTATATTTACTTGCTAGATAAACCTAATACAAAATATACTGTGTTTAATAAAACATGTAATTATTAACAGCCAAGATTGTTTGCACATGCTAATGAGTTAGAGTTGACCTATATGGTATTTGCCTATAAGAGATGAAGTTTCCTTTATAATACCAAAGTTAAAATTTGTCTTTGGAACACTGATCTTTCCCAAGTATTTTTGGATTATATTACATACAAAAATAGATGAATATTAGAAAAATATTTTTATAAATTTTTCTATCTTTATCGTTTTTTTCACATGGAAATGATATAAAGAGGAATCACTTTTCAAAGACAAAATCTGACCCAGATAAAAAAATGCTATCAGGAAATAATATTTAACTCTGTATACAGAATTTTAAAGTACTGGGGAAAATCCAGTCAGTGGTTAGAGTTCAGCAGGAGTTGGATCTATATAGTGATTTTTAATAAAAACAAATCAAGAACTAGAGAAATATATTAATAATAATATAAGTAGCTACCATGTACTGATCAGTTACTATGTGACCAAACAATTAGTATTTTACATGCATTACTTCATTAAAATTCAGAGCCATGTGAATGAATTACTCTTATATCTCCATTTCATACAAGAAAACAATAATCGAAGGCTTGGAGAAGTTAGTTAACTTCCACAGGGTCATCCTCCTAGGTCCTGACCACTGAAACTCTGACTCCAGAGAGTCTTTTTAGGTAATAGCCTAAATGAGATATTTTTGGGTGTGTATGACCAGAGTGCTAAAGATCAAAGAATAATTTCCCACCCCATAGTGTATAAAAATTTCACTCACAGAGGTGCTCTGAAACTTTGATGTGTGTTACTGAAAACACATCAATAAAGCTAAACACATTTCTACCAGTAGAGCATTTTACTGAAGTGCTTCTGTTTATAGGATAATTTACCTTATGGAATGAAGTTGGGAAAATATTTTAAGAATAAAATTTTTCAGCCCTCCAAAATTAAGCAGACATTCATTTCAAGCACAGTGTTCAGGCATTATTAAGTGAAACCATACCCATCTTTGAAAGACCAAAAATGGACCCATCTAACAGATTTTGGAAGCCACCAGCCAGGTTTTGGGGTCTACAGTGACTGATTTATATTTATGCACAATTGCGTGCCACAAACACTAAAAACCAAAGACATGAAAAATCACCTGCTCGTGTTCCTTATTTAACAGATTTGGAAACCCAGGTCCAAGGGGTTAAGGACTCACTGTACTAAGCAGAGTCCCCAGCAGCCACGGGTCTACCACACCCCAGACCCCTTATGAGGAGAAAACAGCCCCAGAGCTTCCCTCTGAATCCAGGCTTTGAGTCATATGAAGGCCATAAGTGAATGACCCAGGAGTGAGTTCTGACTACGTCGCTCCCACAAGTGACTTTCCGGGGCATGAGGTGATCACTTAGAGAGATGGATGGGGTCTTCTGCTCCCTTTCTTCCTCAGGTGCTTACCACAAGCTCCCAAAGTGGAACTTGTGCTTAAGGCCCAAAGCCTAACCCATCTGACCCAGACCATATGCGCTGTATATACTACCTGCTGGTACTGGGCTCTTGCTCTCAACCTGGCCCAGAACCCAAGTCTTCTCATTTCCAGTCAGGTGATTTTAATTTCAAAAGGGGGAATTACAGTTTTCTTCTGAAGATCTATTTTCAAAATAAGAACCTATCAAATTTAAAAATGAAATCAGAATAGGCACTTGATATTGTGGCAAAACTGTTCTTGCCAAGGTGTGGGGGGAAGAGGACCATTATACAAGTGACCTTGAAACAATTCATTATCCAAACAGAAAACATAAAATTAGATTCCTACCTCCTATCATAAATACAAATAAGCAAGAATCTTAAAAATTTTAGAAATAAATAAAGAATGTTTTATGCCATTCTATTACCAGGGAAGGATTTCTTACAAGATGAGAAATGGAAACCATTATTAAAGTTAACATCACAATTACACTCATCAAAAAAAAAAAAAAGGAAATACAATGCATAGATTGGGAGTATATATTTGTAACACTCATAACTGGCAAAGGGTTGCCATAAAGAATATGTAAATGCACTATACAGCTCAATACAAAAAACAAATGGCTCAATAGATAAGTGGCAAAAGATATTAAGGCAAGTTATAAAAGCAAAGGTGGACTAAATGGATAAAAATGTGAAAAGGCCAACATTTCTAAGTGTTGATAAGGAGGTGGGGAATGAGCACTCTTATATCCTGCTGGTTGGGATGTAGAAATGGCATTGCTGTTTTGAAGAACAATTGGACAATATCTAATAAAGGTGAAAATATGCACACTCCACAGCTCAGACATTTCATTCCAAGGTATATCTTAAGCAGAGCTTCTCAATCAATCTACTGAGGCAAGTGAGTTTTAAGTGAGGCTGAGGTAACAACCTATTCAGCTTCACGGGCAGCTGAAGCCTGGAGAGATCAGTTGCTGCAGCTCTGAATGGCCTGCAAAAATTTTATTTTCTACAAATGCCATAACCCAGAAGAGGTCATGAAGGCATTTTCCTAGAAACACTCCTGCACATTTGTACCAGAGCTCATAGCATTACTGCTGAGCATAACTAAAAAAAAAGGCACTACAGTTGACCCTTGAACAATGTAAGTTTGAACTGCATGGATGCACAGATTTTTTTTCAATAAATATACAGCATCTGTAAATAACTATGAATTTTTTTTTCACATTATCTTTTCATTTTTGAAGTCTAGTGTTAGTATTATGTGAACATTTACAGTGTTTTATATCATATAAGAGTGATACAGGTACTATAGATGATTTGTTTTGCGAACTGATGACATAAACTTCTGGTATCGATAAATGGTGTACAGTACTGGATATTTATTTTTTCTTCCTTATGATTTTCTTAGTAACACTTTCTTTTCTCCAGATTATTTTAAGAATATATAATACATATACAAAATGTGTGTTAATTGGCTGTTTATTTTGTCAGTAAGGCTTCCACTTAACAGTAGGCTATTAATAGTTAAGTTTTGGGGAGTCAAAAGTCATATGAGGATTTTTGACTGTGTGGGGCTTGGTGCCCCTAACCTCCACATTGTTCAAGAGTCAACTGTACTTAAATGTTCATCTATTTTCTATCGCAAAAGCTGCAAATGAATCACGCCATCTTCACACAATAGAATACTCTACTGCATGACAATAGTGAACCACCCCCTCTTGGTAACATTATAGACTATTTATACAACCATATGTCCACAGAAAAAAAAGTGTTAGAAGCATTCTATAGTATTCAACTCTTAATATAAAGCTGAAACATGTAAACACATCTCATAGGAAATCGTAAGACTGTACTATTCATTGCTTAAAGATACACACATGCATAGTAAAAACATGAAAAATTCATGGGATGGATTTAAGAAATTTAGGGTAGAGGTTTCTGCTAATAGGAGGATGAGGGAAACCCTACACTAAGGACACTGAGTATTTTGAACCCAGCTAAGAAGGTGGGTGATGGTATACAATGTTTTATTATTGTTTATACCTTTTTGTATATCTTTCAAATTGCATGATGAATTTTTAAAAACAGACCAGTGAAGTTATTTACTAGTAAATGGTGATATAAGGAATGGAGAATTACTCATCTAAAAGGCTAGGGTTTCAGAGATGATACCAATGTCCAAGTAAAAGTCACATGTGCATCTACCACTACACTTCAGAGCCAGCTGAGTTTCCTGTTTCCTGTTCTGTCTGTGCTCTCGTTTGCCTTCTTTATCCTAATTCTCCACTCTTCTGTTTCTCTCTCCTACTTCTCACCTTTAAACCAGTTTCTTGCACACTTCCTCAGTTTCTTTATCACTGCAACAATAACAGCGGCTACTTCAGGGGAACTTCCTCCTTCTCAGGGCTTCAGATACTATCTCAATTCATCTCCAAAGCAATTCTCTAAAGCAGAGACAACCATGATGTCTATTTACAGATGAGGAAAGAGGAATTTACAAAGGCTGAGAAACCTGTCCAGAGGCACACAGATAGGGAGTGCGGGACCCAGGGTCCCGACCTACAAACTGAGTCAAAAGCCATACTCTTGTCAGGTCTATTATTCCACTTTCCATAATAAGTGTGCAAAATAGTCTCAATATTCTACATTTACTCAAGAAGTATTTAAGTTCCCTGACCTCAGTTAAGGTGTGACAGGTTGAAGGGAAAACATAATTAAGTTACTTCTAAATTTTGGATCCCTGAAAACAATATGTTGATGTTACATTTGACGCTAACAACAAATCTGGAGGTAGAATCCTTTATTATGATCAGTCTGCAGACAAGAAAACTGAGGTTTAGAAGAGGTAAGTTAGTGTAACACAGAATTATACAGTTGGCAAGTAGCAGACCCATCACACTCAAACCCAAGTCTGCCATCCAAAATCCCAGGTTTTTAACTACAAACACACCCCATTTATTGCCTCACTACCAACCCTGCCCACCCCAACCCCTGCCAACTCTCAACATCTGTGGAGGAAAAAATTCTTCGTGTTTGTTCAAAGAGGATTCTATAAAGAGTGGTGTGCAGTTTTGGATCTTAATCAGTTAGCATGGTGCTGGTAACTAGCATAAAATTGTTATGTGTATGCATACACATACATACACTTGCATACGTATATGTGTGTTTATATTCTGGGGCTGCATTATCCCTTTGACATACTTATGCTGGCTTATAATTGATGACAGGCACCAACTTGAATAGACAATATTTCAATAGACTCTAAAGCCTGAGCACTTGCCTGGCGGGTCCCAGTCCTGTCATGGTCCCCTTGCCATATGAGTCACCAAAACATGGCCATGGTAGGTAAAGCAGCTGACTTTAAACTGAGGGACACAACATTCTCTCTTCCCAGAAATCTATAGGGATCTTTCATCAACTTCAGCAAAGATTCTCTGAGAAATTAGTTTTAAGTGGCTGATGGTATTAAGACAGATATTTTTTTTCTCCTATCCATTCTAAAACCCAGACATTCATAAAGAGCTTTCAATAGTATGTCAACAAAAAGACTGTCTTCTCTTTTGCATATCCAAACTAATATTTTTATGATCACAATAAAATACAGGTCTTAAAAAAGTTATTTTTCAGATTGTATTTGATTTCTCCCATTAAGTACCTCCAGAGCAATATTCAGCACATAAACACCTCAAGAAAATTAGTAATTTTGGAAATACTTATTCCTAAGGTCAAAAGAGTGTATCATATAAGGTCAATACCTTAAAACATATCATAAGGTCATAAGGTCAATACCTTAAAACAAACATCAAGTTTGAATATGCTTTATAAAAATATATCAATAGCTAACATATAACAATTCTCCCCAACTCGATAAAGCGTATGTAAGTGAAAAGTGCAACTTTTTTACAAATTTGCAAACAGATCCTCTCACTGTCAGTGTGATACAGATCAAAGTTAGGTAACAACTTATAAAACCACTCAGTTAATGAAAAACAAGATGGAGACAGCTGGACAGGCGCAGCCTTAAGTTCGGTTTCCTGCTGGAAAAGTTGAAAACAGGTAGACTTGGGTGTTTAAAGAAGGTCTTCATTGAAAATTTAATAACCATTTGTAAGTTAAAGGAGAAAGCCCCTGAAGAAACACATCCATCATTCACAGCAAATTTTTAGTCCTCCATGAATTTGATCTTGCCATTAAATTTCTTCCCTAAGGCACATAATTTTTTTAAAAGTCACATTTTTTTGTGCATGTGATAAAAAGTCACTTCTAAAGCAGATCTTCCTGAAGCACTAATAACGCATATCATTTACATTATTTTTCACACATCCTCAAGCCCATGACCCACAAAAGCAGAAGGAGGCAGTGCTGCAGGTAGTGTGGGAGGGCAACTAATCTGGGAAAGATTCTATTGGCTTTGCACTGCATACCTCAGGTTCATTTAAACATGAGTATTCTCCAGCTGAGATCCAGAGTGATTTCACTGTCATCAAACAGACTAACGGTGCACACCTGGAGTCCCATCCCACACAGGAGGAGCTCCACTTGCTCCTGGGTTAGAACACAAGCGTGCATTCAACGACTCCTTAGAATTCTTCAGATTCATCTGTGCTCGAGGGTTTTCTCTAAATATGGCGTTTTCCGTTGCTCAGACCTTCTCTAAAATAATGAGTGACGAGTTTCCTTTTTAGTAGCCAAGATGACTATGGAAAAGGATTCAGACCTTTCTCAGTCTGGGCTTCAGTCTATCTGCTAATGATAATTTAAAAAGTAAGGTGTTCAAGCGATAAGGAATAGCAGCAAATTCATTATAGACAACTGTCACTAAAATACCTTTTTGGAGCTCTTCATAAATGGCAAAGAAAAGGGATTGTCAGCTCATGGTCATGTTTACATGTCTGGGACTTAGTATGTGCTAAACTGTTATTTTACAAGACTAATATTTGTATCTTTTTAAAATGGACCTTGAGGTTAAAAAAAGAGCAGCAGCACGCACTAAATATATATCAACTTGCAAAATCTAACACTAAAACTCTATGAATTTCTTTTTCCTGCTGGTAAAATGATGACTTTGTTTCATAGTAATATTCTTAAGTAACAAAAGTAGCTAAATTTCCTTTGATATGGTATGCAACATGATACATCATGTTCATTAAATGCACATGTAAAATACACTTGAAAAGAGAACAATGAAGAGGCAAATGGTAAATGTACGCAAAATTTCTAAGCTTTATGGTACCTGTCTTGCCAATGGGTTTCAGCCCCAGGCAAGTTCGCTATGGATTCAATGTGACCAAAGAAATTGACAGCAAAACGTTCCTGGGGTGAAAGGGTTATACCCAACTTTATTTTCAGGTGGCAGGTCAGTCACTAAAATCCTGTTCATTCAGAGCAAGTCTGCGTACAGCAAGCCAGTCTCTGCCTCTGGGCCTCACTGTCTGCACAGCCATCCTCTGGGCCCCTCTGTCCGCACAGCCATCCCACACAGCCGTCCCGCACAGTGGTCCTCCAGGCCTCTATCCTCGGCACTGCCACCACTCCAGCCTCTGCTCTGCCCTCCGGCAGCCTTGCAGCCGTGCCACCACTTCGTGCACAGAGCACTGGGCAGAGCTCTTTATATAGAGTCAACAGTCATGTATTGCCCACAGGTGTGCAATGAGCTAGTCAACCAGGGCCAGGTGAGAATCCTGGCCACAGGAACTCTCATTTTATCCACAGTACCACAGGTGCTTTCCTTAACAAATTTAAGGACCATACAGTTTCTATATTTATTATAAACTAATTTTTGGCAAATGATAAATGTATGTGTTTTAATGCTCTAGGACATAATGTTTATTAACTAAGATACTAGTCACTGCCCCATAGTGGATTTAAACATTTTATTTAGCTATCTATGTGAGCATGTCTTACTTTACCTGCTGTCTTGCCAATGGGTTTCAGCCTTGGGAAAGGTTGCTATGGATTCAGTGTGACCAATGAAATGACAGTACAACGTTCTTGGGGTGAAGGGGTTCATTACTCGGCTCATTCTCCCGGCAGTAGTTCTAGCACTAGCATCTCTGCCTCCGCCTACAGCACAGGGAAGAGCTCTCTATATAGTGCCATAATAGCTTACTGCCTACAGGTATGCAAGCAGTAGCCTAGAAACAGGCCAGCTACATCAAGTGGCTTAAGTCCAGTGAGGATCCTGGCCATAGGAACCCCAACTTCCCCACACTCCACCCCTCCAGGATTCTCGCCTTAGAATCTACATGCACTCAATCGTCCGTCCGCAATGGTCCCTGTGCAAGAAAGCTGGAGCACTGTCACCAGATTTCACAACAGCAGCAGAGGATAACAACAACTTAGAGATAATAACAAAAATTAAGCTACAGCAAGATTTTGATAAGTTAACAAAAATTATGATAATCCTCAAGCCAAGAGGAGGTTCCCAATCCACAAAGACCTCGGGGGTGATAATGAACAACAACTTAGAGATAATAACAAAAATTAAAATACACAAAGATTTTGAACAAAAATTGTAACAATCCTGAAGCCAGAGGAGGTTCCCAATCCACAAAGACCTGAGGGGCGATAAGACACATGTTTTATTTATTTATTTATTTTTAGGTTTATCTACTTTTTTTTGTGTGTCATTAATCTACAGTTACATGAGGAACATTATGTTTACCAGACTCCCCCCTTCACCAAGTCCCCCACACATACTCCATTAGTCACTGTCCATAAGCATAGTAAGATGCTGTAAAATCACTACTTGTCTTCTCTGTGTTGCACAGCCCTCCCCGCGCCCTCCCACACATTATACATGCTAATCGTAAAGCCCCCTTTCTTCTCCCCCCCTTCTCCCTCCCTTCCCACCCATCCTCCCCAGTGTCTGTCCCTTTGGTAACTGTTAGTCCATTCTTGGGTTCTGTGCTTCTGCTGCTGTTTTGTTCCTTCAGTTTTTCTTTGTTCTTATACTCCACATACGAGTGAAATCATTTGGTACTTGTCTTTCTCCACCTGGCTTATTTCACTGAGCATAATACCCTCTAGCTCCATCCATGTTGTTGCAAATGGTAGGATTTGTTTTCTTTTTATGGCTGAATAATATTCCATTGTGTATATGTATCACATCTTCTTTATCCATTCATCTACTGATGGACACTTAGGTTGCTTCCATTTCTTGGCTATTGTAAGTAGTGCTGCAATAAACATAGGGGTACATCTGTCTTTTTCAAACTGGGTTGCTGCATTCTTAGGGTAAATTCCTAGAAGTGGAATTCCTGGGTCAAATGGTATTTCTATTTTGGGCTTTTTGAGGAACTTCCATATTGCTTTCCACAATGGTTGAACTAATTTACATTCCCACCAGCAGTGTAGGAGGGTTCCCCTTTCTCCACAACCTCGCCAATATGTGTTGTTGTTTGTCTTTTGGATGGTGGCGATCCTTACTGGTGTGAGGTGATACCTCATTGTGGTTTTAATTTGCATTTCTCTGATCACTAGGTATGTGGAGCATCTTTTCATGTGTCTGTTGGACATCTGAATTTCTTCTTTGGAGAACTGTCTGTTCAGCTCCTCTGACCATTTTTTAATTGGATTGTTTGCTTTTTTGTTTGTTGAGGTGCATGAGTTCTTTATATATTTTGGATGTCGACCCTTTATCGGATCTGTCATTTATGAATATATTCACCCATACTGTAGGATGCCTTTTTGTTCTATTGATGGTGTCCTTGCTGTACAGAAGCTTTTCAGCTTGATATAGTTCCACTTGTTCATTTTTGCTTTTGTTTCCCTTGCCTGGGGAAATATGTTCATGAAGAAGTCACTCATGTTTATGTCCAAGAGATTTTTCCCTATGTTTTTTTCTAAGAGTTTTATGGTTTCATGACTTACATTCAGGTCTTTGATCCATTTCAAATTTACTTTTGTGTATGGGGTTAGACAATGATCCAGTTTCACTCTCTTGCATGTAGCTGTCCAGTTTTGCCAACACCGTCTGTTGAAGAGGCTGCCATTTCCCCATTGTATGTCCATGGCTCCTTTATCATATATTAATTGACCATATATGTTTGGGTTAATGTTTGGAGTCTCTATTCTGTTCCACTGGTCTGTGACTCTGTTCTTGTGCCAGTACCAAATTGTCTTGATTACTGTGGCTTTGTTTCCCACTTTATTATTCCTTCTGAGGATTACTTTGGCTATTTGGGGTCTTTGGTTATTCCATATGAATTTTTGAACTATTTGTTTCAGTTAGTTGAAGAATGCAGTTGGTAATTTGATAGGGATTGCATCAAATCTGTAGATTGCTTTGGGCCGGATGGCCATTTTGACGATATTAATTCTTCCTAGCCAGGAGCATGGGATGAGTTCCCATTTGTTAGTGTCCTCTTTAGTTTCTCTTAAGAATGTCTTGTAGTTTTTGGGGTATAGGTCTTTCACTTCCTTGGTTAGATTTATTCCGAGGTATTTTATTCTTTTTGATGCAACTGTGAATGGAATTGTTTTCGTGGCTTCTCTTTCTATTAGTTCATTGTTAGTGTATATTAAAGTCTCAGATTTCGGTGTAATAATTTTGTATCCTGCAACTTTGCTGTATTCCGATATCAGTTCTAGTAGTTTTGGAGTGGAGTCTTTAGGGTTTTTTATGTACAATATCATGTCATCTGCAAATGGTGACAGTTTGACTTCTTCTTTACCAATCTGGATTCCTTGTATTTCTTTATTTTGTCTAATTGCTGTGGCTAGGACCTCCAGTACTATGTTGAATAACAGTGGGGAGAGTGGGCATCCCTGTCTTATTCCCAATCTTAGAGAAAATGCTTTCAGCTTCTTGCTGTTCAGTATGATGTTGGCTGTGGGTTTTCCATATATGGCCTTTATCATGTTGAGCTACCTGCCCTCTATACACATTTTGCTGAGAGTTTTTATCACGAATTGATGTTGAATTTTGTCAAATGCTTTTTCAGCATCTATGGAGATGATCATGTGGTTTTTGTCTTTCTTTTTGTTTATGTTGTGGATGATGTTGATGGAGTTTTGAATGTTGTACCATCCTTGCATCCCTGAGATGAATCCCACTTGATCATGGTGTATGATCCTCTTGATCTATTTTTTAATTCGGTTTGCTAATATTTTGTTGAGTATTTTGGCATCTATGTTCATCAGGGATATTGATCTGTAATTTTCTTTTTTGGTGGGGTCTTTGCCTGGTTTTGGTATTAGGGTGATGCTGGCTTCATAGAATGAGTCTGGGAGTATTCCCTCTTCTTCTATTTTTTGGGAAACTTTAAGGAGAATGGGTATTACATCTCCTCTGTATGTCTGATTAAACTCCATGGTAAATCCATCTGGCCCGAGAGTTTTGCTCTTGGGTAGTTTTTGATTACCAATTTAATATCGTTGCTGGTAATTGGTCTGTTTAGATTTTCTGTTTCTTTATTGGTCAGTCTTGGAAGGTTGTATTTTTCTAGGAAGTTGTCCATTTCTTCTAGGTTTTCCAGCTTGTTAGCATATAGTTTTTTGTAGTTTTCTCTAATAATTCTTTGTATTTCTGTGGGGCCCGTCATGATTTTTCCTTTCTCATTTCTGATTCTACTGATGTGTTTAGATTCTCCTTTTCTTTTTATAAATCTGCCTAGAGGCTTATCTATTTTGTTTATTTTCTCAAAGAACCAGCTCTTGGTTTCATTGATTTTTTCTATTGTTTTTTCTTCTCAATTTTATTTATTTCTTCTCTGATCTTTATTATGTCCCTCCTTCTGCTGACTTCAGGCCTCATTTGTTCTTCTTTTTCCAATTTTGATAATTGTGTCTTTAGACTATTCATATGAGATTGTTCTTCCTTCTTTAAATATGCCTGGATTGCTATATACTTTCCTCTTAAGACTGCTTTTGCTGCGTCCCGCAGAAGTTGGAGCTTTATGTTGTTGTTGTCATTTCTTTCCATATATTGCCTGATCTTATTTTGATTTGGTCACTGATCCATTGATTATTTAGGAGCATGTTGTTAAGCCTCCATGTGTTTGTGAGCCTTTTTGATTTCTTTGTACAATTTATTTCTAGTTTTATGCCTTTGTGGTCTGAAAAGTTGGTTGGTAGAATTTCAAACTTTTTGAATTTACTGAGGCTCTTTTTGTGGCCTAGTATGTGGTCTGTTCTGGAGAATGTTCCATGTGCACTTGAGAAGAATGTGTATTCTGTTGCTTTTGGGTGTAGAGTTCTATAGATGTCTATTAGGTCCATCTGTTCTAGTGTGTTGTTCAGTGCTTCTGTGCCCTTACTTATTTTCTGTCTGGTAGATTTATCCTTTGCAGTGATAAATAAATAAATGCATTGCATTCTATTTCCTCCTTTAATTCTGTTAGTATTTGTTTCAAATATGTTGGTGCTCCTGTATTTGGTACATATATATTTATAATGGTTATATCCTGTTATTGGAGTGACCCCTTTATAATTATATAATGTTTCTTTATCTCTTGTGATTTTCTTTGTTTTGCAGTCTATTTTGTCTGATAGTAGTACTGCAACATGTTCTTTTTTCTCCTTGTTGTTTGTGTGAAATATCTTTTTCCACCCCTTGACTTTTAGTCTGTGCATGTTTTTGGGTTTGAGGTGAGTCTCTTGTAAGCAGCATATAGATGGGTATTGCTTTTTTATCCATTCTGTTACTCTGTGTCTTTTGATTGGTGCATTCAGTCCATTTACATTTAGGGTGATTATTGAAAGATATGTACTTATTGCCATTGCAGGCTTTAGGTTCGTGGTTACCAAAGGTTCAAGGTTAGCTTCTTTACTATCTTACTGTCTAACTTAACTCACTTATTTAGCTATTATAAACAGTCTGATGATTCTTTATTTCTCTCCCTTCTTATTCCTCTTCCTTCATTCTTTGTATATTAGGTGATTTTTTCCTTTTTTTTTGGTACTCTTTTGTGTTTCCTTTGACTGCTTTTTGTGGGTAGTTGGTTTTATTTTTTGCCTTTAGTTAGTATTTGATCCGCTTTTTTAGCTGTGATTTTATTTTCTCTGGTGACATCTTTTTAGTCTTAGGACTGCTACCATCTAGAGAAGTCACTCTAAAATACCCTGTAGAGGTGGTTTGTGGGAGGCAGATTCCCTCAACTTTTGCTTGTCTTGGAATTCTTTAATCCCTCCTTCATATTTAAATGATAATCATGCTGGATACAGTATCCTTGGTTCAAGGCCCTTCTGCTTCATTGCATTAAATATATCATGCCATTCTCTTCTGGCCTTTAAGGTTTCTGTTGAGAAGTTTGACGATAACCTGATGGGTTTTCCTTTGTAGGTGACCTTTTTTCTCTCTCTTGCTGCTTTTAATACTCTTTCCTTGTCTTTGATCTTTGCCATTTTAATTATTATGTGTCTTGGTGTTGTCTTCCTTGGGTCCCTTGTGTTGGGAGTTCTGTTTGCTTCCACTTCTGTGGTCTGAGAGGCTATTTCCTCCCCCAGTTTGGGGAATTTTTCAGCAATTATTTCTTCAAAGACACTTTCTATCCCTTTTTCTCTCTCTTCTTTTTCTGTTAAACCTATAATGCAGATATTGTTCCATTTCGATTGGTCACACAGTTGTCTTAATATTCTTTCATTCCTGGAGATTCTTTTATCTCTCTCTGCGTCAGCTTCTATGCGTTCCTGTTCTCTGATTTCTATTCCATCAATGGCCTCTTGCATCTCATCCATTCTGCTTTTAAGTCCTTCCAGAGATTTTTTTATTTCTGTATTCTCCCTCCTTAGCTCTTACATATTTTTCTGCAAGTCCATCAGCATCGTTATAACCTTTATTTTTAATTCTTTTTCCGGAAGATTGGTTACCTGTCAGGGGAGGATGTCTGTGATTCTGGTCTGAATCAAATTCTTCTGCCTTTTCGTAGCGATGGGCAGATGGGGCATGTATCAGCTGGGAGAACAAAATCCCTTCTTGCTTGCTCCTCGCATTCCTCTCCTGGGAGAACGGCGACCCCTAGCAGCTTGTGTTGGGCAGTTGTATGCAGATGGGGTCTCTGATTCTTGCCCGGGCCGCTGTGGAGCAAGCTCCACATGGTTGCTGTGGACATGGCCGGCCTCAGGCTGCTACTATGCTATGGAGGGCTGCACCAGAGGGGGAACAGGTGGGAGGCTGTTTATCGCCGTGAGGAGCCTCAGAACTGCCTTGCCGCCCAGGGGGTTAGTGCACCCGGATTTCCCCAGAATTCCCAGCTGCTGGGCCGAGAGAGCCGGGATACTTCCATCCAGTTGTGAGGCCCCTGTCCCTTTAAGCGTTTCAAAAAGCACTCGCTTTTCTTTTGTCCCAGGGGCGCCGGCTGTGGGGACCCACTTGCAGGTTTTACTATCCCATTTCCCTAGTATCCAGCACACCATGCACTGTGTGTCTGTGCTTCCAGTGTGGATGGCTAGGGCGGGGTATTTAGCAGTCCTGGGCTCCCTCTCCCTCCCCGCTCTGACTTCTCTCCTCCCACCAGGGAGCTGGGGTAGGGGTGGCACTCGGGTCCCACTGGGCCACCACTTGTATCTTACCCCCTTCGCGAGGCACTGGGTTCTCGCAGGTGTAGATGTAGCCTGGCTGTTGTCCTGTATCTTCTGGTCTCTCTTTTAGGAATGGTTGTATTTGTTGTATTTTCAAGAACATATATGTTTTTGGGAGGAGATTTCCGCTGTCCTACTCATGCCGCCATCTTGGCTCCTCCAAGACACATGTTTTAATGACACCAACATAGACAAATCTTATCCATCAGGTAAGATGCTCCTACCTTCTGGTCGTTGAGGATATACTACTGTGATCTTTGGAGGCCACTCTGTTGTTATTCCAGGAATACACAGGAGGCCAGCTTCTGAGCCTTGTCCCCAAGGTGCCAGGAGAGCCAGCCATCATTGGTCCATGTGTTGAAAGGTCCAAGGCCACATCCACTCAATGAAGTCTCTGGGGTTCAGTGCAGTTGGTGCTGGCAACAATATATTATTCTGGTGGCCGAACCTCAGCTTCAATGATTCTAACTTGGTTTGTACTTGCAGTTGTATACGGGAGGCAGCCATATGTGTTAACATGTCTATGGGGCTCAGGGCTCCCTTTCGGGGTCTCTTGTTCAAACGCAGTAGCACGGTCCATAAGCAGACTGACCATTCCTGCAGACTATTGGTATCTGACTTTAGTCTGGATTTTAACAAGCCATTTTGCCTCTCTATCATGCCTGCTATGGTAGGACTGTATGGCACATGAAACTTCCATTTCATTCCCAACTGTCGCACCCATTCTTGCAGTGCATGTCCAGTAAAGTGGGTGCCCTGATCATTCTCAATTACCTGTGGTCAGCCTTGGGAGGCAAAGAGATGCTCCAGGCCTCTTTTGATCATATGCTGATCTGCACAACATGTAGGAAAAGCAATCAGAAGTCCAGTAGCTGTGTCCACAGAAGTCATGGCATACCAATATCCTTCTGACACAGGTAGAGGCCCAATATAGTCTATCTGCCACCTGATGAGGGGTATTGGCCCCTTAGCTATTGTCCCATATTGCTGTGGAACTCGGTGTTAAGTCCCTTTTGGAGCATACAACACACTCCTGCCAGGCTCTACTAACTTCTTCAAAGGTCAAAGGCAAGCCCCAGTGACGGGCTACAGCCCACATTGTCTTTTATGCTGCATGCAACAAATACTGATGCAACCATTGGGCTGCATCAGAGGCAGGCTTTTCTTCTATCAAACATATCTGGGCCAATTTATCTGCCTCATCATTTCATTTCCTGGAAATGCCAGTGGCAAATGACCAGTCACATGGTATACTGTAATTATTTTAGTCTGACCACAGGCCCATAAGTCTTGCCACAATTCTTGCCCCCAAAGGAGTCAGTGACCAACCAGCCAGTCAGCATGGTACTAGGTTGGTAGCCACAGGGTCAAGCCCTGATAGACAGCCCAGCTCTCAGTGCAGACAACTATAGGAGAGGGCTCCTGGGTGATCATGAACCATATTGCCCACAACTCTGCCCATTGGCTGCTCTTCCCCTCTCCGTCCTCCATCCATATTGTTCAGTATTAGTATGGAAAGCTATGGCCCTCTATTTTGGGGGCTGCCCACAGCTGGAGCCATCTGTGTACTATGCATCTTTGGGCATAGGGGCTCTTCCCTCCCAATAAGGACTCTCGGCTACCAGTGGCTCAAGAGCAAATTATTCCTGCTTTTCACTAGTATATGTCACCGGCCCCAATAAGCATTGGAGTTCTTCACTCAAGGGGCTACTAGAGAGGGCACTACGCTGCTGTAGGTAAGCACTCCACTTGGCCAGTGTGGGCGTTTGTGCCACACCACTCCTTGGCTTCTGGGTCCAGTCTCATACCCACCCCAAGATGGGATAGGTGGTTATTACCTTCATAGGGGCCATTCCAATGATAGGTTCTGTAGCCAGCAAGGCATGATATATGGTAGCCAGTTGTTTTTGTATCAAAGTGTATTGTACCTCTGTCCCCTTCCAGAGTTGTGACCAGAATTCAATAGGTTGGTGAGTTCGTTCAAGCCGCTGCCTGAGACCCCAGCCATAACCGTCTGCAGTCACATGAACATCCAGCTTGTAGGGCCTTGATGGGTCTATCACACTCAAGGCCTGCATGGCCTTGACTGCCCATTTTGCCATAGTAAAGGCAGATGCACATGTCTCATCCCAGTCCCACCTGATGCCCTTTTGTAACAAACAGTATAAGGGCTTCAGAATTTGTGCCAAGTGCAGGATAAACACTCTCTAGTAGCCTAGAAGACCCAAAAACTCCTGCAGCAATTCTACAATTGTAGGGGTAGGAATGTTATGGACTTTATCTATAATGGCTACTGTTAAAACTTCGGTCTTACCCGACCAGACAACCCCCAAGAATTTGACTGGTTTCCTGGACCTTGGTACTGTTCACAGCCCATCCTTTCTCCTGTAGATGTTGTAGCAGTCTAGGTGCTACACCTTCTAGATCTGAAAGAGAATTAGACATGAGTATGGCATCATCAATATAATGGTACAGTCACACCATTGGTGGTTTCTCCCATATAGCCAAGTCCTGGGCTACAAGTCCATGACAGATGGTGGAGCTGTGGAGGTATCCCTGTGGGAGGATGGTGAAAGTCCACTGCCATCCTTGCCATGTGAAGGCAAACTGTTCCTGACTTTCCTGCTCAATGTCAATGGAAAAGAAGGCATTAGCAAGATCTACCACATAATAGTATGTTCCTAATTTGTGGCTGAGGTTCATCAGGTCTGCAATGGAGGGGACAGCAGCATGCATAGGGGGTATGACTTCATTCAATTCTGTGTAATCTACAGTCATATGCCAGGAGCCATATGGCTTTTTTACTGGCCATGCTGGGGAATTGAAAGGACTATGGGTGGGCTTTATCATACCCACCTTTTCCAGTTCCTGGAGGGTTTCTCCAATTTCTTCATGCCCTCCAGGCAGTTTGTATTATTTGATATTAGTCACCCACTGAGGTACAGGCAAAGTTATGGGCAGGTGCCTAGCATGTCCCCTCAGAACTGCCTTTACCACACCTACTCTCTGTCTGAACTCACCTGCAGTGGTCTGCAACCACAGACCCTGCATGATATCAATCCTCAAAATATACTCAGGAATAGGATATATATACACAGTATACTCTTTTGGGGGTAGATGCCCTATTCCCAAATGGATATGGGCTTTTTTCACCCTGATAGCCTTCCCCCCATATCCATCTATGATAGTGGGGGTCCCAGGGTACAACTCAGGGTTACCATGAATCAGTGAACATTCAGCCCCAGTGTCCACCAGAGCCAGGACATGTTGTATGTTCACTGGGGACCAATGGATAGCTATTGCAACATGTGGCCTCTGGTATCCCCCACCCCAGGTTCTTCAGGGAAGATATCTCGACTTTCCCCACAGTCAAACCGTGTTCCCCAGTCATCTTCCTGTGTGGGCTCGAGTGAGGTTGGCTCACTCTCCAGCAGAAAGTCTTGCAAACACACAGGACTTGTGGCTCTGTCTCTGACCTCTGCCTCTTTGGTCTTAATGGCTGGAGCTGCTGCTCTGGTTTCAGTTGTTGCCATAGCTCCAGTAAGATCCTGTTTGACTTCCCATTTAATTTCCTTCCATCTGCTCCTGCCCATATTAAATCAACCCACATGTGGGTCCTCATAACCTCCATGAGGCCCTTTAAATTCTTGTGAGTAGCAGATTTTCTTTCTTTCTGTGCTCTCATTGCTTCAGCCTCTCCTAAGTCTGCCACTGTACACGTAAGCTCGCTTATGGGCTGCCCTAAGTGAGGGGGAAAGAATGGCCACTAGAGACCCAAAGAGGGATGTGGGAGCCATTTGAAGCACAGTATTTCTCATTCCCCTGGCAAAAGTCTCTTCATCTGGGCCATGATTCTCTGAACTATAGATGGCATTTCTTATGCCTAGCTCCCGTAACACCTGTTCGAGCTCAGCATACGTCTGCCATCTAACAGGAGAGGATGGTAGATCACCCTGATTGGGCCATAAAGCACAAAGTGCAGCCATAGCTAATTGAGGAGGGAGTGATTTCTTGGGGTCTGATGTGCACTTTGTAATTGCTGCCTCAAGGTGGGCTAAACTATCAGGGAAGCCTACTTTCCCATCTCTGATCCCGACAGAACAATTCCATCCACCCCTAAGTCCCACAGATGCAGGAGCCAAGCTGATATTGACTCCGAGGGCTTCTGCCTAAACCGGGAGCCCAAATCCACCAGCTCAGCCTGAGTATAGGGGTGGAGCATAGAGGGCTCCATGATCTGGGGAGGGGGCTGCTCCTCTCCTTGGGGAATCCTTGGTTGCTGTGTCTTTATTTTCTTTACAACCACTGGGCGTGCTTTCAGTAGAGGAGGGGTCAGTGCCCCCGGCACCACCCCTCCATCCTTCCCCAGCTCCTCCACTTCCGGGACTGATGGCACCTTTCTTTCCCCTCCTCCGAGCACCTCTTCTGCTACATACTTTACCTTTTCTACTGTGCCTCGCAGCAATGCCAGCTCAGTCTTCAGCAGCTCTTACCTTCACCTCAGTGCTTTGCAGCTGGCGTTCTCATGTCATCTCCGCCTGTGCTTCCCTCAGGAGCTCATCTTTTTCCTTGATGGCCTTTTCCTCCTTCAGAGCACCTGGTGGAGCTGCCGTCTTGTTCTGTAAGGAATCTTTTACCTCTTCAATGGCACCTTACTGCCGGCATTCTCGTGCTGCCTCCTCTCGTATCAATGCCATTTCCTTTGTCAGTGAATCCACAGCAGTTTGCAGCTCATGTTCTCATGCTGCCATTTCTTGGGTCTCCTCTGTAGACTTTTTTGATACTGTGAGAAGCAGCCAACCCACAGTCCCTGCTGCCTCACAGGCACTCTGCTTCTCAAAGGATCTACTTATTATACCAAGGGCCACCCCTACTGCCTCAGGTGTCACCTCCACTTGCTTCCAGTCCTGGGGTGGGGCCCAGTCCTCTAGGAGGCAAGCCACCTCAGACCACATACCCATTGGGGGACAATCCACCGTTTCCCCACTTACAGGGGCAACCCGCTGAAGTACCCCTCCCATAAGGGCAGTCTGTCTTTTTCCCTGGTTAACAATGAACCCTGATGAAATCACCGATTGTCTTGCCAATGGATTTCATCCCCAGGAAAGGTTGCTATGGATTCAGTGTGACCAAAGAAATGACAATAGAACGTTCTTGGGGTGAAGGGGTTTATTACCTGGCTCATTCTCCTGGTGGTAGGTCTAGCACTAGTGTCTCTGCCTCCACCCAGAGCACTGGGCTGAGCTCTCTATACAGTGCAATAGCTTATTGCCTACGGGTATGGAAGCAGCAGCCTAGCAACAGGCCAGTTACATCATCAAGTGTTTTAAGTTCAGTGAGGATCCTGGCCATAGGACCCCCAACTCCCCCACACTTGCCAATAAGGAAAGGAGACTGTCATCTTATCCTCAGCCCTGCTATCCCAGTCTCAGTGCCTCCGCTACATGAAATACTTCCTTTGGAGAGGGTCCAAGCATGGTGGGGAGTTCATGGGCGTCTGGATGTGCTCCCTTGGAGTCTGCAGGAAGTGCATGGACACAGCCCATGTCTCATTCCACATTTCCTCAGAAATGCCCGAAAGGAGGAGAAGGCTCACTGGAGCTGCTGTTGCCAACAGGGAAAAGAGGGACCATGGCAGAGCACGTGTCAGAGAGAGAACAGGGCCGTAGGGCAGGAGTGTCGGGGCTCCGTGTGGGCAGCCACTGGAGGGACACCTCTGCACAGCCCAAGGAAGAGGGCTGCTTGCAGGACTCAGAGGAGAGGTGGTGTCCTTTTTTGGAGAATCCTCATTGACAAAGGGGCCTGGGGAAACTGCAAGCCGTGCACACCCTCCCTCTGGGCCCCATGCACAGGCCTGAATGGCAACAGATGGAAGCAGAGCAGAGCGTGAACGCAGACACCTTCTCACCTCAGCAGGTCACAGGGAATCTTTGCTGCCTTGAGTTCTCATCTAAACCACAGTACTGGAGGCGTTAGTCTTTGATGAGGGGCAGGGAAGAGTTGAATACCACCTATTCTTGCCCCAGCTCCATGTTGGTGGAGTGAGAGGAAGAACCGGTGAGCAGATCAGGCCCCACTCACGTCTGACTCAGGAGTCTGGTCTGGAGGTTGTGGAGATCAGAGCTGAAGCTTATTTGTGACTGGACTTTTAAACTACACAGGACTTTTTTCCTTTTAATAACCCAAAATGATTGCTAAGTTATAGAATGTGTTTAATGTTAATGTTTTACCCAGTGAAAAAGAGCTGGCCCAGCAGAATTAGAGGCATTAGATAGAACCATAAAACAATGAAATCCACAGGTTTTCTACTTTGCCATCAGCTAGACTCAAGCACATCCTCCTTGCATATAAAAAGAACAGTAACATCTACCCTTTATGGAGCTCCCTCTCTGCTAATTGCTGTCCTTAATATCTTAGGAATTCCATGTAGTTCTTGCAGTAGCTATATGAGGTAGGCACTGCTATCCCCATTATATAGATGAGAAAACAGAAGCTAGCAATGGGAGGTCATCTTCTCAATGGTGCAGAGGTATACATTTACATTTGAGTCTGTATGACTCAAAGGCTCGTGATTCTAAGCATTGGACAGACAAAAGCCTTGTTAATGATGTATTTTGAAAGGAAAGATCAGGAAATTTATATTCAAGAACACATACCTTAAGCTGTGAACAACACAACAAAAAACACTTGAGATCTACAGATTAGTAAATAGAGAATCTGGAATACAGAATTCCAAACGAAAGCCAAATTTTTGTTTCCAAAGTGTAAGACATACAGCAAGAAGTGAAATATTTTACCACGAGTAGGAATTCTACAAGTATTTGAATTAATATAAATGAAGACTGCTCTAGAAATTGATTTAACATAGAATCTAGAGATACCTGTGTAATCAAACCAGAAGCAACAGCCTGTATTGCACAGAAGCAAGTATTCATGCACTCAGTAAGTACTTTTGAGCATTTACTATTTTGAAGCTCCTTGTCTAGACACTGTATCAGGCTCTGAGTGCATAAGGATGAACAAAACATGTGTGTCCCTTCCCTCCTGGCACTCACCATATAAAATTCAATCATGCCATAGTTTATCTCATTAAATCCAGAGGTTAGTGATTTACCTAAGGCCACACACCAAGTTGTCAGAGCAAAAATCACAATGCAGGAATTCTGAATCCTATTACAGATTTAACATACAGGAGATCTTAAATCTTACCAGAAAAACAATCACTTTCAAGAAGAAAAAAAGATTCTACTTCTGTCATTTAGAGCAAGTTTTCTTTATCATGTTACTGTTTTGAATAACCTGATTAACAAATGCACAGTGCACATCTACAGGGAATATTAGGCCCACCAAGTCTACTTAGCAATTGATGTTTAGCAGTAATGTATCATTTCATGCTAAACTTTGTTGGTTAATGCTTAATTGATATGCTTCATTATAAGATCAGTCACAAAAAACATAAATGACACTTAATAGAAAAGTTTACATGTAGCAAACCCAAACACATCATAGCAACAGAGAGAGATTGATGAAAAAGGTTTGGTTTCTATGGCAACTATCACATGGACCATCTGTAAACTGAACCACAGCCACAGAAGCAAAATGAGCATGTGCAAGGGTGAATGAAGGTGGGCCCCTTTGTCTATTTCAACATCATGCTAAAATTTATTATTTTCTTTTCTCTAAGGGTATGCTCCACCTTTAATTACCATTTTGCAATCTGCTTGCTTTCTTTGTTTTAAAGAGCTTTTTTTATTGAGGCTTATAAATCTAACCTTTATAAAAATGACTATATTTTCCTAATGAAACTTCCGTGCATAAGTGAAGAAGCACAACACAATGGATAATTGGCATAAGCAGAGAAACACGGATTGTAAAAATTTTTATTTCGTTTCAAAAGTCAGATTCTATGATATGTTATTACAAGACGACAGCTCTTTGTTTATTTAGTGTTTTGTGTTCCAACAACCTGCTTTTCATAATAGCTGTCCCTAGCAAAAAATCAGAGTAGGGAAATTACAACACAATGACTGCCCTTTCTTTGTTACCATATATGTAATTGTGCTGTTCACTCTCCAGCCTCTGCTAAAATAATCAGCCATCATTCATGTGTGATTTTAAAATGTATATCCACATTCAAGCACATTTAAATGTATACATATATATAAAATAAACGTAATTTACTTATAGTTCCTCCCTCACTAAGTCATCCTTATTTAAAGGTACTAATTGATGGAATATAGAAAATGGAATATAGGAAAATAACATTTTAACCTTGAATGATATTACTGCCTTTGTAATGAAAGCTTTTCTGCATCCATTCATGGTGTGTCCCCCAAAAGAGACACCCAGGAAAAGAGAAAACCATAAACATCAAACAAGGAAAAATGGTTGTTATGACAACAGGGGTGGACCTTGCAGAGCACATGTGGAGATAAGTCAGACACAGAAAGACAAATACCAAATGCTATCTCTTATATGTGTAATCTAACAAACAAACAAACAAACTTGAAAAAGAGAGTGGAATGCTGGTTACCGGGGCAGGAGGGTGGGGAATGAAAGAGATCTTGTTTAAGGGAACATGCAACTAGCCCTTTTTGTTTCGTCATTTATTTAGTATGTTTAAATAACCTTGGAACTTTTTAGCACTTTCTAGTAACAACAGCTTAAAATGTCCACTGTTCAAAGTCTTGTAATACCAGCTAAGTATTCCATTTGAAAAGCCACACCTATCTCACTTCATTCTTTTTTTCTCATCTTTGTTTATAATCACACATACACACACACACACACATCACATAGCTTATCTAGCAATCAATTCTGCTGCCCTCACCTTCAAATGCATACAGAAACCCATCCCTTCACCCCAACTCCACCACCAACATTCTAGACCAGCCCACATCATTTTCTGCTTCTATGATAGCCTCCTCTCTGGTCTTCCTCAAAACACAAAAGACAAAGTAGTTTTCTTAAAATGCAAATTAGGTCAGGCCATTGCCCTGATCAAAGTCCTTCAAAGGCATTCTGCATCACTTAAAAGTAAAAGAAAAATTTAAGTGAAAACTTATCCACTATGACAAAATAACTTATGAATTCCATGCTCTATCAACAAATGCTTTATTATTTATAGTACGGGCAGACTGATCCAAGTAGAATGGTCCTGAAATGCTTCATAGAAAACAATTTGTGACAGATTTTTTCCAGTTTTATTGAGAAACTGACATATATCACTGTGTAAGTTTAAGGCATATAGCATGATGGTTTACATATGTTGTGAAATAATTAACACAACAGATTCAGCTAACATCCATCTTCTCATACAGATAAAATTAAAAAATGAAAGAAGAAAACATTTCTTTGTGATAAGAACTCTTAGGATTTACTCTTAACAACTTTCCTATATGTCATACAACACTGTTAGCTAAAGTCATCATGTTGTATATTCCTACTACTTATTTATCTTATGATTGGACGTTCATATGTACCTTTAACTACCCATCCTCCTATTGCCCCTTGTCCCACCCTCCACCTCCAGTAACTAGCCACAGGTCTGATATCTTTTTCTATGAGTTTAGCTTGTCTGATTTAGATTCTGAATGTAAGCAAGATCATATAGTATTTGTCTTTCTCTAACTTATTTCACTAAGTGTAATGTCTTCAAGGTCCATCCACAAATGGTAGGACATCCTTGTTTATGTGGCTAAATAATATTCCATTTTTTATATATACCACCACTTCTGTCTTTATCCCATCATGCATCAGTGGACACGAAGGCTGCTTTCATGTCTTGCTAAATAATGCTGCAATAAACACAGGGGTGCATATTATCTTCTCAAGTTAATGTTTTTGTTTGCTTTAGATATATTCCCAGAAGTGGAATTGCTGGAAATATGGTGGTTCTATTTTTAATTTTTTGAGGACCCTCCATATTGTGTTCCATAGTGGCTAAACCAGTTCACCACACCAACAGGGAACAGTAATTCCCTTTTCTCCACATCCTTGCCAGTATTTGCTTTTTCTTGCCTTTTTGAAGATGGCCAGTCTTACAAGTGTGAGGCACTATCTCGCTGTAGCTTTAATTTGTTTCCCTAATGATTAGTAACACTGAGCATCTTTTTATTTATTTTCTTTGGAGAAATGTCTATTCAGGTCTTTTGCCATTTTTTAATTTGTTTTTTTTCCTATTGAGTTGTGTGAGTTCTTTATATACTCTAGATATTAACTCCTTATTAGATAGATGCTTTGTAGATATTTCTTTACCCTTCCACAGATTTTCTTTTCATTTTGTTGATGGTTTCTATTATGTGCAGAAGTGTTTTAATTTTGGTGTAGTCCCACTTATTTTTGAATTTGTTGCCTGTGCTTTAGATGTCATATCCAAAAAGTCATTATCAAGACCACTGTCAAGGAGCTTTATTCCTGTTTCCTTCTAGGACTTTGCTATGCACAGAGAAGAGAAGCCATCATTCTAGGTGGAGGCCATGAAAGTGCAGAAAAAAAGGTATGAACCTATGTTATCAGAGAATGATCAGTAAACCAATATGAACAAATTCTGGCTACCTTAGTCTATTCAGGCTACTATAACAAAGTATCATAGACTGGCTGGCTTATAAACAACAGAGATCTATTTCTCTTGGTTCTGGAGGCTAGAAGTCTGAAATCAGGGTGCCAGCATGGTTGGGTTCTGGCAAAAAACTCTTCCAGACTGCAGATGGCCGTTTTCTCTTTGTGTTCACACAGGCAGAAAGAAGACTAGAGAGCAATCTGGGGTCCCTTTTATAAGGGCATGAATCCCATTCAAGAGGACTCCACCCTCATGACTGAATTACTACCCAAAGGCCATACCTCTTAATATCAGCACAAAGGGTTTAGGATTCCAACATATCTATCTGTGGGGCACAAAAATCATTCAATGGTATCACCTGCTTTAGGATGCAAGAAGCCTGGCAGACAAATCTGAAAGAATATATAAAATGAGATTGCCTTGAACAGAGGCTTGACTATCAGAATATTTTCCAGCAGGCAATTTTTCCAGAAGAACACTTAACATTTTCTCATCAGTGTTTTGTCATAAATGCTATGTTTCAGAGAGATTAATCTAGTGGCAGTACATGGAAATAACTAGAAGGGAGGGAGGAACCCCAATTAGGAAGCTGCAGAGCCTAGTGTTGTGAACACTGATGGCTACTACCCCCAAACCCACCCCCTCCCCCAAATTTTATTCAGCTTTCCACCCATCTCTCCTAAGAGCCCAACTTCAGGAGAAGTTGATCCAACTATATTTTTATCTCAGTGATCGCTTCCTCCCTGTCATTGTCTGATTCACAAATCCAGCTGTAAACAAATCAAAATATGGGAATCCTCTAGCCACAGGAACAGATATGTGACCCAATTCAAAGAAATACAAAGTGATATCTTCTAGAAAATTCCAGGACAAGGGCACTCTTAAGATGCTGGATGAATGTCTTTGTGGCTGAATTTTAGGATTTGAGCCCCTGTAACCACCACACTGTTGGCCAAAGGAAGACAGAGCCAAGAGAATCGCAAAGAAACACTGGAGCACTTGGATTAAGTCCATCTTGAGGCCTGCTTTATCTCTGGACTTCCAATTCTGTCAGCCAACAAAATTTCTTATTGCTTAAGCCCAGTTGAGTTGTCTTTGCTGTTTCTTGAGGGCAAAACCATTCTAATTGATACACCTTTGGCATGAAATATTAAATAATGAGTGTCTGGAGTAGGTTATGGACAGAGGAAAAGAAGGCATGGGAAGGAAGAGATTTGCTCATTTCGTAAACATTTATTCCTTATGTTCCAGGCCCAAATGCTAGGTGCGAGAAGGACAAGAGAAGTAAGACACAGTCCCTGACATCAATGAGCTCTGAAAATTATCACCCAGGGTCATGAGCATTCTAACAGCCCAATGCCCAGGTAGCAAAGAGGCATTGCGTACCCTATAAAACATGAAAAGAGGAAGGAAAGTGAAGAAAGAAAGGGGAGAGAGAGAAGCATAACAGAGCATCCGAAGATAGGAAGAGCAAGAGAAACTCAGGATGGGCTCAATAGATATCATATTGGAAAAGTCAGGAATATAGAGAAATTGACTGGTAACTTAGGCTTGGTTGCCTGGCAAACAGTTGTTCTACAGCTTTCCTAAATTATTTTTAGAACAAAGTAGGACACACATTCAAAGGCATTTCATTCATAGAGGTGGCAATGAAAGAAAAGATAGGAGAACCTTTTGTTAGGAAGATGAGTTTGCTTTATGAGGTTTAATGACATAATGAAAGTAAAGTGTTGTTTTAATGTGTAGTCAGCACACAGAGCGCACTCAAAAAAGTGTTTTTTTTTTCGTTGCTGCTGTTGTGGGGAAACAGCTTCGTACAGGGGGTGAAAGTAAACTCTGCAGCCACACTCTGGGTCCAAATCACACAGTTGGTGATGAACTGTGTGACTTCCAGCAATACATTTAGCCTTTCTGGGCCACATTTATAAAATAAGGGTGGTCATACTAAAAATAGCTCCCTTTTGAGGATCAAACTAGTTAACAGCTGTAAAACTCCAAAACAAAGCCTGGAGCATAGTGTTAGCTAGTACTAGCCTCACTTTTGCTACTTTTAGAGTAAGAGGAGCCAGAAATCAGGGATTTTTAAAAGGTATTGCAGAGATCTAGATTAAAGCTTGTTTTTCAGAGTATGTGGAATATTTGCTTTAATCAAAACATTCTAATTAACAGGATGCCCTATACCAAAGGACTGATTCTCCTGGTAAATCCAAGTTCCTTCATGTCACATAGAAAGCAACAGCAGCTCTTACTCCTTTTTTCTTTTTCCACAGCAACTCAGGGAGAAACTGACCAGTATTGGAGCCCATCACCATTTTTAGGGTGAACTCCAAAGCTTACCAGCAAAGGCAGGCGTCACTTTGAGCAAGAGTGATCCCCACCTGAGGCGCTGATGTGCTGTCCAACACGAGAACAGGCTGGTGCGCCTGTCTGAGGGGTGTTGAGCTGGCTCTGAGCCAGCAGCTCATTAACACACACTCACTTGATGAGGAGAACACATTTATGAGACATTTACCAGGGTCTGAGACACACTCCGTAACCGCAGACCAAAGTGAATCTAGCTGGCTCATCTGAACTAGAACCAGGACTCGGCCTTTGGCCCCACTCACTGACCTCAACTGATTAATCACCCCAGATCCTCTTTAGCACTAGGCCATGTTTGTGGCCTTACACTTGTAACCAAGTCCTCAAATGGAATGAGGTAGAGTGCTGGGTGCTTCTGTGTGAAGCACTGATTCTGTTCTTGTCTGTTTACACTGGAACTTCTGTGGCATTTAAAGCCTCAAAATATGCACTTTTATATAAACTTACTAAACTGGCTAACAACTGTTTAATGATTGCTTAAAATAACTGAAGTGAAAAAGAGCAAACCCCCGTTACATTTTGGAAAAGTATTCTGGAGAAGATCTTGAACTCTCCTTTGCAATAGCTGGATATTTAAAGAAACATGTTGTCTTAATTATACTTAGCCATATATTTTTAAATTCAAAGAAAAAAACAGCATTTAGACACCACGAATATACTAATAATCACCCTATGTTCAGTTCTGGACATGCTGAGCTAAAAATTTAAAGTCAGAGGCAAATTATATTTCCAAAACGAATCATCTGACAAAATCAAAATCAGAAATTTCTAAAGTAAACAGACAGCATGGTATCCATATGGCAGTCCCCTACTTTTGCACAGCTGGGGCTACTAAAAGCATCATTACAGGTGTGTTCATTTTATAAAACAAACTCAGGGTAGAATAGTGACAGGCTTGCAAAGGTAAGAGTGCATCTGGATGTGGTCTCAGGGTCAAAATGATTCTCACTCTCCTTTTTCAAGTACTAGTCTCCTGATGGAGACACTAAACAAATGTCTCTCCTCCATGCTGGCCCCCACCTTGCCGGGTCTCCTGTCTCAGAACACACAGTTCCGTTTAAGGAGGAAACTGCAAAGAAAAACCTGGACAGCTGAAACCTGGGTGCCCTCTGGGAACACCACCAGAAGTGCAGACTGTCTTAGAATTACATATTTTCTGCACTCTGCCATAATCTTAGAGAACTCCCTTTTAGAGGACAGAGTAAAAAAAGAAAAAAATTCCTAGCAAGCCTGGGTAGGGCCCACAGGTCTTTACAACTCTGTCCATCTCAGTTACAGTGGGGAGGTTTCCTCCACTCACATACAGCTTCCCACCAAAGGGGCCCAGAGGCTCAAGGCCCTGCAGTGCCTGACGTTCACCACTAGCCAGGCCAGCAAAACTAAAAAGACCTGCTTATTTACTGAGCAAAGTAAAGGAGACATGAACATCAAAACATGACTAAGAGAATGGAAATCTGAACAAGTAGGGACTAAATGAAGCTCATTAAAGGAACCCTGGCTGTGAGGTCTGAGCTGCTCTGAGGACCTCTGACCATCTGGGTAAACTGTTTGAGTGAGAGAATCTCTCCATCTTTACAGGCTGTGCTTAAGTCTGAGCTTCTCAGAAAGGTCTATCCCACTGTTCTATTTAATACTTCAAACTTCCCCTACCCCAGGACTCCAGAACCTTCTTACCATGCTTAACTTTTCTTTTTTCCATAGCACTTACCACCTTCTAACATCCTATATAATTCACTTATTGTGTTTATTGTCCAGTATCTATGTCCCTTCACCAGAATAAAAGCTCATGAATGCTAGGAACTTTATCTGCTCCATCCTGATGTATCATGAGCATCTGGACAAGTGCCTTGCATACAATGTATACTTCATAAATGAATGAATCTAGGCCTTTATCTGTCCAGAAAGCTTTGGCTTCCTTCCAACAATCCTCCTTCATAATCTGCCAACTCACTCCACCCTAAAGGGGAGAGGGCAGGAGCAAGTCCCTCAGAGATAAAATATCTATGAACTTCCAAGTTAGAGTGGGAAGATCATGGGGTCAAGGCCAAGGGATTAAACCCTTGAGTTCCAAAGGATGACTATGTTTTAGGGCTCCTTCTAGGAGCCATGTCCTTGGAGATTTCTATCCTTCCCATAATAACTGGCAAAACAAGGCAGGACTCTTCTACTTAAAGGGGATCCTTCCTCAAGCAGAAATCAAAAATGGCCTAATAAGAAGAAGCCATTTACATTTCATACCCACTAGGATGGCTATACTAAAAATAAAAGTAAAAAATAAAAACAATCAGATAATAACAAGTGTTGGCAACAATGGGCAGAAAATTTAATACTGCTGGTGGGAATGTGTAATGGTTAATCTGCTGTAAAAAAGCAGTTTGAGAGTTCCTTGAAAGTTACACATAGAATCTCCACCTGATCCCCAAATTCTGAGTATATACTCCAAAGAACTGAAAATAGGTACTCGAACAAATACAAATACATGCACACTCATAGCAGCTCTCACCAGTGGGACACAGCCCAAATGTCCATCAAGAGATGAACAGATACACACAACACACAGTGGAATATTCAACCATAAAAAGGAATGAAGTACTGATAAATGCCACAGTGTAGAGGACCCCCCCACCAAGCATTATGCTAAATGAAAGAAGCCAGACACAAAAGGTTAAATGATTCCATAAATGATATATTCTATTTACATGAAATATCAGAATAGATAAATCCAGAAAGACAGAATGCCTACTGGTGGTGGCCAGGGGCTTGGGGAGGGGAAGATGTGGATAAACTGCTCAGTGGAGAAGGGGCTTGACTTGGGAGTGATGGAAATGTGGTGGGCCTTGATAGAGACAGGAGTCATGCAGCACTGTGAATGAATTAAATGCCATGGAACTGTTTGCTTTAAATCGTTTAGTTCAACGTTACATGAATATCACCTCAATGACTTATTTTTTTAAACCAAATTAAAAAAAAACAAAAGAAGCCACATAGACCCATTTTGCATAAACAAAGAATCCTTGAAGGTTCAAGCTGCAAAATCCACTGGGGTTTTGGTCCAAAGCCCAGCCTCATAATGCAGTATGCCTTTCACCCCTGCATCCAGTTGAAGTAAGAGGAAGTGATCTGTGGTAGGGCAGAAGGTTGTTAAGGACTCAGGGGCTCCCCATCCACAGTCCCTGCCTACAAACCCCTGTCTTAGTCGTTTTTCCCACAGTGGAGATCAAGGAAACTCGAGTTGGAACTATTTAACTCTCCCCTGGCCTCACTCAATCACGGAAACAACCAGTGTGGGACTGTTTAAGAAGCAATACAGCAGGGCCCCTCGTCTTAAGTTCTCGTTCCTTTACCAGCTCTGCATCATTAGACAATTCACTTGATTTGTCACTTGACTTGAACCTGTTTTTTCATCCACACAACGTAGATGAGAATTCTCATCCTACTTACCTACAAGGTGATTTCAACTGTCTAACGAGAAAGGGAAGACAAAGACCTTTGTGAACACATGGCTCCCCAGTGCCCTTAGTCCTTCCTCCTGACATGGTGCGGACTGGTCTTTCCTGTCACTTGCACGTTCAGGAGCCCACCTCACGCTGTCATCTGCTTCCTCCTCTCACACCTGGTTTACCTTAACCCTCTAAGGAAGCTGCTGCTACTTCCAGTTTGCAGATTTCCCACACATTCTCCTCTCTGCCACAAGGCATCTTTTAAAACCGAATCTAATGATCCACACTCCTGCTTGAAACTTTTCAATGGTTTCCCATTATCCTAAGAGCAAACTCCATTATAGGGATTCAAGGCCTTTTAGGGTACAGCCCTATCTTATTTTTCCTGCTTCTTCTCACTAACACCTAACTTTCAGTTTCCTGAATATATCATGAGCTTTGAGAGCCTTAAAACACAAACACACACACTCATTCACATGCACATGTAAGCACATGCGATACACACACCACTTAAAAAGCTCTTCAACAAGGGTTTTTGAACAGGGCTATGACCAGCATATACAATGGCTCTGTGTAAATTCGCAAAGCTGACTCTCTCCAGGCAAATTGATTAGAAAGAGGCAATCCTTCCTCAAAACTCCAGCCAGAGGCTCAGGCCAAATTTCAAGTCCTACTTGCAGGAGGACCTTAGCAGTTCCCTCCTAGGAGCCAATTGGCACAACCCGCACAACCATGGGCAGTGGACAAGCCTCGCTGGGCCTGACTGGACCTTTTCTCCTATGGCCAGTGTCCCAAAATTCCACATGAAGAGGGATATGTGTAGTACTTAAGGTTTTCAACCCATAGTAGGAAGAGGAGAGGGCCCTGGAGTCACTCCTCCCCACAACAGGGCGTAAACGCTATCAACTATCAGAAACCACCGCCCCTTACAAACTTCTCGGTGCTGGAGACTCAGGCTTGATATTAAAGTGGCAACACATTCTATCTCTTCCCACTTGTTTTTGTGTTTACACACACTAGGGATTCATTCCATCCCTGTTCAACCAATGTTGATTCTTGGAGTTTAACCAATCAGATAAAAATCACTATCTCCAATCCTAGGGTCAATTATGTTTTCTTCATTTGTACAGGTCACAACACCCAACCAAAGGTGACTGATGCCAGCTGCAGTGAACTCTGGGAGACGCTGCCTTGAGCACCTGCTGCCCCTTCAATGAAAGCCTGTCTGCCACGGTCACGCCCCTTCACGTGAGGTCCCCACTCAGTGACTCACCTGGGAGGGTAAGAGAATAAAATCCAGCCATTTCAACCCAACCAGGACAACCCTAACAGGTGATTTTAGCTCCTGGGCTCCCTGTGTGGTTGCTGAGGCCACAACTGCATCTCAACTCTCCCCACAGAGCTGGCTTCCTTCCTGCCCCCGCGACCTCCGACGGTTCCGATCCCACGCGCACCCGCTCAGAGACCTCCTGCCTGCCGCCTGTCTCAGAGCCACTTCCCAGAGCTCCCAACCTGTGACCCTGACCACGGACCCATTAGCATGTTTAGGAAGGGGACACTGCCCTCAGTATAAGGCTAGAAGTTTAAATCCATGTGAATTATTAATTTCACATAAAGAAAAGCTTTATTCAAAGACAGATGGAAACCCCACTCACAGAAGGATGGCTCTCCACAAACCATCTCCTCCTGCAGGGAGACATACGTCTCTTGTAGGCAGTGGGTCCAGACCATCATCTTCATATGCATGAAGCTGCAAGGGCCACAGGCAGTGTTGGGAAATGCAGAGATAATAATCAATGTAATCTATAACTACTAAGAATGATGCACTCATAAAAACGTACTTCTTAGATAAACAAAGTTGGGGATGGACTCTAGGAAAAGGAAAATATTTAAAATGTGACAATGGTATCAGATAGAGAATATTTCTCTGGTGGTTTTCCTTCATACCCATTTCCCAGCCGTAACACCATCTCGGGTGCTTTTTCAGCTTGCTCAGCTGTTTTGACCTGAAGACTGTCCACGCCCTGGGCATGTTTGAATGGCAGGAGGGGGAGGAACTGACACCCCAGTTTGCAGGTGTCCATGTTCAGCTCCAAGAAGGAAGGACATGGCACCCGACCAGCACACACACTCTCCCTGGGCCTGGGGATCACCTGTGACCAGAAGCACCCCTGTACCTTCCCACATCTTACATTCCACATACGTGACTGCTGGACAAGATGCCCTAAAGCTCCTCTAGTTACACGATTCTGTGCTCCTTAAATCCTAGCAAAAGTTAATTGTGGAAATTGAAACAAGTTACATAATATTTAACTTAAATTTTCTCTTGGTAAATCACAGAATCTCTCTCAAATAATTACTACCAAATATATATGGACTATAGACTCAGACATTAGTTTGATTATTATATGGGATGGGAACACACCATCACAAAGAATAAATTTCCAACTGAGTGGCATGGGAGTAGGAATGAGTTCTGAACTTCCCAGACTCCCTTTCCTGGGCTCTATGATCAAAATCTGTAGTCACTGCCATCCTATTTGCTCCAAGCCCTTGGGATCAGCACTTGAGGGCTGAGGTTTATGAGAATATGCCTACAGATTTTCCATGAACACTGGTGAAATGAATTGTCTAAAAATATGGTGTCAAGGTGACCAGGGTATAGAGAAACCAAAGGTAATAGCCCCTTTTCTTTGCTTAGTAGATAACCAAGAACTGAAAGAGTGATAATTTCTAGTGTTGATGAAGAAGTAAGGGAAAATGTGGTGATAGTGTAAGCTATCAAGTGCTCCAGGAGAAGGTCGCCATATGTAACAAAAACTTTAAAATATTCATATTCTCAGTGCTGAATGATTCAACTTCTGGAATCGTGTTTTGGGGCAATAATCTGACACCTTTGTTCACCATGGTGCTGCTTCTCGAAATGGAAGAAAATATAGGCAACCCAAATGTTTCACACACAAAAAAATTGTTTACATTGCAGCACTACTAAAAATCAAATACCATACAGCCACTGAAAATTCTAGTAGAAAATTCTGTTGAGTGAAATGGAAAACGGTTCACATTACTAAACTTACTGAGAAAAGAAGTTACAGGACTGTACAAATAATAGGAAATAATTACGTATGAACACACACAGAAATACATACATCCAAAAAGCATGGAAGGATCCATAAGTACAGTATCCGGAGAGTTGTGTGCTGCAAGTTTACTCCTTCCTTTGCAATATTTATTTTCAAATTCCTCATCAATTAATATGAATAATTGGCTAAAAAATTAAGTAACTTTTAATGGCTTATTCATATCAAACATTAAGTTCTCTTTCAAAATCAGGCTCTCAGAGCCACAACTGAGACTATGAAATTAGGCAGTTTGAAAATATCAAAATATTATCAAAATGTGAAAGCCCAAGATTTTCAGGAAGAAGCTACTTTGAAGAAATGCTTTAAAAAGACAATCCTCTGAAGCATATTCCTTAACCTTTCCTGATAATCTGAATTTCAGTTTTATATCATGAAACACACACATACACAGAGTAGAAATAGCCAAAATCTTAAAAAGTGGTTATCTCATTACATAGTGTCTTTCTTTTCTATAATAAGTATATATTATTTTTATAATCAGGAAAATACAGTAAAACTATTTTCATTTAAAATATAAGGTGATGATTAATGATGAGATTACATTTTGTCTCCTACTTTCTTCTACTTCCCAAATTTTCCAAAGAAAGCATATACTATTTCATAATAAAGAAAATATTAGAATAGACAAACAAAATGGTCCTAAGTTTCAGAATTTGATCAAAATTTTGAGCTTTGGAAAGAAGGAGTTTAATGATAATTGGAATCTGGGGGTGGGGGATGTTCCTTGTTGTTTTAGCTAATGGAAAAATGAAACAGTACACAGATGTCACAAACAGGGTCTGTCTACCTGCATGGGAGGGTCATAATCCAAACGTAATGTCAACAGTCCAAGAAACCTACACTCCCCCATCACCCTGGCATTATTAACTCCCACCCCTTTTGTCAGCCCTTCATTATTAATAGATTAATAGTAATCCACAATCACATAGTCATTTTCCTAAAAAGGCAGAAACATTTTAAAAGCCAGAGATTACACATTTCTGCATCCTTAGCAAAAGCACTGCTCAGTCTTTATAGTCACTGGACTCAGCATGTCAGAGCCAAACACTCTTAAAAGATGATGCACAACAGTAAGTAACTGAATGTACTAGAGGAAAAGCTTTAAACAAAGATAATTCATGTTATTAGATTAAAAAACATTCCCTGAGGGCTGTTTTGCCTCTAAGAACCATACTGTATGATACAATTAAGCGTCTCCTCTAAAATATCACTAATATTTTTTTAAAAAACAAACAAGAAAAATATAAGAATCCTCTATGTCCTGAGTTAAAAACTGTGTCCCTAACAAGAATCTATTTTGTTTTATTAACATGACATTTTTAAAACATTGTCATGTGATCTATATCTTCTAATTTTTGGCTATTGGAACAAAGTATCAGGAATGTGATGCCTAATAACACAGTCTAGCTTATCTTTGCAAAATCTGACATACACTCTAAATTACAGAAATGTCAAAGCAAGTCTACTGGATGGCCTTTTTCAGATTGACTTATTCTCACTGACTACCATTGACCAGGCATGTGTGACAACTGTAGAAACATCCATTGCCAAGAACACCATGGCACCAATGATTTAGAACTTCCTCTCGGTATGTAACTGACGCCCCCCAGCCCCCATCCCTGCAGGTTCCTCTCACGGTGCCCTGCTCCCGGTGCCAGGCTCCCTGGCCTTCATCCTGGCCCCAGCCCCAGGCCCTTCTGCTCATTCTACCTCCCTTGCTGGCTTTCACCTCCAGTGTCCTTCCCCAGGGAAGCCTTCTCTGACTACCCGGATGGGGCTGACACCTCCTCCCCTCTCCCAACTCCCAGTTCCCTGTGCTCTCCCTTCCCAGCACTTCCCAGGGTTTGTCACTGAAGGGCTATTTTTTAATTAACACTCTGTTTCCACTTCAGGCAGGAAGTTCCTTGGAAGCAGGGACCAGGTATTTTACTGACCATTAAATCCCCAAAGCATAGCACAATGACAGTTGTGTAAAAGCTACTCCAGTAATTTAATTTTTTTTACTGATTTTGACTTAATGAACTTAATTACAAAGAGAACTCCCCTATTGTGGACACACTTCTACCCAAATACATATCTGTGCCTCTGTTTTAATGTCAACTCAAAGAGGTTTTTCTGGAACACCCCATCCACCATTCCATATCACCTGATCCCACTTTATGCCTTTTCAAACCACTTGTCACCCCTGACACACGTTCCTCTGTTCACGGTCTGTCTACACCACCAAAATATAAGCTCCATGAAAGTATGATTTTGTCTGCTTTGCTCTTTGATGTAACCCAAAGACCAAGGACAGTTTCTGGCACAAGGTAGGCTCTGAATAACAATTTGATGAATGAATGAATGAATCAATGTTCTGGGTATGCAAAGCAAGCTGAACAAATGGAAATCCCACTCACATACCATGATTGCTACTCTCTGATCATCTCTGCCTATCTGTTGCCAGCCTTTCTCCAAGGTAAAAGGTATATTTCCATTTTCTTTCCTGTTTTCCAAATGCAATCTACTCTGACATCAGTACTATTTCAGTTAGTATATAAAAACCAGTACCCTGCTGGAAACTGTGTCCAAAATAGTCCAAGATGCCAGAACAAATTCATTCCTTTCAACATTTCCAGGGCAACAGAAAACCTAGGATGACCCTCTAGTTCCCTTTTGCCAAAATGCATTATAACCCTGCTCAGATAAACGCTCACCAGAAGCAGCAGAGCTCCCATATAAACAGAATTTAAATAACACGTTTCCTATCTGGCAGTACTTTATATACAACTTAAGTAATCTGATTTTGTTAATAAATTTTAAGTTTAACAAAATCAAGCTATCAAATAACTATTTTAATTTTAGTTTGCTGTATACTTTAAAAGGGTGACTTTTATGGTATGTGAACATTACCTCAACTTTAAAAAACTGTTCCATTTGAGGATCATTCTACAAAATACATGATTAGTACTCCTCAAAATTGTTCAGGTCATCAAAAACAAAGAAAGTCTGAGAAACTATCATAGCCAAGATGAGCCTAAGGTGATACAGAAACTAAATACAGTATGGCATCCTGGATGGGATTCTGCAGCAGAAACAGATCATTAAGGATAAAGTGAGTAAATATGTGTGAAGCACAGACTCTAGTGCGTGATTGTGTATCACTATTGGTTCACTAGTTGTAACAAATATACCACATAACGTATGGTGTTGAGATACAAAAGAGATGGGGTCAGTCATATGGGAACACTCTACCACAGTCGCGATAATTCTGTAAATCTAAAATGGCCTTAAAAGAAAGTTAATAAAGAAAAAATTTAATTTTCTTTAGTATTTTAAACTTCGGTGCCAAAACCTTCCAGTAACCCTGAGGCCTCAGTAACAACTCCTAGGTTTGCTGTCATCTCAGCAAGTCCTGCCTTCCTCTTGCAGTTGTTAACCCAATACAAGTAAGTTCAACATGTGTAGAGTGGACACCTACCACAGGCTTGCATTTACAGTGAATACACAGATAAGATAAATCCATGCTTTCCTACAAGATGAACCCAGCACCGAACCCCTAACCTGGACGCACCATGTCCTGTGTGACAACAGCTACCACAGGCCGAGCACCATTCGAAGCATTTTCAAGGAATAAGTCTTTCATCCTCATAAGGACCCTACTAGGTGGTGCCCTGCTTTGTGCACCTCCACGGGGGAGCACTCGGCACCTAGAGTGATCATGCAGCTCTCCCAGGGATGTAGAGCTAGTGCTGGACAGAGTGGGCCTTGCACCTGGGGAGTTAGTGAAGCACTGGACTACTAACCTCTATGTCACACAGCCTTCTAGAAGCACCTATAGAGACACATTTAGGAGTATGCTCACAACTGGAAAGTCTCTATAGATGGGACATTTGAGGTGGACCCTAAAAGGCCAGTAAGGTATTTTTTAAATGGCTGCAAGGACAGGGCAGAAAGAGGGGACAGAGCAGACATGGCTCCTGGAACAGGAACGCCTGCTGAGGGCCAATTGCTGAGCCACAGTTTAGAAAACTGGGACTTGATGTGGGCACTGCCTTCAGCACTTCACAGATACCATTGCACTGAATGTTCCAACTCCACAGTGTGGGGATGACTTGGTATCTGCATTTCACAGACAAGGAAATGGAGGCTTAAAAGTTACGTCCACCATCAAATAATACTTTGCTGAAAAGCAAGGGTGTAAACACAGGTCTGTCCACATGCACAATCTCTCTACCACATTATTCTGCCTCTCATTAATGAAAAAAATAAAAGCATATCACAATTCTATTTGCATACTATTTTCTCAACTATTATATATGTGTGTGATGATTACACATATATGAGTGTGTGTGAGACTGAGATAAAAGGATTCATGCAGAAAGACCCCAAGATGCCTTTAGGTGGAGGGAATGAGTGCTTTTTATTTTCCTCTTGAAACTTTTTTTCACATTTTCTATCATGAGCTTGAGTTCCTTTTATGACCAGAGAAAAAAAACAGCAATATAGCAAATTACGATTGAACTCACAGAAATTTCAAGTTACGTTGCTATAAAATGTTACCTGACTTTAATATTTTGAGCTCTTCTACCTAACTTTCAAAAATGGTAAACAAGCACCCAGACACAACTGGGCCAAAAGGAAGGTGGCCCACAGTCTGCTCAGAGGGGCTGTTTCCTCCTAGTCACCCATGAACCCTGACTAGTTTTCTGCCTCCTGTCATTCCCCACAGACCTGCTCTTTGACACTAAAATCAGCCCACACAATAAAGGCCCACAGAAGGCTATATGAATGCCTGGGTGGTTCTGGGATTCATTTCGATGCTGTTCAAAGTCAACCTCCAATTTCAAAATTCTGACTTCCAGCCATTAAAGCAAAATAGCAAGGGAGCACCGCAGATGGCTTATTTTCTCTGAACGTCAAACCTTGGCAGAGTTCTGTAAGCGAAGGTACTAAGGGCCCAGAAGGGAAAGCGATCTCACCACGCACTCACCGCTACTCACCATGAAGATAAAGCTTACTGATTGTGAGAATTTCCTAAAGCCTCAGCTTTACCTTTACCAGGAAGGAAGTTTCATGGGAGAAAGGAGGTGAATTCATTTCAGTCCAGGAGTTGACTCTGATGGAAAAGTTCAGAGGGCAAGCCCACCCTGGGTCAATGGATGTCAAGGGCAGAGAAAGAAGAAAAGGGAAATGGACCCCAAAGGTACATTTGACCCCTTTTTTTCATCTTGGCTAAAGGCCTTAATGTGGATCCTTGAAGGAGAGATGGCTTATGCACCCCTGACATTTCTTTCTTTTACTGAATTTTCAGGATTTGATCAGCACCTGCTCCATGCCCTGTCCTTGTGGTTGACATGATCTCTACTCCTCTTATTTGCCCGTTGAGGGAAATATGTGATTTTTCCATTCCTACAGATGAGGAAACTGGAGATCAGGGAGGTTGACCTTCATTTAATCACCCAACCTGGTGTGAATTCAGGTCCCAAGATGAAAAATCCAGTCTTATCTGGCCCAAATCCTTCCTGTTACATCAGCCGGCATGCCTGAAATCATAGCGGGAAATCACTGGCCTCAGTGAAAATATCAATAACTCTGGTGAGCACAGGAAACTTGAGGTGTTGCCCACCTACAAAAGGAACTGCAGGTTTGTCTAGAGCAGCTGATAGTGGCCCCTCATCACAGAAGATGCTGCTGTCACTCAGCCTTGGGATAACTTCCCCCTTGGGTAGACTCTGTCTCATCCTTGCTGTGTCCTCTGTGGTTTCAGAGAAGCTGCAGTGACATGTCTTGTCACTCCATCCTGTTACCTTTCTAAGTTGGCAAAATATATCATTCTTCTCCTTCCAGAGAGTAAAAGGCAAATGAGGCTACTAGGTTTCTAAACTACAGTCTTATATGGCCTCAGAACTCTATGCTGCATAAATACATGCTGATACACTAACTTGGAAGCCAAGAAAAGAAACTATAAATAGCCCTGGTTCTAGCCAGCAGAGGAAGTGGAACCCGTAGTCATGCCAACTTGTATATATAAGCATAAGGATGGAATCTTCAGGACTCATCTTTCTGTAAAGCCTCATCTGTCTACACCCAAGAGGAACACCAGGAAGAACACCTTTGTCAACAATGAACTAAAAGTGTGTTATGAAATCATGCAGGTCAGAGAAAGGCAAAATTCACAAATGAGACTCCTGGAGAAGAAACAGTTTGGGTGGCTTGTCTGAACTAAAAGTTTTGATGTCATTCTTTCATGTTAAAAGTACATCTTCAACATATGCACACATGTGTACCAGTAAGCAGAAGAAAATAACTAGTATTCAGTAAGGCATTGTACAAAATTTAAATACCAAACCAAAATACAAACTGCTCATGTAAAATATTTTGAACAAATCCTTGCATTCTTTTTTTTTTTAGAAATCTACTGATTTGAGCTCATCCTTACCCAAAGATCCTAAACAATTTAACAAAAGGAGGTAAACGCTCATGTCTCACTATGGCACATTCAGCATTACTAGACTGTAAAAACCACATCTGACCACAAAGTTCAAAGCGGTTTTACAGCAACAATGAGCAGGTAGGTTACAGACTAAAAGAAGGTGGTATTGTGGGAAGGGGTGTGGGCACAGAGGTGGGAAGGAATATGACAGTTCACTGTCAATAAGCTAATTTGGTCACCCTCTCTTTTACCTTTTAAGGGGCACAAAGGACCCTTATTAATGGTTAGGGATAAATATCAACAATCTGTAGGAATTTACAAGACAGCAAGGACCACTCTCCCAGCTATCTACAAGCTCCTTCTGGCTCACACTACGGTCATCATGTTTTCTAATATTCTTCTAAAAGGAGGTAGGACAATTAAAGTTACCAACATTTATTTTATAGCATTTAGTTTACACTGCAGTGGAAATGTTGTAATTATTGCAATTAATAAAGAAAACATTAGACAGTAAGGTCCAGAAAATAACCACTTATGGCACTTCTCAAATGGATCACACAGCTGCCTGAAGGTCTCCATTTCTCTCTTTGAAAAGGTAGAGCGAAGGGCTCTGTGCTGCTCAGGCTGGGCCTTGCCCGCACTGGCCCCCTCGGGCTTTGGCAGCTGATTCACTCAAGGGAGCTCCCAAGGCTCCATCACCAGGCCAATCTGGTGCCGTTTCCCTGGGGCTCAAAGGGGGCTCAGGGTTTCAAACAGACTTACTAATGGTGGCTCCTTCAAAGTCCGGATCCCCATGGCAATGCCAAGACCAGTCCTTTTACACTCGAGAGCAGAGCACAGCAGAAGCAGAGACACTGACTCAGATGTCACTGAGTTCCTGCTAGTCCTCACAGCTAAGCAATGCATTCCTCCTCACCTTCAGCCAAAGATGCTTCCAGCATACATGCTGAGGGAAACCCGAAGGGAAGGAAACCCCCAAATCACTGTCTTTCTTGTGACCTTATCCTACCCTGAAGAAATGAATAAGAATAAAATGAATACAAAAAGTAAAAATAGAGATTCTGTTGGTTAAGCAGATCCTTGAGATCATGACCCCTGTCTGATAATCTCCATGATTTTCAGTATCTGGCATGTACTTAAATGATGATGGACATGCACAAATCAGATATTTAATAAATATTTCCTGAATGAGAATGTGTCTGAGAAGTTTCATTACTACTTAAGCTCTCACAAAGACTAATAAGATAGAGTTAATGCTTAAAGTGCTGGTAGGCAGGAAAATAGATATGAGTCGGTGGAGGGAGAAAAGGCCAGCAAAGCCTACTAAAAGGGACTGGAGAGTCAACCAGGTAACACTTGAGAGCCAGAAAGGACTCACTGAGTTAATGAGTTAATCAATTGAAGCTCCAAAGGCCAGGAGTTACTCGGAATGTCCAGATATTCCCCAGATAAGGAAAAGTATCTGAGCACAGCCCATGTCTCACTGTGTCAGTTGGATCACGCCATTGTAAAATCTACTTAGCCTGCAAAAAAGGCCCAGCTTATTTTTAACTTAACCTATATGCTGCTTTTTCCTCTTCCTCCAGCCCCTAATCAAGTAACTTTGTAACCAGGGCAGGAGACAGACCTCCGAAGTATATATAAAGCCAGGTGGACAACGAATGCTTCAGTTCCAAACCAACATACTCATATAAAAAACCCTATTCTTAAGATAAAACTTCAAAGGAATTTAAATCACCTGTATACATCATGCCTTATCCTGACCCCTACCCAAAAAGGCCCTATAAAACCCCAGGCCCCAAACCCTTAAGTGCATCTCCTCTCTGAGGTTGCCCACCCTGGCCTTTCTTTGAGAGTGTCACTATCTCTGTCCCACTTCAGATGAGTAGGGAGGGGTGACTGAGAGCTCTGATTTGGGCTTCCAAGTTCCCATCACCTGGGTGACTCGGACGAGACTGCAGCTATATGATCATGCTCCTTAGTAGTAGCCTGCCTGAAAATCTCTTGTCTTTGCCTTTGGGGAAGTTCTCAGAACATAACCTCACTCTGTCCAGTGCTCTGCAGCTCCCCCAAATACTGCAGTGGTGGGGGCTTAGTTCCCATGCTGTGAAGATTCAAGCAGACACAGGATGCCAGGTGACACTGGCTTTAGGAGTTGGCAAGGGATTATGCCCTTATGCTGAGCAGCAGTTCAATGAGCTTCCCTTTCCTCCCTCAATTTTTCCTTCCTCTCTGCTTTATTCAAGTAAACCTGCCTTTATCTACCTTGACTCTGGCCCACTCCTCTCTTGGAGTGCATTCAAATAAAACTATTACTCTGCTTCACTACTGTTTCTCTGCCCTTCAGTTCTTTGTTGTGGTGGGGATAAAAACCAAGGAAAATAAAACTCAACCCCCCCAACAGTGTCACTTTAAATAGTTTAAAGTTCACTGTGAATGGACAGCAGGTGTCACTCACAGCACGCCAGGGATGGTGGGTCCTGCATCACAAAGGTGACTTCCTGATCCCTACAGACTTACTCCTTCAAAGAGGTAACAAATGCAGTGAAGCCACATCTCCTCTGCGTCACCCAACTGCAAACCTTTGTCCTCAACAGCCACCACTAAACAAAGTGAGTGTGAGCACCATGGGCATCAGAGATGGGCAGCCAGGCTCTGTGCCCAAAGTCACTGCAGAGCTCTGTCCTCATGGGGTGGCCACCCTGATGTGGCAGATGAGAGTTTTGCTCCAAAATACACGCAGCATGCCTCCTACATACAAGCTGGCTACTTTCTGTTTGCTGGATGCAGTTCAGCATGATGTCCTGTCCTTCACGGGTGATTAGTGGGACTCTACAGGACATTTCTGCCTCTGTAGTTTCCCCACACTAAATGTCGATACAGCTAGGGATAGGGAGACGGCAGTGTGAACAAGTGGGTCCCTCAGTCCTGCCTGCCATGGAGCCCCTGACTCTGTGCTCTCTGTGGTCACCACTATCAAGCCCTGGACGTCTCCTCTTCTCACCCAAACTCCCATTCACACCTCCCCATCTCCACCTTTCCTTCTCCACGTTCCCAGACACTCTGGGCTGCAGTGACTACATGTCCCCTTCACCCCGCAAGTTAAAATGTGCCACCCTCGCTGAGCTCGGCTGCTCGCAGGGGACCCCTCCTCTGCAGCCTCTCAGATGCACATCTCACTCCCAGACCATGTCTTCCCCTCTCAATGCGAAGGCCTGCATCTGGCCTTCTGGCTCTCGATCTTTTCCTTTGGCACACCTTTCTACACTTACTTGCCACTAATTCTTACGGTTCCCTGAACACCAAAATGTCCCTTGCTATTCTCCCTGAGAATCATAGCGTCCCTCCTTCTGTGTCTGTTACCTGGGTCCCTACTCCTGCAACCCTCTTCCTCCCCACTGCTGGATGTGCACAGTTGATTTCTCCCGCCATACTTTTGTGATTCCCTAAGAAGCACACAGTCTTCCAACACCAAACTCCTAGAGTTTATTTTCCTATTTCTCTATTTAAAACATTTCCACTTTCTTCTGGTAAACACACTGTGTGCATATTCCAGCTCCTCTTGAAAACTGTCAGTTTCTTGGGGTCAGAGCCCATATCAGGCAATGTTGTCTGTTGTGTATTGATGATTTTTCCTGTCCTTATTCTTTTTATACAAAGCCAAATATACATGCACTCATATGACAGGTGAATTGACACCGTGATCATGGAATGGAGTGCAAAGCTTTCCTTGGCACACTGTAAATGAGTCTGATGAAGACGTAAGAGGTATTCTCATCTACAAAATACTGAATTCAGAATTCAATCCAGTCTTAACACTCTGCATGTCCACTGCAAGTTCAGTAGCAAAAACTCACCCCCACTCCCGGTTTCACTGTAAAAGCATACAATGTACTTTCTTTCTACTGAACACCAGAATAATCTGGGGGTGGTATGTTTTGACTTTAAAGAGCCAGAAGAGTAGCGTCCCCTGTACCGTGGCAGTGGTTCTGTGTGTACATATGCATATTGTGTGGGGTAGTGTCGGGTGTGTGTGTGTGTGTGTGTGTGTGTGTGTGTGTGTGTGTAGAAAGAGATTTTGAAATACTTAGTGAATAGGAACTATTAACTTTAACAAAATGAATATTCTTCATGAAATATGTTCCTAATATTTATTTGATATTGCAATAATTGACCTGTCTTTCATACATAATTGTTCTATTCCAACCCAACAGTGCACATCCTCTAACTTGCATTCACCTTATTTATTTAATATGCAATTTAATAAGTAAGCCAGTAGAGAAAAGGTGGCCAACTATGTGCATGAGGGGACAGATTTTTTTTCACATTTCCACTACTTCTCTGAAACTTCAGTCAGAGCAGATGCCCCAGGGCCAAACCAGCACTGATGTGGAGAGTGGCAACAGCAAGCACAAGCTACATTTCAGACAGCACTGCAAATTCTGACACTGACCGACGACATTACATTGTGTTTAATACTGACCTAGAAAACCTGAAGAGTCTATGGATTTATTTAAAAGGAGTTAAAAACAAGACCCTGTAATGAGGTAAATTCTCATCAGTCAGGTGAAATGGTTTTTATCAATCTCTAGTTGAAGGTAGTTCATAGAACAAAATTAAAGGTTATTTATGTATCATAGAATATTTTATTTGTACATAATTGTTATTTCACTGATGCTGTAGCCTCTTCACTTGGACTTGTGCTTCTAAACTTATGTTTTCATTTTTGAAGCCACAATGAAAAGCTAAGTCTCAACTCTTGAAAATGAATTTTTTAAACATTTGTATTAGTTAAGGGAAAAGTTTAAAGGTCGTACTCAACAAATGCAAATTATATTTAAATTTGAAAGAATGCTAGCAGAAACAGAGGCCTAGCACATTCATTCCTTTCCCCTGTAGGGCTGAACCAAGCAAACAAATAAGGCACACTGTCAGAAATAAGTCTCAAACTCCCCCCTTCAAAAGTGCTAAGTTTTTACTTCTCTTGAACAATGGTGAGACTAAACAAGTACAAGTATTCATGAATGTTGATTGATAAAAAATATATTAATGAATATTTCAAAGTATTTAAAAGGAGCTATTTTAGAATAGATCTCTTTTTCACTCTACATTAAGTTCCTATTATTAGATTTTTACTAAAAAAGTCCTCATTTAATAAAGGCCACTTGAGACTCACTAACTTCAACTTTCTTCTGGCAAAATACCCCTGATACCATCAGTTCTCCTAAACCTTATTAATTCACAAGGATCTTTGTGCTACTTTTACAAAAATGTAAAATCTAAACATTTAAACATCTCAGTGAATTGCCAAGAATTTTTAAAAGCTACAAAAATGTAACAAGAAACAGTCCTACCACTGGATACAAACTTCTTAAAATCAACAAACATACAATGTCCTTGCTTTTCATGTTAAGAAAACATGTTATATTCAGCAGTTGAAAAGCCTGCCTTCCCATATTCAGAACCCCCCCCCCCAGTGCTTCATTATACAATGATAATTCCCAAGGCAGAAAATGTTAAACAATCAACTTGACACTATAAGGAACTTTAAGCCTACTTTAAAAAGTCAAAACCTAACTAAAAATTCCTAAGACCTTAGTAACAGGTTGTAGGAAACCGTCTTTCTTAACATGTTCCAGAATCTTTCAATCAGGGGTCCATCTCTCACCTTTGGGTGTCCTGTAAGGATATACACTTGTCCTAAAATAGGCCACTGGCATGCGTGTTTTATCAGCACCTCTGAAGCCAATATTTGTAGAGTTTACCAGGTACTGGACAGGTCCTAATGTAAACTTTTGTATTTGATGAAATACCTTTCCTTCATCTACATCATGTCTTTCATTTTTCACAACAGGCCTAATTATTTTCCCCATTTGAGGATAAACTGAAACTCACAAGGGTGGAGGAACTTGCCCTTTAGACAACTTGAGCATCTGAGAGTGTGGGTGTGAATTCTGATGATCTGACTCTGGAGTCTGTGCTAATAATGCCCAGGCAGTTCTGCTACTAGATGACAAACACTGACATGCTGCTCTTACACTTGACAATTAAGTGAGACACACATTGAAGGTAAAGTAAAACAGGTGTACACTTTTTAGCTGTGAATGCTGATGACACTGATGTTAATATGCAACTGGGACACCAAAGATAGCCTGGTGTGGTGCACTGCACACAGAACACCAGGTTTAAATCCTGCCTCTGCCATTTCCTAGCTCTGGACCTTTGGTCTGATTTCTTTGAACTTCTATTTACATACCTTCAGAAGATACTATATCATTGGAGAGAAATGATGTATGAAAAGATGCATGGGAAACCAGAAAGACAATGTGAATGGACTAGAAGGGGAACCTCAAAGATTCAAGATGGCAGAAAAGCATTTTCAATCAATTACTCAGGTGGAAGTGTAAGCTCTTCACACCTTGAAAGAGGTGGTGGGTCTTGTAATTCCCCAGGGTGGTAGATCTGTTAGCCTCCCACCTTGCTCTGTCCTTCATCTAGATGGTTATCTAAGTGAGGATCCCTGCTTCGTGGGGATAAAGGACCTTGCTGTGATAAAGGATCTGCATGTGCCACTTTCCTCTGTATGTTGTGTGGGGGCAGAGAGACACTTGTATAAGCATCATGCATAATGCAAGTCAACTATTTCCATTGGTAATTGCCTTGCCCAGCAGCCTTTTTGACTTCTTCTGGGAACACCCCCGACAGCCCTCCTTCCTTGGTTGAACCCTCATTCCTTGCTCACTCTGACCATGCTGTCTGCCCGCCCTTACACGCACACCTTCACACACACACATTTGATCCAAGCTGATCCATCACAGTACTTCACCCTTGTCACAGAGGTTGGTCCAAAAGGCAGTGCATGAACAGTGGAGTCCTTCTCTGTGGTTCTTTGAACTAGAATTAGGAAAGGTGAAGAGGAAGAAGCAGGCTTTTATTTATTCTCTGTTATCAAAGCTAACAAGAAGGGAGCCTGGAGCTTCCCAGTGTCATGCTCCTGCCTACGTGGGCAACGTTGTTGATCCTCCACCTTGGCAGGGAGCCACAGTCCTGCCACACCTGCCACCTCCAGTTGTGTCCACACCTTTTCCAGTTCTGAGTGGCAATGAATCTCCTTTTGCTTATGCAAATTTGAGATGGGATTCTGACACAACCAAAAAGTCCTAACTTGTCACAATCTAAAGGACAAGCCTTACATTTGTGGATGGAGAAACTAAGTGAAACGCATGCCAGGAGGAACCCTAACACCTGGCAGGAGCCAGGACTAGCTGTCCTCCACAGGCCTACCCAGCCTGCTGGCAGAATCTCCAGCACCCTGAGCACAGTGCGCAGTTGTAACTGCAGAGGTCCAGAGACAAGAAAAAGTCTCCTGGGGATGTGCAGTAAATGTGCTCTTAATGACGAAGTCGGCAGCCCCAGATGTAACACACCATGACCACACCTCATACACTGGCAAACGAGTCCTCCTTTCTATTGAATTAAGATTCCAAGCAAAAGTTATTATTACTTTAAAAAATACAACCTAAATCTTAATGTTAATTTCCTCCTATTAGTAAAAATTTCAATTTATTAAATTCACCAAAGTTGTCTTTTGTTGTGGTAAAACCTGACAATACTATAATCAAGATAAGAAAAAATCATTATCAAGGACACAAATTATTGGTTTGTCAAACTAGTATACCTCTATTCTGCCTCTAGGACATTGGTGCCACTCAAATGTTATCAAGACCACAATAATTAGATTTAGCTAGTTTTCTTTTCCCCACCAGGGCTTTTTCGAAACATGTAACATACACATACCACACTGAAATATTCTCATTTTATACTGGCAACCTGGGGTGGTTTTATCATAAAGATTAAGATTTGGCCATTTAAAAAACATACAGGCAGAGTGGGAGTGGAGCCAAGATGGCGGCATGAGTAAAGCAGTGGAAATCTCCTCCCAAAACCATATATATTTTTGAAAATTCAACAAATACAACTATTCCTAAAAGAGAGACCAGAAGACACAGGACAACAGCCAGGCTACATTCACACCTGCGAGAACCCAGCGCCTCGCAAAGGGGGTAAGATACAAGCAACGGCCAGCGGGACCCGAGCACCCTCACCCCAGCTCCTGGCAGGAGGAGAGGAGTCAGACCAGGGAGGGAGAGGGAGCCCAGGACTGCTGAATACCCAGCCCTAGCCATCTGCACTGGAGTGCAGACGCACAGTGCATGGGGTGCTGGATACTAGGGAAACGGGACAGTAAAACCTGCTAGTGGGTCCTCGCGGCTGGCACCCCTGGGACAAAGAAAAGTGAGTGCTTTTTGAAAGACTTAAAGTGACAAGAACCCCACAGCTGGACGGAAACGTCCCAGGACACTTAGCCCAGCAGCTGGGAATCCCATGGAAGTCTGGGCACTCTAACCCCCTGGGCGGCAGCGCAGCTCGGAGGCCCCTCATGGAGCTAAACAGCCTCCCACCTGTTTACCCTCCGATGCTGCTCTGCAAAAGTGAAGCAGCAGCATGAGGCAGCAGGGCAGAGCTTCTTTCCCAGCAGCCGGTCTGTGCACAGCTGCCCAGCACAAGCTGCTAGGGGTCGCTGTTCTCCCAGGAGAGGAAGGCCACAACTAGCAAGAAGGGATGTTGTCCCAGTCAACACACGCGCCAGCTCCCCACAACTACCTCTATTGCCATGGAAAGGCAGAAGAATTTGATACAGACCAGACTAACCCAGACATCCTCCCCTGAGAAGGAATCTGGGGAGATAGACTTAACCAATCTCCCTGAAAAAGAATTCAAAATAAAGGTCATAATCATGCTGATAGAGCGGCAGAGAAATATGCAACAGCTAAGAGATGATGTCTGGAAGGAGATTACAGAAATGAAACAATCTCTGGAAGGATTTATAAGCAGAATGGATAAGACGCAAGAGGCCATTGATGGAATAGAAACCAGAGAACAGGAATGCAGATGCAGAGAGATAAAAGGATCTCCAGGAATGAATCAATATTAAGAGAACTGTGTGACCAATCCAAACGGAACAATACTTGCATTATAGAGGTACCAGAAGAAGAAGAGAGAAGGGATAGAAAGTGTATTTGAAGAAATAATTGCTGAAAACTTCCCCAAACTGGGAGAGGAAATAATCGTTCAGACCACGAAAGTCCACAGAACTCCTAACAGAAAGGACCCAAAGAGGACAACACCAAGACACATAATAATTAAAATGGCAAAGATCAAAGACAAGGACAGAGTTGTAAAGGCAGCTAGAGAGAGTTAAAAGGTCAGCTACAAAGGAAAACCCATCAGGTTATCATCAGACTTCTCAACAGAAACCTTAAAGGCCAGAAGAGAATGGCATGATATATTTAATGCACTGAAACAGAAGGGCCTTGAACCAAGACTACTGTAACCAGCATGATTATCATTTAAATAAGAAGGAGGGATTAAGAAATTCCAAGACAAGCAAAAGTTGAGGGAATTTGCCTCCCACAAAACACCTCTACAGGGTATTTTAGAGGGACTGCTCTAATAGATGGGAGCACTCCTAAGGCTAAACAGATGTCACCAGAGAAAATAAAGTCATAGCAAAGAAAGCAGACCAACCAAATACTAATTAAGGCAAAAAATAAAATCAACTACCCACAAAAGCAGTCAAAGGAAACACAAAAGAGCACAGAATAAAACACCCAACATATAAAGAATGGAGGAGGAATAAGAAGGGAGAGAAATAAAGAATCACCAGACAGTGTCTATAATAGCTCAAAAAGCGAGTTACGTTAGGCTGTAAGATACTAAAGAAGCTAACCTTGAACCTTTGGTAACCACAAATCTAAAGCCTGCAAAGGCAATAAGTACATATCTTTCAATAAACACCCTAAGTGCAAATGGACTGAATGCACCAATCAAAAGACAGAGTAATAGAATGAATAAAAAAGCAAGACCCATCTATAGGCTGCTTCAAGACACTCACCTCAAACCCAAAGACATGCACAGATTAAAAGTCAAGGGATGGAAAAAGATATTCCATGCAAACAACAGGGAGAAAAAAGCAGGTGTTGCTGTACTAGCATCAGACAAAATAGACTTCAAACAAAGAAAGTAACAAGAGATAAAGAAGGACATTACATAAAAATAAAGAGCTCAGTACAACAAGAGGATATAACCATTATAAATATATATGCACCCAACACAGGAGCACCAGCATATGTTAAACAAATACTAACAGAACTAAAGGAGGAAATAGAATGCAATGCATTCATTTTAGGAGACTTCAACACACCACTCACTCGAAAGGATAGATCCACTGGACAGAAAATAAGTAAGGACACAGAAGCATCTGAACAACACACTAGAACAGATGGACCTAATAGACATCTATAGAACTCTACATCCAAAAGCAACAGGATACACATTCTTCGCAAGTGCACATGGAACATTCTCCAGAATACACCACATACTAGGCCACAAAAAGAGCCTCAGTAAATTTAAAAAGATTGAAATTCTACAAACTAACCTTTCAGACCACAAAGGTATAAAAGTGGAAATAAATTGTACAAGGAAAGCAAAAAGGCTCACAAACACATGGAGGCTTAACAACATGCTCCTAAATAATCAGTGGATCAACGATCAAATTAAAATGGAGATGCAGCAATATATGGAAACAAATAACAACAACAACACAAAGCCCCAACTTCTGTGGGATGCAGCGAAAGCAGTCTTAAGAGGAAAATACATAGGAATCCAGACATATTTCAAGAAGGAAGAACAATCCCAAATGAATAGTCTAAAGTCACAATTATTGAGATGGGAAAAAGAAGAACAAATAAGGCCTGAAGTCAGCAGAAGGAGGGACATAATAAATATCAGAGAAGAAGTAAATAAAATTGAGAAGAATAAAACAATAGAAAAAAATCAATGAAACCAAGAGCTGGATCTTTGAGAAAATAAACAAAATAGATGAGCCTGTAGCCATACTTATTATGAGAAAAAGAGAATAAACACACATCTACAGAATCAGAAATGAGAAAGGAAAAATCATGACGAACCCCATAGAAATACAAAGAATCGTTAGAGAACACTACAAAAAACTATATGGTAACAAGCTGGAATACCTAGAAGAAATGGACAACTACTTAGAAAAATACAACCTCCTAAAACAGACCAAGGAAGAAACACAAAATCTAAACAAACCAATTACCCACAAAGAAATTGAAGTGCTAATCAAAAAACTACCCAAGATAGAAGGGGCAGAAGATGGTGGCGTGAGTAGAGCAGCGGAAATCTCCTCCCAAAACAACATATATGTATGAAAATATAACAAAGACAACCCTTCCTAGAATAAAGACCAGAGGACACAGGACAATATCCAGACCACATCCGCACCTGAGAGAACCCAGCGCCTCGCGAAGGGGGTAAGATACAAGCCCCGGCCCCGCGGGAGCCGAGCGCCCCTCCCCCCCAGCTCCCTGGGGGAGAAGAGCAGGCAGAGCGGGAGGGAGACGGAGCACAGGGCTGCCGAGCACCCAGCCCCCGCCATCCGGGCCAGAGTGCAGGGCCCTCGATACTAGGAAAACAGGGCAGCAAGAACAGTGAGCAGGCACTGGAGGCTGGGCGACAGAGGGCATAAGAAAAGCACGCGACCATTTTTTTTTGCTTTTTTGCTGTTTTGTTTTGGCGAGCGCTTTTTGGAAGTCTTAAAGGGATAGGGACCCCAATACTAGGGAAACAGGGCAGAAAGACCGGTGAGCAGAGGCCTGAGGCTGACACTGCAGAATAAAGAAAAACGAACGACCACATTTTTTTTTTTTTTTAATTAAAAAAAATTTTTTTTTTTTTTTAATTAATAAAATTTTTTTTTCTTTTTTTTTGGTGGGCGTTGTTTTGTTTTGGCGGGTGCTTTTTGGAAGTCTTAAAGGGGCAGGGCGGGTCACTTAATCCAGAGGTAGGGAATCCGGGATCTCTGGGCACCCTAACCCCTGGGCTGCAGGGAGCAGGGAGGCCCCTTCCGGAGATAAATAGCCTCCCAGCCGCTCCTGCTCCAACGCGACTCCACCATTTTGGAGTAGCTGCCCGAGCCAGGCCACGCCCACAGCAACAGCGGAGATTAACTCCATAGCAGCCGGGCAGGAAGCAGAAACCCTGTCTGCGCGCAGCTGCACAGCACAAGCCACTAGAGGCCGCTGTTCTCCCAGGAGAGGAGGGCCACAAACAAACAAGAAAGGAAGTCCTTCCAGCCGTCACTCGTCCCAGTGCTGCAGACTATTCCTATCACCATGAAAAGGCAAAGCTACAGGCAGACAAAGATCACAGAGACAACACCAGAGAAGGAGACAGACCTAACCAGTCTCCCTGAAAAAGAATTCAAAATAAGAATCATAAACATGCTGACAGAGATGCAGAGAAATACGCAAGAGAAATGGGATGAAGTCCGGAAGGAGATCACAGATGCCAGAAAGGAGATCGCAGAAATGAAACAAACTCTGGAAGGGTTTATAAGCAGAATGGATAGAATGCAAGAGGCCATTGATGGAATTGAAATCAGAGAACAGGAACGCATAGAAGCTGACATAGAGAGAGACAAAAGGATCTCCAGGAATGAAACAATATTAAGAGAACTGTGTGACCAATCCAAAAGGAACAATATCCGTATTTTAGGGGTCCCAGAAGAAGAAGAGAGAGGAAAAGAGATGGAAAGTATCTTAGAAGAAATAATTGCTGAAAACTTCCCCACACTGGGGGAGGAAGTAATCGAACAGACCACGGAAATACACAGAACCCCCAACAGAAAGGATCCAAGAAGGGCAACACCAAGACACATAATAATTAAAATGGCAAAGATCAAGGACAAGGAAAGAGTGTTAAAGGCAGCTAGAGAGAAAAAGGTCACCTATAAAGGGAAACCCATCAGGCTAACGTCAGATTTCTCAACAGAAACCCTACAGGCCAGAAGAGAATGGCATGATATATTTAATACAATGAAACAGAAGGGCCTTGAACCAAGGATACTGTATCCAGCACGACTATCATTCAAATATGACGGTGGGATTAAACAATTCCCAGACAAACAAAAGCTGAGGGAATTTGCTTCCCACAAACCACCTCTACAGAACATCTTACAGGGACTGCTCTAGATGGGAGCACTCCTAGAAAGAGCACAGCACAAAACACCCAACATATGAAGAATCGAGGAGGAGGAACAAGAAGGGAGAGAAGAAAAGAATCTCCAGATAGTGTATATAACAGCTCAATAAGCGAGCTAAGTTAGGCAGTAAGATACTAAAGAGGCTAACCTTGAACCTTTGGTAACCACGGATTTAAAGCCTGCAATGGCAATAAGTACATATCTCTCAAAGTCACCCTAAATGTTAATGGGTTGAATGCACCAATCAAAAGACACAGAGTAACAGAATGGATAAAAAAGCAAGACCCATCTATATGCTGCTTACAAGAAACTCACCTCAAACCCAAAGACATGTACAGACTAAAAGTCAAGGGATGGAAAAACATATTTCAAGCAAACAACAGTGAGAAGAAAGCAGGGGTTGCAGTACTAATATCAGACAAAATAGACTTCAAAAACAAAGAAAGTAACAAGAGATAAAGAAGGACACTACATAATGATAAAGGGCTCAGTCCAACAAGAGGATATAACCATTCTAAATATATATGCACCCAACACAGGAGCACCAGCATATGTGAAACAAATACTAACAGAACTAAAGGGGGATATAGACTGCAATGCATTCATTCTAGGAGACTTCAACACACCACTCACCCCAAAGGATAGATCCACTGGGCAGAAAATAAGTAAGGACACGGAAGCACTGAACAACACAGTAGAGCAGATGGACCTAATAGACATCTATAGAACTCTGCATCCAAAAGCAGCAGGATATACATTCTTCTCAAGTGCACATGGAACATTCTCCAGAATAGACCACATACTAGGCCACAAAAAGAGCCTCAGAAAATTCCAAAAGATTGAAATCCTACCAACCAACTTTTCAGACCACAAAGGCATAAAACTAGAAATAAACTGTACAAAGAAAGCAAAGAGGCTCACAAACACATGGAGGCTTAACAACACGCTCCTAAATAATCAATGGATCAATGACCAAATCAAAATGGAGATCCAGCAATATATGGAAACAAATGACAACAACGACACTAAGCCCCAACTTCTGTGGGACACAGCAAAAGCAGTCTTAAGAGGAAAGTATATAGCAATCCAAGCATATTTAAAAAAGGAAGAGCAATCCCAAATGAATGGTCTAATGTCACAATTATTGAAATTGGAAAAAGAAGAACAGATGAGGCCTAAGGTCAGCAGAAGGAGGGACATAATAAAGATCAGAAAAGAAATAAATAAAATTGAGAAGAATAAAACAATAGCAAAAATCAATGAAACCAAGAGCTGGTTCTTCGAGAAAATAAACAAAATAGATAAGCCTCTAGCCAGACTTATTAAGAAGAAAAGAGAGTCAACACAAATCAACAGTATCAGAAACGAGAAAGGAAAAATCACGACGGACCCCACGGAAATGCAAAGAATTATTGGAGAATACTATGAAAACCTATATGCTAACAAGCTGGGAAACCTAGGAGAAATGGACAACTTCCTAGAAAAATATAACCTTCCAAGATTGACCCAGGAAGAAACAGAAAATCTAAACAGACCAATTACCAGCAACGAAATTGAAGCGGTAATCAAAAAACTACCAAAGAACAAAACCCCCGGGCCAGATGGATTTACCTCGGAATTTTATCAGACATACAGGGAAGACATAATACCCATTCTCCTTAAAGTTTTCCAAAAAATAGAGGAGGAGGGGATACTCCCAAACTCATTCTATGAAGCTAACATCACCCTAATACCAAAACCAGGCAAAGACCCCACCAAAAAAGAAAACTACAGACCAATATCCCTGATGAACATAGATGCAAAAATACTCAACAAAATATTAGCAAACCGAATTCAAAAATACATCAAAAGGATCATACACCATGACCAAGTGGGATTCATCCCAGGGATGCAAGGATGGTACAACATTCGAAAGTCCATCAACATCATCCACCACATCAACAAAAAGAAAGACAAAAACCACATGATCATCTCCATAGATGCTGAAAAAGCATTTGACAAAGTTCAACATCCATTCATGTTAAAAACTCTCAGCAAAATGGGAATAGAGGGCAAGTACCTCAACATAATAAAGGCCATCTATGATAAACCCATAGCCAACATTATATTGAACAGCGAGAAGCTGAAAGCATTTCCTCTGAGATCGGGAACTAGACAGGGATGCCCACTCTCTCCACTGTTATTTAACATAGTACTGGAGGTCCTAGCCACGGCAATCAGACAAAATAAAGAAATACAAGGAATCCAGATTGGTAAAGAAGAAGTTAAACTGTCACTATTTGCAGATGACATGATACTGTACATAAAAAACCCTAAAGACTCCACCCCAAAACTACTAGAACTGATATCGGAATACAGCAAATTTGCAGGATACAAAATCAACACACAGAAATCTGTGGCTTTCCTATATACTAACAATGAACCAACAGAAAGAGAAATCAGGAAAACAACTCCATTCACAATTATATCAAAAAAAATAAAATACCTAGGAATAAACCTAACCAAAGAAGTGAAAGACTTATACTCTGAAAACTACAAGTCACTTTTAAGAGAAATTAAAGGGGACACTAACAGATGGAAACTCATCCCATGCTCGTGGCTAGGAAGAATTAATATCGTCAAAATGGCCATCCTGCCCAAAGCAATATACAGATTTGATGCAATCCCTATGAAACTACCAGCAACATTCTTCAATGAACTGGAACAAATAATTCAAAAATTCATATGGAAACACCAAAGACCCCAAATAGCCAAAGCAATCCTGAGAAAGAAGAATAAAGTAGGGGGGATCTCACTCCCCAACTTCAAGCTCTACTATAAAGCCATAGTAATCAAGACAATTTGGTACTGGCACAAGAGCAGAGCCACAGACCAATGGAACAGACTAGAGAATCCAGACATTAACCCAGACATATATGGTCAATTAATATTTGATAAAGGAGCCATGGACATACAATGGCGAAATGACAGTCTCTTCAACAGGTGGTGCTGGCAAAACTGGACAGCTACATGTAGGAGAATGAAACTGGACCATTGTCTAACCCCATATACAAAAGTAAACTCAAAATGGATCAAAGACCTGAATGTAAGCCATGAAACCATTAAACTCTTGGAAGAAAACATAGTCGAAAACTTCTTAGACATAAACATGAGTGACCTCTTCTTGAACATATCTCCCCGGGCAAGGAAAACGACAGCAAAAATGAGTAAGTGGGACTATATTAAGCTGAAAAGCTTCTGTACAGCAAAAGACACCATCAATAGAACAAGAAGGATCCCTACAGTATGGGAGAATATATTTGAAAATGACACATCCGATAAAGGCTTGATGTCCAGAATATATAAGGAGCTCACACGCCTCAACAAACAAAAAACAAATAACCCAATTAAAAAATGGGCAGAGGAACTGAACAGACAGTTCTCCAAAAAAGAAATACAGATGGCCAACAGGCACATGAAAAGATGCTCCACATCGCTAATTATCAGAGAAATGCAAATTAAAACTACAATGAGGTATCACCTCACACCAGTAAGGATGGCTGCCATCCAAAAGACAAACAACAACAAATGTTGGCGAGGCTGTGGAGAAAGGGGAACCCTCCTACACTGCTGGTGGGAATGTAAACTAGTTCAACCATTGTGGAAAGCAGTATGGAGGTATATCAAAATGCTCAAAACAGACTTACCATTTGACCCAGGGATTGCACTCCTAGGAATTTACCCTAAGAACGCAGCAATCAAGTTTGAGAAAGACAGATGCACCCCTATGTTTATTGCAGCACTATTTACAATAGCCAAGAATTGGAAGCAACCTAAATGTCCATCAATAGATGAATGGATAAAGAAGATGTGGTACATATACACAATGGAATACTCCTCAGCCATAAGAAAAGGGCAAATCCAATCATTTGCAGCAACATGGATGGAGCTGGAGGGTATTATGCTCAGTGAAACAAGCCAAACGGAGAAAGAGAAATACCAAATGATTTCACTTATCTGTGGAATATAAGAAGAAAGGAAAAACTGAAAGAACAAAACAGCAGCAGAATCACAGAACTCAAGAATGGACTAACAGGTACCAAAGGGAAAGGGACTGGGGAGGATGGGTGGGTAGGGAGGGATAAGGGGGGGATCAGTAGGGGGGTATTAAGATTAACACACATGGGGGGGTAGGAGAAAAGGGAGGGCTGTACAACACAGAGAAGGCAAGTAGTGATTCTACAACATTTTGCTATGCTGATGGACAGTGACTGTAAAGGAGTTTATAGGGGAGACCTGGTATAGGGGAGAGCCTAGTAAACATAATATTCGTCATGTAAGTGTAGATTAGTGATACCAAAAACAAAGCAAAAAAAAAAAAAAAGGGCAGTTCCTGTGTGGTAACCTCCAACGAGTTCTACACAAGGGTATAAAGGGCATATAAAAGTGTAGGCAAAGGGTCTGTTTGTGTTTATACAGAGGATCAAAGCCTAATTGGGCTACCCCGAAAATGAACTAAGATACGATATGAAAAAGAACTTCCAACATCTGCACTCTCTGGAAGACTCATGCCAGAAGATGATCATCAAAAAACCCCAACAAAGATCCATGCACTGCTACAGCTGTAGATGCACTCATCCCACCAGTTCCTGGACTTGCCATGGGAATGAGGAAGGAGATATCTAAGCTGGCCTGTGCATACAGTAAAACAACAAATTTGACTGGATCTATACTGTTGGAACTCAACCAAGGATTTGGAGAAGTGCAAATTGTAGCGCTCCAAACTCTTACAACTACAGACTATTTACTGTTAAAAGAACATATGGCATGTGAACAGTCCCCAGGAATGGGTTGTTTTAATTTGTCTGATTTCTCTCAGACTGTTCAAGTTCAGTTGGACAATATCCACCATATCATAGATAAGTTTTCACAAATGCCTAAGGTGCCTTAATGGTTTTCTTGGTTTCACTAGAGATGGCTGGTAATTACAGATATGCTTTGGTTATGTAACTATACTCCTATTATGTTAATGTGTGTGCGCAATTTAAGTAGTAGCTTAAAACCTATATATGCTGAAGTTACTCTACAAGAAGATATGTCAAAGAAATAATCAATCTTCCCATGTTTTCTTCCGTCTGCTACTTCTATAGCTTTTCTTCTTCCTTCCTAATTACAACCCTTAAATAGAATTCGTGCCTCATATCAAATTTACCGAGTATCATAACTCCTCCAAGTGGTAAAGATACCTCAAGACAAATGCTGGGCATAGAAGCCACAGGGCATAAATATGCAAAGAAGTAAAAAGCTAACCTCTTCAAACAATAAGGCTTCCCTCTCACTTACCAACTTCACATTTCCCTGTATGGCCCCGGAAGATGACTGGTTAGCCAGAGACGGGTAAGATTCCTCAAGGGAGGAACAACCTAAGACAGGCACAGTCGCAGGGGGGCCATCAGGTGAGAAATTGGGGATCAACAGAGGTGAGGCTTAGAACCTCACCCCCCCTGTTCTGAGAGAAATCTTCTGCATACGTGGATGTTTTATTGCCCTTGTCTAGCTTGGATTAACACATAGTCTACAGGCACACACCTGATCATCTACATTTGCTCTCTTACAACACTAAACTATGTTTTCTACCTTTATCTTGTATCTACCTACCACTTCAGCATTTTATTAAAAATAATAATAATAGAGAAATGTGGTATCCACATATAAATCAAGTATAAAAACCAAATGAGTATTCATATTTGAACTGACTGTTTAGAGTTCATAATGCATGAGCAAAACCGAAAGTTTCTGTGATGACTGCCCTTGTACTGTTCACTATGTAACTTATTCATTATGTAAGAATTTGTTCTACATGTAAGAACTTGTTTGTTATGCCTCAGAAGATTGGAGACTGACGAAAATTAGGCTTGGGGTGGATTAATGATTGTGCATTGAGCATTGACTCCCCTATACAGAATTTTATTGTCGTTAACAACCATTTGATCAATAAATATGAGAGATGCCCTCACAAAAAAAAAAAAAAAAAGGACAGACTTCCAATGGTAAAATAAATAAGTAACCGGGATGTAATGTATAGCATAAGGAATATAGTCAAGATATTGTAACAGCTTGGTAGGGTGATAGCTGGTAGCTAGAATTATGTATATAAATGTTCTACCACTGTGTTGTACACTTGAAACTAATGTAATGTAATACTGTGCGTCAACTACCCTTCAATAAAAAATAATTATTTAAAAAAAAAAAAAAAACTACCCAAGAACAAAACACCCGAGGACAGATGGATTTAATTCGGAATTTTATCGGACATACAGAGAAGACATAATACCCATTCTCCTTAAAGTTTTCCAAAAAACAGAAGAGGAGGGAATACTCCCAAACTCATTCTATGAAGCCAACATCACCCGAATACCAAAACCAGGCAAAGACCCCACCAAAAAAGAAAATTACAGACCAATATCCCTGATGAACATAGATGCAAAAATGCTCAACAAAATATTAGCAAACCAAATTCAAAAATACATCAAAAGGATCATACACCATGACCAAGTGGGATTCATCCCAGGGATGCAAGGATGGTACAACATTCGAAAATCCATCAACATCATCCATCACATAAACAAAAAGACAGACAAAAACCACATGATCATCTCCATAGATGCTGAAAAAGCATTTGACAAAATTCAACATCCATTCATGATAAAAACTCTCAGCAAAATGGGAATAGAGGGCAAGTACCTCAACATAATAAGGGCCATATATGATAAGCCCACAGCCAACATCATATTGAACAGCGAGAAACTGAAAGCTTTTCCTCTGAGATCAGGAACAAGACAGGGATGCCCACTCTCCCCACTGTTATTCAACATAGTACTGGAGGCCCTAGCCACGGCAATTAGACAAAACAAAGAAATACAACCAATCCAAATCGGTAAAGAAGTTAAACTGTCACAATTTGCAGATGACATGATACTGTACATAAAAAACCCTAAAGACTCCACTCCAAAGCTACTAGAACTGATATCGGAGTACAGCAAAGTTGCAGGATACAAAATCAACACACAGAAATCTGTGGCTTTCCTGTACACTAACAATGAAATAATAGAAAGAGAATTCAGGAAAACAATTCCATTCACAATTGCATCAAAAAGAATAAACACCTAGGAATAAACGTAAACAAGGAAGTGAAAGACCTATACCCTGAAAACTACAAGACACTCTTAAGAGAAATTAAAGAGGACACTAGCAAATGGAAACTCATCCCATGGTCTTGGCTAGGGAGAATTAATTTCGTCAAAATGGCCCTACTGCCCAAAGCAATATACACATTTGATGTAATACCTATCAACTTATCAACAACATTCTTCAACGGACTGGAACAAATAGTTCAAAAATTCATATGGAAACACCAAAGACCCTGAATAGCCAAAGCAATCCTGAGAAGGAAGAAGAAAGTGGGGTGGATCTCACTACCCAACTTCAAGCTCTACTACAAAGCCACAGTAATCAAGACAGTTTGGTACTGGCACAAGAACAGAGCCACAGACCAGTGGAACAAAATAAAGACTCCAGACATTAACCCAAACATATATGGTCAATTAATATATGAAAAAGGAGCCATGGACATACAATGGGAAATGACAGTCTCTTCAACAGATGGTGCTTTCAAAACTGGACAGCTACATGTAAGAGAATGCAACTGGATCACTGTCTAACCCCATACACAAAAGTAAATTTGAAATGGATGGAAGACCTGAATGTAAGTCATGAAAGCATAAAACTCCTAGAAAAAAACATAGGCAAAAATCTCTTGGACATAAACATGAGAGACTTCTTCATGAACATATCTCCCTGGAGAAGTGAAACAAAAGCAAAAATGAAAAAGTGGAAGTATATCAATATGAAAAGCTTCTGTACAGCAAAGGACACCATCAATAGAACAAAAAGGTACCCTACAGTATGTGAGAATACATTCATAAATGACATATCCGATAAAGGGTTGACATCCAAAATATATAAATAGCTCATTGACCTCAAAAAACAGAAAGCAAATAATCCAATTAAAAAATGGGCGGAGGATCTGAACAGACACTTCTCCAAAGGAGAAATTCAGATGGCCAACAGGCACATGAAAAGATGCTCCACATCACTAGTCATCAGAGAAATGCAAATTAAAACCACAATGAGATATCACCTCACACCAGTAAGGATCGCCACCATCCAAAAGACAAACAACAACACGTGTTGGCGAGGTTGTGGAGAAAGGGGAACCCCCCTACACTGCAGGTGGGAATGTAAATTAGTTCAACCATTGTGGAAAGCAGTATGGAGGTTCCTCAAAATGCTCAAAATAGAAATACCATTTGACCCAGGAATTCCACTTCTAGCAATTTACCCTATGAATGCAGCAGCCCAATTTGAAAAAGACAGATGCACCCCTATGTTTATTGCAGCACTACTTACAATAGCCAAGAAATGGAAGCAACCTAAGTGTCCATCAGTAGATGAATGGATAAAGATGTGGTACATATACACAATGGACTACTATTCGGCCATAAGAAAGAAACAAATCCTACCATTTGCAACAACATGGATGGAGCTAGAGGGTATTATGCTCAGTGAAATAAGCCAGGCGGACTTCCTTCCTAATTACAACCCTTAAATAGAATTCGTGCCATATATTGAATTTACCGAGTATCATAATTCTTCCAAGGGGTAAAGACACCTCAAGACAAATACTGGGCATAGAAGCCACAGGGCATAAATATGCAAAGAAGTAAAAAGCTAACCTTTTGAAACAATAAGGCTTCTCTCTCACTGATCAACTTTACATTTCCCTGTATGGCCCTGGAAGATGACTGGTTAGCCAGAGACGGGTAAGATTCCTCAAGGGAGGAACAACCTAAGACAGGCACAGTCGCAGGGGGGGCCATCAGGTGAGAAATTGGGGATCAACAGAGGTGAGGCTTAGAACCTCCCCCCCCCATTCTGAGAGAAATCTTCTGCATACGTGGATGTTTTATTGCCCGTGTCTAGCTTGGATTAACACATAGTCTACAGGCACACACCTGATCATCTACATTTGCTCTCTTACAACACTAAACTATGTTTTCTACCTTTATCTTGTATCTACCTACCACTTCAGCATTTTATTAAAAATAATAATAATAAAGAGAGAAATGTGGTATCCACATATAAATCAAGTATAAAAACCAAATGAGTATTCATATTTGAACTGACTGTGTATAGTTCATAATGCATGAGCAAAACTGAAAGCTTCTGTGATAACTGCCCCTGTAATGTTCACCATGTAACTTATTCACTATGTAAGAATTTGTACTCCATGTAAGAACTTGTTCGTTAAGCTTCAAAAGATTGGAGACTGACAAAAATTAGGCTTGGGGTGGATTAATGATTGTGCATTGAGCATTGACCCCCCCTATAGAGAATTTTATTGTTGTCAACAACCATTTGATCAATAAATATGAGAGATGCCCTCACACACACACACAAAATATATATATATATACACGCACTTCCAATTGTAAAATAAATAAGTAACCAGGATGTAATGTACAGCATAAGGAATATAGTCAAAATATTGTAACAACTTGGTATGGTGATAGCTGGTACATGGAATTATCATGTATATAAATGTTGAATCACTGTGTTGTACACCTGAAACTAATGTAATACTGTGTGTCAACTACCCTTCAATAAAAAATAAAAATAAAAATAAAAAATAAAAATGAATAAAAGAAATAAGCCAGGCGGAGAAAGACAAGTACCAAATGATTTCACTCATATGTGGAATATAAGAACAAAGGAAAACTGAAGGAACGAAACAGAAGCAGACTCACAGAACCCAAGAATAGACTAACAGTTACCAAAGGGAAAGGGACTGGGGAGGATGGGTGGGAAGGGAGGGATAAGGGCGGGAAAAAGAAAGGGGGCATTATGATTAACATGTATAGTGTAGGGGGGGCACAGGGAGGGCTGTGCAACACAGAGAAGACAAGTAGTGATTTTACAGCATCTCACTATGTTGATGGACAGTGACTGTAAACGGGTATGTGGGGGGGACGTGGTGAAGGGGGAAGCCTAGTAAACATAATATCCTTCATGTAATTGTAGATTAATGATACCAAAATAAAACTAATAAAAAAGAAAACACAAGCCCCCACCAAATTAACATCACTGCCCACATATAAAGGTGAGCCATTCACAATGAGCTTATAATGGGGAAAGCAATTGTTTTTCAAAACGGATTTCTGCAGTCCAACTAATTTTCCATGAAATCGCCTAGGCCGATCTTCCAAAGAAAGGCAGCACTAGAAGAGAAAAGCATACTGACAGGAAGAAGCTGGAGCTTTCAATGTCTGAGTGAAAGTGTGGAAAACTCAATGGATAAAATGGATCTGTCAGCTCCTGAGGTCAGAGAACAAAGACAAGACTGGGTTGGTGGGAAGGATTCAAATTTAGGACAAGATAGCAAGAAATCACATTTGTGCTGAATGAGGGCCCTTTTATGTACGACATAGGTACTAAGGTACTTTGCTCAAAACTGACTTCTATGGGAAAAAATTACTTAATTATGTTAGTGAAGGATTCTTCTAGTAGCAGGTTGTTCAGCCACAGTGCCTCTCAACCTGATCAACAGCCCCCTGAGATTTCTTTTCCTAGGAAAGTAAAAAACAAATCAAAACAAACAAGGAGAAAAAATAAAGTCCAGCCCCCATGGTGTGCGGCATGTCTGAGGCATGATCACTGCCTCACCCCAAGTATTCAGAGTTCCAGCACCAAATAGGCTCAGAGGCCACAGGCTGCTTGGCACAGGCTGGCAGGCTCCCTGGGGAGTCTTGCTGGGAACCCACATTTGGTGGGTAAGCATACAATTTCACTCAGGTCCTACATTTTTCTGCTATGACACTTGTCTTGAAGCCATGTTCACCTATAAATGTTCTCTTTCCCCTTAAAGTGTAGGTTTGTGATGATGGAGATGAGGGGTGAGCAGGACTACTTACCCCACAGGCTGCCCCCTGGGCCATTCTGCATTATTAGCCTTACTTTCCAGAAGAGCTTAGGGCTCATGTAACTTCATCAGGTCACATAGGTACTGAGGTACTGAGCAGCAGAGCCTCTATTAGAATGAAACACTTTCTAATAGTAATGCAAATTTTCCACAGTCAACTCAATCACTTCCAAGATGAGCTGCAGGGCTGAAGGGTCCAATGAGAGGGAAAATGGCAGGTGTGTCTCCCACTGCACTCCCCTGCCAACCCCTGCCATCTGTACCATTGGTCCCTTACCTTAAGAAGCTGGAAACTATTCTAGACAAGTTCACTTTTAAGAATGAGTGGGGGCAGGGCAGCAGTGGAGGGTGGAGGGTTAGCCCCAGAGCTCTAGAAATTTCTCTCTTCCACTCTGGAGAGATCCAGAGGCTCTCAACAATTGTTCCTTCCTCTGTCCCCCTGGACTAGACCTCATAAGCCAAAAGAACTTGTACACAAATAATTACTCTCAAAATAATAAAGTGCATGCAACCTCTTAAATATACATCCAAGAAGATTTGCACGTTCTGAGACGAAAACAAAGGAGCTCCTAAATATATGTGATATTAACTAATTCAGATTTGAACTGCCTTAATTTTTTAAGATTTGTCACTGCTAATTTAGAGCAGAGACACTTATGACCTTAATACATGTTAGACTGCATCAACATATAATCCCTGAAGTCATGTGTTGAAGCCAACGTGCATACATTTATACACATATGTGAACACATATGGTAATGCATGTTATGGACTTAGGACCAAGTTATATTGAGTGCCTGCTCTTTAATTACATAACTCTCAGGAGGCCACTTTTGATCTAAAATCTAAAATAAAACACAACATTTTTTACCTAGAAACCTACAACAGAAATGTAAACATCTATGGTCAATTAAGTGTCAGTTTGAAGGGAAATAGGAAGGCATAAGACATTTGTTAATAAATGCATTGCTTTTTAAAATGTCCCACAATAACAGAAAATGCTACAAAAGCAAACCCTTATTTGTTGTTTGTTGAGACAAAGTAGGTGCTGAACTGTTTATTCAGAAGTGATGTATGTGAACCAAGTGCTGGAAAGACATGTAAGTATCTCCCCTGGTGTAGAAGTGGTCTTGGGGAGAAAGGCCAGAGGACACCACAGATGTGCTGCACAAGGGGACACAGATACAAGGACACCCTTCTCCGGGATTCAATTTCAGACACCTGTGCTTATTTGGCCTCATCCCTCACCCATCCAGCCACCAGCCACCAGGCACAGCCAACCGACCATGCCACATCCTACTTGTCTTCCTGCCTCGGCCCTGGATGAGCCCTCTTGGCCTGGCACATACCTTCCCAATTTCTTCTCCTAGAACATTTCATCTCACTCTTTAAGGTGGTGCCCAAACATGACCTCTTCTGTGGCATCCTCTCCATTTCCCCATGGTAGAATCAATAGGTCTCTTCCCTGGGTACCACCGCATTTGGGGCTTACCTCTACTACAGAACTCATAACAATGTACTTTAAAGCACTCACACATTTAATACTTTAACATTTTAATCTAGGAAACCTGTTTTTTAAAATTGAGATATAACTGATGTGTAACACTGTACAAGTTTTAGGTGTGCAATATGATTTCTTGTATGTATGCATTGTGAAATGATCACCACAGCAAATCTAGTTAATATCCATTAATATGCATAGTTACATTTTTTCATGGTAATAAGAACATTTAAGATCTACTGCCTTAGCAACTTTCAAATATAAAACACAGTGTTATTGAAGGGCCCCCACCCATAAGATGGCGAAATTCCTGCTTCTCTTCCAGGTCCTCAGTTCCCACCGGCGCCACCTGAACCCCAATCACCCCTCACCCCCCTAATCCCAGCACCTAGCCAATAGCCACCAGCCCCGTAGAAGTGACACCACAATCACCCCATGCCCCTTCCTATATAACCCAGCACCTTTCCCTAATAAAGCAGAATTCTCCAGTGAATTGCTGCTGTGTGTCGCTCCTTTCCTTTCTGTTATTAACTATAGTCACCCATCCCTGGGACTTATTTATTTTATAATTGGAAAAAACTTATTTTATTCCCTATTTAGCCCAGTGCCTGGCAAAGACAGTCCATATGTTGGTGAATAAATGGATAAATGAATGGGTAAGTAGATGAGTAAGTGAGGACCAGCAAAAAGGACTTAGTGCAGATAAAATCTAGCAGAGTCAGAGAGGACATGCACACTGGCCTTTTCCAGAATGTTTCATACACACAAACAAATGGCTTAGAGACATTGCTTCATAATAAAGTGTACAACCTTCCATTCTGAACCCAGAGTACTTACCACTTAGAACAAATAAAGCTAAACAGTGATGTGTGGTCTTGAGGCAACTATGCTTGAAAATCAGGCTACATGCAATCTTTTTTTATTTAATCACTAAAATAGTTTATTAGATTCATATGCTATATTATATCTTCAGGATGCTGATGCTTCCCATATTAACTGCAATAGAAATAGAGACAAACTCTGGAAAATGATAGTAAAACTGTTTTGACCTGCTTTGTAGTAGTGATGGGGAAAAATCTACAAGGACAGTAATCTAGTCCAAGTGGCTCCCTTCTGCTTCTCAGCTAAAAAAACAAAAGACTCCCTTAATTTCTGCTCTGCCAGGCACTCACTCCCTAAACTTACTCCCCCTTGCTTGCTGTGCACATAGAAATGTTGCAGATACAGAAGCAGAAAGATATATATTACTCCCCTTGCCTTTGTTCAGGGCTCAGACCTTGGGAGATTACTTCCCTGTGAGGCGGCTGGTGTAAAATTAAAACCTAACACTCCAAGACCTCCAAGTGCTGCTTAGTTCTTCCATCAGTGATCCAGCCCAGGTTTTTCAAGTTTTTCCGTAACAGTAGTACTGTAAACATTTCCCCCAAGACCATGGACATGAAAAGCTGTCTAACAAATATTAAGTAATTCTTCTTCCAAAAGAGAGTAATTAGATAGGGCAAAGGACAGTGTCTCTTGGTAACCAAATAACCTATTTTTCTCAAACAACTGCTCTCCCACAAACAAATGGCCTGAGGCAGACACAGACTGGCTGATTGTCAACTTAGATGGCCTCTAATGACTACTTCTACGCAAAGAAAAACGGCTGTTGATCGGCACCACTAGTTCAAAGGGGTTTGAACACAGTCACTGAAAAGGCCACACTATGATATTACAATAAGCAGCTCTCTAGGGTTTAAACACTGTACGCTTCTTCAACTTGACATCTATGAAGAAAACCTATTATATTGTATTTCCACATGGTTTTATTTATTTATTTATTTTTAGGAGAGCAAGTGAGAGGCTTTTATTTAGAGACAAAGTGAGAAGACAGAGCTCCTGGCTCACGCCAGGAGGGGACAAGAGAACCCCAGGGTGGTGCATTGTCTAGGGGTTTTATAGGCAGTTGAGAGACAAAGGGATAGGGATTCACACCTGAAAGGTGGTCCCAAAATGTTTATCTTTGAAGATAACACTAAATTTCTTATTAGTCTTCCTGGTTACTTACAAGTAATCTACTGCTCTGATTTCCTGCCAGGATTGCAGCTTCCTGGTCTCCGAGCGTATCACTCAAGACTGCCTGCTTTGCTCCCAAGGTGGGCTGAGTTATTGTCTGCTTGTTAAAGAGTATGTTAAGAAACTTTTGAACTAATTGGGTTTTCAAATGCAATCTTATTTTCAAGATGGCATCCTTCCTGTTTTTACTACATTGTTTGGGGCTTGCCTGTTAAATTTCCCAGGTTGCAAATCACTTGATTAGGGCTGGAAGAAGAAAAGCAGCACCTGGGTAAAGTCAAAACAAGCTGGGCCCCGCAGCAGGCCTGAGCAAATCTCATAGTGGATTATCTTGCTTTGATTTTTCTGAGGCCCTCACCCTGCTCTGTCTAAGCCCATGGTCCCTGTCTCATTTCCCCCTCTACAGATGGGGACCCTAGCTACTGCTAGGGAAAGGGGGCAATGACTGCTCTGGCTGCTTCAGCCTGAGAAGGGGCACAGTGAAGGATGCAGCTAGGTCTCCATCACTGGTTAGCCCAGAGGCCTCGGGAGATGGGCATTTTCATCCTGGGTTCATTTCCAACACTATTTGCACTTTCACGGCTTTAAAAGGATTTAGAGATTAAAGATGACAGCATAAGAGGTGAGACAGAGGCTTCCTCCTAAAACCGCATGTAATATGAAAATATAACTAATACAACTACTCCTGAAAGAGCAACAGGAAAGAGGACTGTGCTACACTACATATACCTTCAGAAAAGAGCAGACCTCACAGACTAGGTTAACGTACTAAAGCCATGGCCTGGCAGGACCTAAGCCCTTCCCCCACCCCTACTCACCAACGGGAGGAAGAGAAACAGAGCAGGGAGAGAGTGGAGATATGGGACTGCTGAATACTTACTCCGGAGATTTGCTCTGGGAGCAAAAACCTACATTTCATGGTGCTTGCATGATATTCTCATGACTAGGGGCTTGAAGAGCTAAGACAGGCAGAATTCCTGGATAGACAGAGAATCCAGCTACTTGTGGAAAGCAGGGATCCATATCCAGCTGCTCTGGGATGGAAGAAAGGTGGGCAGTCTGAGAGATTTACTAACAGCAAGAGGGCTGCTAACAGGGCAGGAATTTCACAGAGCTTACTGCTCAGGAGAAAGGACAGGTAGACAAAATTATCTGGGTGTACTTTGCTGGACAGGTTAGGACCTTTCACAATCTTCACATGCTCCAGCTCCCTGGCTGCCTACACATCTCCAAGAACCCCCTCCGTGATAGGCAGCCTACTGCACTTTTCTCCCGACCAGCCCCACCTAGCTCGCAAACCAGCAAACCCTACCCTGGCGTTAGACCAGCCAGAGGGAAGATCTGTCTACAGCAACTACAAACGCAAAGCACAGAGGCTTATATCTGTGTGGTCGGCCCACTGGTTCAGGCAGTGGAGGCAGGCATAGGAGCTGGGAAGCAGGAAACAGCTCTGTCCTTCCCCAAGGCACCAATAACACTCCCTTGTGACCCCCGACATTGCTTCCCAGGCTGAGCAGCTCCAGAGAGTAGAGTTTCTGGGCACTAGAGGGCACCATATGCAAAGATGAAATGCCACAGGAACCTGGTTCAGAGTAAAGTTATTAATACAACTCCTAACAAAGATTGAAATGACATGGACCTCATGACTCTTCCTGAAAAGGAGTTCAAAATAAAAATCATTAACATGCTCATGGAGGTACAGAAAGAACTCAGGAATGCATTCCTGTCAGAGATTCAATCATTGAAGAAATGGAGGGTATTAAAAGCAGACTGGATATGGTGGAGGAGATGAAAAATGAAATAGAACCTAGAGAAGAGGAATACACAGAAGCTGAGGCACAGGATCTCAAAGAATGAAAGAATATTGAGAGAACTCTGCGACCAATCGAAATGGAACAATATTCGCATTATAGGGCCACCAAAAGAAGAAGAGAGAGAAAAAGGGATAGAAAGTGTCTTTGAGGAGGTAGTTGCTGAAAACTTCCCCAATCTGGGGAATGAGATAGTCCCACAAGCCACAGAGGTGCACAGATCTCCAAACACAAGGGACTCAAGGAAGACAACACCAAGACATACAATAATTAAAATGGCAAAGACCAAGGATAAGAACAGACTATTAAAAGCAGCCAGAGAGAGAAATAAGATCACATACAAAGGAAGCCCATAGGGCATTCATCAGACTTCTCAGCAGAAACCTTACAGGTCAGAAGGGAGTGGCATTATGTATTTAATGCAATGAAGCAGAAGGGCAGTGAACCAAGATAACTTTATCCGGCAACACTATCATTTAAATATGAAGGAGGGATTAAACAATTCCCAGATAAGCAAAAGCTGAGAGAATTTACCTCGCACAAATCATTTCTACAGTGTATTTTGGAGGGACTGCTATAGATGGAAGTGTTCCTAAGGTTTAATAGCTGTCACCAGAGGTAATAAAACCACACTAAAGAAAGAAGAACAGCTAATTACTAAGCAAATGCAAAATTAAATTAACTATCCCCAAAGTCAATCAAGGGATAGACAAACAGTACAGAATATGATACCTAATATATAAAAAACGGAGGAGGAAGAAAAAGGAGGAAAAAGAAAAGATTGTGTTTATTATAGCATATTAAGTAAGTTAAGTTAGACTCTTAGATAGTAAGGATGTTAACCTTGAACCTTTGGTAACCACGAATCTAAAGCCTGCAATGGTAATAAGTACATGCCATCGATAATCACCCTAAATGTAAATGGACTGAATGCACCAATCAAAAGACATAGAGTCACTGAATGGATAAAAAACAAGACCCATCTATTTGCTTCCTACAAGAGACTGATTTTAAACCCAAGACATACACACACCAAAAATGAAGGGATGGAAAAAGATATTTCATGCAACTAATAGGGAGAAAAAAGCAGGAGTTGCAGTACTTGTATCAGACAAAACAGACTTCAAAACAAAGAAAGTCACAAGAGACAAAGAAGGACATTATGTAATGATAAAAGGGTCAATCCAACAAGAAGATATAACTTCTACAAATATCTATGCATCCAACACAGGAGCACCTACATATGTGAAAAAAAAACTAACAGAATTAAAAGGGAATATAGAATGCAATGCATTCATTCTAGAAGACTTCAACACTCCACTCACTCTGAAGGACAGATCAATCAGACAGAAAATAAGTAAGAACACAGAGGCACTGAACAACACATTAGAACAGATGGACCTAACAGATATCTACAGAATTCTACACCCAAAAGCAGCAGAATACACATTCTTCTAAAGTGCACATGGAACATTTTCAAGAATAGATCATATACTAGGCAACAAAAAGAACCTCAGTAAATTCAAAAAGATTGAAATTGTATCAACCAGTTTCTCAGACCACAAAGGTATGAAACTAGAAATAAATTATGCAAAGAAAATGAAAAATCCCACAAACACATGGAGGTTTCACAACATGCTCCTAAATAACCAATGGATCAATGACCAAATAAAAACATAGATCAAGCAATATATGGAGACAAATGACAACAATAATTCAACACTGCAAAATCTGTGGGATGCAGCCAAGGCCGTGCTAAGAGGAAAGTATATTGCAATACAGGCCTACCTCAGGAAAGATGAAAAATCCCATATGATCAGTCTAAACTCACAATTAATGAAACCAGAAAAAGAAGAAAAAATGAGGCACAAAGTCACTAGAAGGAGGGACATAATAAAGATTAAAGCAGAAATAAATAAAGTCGAGAAGAATAAAATAATAGAAAGAATTAATGAAAGCAAGCAACAGCTGGTTCTTTGAGAAAATATACAAAATAGATAAACCCCTAGCCGGACTTATCAAGAAAAAAAGAGAGTCTACTCACATAAACAGAATCAGAAATGAGAAAGGAAAAATCACTATGGAGACCACAGAAATATGAAAAATCACTAGAGAATACTATGAGACATTATATGCTAACAAATTGCATAACCTAGAAGAAATGGACAACTTTCTAGAAAAATACAGCCTTCCAAGGCTGACCCAGAAAGAAACAGAAAATCTGAACAGACCAATCACCAGCAACAAAATTGAACTGGCAATCAAAAACCTACCTAAGAACAAACTCCCTGAACCAGACAGCTTCACCACTGAATTTTATCAAACATTTAGTGAAGACCTAATACCCATCCTCTTTAAAGTTTTCCAAAGAGTAGTAGAAGAGGGAATACTTCCAAACCCATTCTATGAGGCCAGCATCACTTTAATAGAAAAACCTGGCAAAGACACCACAAAAAAAAAGAAAATTACAAACCCTCATGAACATAGGTGCAAAAATAATCTACAAAATATTAGCAAACCAAATTCAAAAATATAAGAAAAAGATCATCCATCATGATCAAGTAGGATGTATTCCAGGGATGCAAGGATGGTAAAACATTCAAAAATCCATCAACATCACCCACCACATCAACAGAAAGAAGGACAAAAACCACATGATCATCTCCATAGATGCTCAAAAAGCATTCGACAAAATTCAACATCCATTCATGATAAAAACTCTCAAAAAAAATGGGTATAGAGGGCAAGTACCTCAACATAATAAAAGCCATATATGTCAAACTCACAGCCAACATAATACTTAACAGCGAGAAGCTGAAAGCTTTTCCTTTAAGATCAGGAAAAAGACAAGGATGTCCACTCTCCCTACTTCTATTCAACATAGTACTCAAGGTCCTAGCTATGGCAATCAGACAAAACAAAGAAATAAAAGGCATTCAGATTGGTAAGTAAGAAGTTAAACTGTCCCTATTTGCAGATGACTTGATACTGTACATAAAAAACCCTAAAGAATCCACTCCCAAACTACTAGATCTAATATCTGAATTCAGAAAAGTTGCAGGATGCAAAATTAATATGCAGAAATCTGTGGCATTCCTATACACTGACAATGAACTAGCAGAGAGAGAAATCAGGAAAACAATTCCATTCACAGTTGCATCAAAAAGAATCAAATACCTAGGAATAAACCTAACCAAGGAAGTGAAAGACCTATACCCTGAAAACTACAAGACACTCATGAGAGAAATTAAAGATACCAATAAATGGAAACACATCCCGTGCTCATGGATAGGAAGAACTAATATTGTCAAAATGGTCATCCTGCCTAAAGTAATCTACAGATTCAGTACAATTCCTATCAAAATACCAACAGCATTCTTCAATGAACTAGAGAAAATAGTTCTAATATTCATATGGAACCACAAAAGACCCTGGATAGCCAAAGCAATACTGAGAAGGAAGAATAAAGCTGGGGGATTATGCTCCCCAACTTCAAGCTCTACTACAAAGCCACAGTAATCAAGACAATTTGGTACTGGCACCAGACCTATAGACCAATGGAACAGACTAGAGAGCCCTGATATGAACCCAACCATATATGGTCAATTAATATACGATAAAGGAGCCATGGACATACAATGGGGAAAGGATAGCATCTTCAACAGCTGGTGTTGGCAAAACTGGACAGCTACATGCAAGGGAATGAAACTTGATTACTGTTTAACCCCACACACAAAAGTAAACTCAAAATGGATTAAAGACTTGAATGTAAGTCATGAAACCATAAAACTCTTAGAAAAAAACATAGGAAAACATCTGAATATAAGCATGAGCAACTTCTTCCTGAATGCATCTCCATGAGCAAGGGAAACAAAAGCAAAAATGAACTCATGGGACTACATCAAACTAAAAAGTTTCTGTACAGCAAAGGACACCATCAACAGAACGAAAAGACAACCTACAGTATGGGAGCATATATTTGTAAATGACATATCCGAAAAGGGGTTAACATCCAAAATATATAAAGAACTTACAAACCTCAACACCCAAAAAGCAAATAACCTGATTAACAAATGGGCAGAGGATATGAAGAGACAGTTCTCCAAAGAAGAAATTCAGACGGCCAACAGACACATGAAAAGATGCTCCACATCACTAATTATCAGGGAAATGCAAATTAAAACCACAATGAGATATCACCTCACACCAGTAAGGATGGCCAGCATCGAAAAGACCGAGAACAACAAATGCTGGTGAGGATGTGGAGAAAGAGGAACCCTCCTACACTGCTGGTGGGAATGTAAGCTAGTTCAATGATTGTGGGAAGCAATATGGAGGTTCCTCAAAAAACTAATAATAGAAATACCATTTGATCCAGGAATTCCACTCCTAGGAATTTACCCAAAGAATACAACTTCTCAGATTCAAAAAGACATATGCACCCCTGTGTTTATTGCAGCACTTTTTACAATAGCTAAGATATGGAAGCAACCTAAGTGTCCATCAGTAGATGAACGGATAAAGAAGAGGTGGTACATATACACAATGGAATACTATTCGGCCATAAGAAAGAAACAAATCCTATCATTTGCAACAACATGGATGGAGCTGGAGGATATTATGCTCAGTGAAATAAGCCAGGCGGAGAAATACAAGTACCAAACGATTTCCCTCATTTGTGGAGTATAACAACAAAGCAAAACTGAAGGAACAAAATTGCAGGAGACTCAGAGACTCCAAGAAGGAACTAGTCATTACCAAAGGAGAGGGGTGTGGGAGGATGGGTGGGGAGGGAGGGAGAAGGGGATTGAGGGGTATTATGTTTAGTACACATGGTGTGGGGGGTCATGGGGAAAACAGTGTAGCACAGAGAAGGCACATAGTGAATCTGTGGGATCTTACTATACTAATGGACAGTGACTGCATTGGGGTATGGGTGGGGACTTGATAATATGGGTAAATGTAGTAACCACATTGTTTTTTCATGTGAAACCTTCATAAGAGTGTATATCAATAATACCTTAATAAAAAAAATAAATATTTAAAAAAAAGGATTTAGAAAACCAGCTCTATATTGTACAAGTCCAGGGGACTTCTGAACCTGCCATAGCCTGGACTAGCTTTCGGAGGTCCTAGAGTGAATCTGAGACATTTTATGAATTTGGAATGTACACACAATACTCCTTTAATTATAGCACAGGTCCCACCCTGTGCTGCTGTTAAGATGTCTAGTGCCATTCTATTTTGTGTAGGTGTTTGGTGCATTCGTTTTACTTTAGTAGTAAGGCCTTTTGAGTAAAATTGGTTAAGGATCTGATATGCCAAATTACATCTTCTAAACCAAGAGATGGTATAAAAACGGAGGCTAGGTGATCATGCCAATGAGAAACACCTCTAGTTCATTGATGTTGGGAGCTTTGCAGGGTGTGGGATATTCTTAACCCAACAACCTTGGAGCCAAGAAGTTCAGTTACTATACTTATTTAGTTCATCATTCTTAACAACCATCCTAGATTATTTACAATACCTTCACTAAACATGACAAAGTCAAGCCTCTCTTTAAGCATTCTTTTCTTTTGAGATTTAAGCCAGGCTGTATTGCAGAAGATAAATTTCTGACTCAGGGAGTCTAATTTAAAAACCTCGCAATTTTTTAGGATAATGATGAACCCAGTAAATAGAATAGATTTCCAATAAAAGGATTTAGAAAACCAGTTTTATATTGTAGTAGTCCACAGGACCTTTGACCATTTTCTTTCCTTTGTGGTTTGTGTGCAGAAGACACTTCTTTCTCCGGGTGTGGGTATCAAATTGCCCCCAGTTCTTCAGAATGCATGCCAGAGGTGTGTCTAGCTTTAAACTTGAAGAGGATGCTCCCATCTCTGAAGTGATCCTGGACAAGCCCCCAGAAATAATGCCAGGGTTCTTATCTGCGGAATTGAAGAATGAACTTCACAAACACTCAAGGTAGGAGAGCATGTGAGAGGCTTTTATTTAGAGAGATAAAATGAAAGGACAGAGCTCCTGGCTCACGCTAGGAGGGTACAAAAGAGTCCCTGCACATGGTTTTATTTTATTGGTTGAAAAAGTCTTGTATATTTTAATGCAAAATTCTGTAATAAGGTTGCGAGGGAAAAACATCAACCTGTCTCCCATTCTGTTTGACCAGGTCCTTGAGCCCTGAAACATCTTCCAAAGCAGCGGCAGCAAGAAGGGGGTATAGCAAACCTCTGAGAGTGAAATGGCTCCTCCTCTGCATGCACAGCTCTTCCAAGCCCTGCCCTAGGACCGTTCCCTCACAGAGCTCTGACCTTGATGTTCCCGAGCATCTGCCCACTTGCTCCCATCCCACTGCTTCCTCCTGCCCCAAACCAGTTACTTTGAAATTTCTCAAACCTGTAGAAAAATTCAAAGAGTGATACAGTTAATACCTGTATAATTCACTCTGATTCACTACCTGTGACTATCTCTGTCTTGCCAATGGGTTTCAGACCCAGCCAAGTTCACTACGGATTCAATGTGACCAAAGAAATGACAGTAGAATGTTCTTGGGGTGAAAGGGTTATACTCAACTTTATTCCCACAGTGGCAGGTCAATCACTAAAATCTCGTCCACTCAGAGCGAGTCTGCATGCAGCAATCCAGTCTCTGCCTCTGGGCCTCTCTGCCCACACTGCCATCTCAGTCTCTGCCCTCAGAGCTGCCACCATTCCAGTCTCTGGTCTCCTGCAGCCTTGCAGCCATGCCACCGTGTTGCCCACAGCACTGAGCGGAGCTCTTTGTATAGAGTCAATAACAATGTACTGCTCACATGTGTGTAGTTAGCTAGCCAACCAGGGCCAGGTGAGAATCCTGGCCACAGGAACCTTCATTTTATCCACAAACTCTTTTTCTTCATGTACAGTCACTACTCAACAGGTGACCCCTGGGTTCCTTGTAGGAGCTGGAGCTGGAGCAACCACCTAAGCTGGGCCTCCAGCCTCACACACACAGTCACAGTCACTAGCTTTGGCTGGAAGACCCAGACTCACATGCCACTTTCTCCCAGATCCTGAACATCGCCAATGTCTGAAGTCTCCCAGTGCCCAACAAACACCTAACTATTCTTAAGAATACATCAATTTGATTGAAAAAAATACTCTGTACTTTTCAGTGCATGAACTTGGACAATTTAATTAACTGATCTGGGCCTCGACTGAACATCTGTGAAACAGGTGAATTGTTTTAATGACTAAAGTGCTTACCAGCACAATGTCAGCATTCAAGAAATGCTAGCTCTTACTACCATGTTTATTTAAAGATGGTTTTGACAGTGGCAGATTTTCCAATTAGCCAACCCAACAATGCATGCTTTCCAACCGGTCCTCACGCAGGTGCTTCCTCATCAATCCCCAGGGTCCAGAGGCCCTCTGTGATCTGCTGCCTCCTACACCTCCAAACTCATCAGCCACCTGCTCGCCACACACCCTCATTCCAGGCACCTGGGTGCTTACCAGCCCAGAAAAAACTTCAATTAAACTTTTATTTAAACTTAAATGTTTAAATTCAAATGGAAAATTTTAATATAAGACTGTTCTTGGGATAAATGCTCACATGCTTTTCTATCCTTACTATTCAAAATAGAACATCGCTTCCACACGGCTCACCCAGGACTTTCTTTGGCTCCTCTGCTGTGACGCACACTTCCTCCAAGGTCCCGCCCAAGTGGTTGTTTAAGTCAGTAAGTCATGTTTAATTTCACTACTTTCCTGGTGGCTGCTTCCTACCTGAAGTTTTTCTTTAGAATGCAGCCTGTAGTTATTTCTTCCAGGTCATGGTGCTTAATCCCGAGCAAGCATTAGAATGCACTGGCAGCTGCTTCCAAATGCACAAGGCCAGGCCTCTGATATTAATAACACACCTAGCTACGGAATCCTGAATACAGAATTCTCAGCTGGATTCCCTAAGCACAGGTGGCTTGGTAAATGAACATTATTGAAAAGACACTGGAAAGAACAAATAACATTCTTCAGCATGATCCTCACCTTGGTGAGCCAGTAAGCATCACCCAAATGAATCAGCAAGGGACAACATGCATCTTTGATTTGTTTTTTCCACAAGTAGCTAATACATAACAGAGCATTCTGACCCACTGTGTGGTTTTTCTCCTTGCTACAGCTCTCCTTATAACTGTCAGAGAGAAAGACTGAGGATCTCAGTTCCTCATTCTTCTTGATGTTAAATGTCTATAAGCTTGAAGTTAGAGAATTCAACAGACTTAATTCACTGTGAGATATGTAAGTATAAAAATTATTTTAATAAGCTCAAATCTTGATACATATGAAGGACACTGATTTAGGCATCTAATCACATTTAAAAATAGAACTCTGTTTTTAAATATGAGAGGAAAGGGATAAATGGAAAATTTTTCATGAATACATATTAATACACACATTTGTGCAAAAATGTGTGTGTTTGTGTTTAGGTGTGTATACCCATATATGCATAAATGTCTGTGTATATTCATAGCTGTCAGGAAGTGAAGTACAAGGAATCCATCTATTACAGATATACAACAGGTCATAGATATTTTATCCATCAGACAAATTAGGCTAGAGAATCAGCTTCTGGGTTATACTGATGAATTGAATTATAAAAACCCCAAGGCTTTTAAACATTTTATAAATCTCTGACATGTCCTCAGATACAAGTTACCAAGGCCTCAGGAAGAGCTTTTATACCTTGAAGAAACTGAATAATCTAAATAAAAATTAATGTGATAAAGAAAATTAAAGTGAGTTCATAAGATATTAGTTGAATTTATTATATAGATTACAAGAAGCACATGAAGTTTTATGTCTTCATATTCATGAAGCTATATGCATCATATTGACACATATGGGGGAAATGCAGCTTTTACTCCCTTAATATTCTAGCCGAAGATGGTCTTCTGTCTTTCTGGTTATTCTGGTTTTCTGACTCAATGCTTTTTAGTGTAAGCCCATCTTCATGGTAAGCACTTAGGCTATTAAACAAACAATTGATACCTGAAGCTAATTATAACAATGTCACCATCTCTTATGGGTTGAACTGTGTCCCCTCCCAAATTCATATGCTGTAGTCTTAACCCCCAGTACCTCAAAATGTGACTTTATTTGAAGGTAGGGTCTTCATGGAGGTAATTAAGTGACTATGCAGTCATCAGGATGGGCCTTGACCTGACAAGACTGACGTCCTCATAAGCAGGGGAAAACTGGAGACAGACCCACAGCAGAGAGACAGACCACCATGTGAACATGAGACAGCTACCTGCAGCCCAAGAGGAGAGGCCTGGAGAAGATCCTTCCTTCCCTTGCCTCAGGAGGAATGGAACAAACCTACCAACACCTTGATTTCAGACTTTTAGCTTCAAGATATTCCAGATAATAAATTTCTGTTATTTCAGCCTCCTACCCTGTAGTACTCTGTTACAACTGTAAAAAATGAATATACCATGTATATCATTTTTCTTTCAAATGAAAAGTTAGCTTGTTTGTTTTGCTTGTCAGGGGAGGGTTGTTAGAAGCAGCAGCAGCAGAAACAGCAGCAATTGGCCATTTTCTAATTTTCAGATACAGTGCCTGCACTGAAGATAAATCAACTTTTTCCTGGGAAGGAAGACACCTAAATGGAAGTAAGGTTCAAGGTTCCACCTACATGCAAAAGGAGACCCCTGGCTCAGAGAAAACATGACTTTCCAGGAAAGAAAAACTGGCGAGGTCACAATGCCCAGACTCAGACAGGATGCAGAGGAGAAAGCAAAGTTAAGGAGAAGTGTCCTTGTCAGAAGTCCAAACAATCAAGTTGTACCCTGGGCTCTCTTGTCAGCAGGTGTAAAGTGAAAGGAATGGAAACTGGAACTTTTCTATGTAGCTCAAGGACAGAAGTAACTAGGAAGGAGGATGTGAAGCCCTAGCTAATTCTCTAAAACTTGATGAGAGGTTTGGAGGAATGACACAGATGGTGGCAGACTTCCCCAAGAGCTGTAACTAAATTTTCCCAATTAAAAGTCAATGGAAAACTCTAGAAAGGACCTCCCCTCCTCCTGCAATCATCTTCCTGGTTTTTATCCCTCCTTTATCCTCAAACACTAAAATAAGCAGATGGTGAAAGGAAACCTGATACAATCTATGGCAGGGGTGGGGTTCAGTCACTTTTCTCCACCTCCGGTCTGTGAAATAAACACACACGCTTGGTCACAAATATGGAATAATGATGAGATAAAACTGGAATACTTACTTGGTGAACTGAACCATAGCAAATATTTTTGAGCTGTAAGCCAAAATCTCAAAAAGGACTTCTTTAGCATCTGATAATCATCAGGCATGAAGATTTCCAGAAACAAATCAATAGGGAGAGAAGCTGACAATATTTATATTTCTAAAAGAGAGAAGAGGGAAGAGAGAACTCTTCTGTGGTCACACCAGATGACTGTCTTGGGTCTGATGCTTGTGAAGACCTGAGACCCATGAATAATTAACCTTAAGCCAAGTAACTGATCTTTGGCAGCTCCTAAAAGTTAAGGGTTCAATGGAAACATGTGCTTTTTTTGTGAATTCAGTGTGTAATGACACACCGTTTTCTTAGTCATAATAATTACTCCATATTAGGTCACTTGAAAATTTTCAACTAATCTACTGGGGCTAATTCAGTCTATGACTCCTAAGACTTTGCAAGAATGGGTCAAGCAGAAGATGAATAATAATGAGGGAAAATAGGGCCTAAGTGCAAAGTATAATTTGAAACATATCTGAGAGTCAAAGAAACTAAAAACACCTGCACAAATAATTCTGGGTTTTAAAATGATGTATTTGTATCCGTGGGAAAAAAAGATATGCAAGGATTAAAAAAAAAATGCCTCAGTTCACAAAATTATTTTAATAAACATCTTAATCAAACCTAGTTTATAGGGAAGGTGTTCCAAATACATGAAAACAATCTGAAAATGAGGGGGATTTCATATACAATCATAACTGTGTTCTCCCACAAAAATTGTATTAAAAAAAGACATTTTAAAGCTAATTATGTTGAAGTACAAAACCTAAATTTTGTTTTAATACTTTCAAAAGTATGTATATCTCTTAAAATAAAAAAATAAAACATTCCAAGTAGTATAAAAGTTTATGCTATAGAAAGAATAAGGGATTTCTTTATTGAAATATTCACTATTTTTATACTGATACATTTAGAAGAGCTCTTATGGGGTCTCAGAGCAGATTCTGCCATTCACAAAATCTAAGCGAATGCCTAATAAGTTAGACATTTACAGGAAATCACGGTAGCAATAAATCTACCTCATTATTATTTATAGTTGTGTTTGTGACGAATACAGCATAACAAGGCAGCAAGCCAGTATTTAAGGGCTGAAAGATTTATCCAACCTTAAATATATCAGTCTATGCAGGCCTGGAGTCTGTAATCATTATCGCAGTTTAATCTGTCTTTGCAAAACAAAACTAAAAAATAGACTGTGTGTCTCTGTGACTAATCATTTGTATTTAAAGCCAATCTGAACTGATACAAGGTCCAGAAAAGCAGCACCAAGAACATGGCACTGGAGGACGATGGAATGTGCTCAGAATACCATGTCCTGAAAGTGTCATGCAACCTTCTGCTGAATATTTGGTTCATTCCGTTTTGTCATCCTGATTTGTATTCTGGAAACCCTTAGAAGCTGCAGGATTATTTAGTTACAACCACAACATATGTTGGTGAGCAAAATCTACGCTCCGTGGCAGTTCTTCCCTGTGAACCACAAAGAAAATGGCACATGAAATTTCCAGAGGAGTTACTGATTCCTAAGGCTCAACTTTATGCACAAAGGACACCGGTTGGTACAACAGAGTGACCCATAAAAATTATCGGTGGAAATAGTTTGCAAGTGCCAGCCACACGGCAGAGCTTACAATAGAGTTCGGATGATGGTGTACTCTGAATGAAAGTTGCCATGCTCTGGAATCATCACAATAAAGCAAACTGGCAGTCCTCCCCTTAGCATTTGGTGTTCATCTTAGGAATACTGCCAGGAATGTCAGTGCAGCCAGGGAGAACACATCTTTACAAAAGTGAGGACATTAAAAAGGAAAAACACAGATAGAAGGAAGGGGAGAGACAACGAACTGGGCCGCGTAAGCAGTTTCTAAGGCTGCCTCTCCATTTCCCCGGCCCGGCCATCCAAGCTGCTGTAGCTTTGATGACCAGCACTTACTTGCAGATGTACATAGTTTTGCCTGACCTTGGCAATATCAAAGAATTTATACAGTTAGCAGTTCTTGCACAATCCCTCAAAAAGAACAGCACAAATATTCTGTCCTTTAATGCCAGGCAGCCTTGTTACTCCTATCCACCTATTTCCTGTCTGGAAGTTAACATACCTGCTTAGGTTCTGGTGCTAAAATAAATTATGAGGCCTCCTGCCCCTTTTCCCCTTTCTTTCCCTCCCAACAGACCTCAGGCATATTTTTCTCTTTTCGTTCTTTTTTTTTTTTGATGAAGTTGGGAGGAAAGAGCTAAATGATATGAGAACATAATTATCTTAATAGACTATAAATTTTCACAAGACAGTAAAAGCAAAGGTTTTTAAGAATGGTAGCTTTTCTCAGTTTATGATGGTGATAAATGAAGTTCTCCTATTGATGTCTGTTCATAATACAGAGCCAAAGAGTACAAAGAGTTTATACCAGAATCCTGATATCCTTGATATCTTAATTATCTTAACAATAAATCCAAGATAACCATAATTTATGTATTAAGTACTGTTTAATACACAAACAATTTGAGCAATAATCTTCATAAATTCTGATTAGGGTGCCTAATTACACTTGCTTAACACTTTGTGCTCCCCAATAAATTAAAATTAAAATGCCTATTTATAAAGCAAAAGCCCTAATAAACTGAAAAACCTTCCTAAAAGGGCCTTTAATATGAAACCAGGTGCTATATATATGTACCTGACAATTCACAATAGGATAATTCATGGGCCTACGTCAGACCTGGAGCCTTGTACCACAAGCCTGTCAAACCTCAAAACAGACCAGCATGATCCTGCAGGTGATTCAGACTGTAGTTCCTTTCCAATTAAAAAAAAAGAAAAACAGGACTCAGGCTTCCAAAAAGTGTGTGTCCCTGTGACTTTTGTGGAAGGAAAGGAAAAATTAACACTCCTCCAACTGTACTTTTCTACACTTCCAATTTCTAAAACTCTTCAATCTCAGCATTATGAAGACCATCAAAAAGTACCTAGTGTTTCCCAAATAGCCCTAAAAGTCTTTCCGAATAATACACCATTTCTGAAAGTAAAACTCTAAGATTTTTAACAGCATTTGGAAATGATTTTTAATTCAAGGGCAGGAAGGTAATCTAATTTTAAGACATTTTAAAATAGATCCCACCTACAGTGACTGCTTTTCAATACCAATCATCTATCTATATGCCCTAGCACAAATAAGTGACATACTGACAAAGTCACTTGTTTAACAAGACACCTACTTATGATAAAAAGAAAGCATCTAAAAGATGTTCCTTCAAATTGTTTAATAATCTAACGTATGTTTATTGTTACTATCTACCATGCGGTTCTGCAAATAACTCCAATGAAACCATTTCTATTAAATATCCAGCTTTGTCACAGTAGGGTTTTTTATTCTCCAGTGGTAGCAAAATATGTATGCAGGATAGAGATTAAATCACCAAAGGGAAATTACAGCTTTTCACTCAGCATTCTCGAGTGTTCCTTCAGTGACAGAAGCAAGCTGGCACTTGAAGATTCTTGGTGCCTGTGTAACCGAGACCCCCAAATCCAGGCCATAGCAAGCCCCTCGTTCTACCAAGAGGCAAGGAGATGTGGCTGAAAGGGCCTTTCAGCCAGAAATTTTTCTGTCTTCTTAACATGCTTACATATGTGTTGGCAATATTCATCTAAATTTACATTACGTAGTCTAACAGCTCTCTTCTATCACTTACAACTGTGTTGCCGGCACAGCATCTCACATATATCACCAAGAACACAGAGTCAAAAGGAACTTAGGAAGAAAAACAAGATCCAGCTAATTTATACACACTGTGATGATCCCTAGGAACTAAGTTCTCAAAACTCCATAAAAGAGGAATTCACAGCCAGAGGCACAGGTAGAAAATGGGGTGGGCAGCTGCCTTGAAATGGCATTTTTATAGTAAAATGAGCAACGATGGGCTCTGTACTGTCAATTTCGAGTCACAATATCTTGCTCAAGTAAAACACATCGGTTTTTCTTTCCCTGTAATTTCAACAAACGGCCTGTCATTTTGTGTGGCTTTGCTGCAGCTATTATGCATCCTAAGAAGCTAATTTTTTTTTCTGCTTTGGGTCCTACAATGTTCAACCCTGAGGTGATGACTCAGAGTTGGGGATTCTGGCTCCCTGGGGTTCAGTCTCCTTGTCCCAGAGACAGGATAAACACAGAAGCCTGACATGCAATCAGCCTTGCATACCTTCCCCTTTATCTGCCTCACCTAAGCCAAGAGCCTGGTTCTCAGGGTACCTCTCTCACACCAGGACCCTGAAGCCTGAACTCAGCCGTGACATCAGACGGCCGCCATCCCTTCGGCCCCTCTTACACTGCTAACACACAGCTCTGGGGTGGGCCACCACTTGGCTTCACCCCTTTTTTCTTTCTAAGTGTTTCTTAGCAAAAAAATTCTGCTCTTTTTTAACCAACTTTCTTTTTCTAAACTCCTGCAACCAAAACACTTCCCAACTGGCCCAGACCAAAAGTGGTCCAGTTGCCTAGAAGGGGCTCAGACATGCTTTTGGTGTTTTCAATGCAGTGAGGGGGCAACTGGTGGCTGAAGAGGGATCCTCCTTCGTCTATGCCAGGAAAGCATAAAGAGGCAGCAACAGCCAAGAACACAATCCCCACTGAGCAGCAGGTGAGTGAATTTCAGCTGCTAACCGACTGTGAGGCAGATGCATGGCAGGATGGACACAAGACACAATGGGGGAGCAGTCTTTTTTGAAGAAAAGGACAAACCAAAGCCACAGCTTATTTATGACGATGAGATACCTTCACTTAAAATAGAAAATACAGTATTCCATATATTTGATAAAGTTAAAGTGAAAATTATGTCAGACTCATCTAATCTTCAATATCAGAAAATCCAAATGTCCCTGGCAGAACCACAGATTCCAGGAATAAACATTCCTACTGATACTTCAAACATGGACACTTACAAGCCAGAGAAAAAGCAGCAGCAGTAGCTTGAAAAATAGCTACAGTCAACAAAAAAAACCTACCAAGCTTGGTCCCCTTTAAAAAAAAAGTGAAACAAAACACCTTGAAAGAACACTTCTCAACCTAAGAAGTGTGTGATAGACAATTTGTTACTTTTAAGTCCATTTTAATAATTTTTAAAATTTGCAAAAAAAAAAAAAAGAAGCAATGGGGGAAGTGGCATGCAAAGGAAATGGGCAGCTTTTCAGACTGACCATCACTGTGTGGGGGAGTGAGCTGTCCCTGCCCAGGGGTGACTGATGAGCACAGCTCCTCTCCAGCAGTCTCCTACCCACTGAGAAGGGCTAGAGAAAGGCGAGCCCTCCTAAGCTGAGGACACTTCGGTTTTGAGGAGCAACCTATTCTGACAGATCTGGCTGCCATCTGGTAATGAAAGTCCTTCTGGCACCATATATGAGTGTTTATACGGTGGGAGTCCTAACATGGGAGGGGAGGCGGGACAGTCCCAAACTGCTGGTCAGAATTACACGTTAGCTGTAGTGAAGGCCACATCTCCAAAGGCACTTTAAACGATGCCTCAAAGATAAGACATGCTTTACTAACCTTAGCAGCATCAACCATTCCAGACCAAGAACAATTTTCTCTGTTACAGTCCAAACCCCAAAAGGAAAGAAGGCACCTCAGGCCAGAGGAGTCCCAGTATCTCAGCTTCATGGCTGCAAACACAGATTCTCATTGCTCACTCTTCCCCCAAACCCGCCACCTGCAATCATTTCTGCCGGTGTTCACTCATTCTGTTGCGCAGAAATCCTTTGTGATGAATTTTACATTTGTCTTTCCCCCAATTTGCCAAGAAAGAGTGCAATTAATACAAAGCCTCACTTAAAATTTAAATATTTTAATTATGACATTAAACTGAGCACTTTTCAACTAACAGCAAATATAATAATAATAGACAAGTCTTCAGGATGATAAAACCTTAAAGAAAGAAACTAATTCATTTTAGTATGCTTGAGACCTTGAATTTAAAAGCACTTGTACCTGACGGACGAAACTATTGGAGGTAGTGTCTGAAGAGGTACTCCCATCCGACCCTTTCAGTCTGTGTTTCCTTCTAGCTCCTTTTCCGTATGACTACAAAAAAAGGGGAGAAAGACACATGAGATTATTATTAAACCCTCTCACAGGAATCTAGGCCTAGGTCTAGACAATGTTCAAACCCCAAACCAGCAATAAATTGCCACCGCATGAGCATCACTAGAAAATGCTTAGTAGTGGAATGACAAATACCTATTTTAAAACAGTGTTTGCAGGGAAGAGAGGTTTCTAGACAAAGTGTTTAGAAATGGGTGAATTAAAATAATTTATGCTAGGTTAGCATATCTGTCATCAAGAACCAGAAGCCAATAAAATGAAAGCATTTAAAAGCAACCATTTAAGTCCAGGAGAGATTGGGAAGTCACTTGTCAAACCTCTCAGATAGATGAATGCAATGGACTCGTGCATAACGATGTGCTGTTTCCAGTGGTGCTGAGCATACATTTTTGCTTATTTTCATGTTTTAATCTGTAATCCAATTGGTCCTCATATGTTGGAGAGGTACTTGCAAGAATTGCATATGGTGGCTGGAGAACATTTTGCAAGAGGAATTCTGATTACCTCTGTACCTATATATATGCAGGTCTAGATGGAACACAGATAAAGCATGGTGCCAATTCTTCATATTATTGTGTGGATCCAGCAACTGCTTTCAGAGGTGGTGAAATAGCTAAGTAAGTGGGAGTGAATTATATGAAATTAAGATACAGAGTAAAATTTTCTGGCCCATTCTTAGGTTTGCATGTGATATGAAAATTTTGCTTTTTAACAACTTAGTGATTTTGCCAAGAAGGCAAGAAAAATGTATTATAATAATACAACAGGCATTTGAAATCAGAATGTTTGTCTCAATAATAGGTTTGGGCCAAACACATATGTACAAGTGAACTCACTTTTTCTATTGTATTTACAGTTCACATTCAGAGCAGAGTAAGCTATTCATCAATCTGTGTTTAATTTCAGACCCAGATAGAGTTACTGCAACTATTGAACATTAAGATGGAATTGAAAAGTAGCTCGACACGGAGTTCTACACTTTACTGTACACAGGTTGGAATCCTGCTGTTGCAGGCCTTGAGCAAATTTCCTAAACTAAGTATTAGTCTTCAAATCCTTAAAATGGGGACATTAATACTTATCTAATAGGGTTGTTTTAAGTATTAAACAAAATATTTTATTTACAGCATTTAGTATAAGACCGAACATATGGCAAGGGCTCAAAATAATATTTTAAATAGTAACACCCATATTAGAATTGGGAGGGTGGGGAAAAAAGTGGGCTAAATTGTATAACGTGTTTAGAATTATCAGGCTCACAGAGACTTCATCAGATTATCAGAATTTAGAAATTTACTTATTTTAAATTGCCATGCTCAGGTTTTAAAAATGATACATTGTTACATGTTATATATTTGCATGGTCTTCATTAAAATGGAAGTATCTGATAAATCATAAGATATACACAGCACTTAGGCAAGGTGAAACTCATTGTGTCATCAGTAATTTAGACGCATTTATAATCAGTGAGGGGGTGGTATAATCTTAAAGCAAAACATTTTCTTAAATATGTTTGTTCTCTTCCAAGTATCTAAGGGATTTATATAATACAAATGGGTTTCCATGGCATTTAATTAACACTCAACTTCGTGGAGAGGAAAGACAATGTCGGCTGGGCTTTCATAATGTATCATATGAGGTTCTCCTCTGAACAGCTTACTCTTCTTACTTGTGTAAACATTGTTCAGTAAACTGTCAAAAAATAACATTCTTTCAACAACATTCTTCCTTTTCCAATTATTATGTAAAGGTTTGGACAGAAGTGCCTTCCAAGGCTGAAGAATGCTGAAATTTGAAACTTTCCTTAAAATTAAAAGAAAAAAAATTTACACTATTCCATGTGGAAAAAGACTTATCACCTTGAAAGCATTTTTAAGACCCAAATTGTTTCAAGGAGGGGAGCAAATCTATGTTAAATACACTATCTTCAGGAGATGCATAAATTATCTTTGAGATCAAAGACAAAATATAATCTCACCCCATGTTCATGTATCTTTCCAGTACCCTTTTGAAATGAGTGGAAAGAGCATCTCTGGAATTGTATCACCAGGATTTGCTGTGGGTTTTGAATGATAAATATGTTTTACTATTGAGCTGCTGTGGTGTGGAGACTTTTTCCCAACTACACACACATGCACACCAGGCACTGAGCGAACCACATGAGGTTTAAGACCTTATGTCCCAGTGGAGGCTGCAGTTCTCTGCAAGAAATCAGACACAATTAAAAAGCGTCTAATTTTAGTTGTGTATTAATTTTTCCAGGCCCCCAGGACTACAACACCTAAACATTATGCAGATGTACTTAGCTACCTTTGCAAGTTATACATGTTGGATTATTAGTTTTCAACTGTACTAAGATACAGTCAGCACACTGAAAAAACTATGGCATACTGAATCCCACACAAACTGGGGATAGTTCTGAGAAAATACTTTGTCATTCAATGACTTAAATTTATAAGGGATAATTTATTCAAAGTATTAACTTGTTCACGCCTTAATAGTGCAATAGCAAATCCCTATTCTTTATATAGCATATTTATTAAAAGTCAGATAAATAAATGTTTAATTTCACCTTCAATTCTGCTATTAATTTTAGCAGTAATTTCTCTTCTATAGTCTCCTTTTAAAATTTTTAACTGTAGAGTGACTATGCAATGACTAGTTATTTCTTACAACAGTATCCAAGATCAAGAAAAAAAATTAGAGCATCTTTTGTAAGCTAATAGTTCATTTCAATGTACTATTAAAGATATTAATAAAAACTTGTATTACCATTACAAAGTGGGGTTTCCTTTAATGCAATGCTTATTTAAAATTAAGTCCATCTTGGTGGAGTTACTTGTTTTTTAGAGTTACTCTAGATCCTTGAAAATGATGACTAACATGTTTTATCTGAAGGAATTGGGAGAAAAAAAAAAAGAAGGAAAGGCCAAACCTCCCCAAAATGGAAACAGACAAGGAAGATTAAGTTTTCAAATATTTAGGTAACTAAGTTTGGAAAAGAAGTATAGTTTTCTTAGCTAAGGTGCTACTTCATAGGCAGCCACTTTTATGACCAATGGTTTTTCTAAATATTTTTTAGCAACATTAAATATGTGAACACCCAATACAATCAAAGTGCCCCAGGTTGCAGAAAGTAAAAAGGAGAGAAGAAAACAGGTGTGGCCAGAGTGCAAAGTGTAACCCATAATACTCTCCCTGACACACGCAGACCCCTAAGTCCTTCTTGAACACAGCCTGAAAATCTTAAGAACAGTCTGAAAAGTCACTGATTTCCACTCATTGCCTCTTAGTTTTATGCAGCTTAAAAAGAACACATGATGTCACCATAGCAAAAAGGAAAAAAAGAAAACTGTGCATTTAAATTACTTCTCCTAAAACATAAACCATGCTAAAATTTCAGAAATTAGAAATAGGATTTAAGAAATTTCTATAAATATATAAATAAAAGATACCCAACATTCATCAAATGCTGATATCAGCTTCATGTGAATGTCATCTTTGATACTAAGTAACTTTTAAAATTGGACTGTAGTCTCATTTGCAAATAAATGTTCACATTGAACAGGTAAGTGAAACCCAATTTCTGTATGATTACTTTGAAGTAAACAGTAGTAGTTAATTACAGAAGTTGCCAGTGAACTCCAAGACAGACCTAGTTATGTGAAATGGTGTCATAATTAATCTTGACTGCCTGTAATTGTAAAAGTAAGTTCATGCCATGAACTATTTGTATGATGTAGACATATCCCCTGGTCATGAAACTGAAGACTACCACCACCCTCTACAGGGTTAACACAATTTGCTCAGCTTTTCTGGAAAGCACCAAGGCTACAAACTGTATGGAATTAATTAATCCAATGGCCTTAAATAGGTAGAGTAACAGGTAAACTAAGTCTTTACTTAAAAGGAAAGACAAAAAAAAAAACAACGAGACAAAAACGACAAGGCCAAGTAAACTTCAAATCGCTCAAATAGTCAGATACTCTATTTGGCATTTTAAAACACACTGGAAAATTGTGATTGGCATGTTTTTAAATTTCTCCCATGCAACACCAGAGCAGTTAGCAGTGAAGGTTTTAGCAAAACATGCAACACGGGACCCATGGCCATTATGTCTGGAGGCTACAAAAAACTAAATTATATACCAGATCTAAAAATATTTCTGGAAAATGGTACTGACATGGTTCAAGAGCCACAGGAGAATGGCTGCTGCTCTTTTCAGATGAAGCTCCTTGCTACAGCCATTCAGGATATTGCCATCCAGGCTGTATTACTACAACATGCTTGAAAAGCATCTGGCAAGCTCAGCTGAGGTGGAACCAGCTGGGTTCTGTTGCTAGGAGCAAAACAAACAGGCCCTCTGGTTCCTGTCTGTTCGTTTTCAGGTGTGGCTGGAGGTGCCAGTTACAATCTCTTAGAGCCCTACAGTGCTGAGATACTGCTCTGGTTCCTCATCCATTTGCTCCTCTGCCACCATCCCATCACAGTCCCTTTCACCTGCTTCCCACCCACCTGGCTGCCGTATACTACCCATTCAAATCCACAGAGAATTACGAGTACCATGCTTTAGACTAATGTTGTCCAATAGAAAAATAATACAAGCCACATATGTAACTGAATTTTTCTAGCAGCCACATGAAAAAGGTAAATGGCAATAGGTGAATTAACTATAATAATGTATTTTACCCAATATATCCAGAATATTATCATTACAACAGGTAATCATAAAATTTGTTACTGAAATGTTGTCTATTCTTTATTTCATATTAAGTCTCTGAAATCTGGTGTGCATTTTACATTTACAGCACATCTCAGCTCAGACTAGTCACATTTCAAATGCTCAGAAGCCACATGAGGCTGTGGCTACTACAGTGGACAGTACAGATCTGGAGCTTTGGAGGGAGACTACTAAATGAGTGTATTGACTTTGGAGGTAGACTGTCCAAGTTGGCACTGAAGCTGTTCAACACGTTACCCAAAAAGTGATGCAATTTGCTTAAATCAGAACTTCAAAGAATTTGCAGTTAGAGACCCCCAGGCTTCTCATGGAAGAAATAGATCCATTTTGTTTATGAGAGTGTGCTGAAGCGAAGGGGTTGGAATGTATAAGGGTGCCTCATCCCCAGGCAGGACTGACATACAAAAGGAAAACAGGAAGTCTGTGAATCTACATTTTTTTCTTTGTTCGTACAGAACTTGTAATATAATCCAGAGGTAAAACAGAAAGGATTCTTAAAATCAGTCACTGTTTAGAGCTACTGTGCACAAATGAAAATTTCCTTTCTGAGTAGAATTACTATTAGTATCACCAAAAAAGAGGGATGCTTCTGAGACAGCCCCCTTTCTCAGGCAGTTTTACTGCTGGCCTGGCCTGCCCAGAGAAACTTTGCTAAACTTCACAGTCCTATGATGTCATGATTTATTAGATATAAAATAAACAAGGCAATGTTTCCCTCAAATAATAGATGCGATATGAACACAATCCATGGGAAAATGCTTTCATTTTTGGAAGGTAGTGAAAGTAAGGAGATGGATGTTGATGCAGTTGAATATTTATCTCTTACGTGCATGTAGCACTCATTTCTCCCTTTCTCTTCTCTCCCATGTGTCTATGCAATCACTTGCCCATTCCTGAGGATTTGAGTCTGTAACCTGTCATATTCATTATACCTTTTTTCTCTCTTTAGTTTAGGCCTTACTACCTCTTGTCCAAACTGTTTCATCAATCTCCCTTCTGGCAGTTCCATCTCTGGACTTCTGAGACCCTAAGTTACCTTCCAGAACATTCTCAAGTGACTCTTCCTAATGTGCTGCTATACGGAACCCCTTCCACACTTCTTTATTGTACAGTACACAGCAGGATCCCAAGCCTCCAGGATGTGGCCTCAAACTGCCTCATCAGTCTTATACTTACCTGTGGCCCAATCTGTGCCTTTCCACATTCTTTTCAAACTAGAGATTATCAGTGTACACCATCAGACTTCTGACCTCCAAGACTTTACTTTCTGTGTAGCTCCTGAACATCTCCGTGAAAATTTCTGTTGAAATCTGCACCCTTCAAAGAGCTCTTCAAACACCAGCTCTTCTATGAAGTCCTTACAGATTACTCCACACAGAGTATTTGTGATCTTTACTCTTTGGAAACCATTTAAGATTCAATACTTCTTCAGTTCCATGCCATACCATTGTCATTGTCATACTAGCAGCTACTGGATATAAGTTTTTTGAAGGCAGAAATGGTGTCCTCTCACATCGGATTTATTTCCACATTGCAGCTGCACAATAAATATTTGTTGACTTACATTTAACTATACAAATCTCTAAGTACATTGGCATTTCTTATCTGAACAGTCATGCTTTCTGTCAGCCCTAACTTTCATCTCCAGGAATTCAAGAATTCTGTTTTTATCATGACAATACAAACTTAGTAAAAAAAAAATCCCAGAAGGGAGGTCAAAGAAAAAAAGAGGGTCTAATAGTCCCTTTGCTCTGTCAATGCTCAAGACCTTCATCCTGGAATATTGTTAAGTATCTGAGTACATTTCTCATACTCATCTAACCTGGTGTCTTGATAAAATCAGGAGTCTAGAATTAATGTGACATGTGTTGGTAGGAATTCAGGTCCTCTGGCAGAGGCTAGATGCTGGTAGTTAGATACATGTCCCCTCTCTGGTTGTATATCCGAAACAGCCCCAGGCCAACTAAAATATAGGTTCTTGGTTTCTACAGCCTTTCTTCACCTCAAGCCAAATTATGTTTTAAGTTAGCATAGTTTATTTCCTGGTGGTAAAAGCAAGTTTACCGAAGCTCCACCATTATGCCACTGGTACCACCATTAGGAACACAAATATCTACAGCAGTCCACTTCCACGACACATCAAAACAATAGCAACACATGTGTAACCTTCCTTACTTTAGGAAACAGTACTCTGACATGCTCTCTCTAGCATATGCAAACATAAAATATGTAAACTGCATATGAAAAAATATGTAGTTCTTGCCACAATTTACAGCCCAGCAAATGAAGGTTTGAAATCAACAAGCTAATATCGCTAAGCAAAACGTTGCTTGAGGCATAACCCTGACTTCCTTACTTCCCTCGCCAAGCTGCCCATAGCTAGGATTCTTAAAGTCATTTCCCTGCTAAGATAAAAGTTGAGACACTGCTTACCGCTGAGACCCGGAGGTGCCTGTAATCTACACTTACCTGCCAAAGCCTTACGTAAAAGCCACCTTATCGTTGCCCGTTGCCTACAACTGACACTTCCTATGTCACAACGAGTAGCAAATCGCAAATTTTCTAAAAACCAGAGAGGAAGGTAGTCCTAGAGCTCCCTGAAATGGCTAACATTTTAGGGGAAACGGAATAAATCAAAACTTTCACGTCCCCAACTCGCTGGCTTCTTTAGAGAAAGGAACGAGGGGTCAGGCCAGCCTCGGCACGTGCCGCGAGCGGAGCTCAGCTGTCAGGCGGCGCACCGCCCGGGGCCCAGGAGTTCGGCTGCTCCGGGACCCAGCGGCGGGGCGCCCCGGCCGCGCACCCCCGCTCCCGCCCGGCTCGGGGCCCGCCCGGAGGGGTGCGCGTCTGAGCCGCAGCCGCCGGCAGCGGAGCCCTCCCGCCCTGCCGGACTCACGATCCTGAGCAGGTCCAGTCCGCTCGCCTGGTTCATGGCTCTCCATGCGCCTCTCCCGGGAGGGGGCGCGGAGGGCTTGCCCGCCCGGCCCGGGCAGCCTCGGAAGCCCGGGAGGTTCCCCCGGCCCTGCCACTTGCTTTTCAGAAGCAGAGAAAAATGGAAGCCGCGCAAAAGCCAGGGAACGGCGAAAAGGGGCAGGGTCCCCGCGCCAGGAGAGGAGAGGCGAGGAGGGAGGGAAGCGGCGGTGGAGACCCAGGCCGGAGCGGCGGCAGGGGAGGCACCGGGAGAGGGGAGGTCTGCGCCCGGCGGCTCACAAAGAAAGGAGGCGCCGCGCGCTCGCTACCTGTGCGGCCGCTCCGAGCGCCCCCGCGGGAGCCGCGTTCTCCAGCAGCTCCATCGGGATCTCCTGCGCCACCGCCGCCGCCGCTGTGGGAGGCGACTTGGACATGTCGCTTTGGACCATTGGCGAGAAGTCGGCCCGGGGCAGGCAGCGGGCGCTCCGGCGGTCCCCTCCTCCGCTCCCCGCCCCCGCTCCGGGGGCCGCCGGGGCTGCGCGCCGCGCTCGCCCGCTCAGCGCGCAGGACGCGGCCGGGCCATGTTGAAAGCGAGCGGCGGCGGGGCGGCCGGGCGGCGCGAGCGGAGCGGCGGCGGGGACGGTCCTCGCCGAGAGGGAGGGCGGTCCGGGAGCGCGAGCCCGGGGGAGGCGCGTCGGCGAGCGGGAGTGACAGGCCCCGGGCCGCCGAGAAGTTCCCCGCGGGGGTCCGGCAGGGCCGCCGCGCGGCGCCGGGGCACGCGCGCTGGAAAGTTTTCAAAGGCGCGAGAGCGAGGCCTTGCGCCCGCAGCCGCTGCCTCCCGCGGCCGAGCTCGACTCTCTGAAGCCGACCGCCTCGCGGGAACCTGAGCTGCGGGCGGGGGCGCGCCGCCTGTTCCCGAGACTGGGGCGGCTCGGCTCCTGCAGGGCACGCCTCAATCTGCCCAGGCCTCCCGGCCCCAGAGGATAAGCATCTACAGGGGACGCGCCGCCAGCTGTCCCCGCATTTGCTGATGACAGAAAGAAGGGGTTCCGCTGACCGGAAGATTGCGGTCCCCCTTACTCCCTGAACCTGCCCCTGGCATCGCCTCCCCGGCCCAGATCGACCACTGCCAACCCCTAGCGCCAAGTTTTGTGTTCATGACTCCTGTTTGTCTTCATCTTTGCCAAAGAGCACTTTGCTCACTGAATTGGGCTTTTTCTGTGGAGTTGGCGAAGTCTTAGTATCACGTTTGGGACAAAATAAGCACTTTACCACCCTCAACTTTTGATAAGAGGGTAGTGGCCATAGCAAGAATGTCCACCTAAAGCATTCCATTCAGATATTCCTAATAAGACACATTTTTCTATTAGAAGGAGCCTCTTATTTCAAGAACGTCTTACTACAGCGGAACTCCGTAGAACAAGTTATCCAGGCATTTGTTACAACAGAACTTACACAGTTTTGTGAACTGAAATATACATGCAGAAATTTACTACAATCGGCTTCAAATGTCTTTTCTATTTTGCCATAGGATATTAAGTTATTACGGGACACAGTACTTGTTCTTCTGGCAGAGTTTGAACCTATACACTGCTTTGAGTCAGGCTTAACAAAGAAGTCCTGGTATGGTAAAAATGGTTGTTTTTTATGTTGGAATGTGTTTAAATTTCAGAGATAACATTAAATCTAGTTCTAGATTGGACTATAAACTCTATGTGGGTAGAAGCCATGCTTATTCACCAAGGCACACTCAGAATCTGGAAAACTGCCCTGAGTTCTTTCAATATTCATTCAGTGAAGTATGAATTAAGCTCCTACTGTGTGCCACTGGACAAGCACAGACAAAAAGACCAGGCCTCTTAGAAAATTAATGAATTAAAAGCACTTATAAATCAATTAATACACACCTGTGGAAGGAAGGGAAGGAGGGAGGAAAAAGAAAGGAAAAAAAAGGAAGGAAGGAGTCTAAAATGATTTTTTTTAAAACAAGTTTGCTAAAACTTAGTATTTTTCTATGACATCATGTGATTTCTTACAGTATACTTAATTAGCTGTGCATTCACTTCCAATTACAGCCATTTGAGAAGCAGAATTTTATCTTCCATCAGATTTTTTTAGAGACTACATAATAGCAAAAATAACCTTGAAAATCATTGTAACAATGCTTATACTTAGAGCCAAAGGACACATAAAGTTTAAATTCTCAAATGTGATAAAATATATTCATTTCATATATAATGATACTGAACTTTTTGTCTTATGTTTCTCTTTGCCACTAGACAGTTCCCTGAGGGCAGCCAACTGTGTCTTAATCATTTTAGTATCTCCAGCATGAAGCATAGAGTCTGGCCCTTAGTTGGAGCCTGAAAACATTTGTCACATAAATAAATAAGCAAATAATCTGTGTTCACGTGTCTTAAAACACAGCATGCAACTTGGCAAGTTTTAACATACAAAGACATTTCCCTAATCATGACTCCCATGAAAGCATTATGTTAATGCTTTCTTTATAACCTGTACTAATTTAATTAACAGGTATTGAACAGTAACCCAATACAATGTACCCATTAGGACTCTAGTGTGGCTTGTAAAAGGTTTCACATAAAAAGTAACACAATGGCACCCCTACCTAATAAAGGGAACAAAGTCAGAATAAATACACAAGGAAAGAGGTTGAGAAACTGATCAGGGATGCCTTCTATCATGGCCAGTTTTGTTTTTAACCTATCTTGACCTTCGTAGTATTGAAAAGCCACAGATTTAAGCTAAACTTTAATGAGTAAAGCCTAATTCTTTTAAGTGTTAAAAATAAGGCAGATGCACTCCAGCAATAATGGATGTGCAATCTTCAGCGCCGGCATTCAAATGCAGATGACTAATTTGTTCAAGCTGTATGTAAACTTCAGGGTGCTCATTACTCCTCTTATACATGAATATTCTGGACATCATTAACGCTCTGAAATAAGAACAGGGGCTGGTAAGAAACACTGGCCCAGGAAGCCATGAGTTTAAAAGAATTGTTTTTCTTCCTGGAAAGTGGAAGAAACTGATTACAATTATGTTACTCCTGATGCTTGTACATTTGTGGCTAAGACCTTGGAATTAAGAGCTCTTAAAGACAGATATGAGCCACGTGATTGTTTCATTTTACTTAGTTAATCATTTTTCACCTCATATATGGTTCTGGATTCTGTCATTATTAGCATTTTCATAAGAATATTCCTATATTGGCCACTGGCCTAACTTGGTACGATGCGTTCCACTAAGGCACACATTTGATTCTTGTAAACTGACACTATCAAATGAATGCCCTGAATTGCAGATTGTTGTTTAAAAGCACACAAAGACACAAGAAAATCTAGGCTAGGAGGGTCATGTGCGTGTGTGTGTGTGTGTGTGTGTGTGTGTGTGTGTTCAGTGAAACGTTACAACTGAAATGTGCAAGTGGTCAAGGAAAGCTTAAGTTCACTTAAAAAAAAAGGCTTCATAGAAGTAATAAGATTTCATGAATTCTTAGAAGTACCCGGGAGACAGAGATCTGGAATACCTAATACCGTATAGCACTATTTAGTTTATAAATCATACTCATTTGTTATTTATTTCTCATCCAAACCCTATTATAACTATAACAACTGGTATTTTTGATCACCTACAAGGTGCCAGGCTTTGTGCTAAGAATTTATATACCTCATCTCACCTATGAGGTAGATATTACTAATCCCTGGGTTCATTAGGGTAAGTCCAATAGCTCTAACAAAGAAATCCTAAATATTTAGTCAATCAGAGAATAAGACATATATTCCTTGGATACCGGGGTAGTCGTTCACCATCAAAAGGATCTCTGCTTCATGCTGACATTCAGGAACCAAGTCTTGAGCAACTGTCATCTTCAGCATGTGGCTCCCAAGGTCACCGTGGTTGCTCCCATCTGGGTCAGACAAAAGGAAGAAAAAGAAAGATGAAAGATAGGGGTGGCAGACAGTGCTACCTGCAAGTTTTCATAGGCCGAGCTTGGAAGTCTATTCTGCTTCTATTTATTGGCTAGAACTGTCACATGAAAAACCTACAAGACAAGCTGAGAAATACAGTCCAGTTGCGTGTCTTCGGAAGAAAAAGAGAGTGGATTTCAATGAATATAGAGCCGAGACTGACGTAATCAAGCCTGAATAGCTGACAAGTGTCAAGACGTAAGCACACATCTTTGAAACCCCAACTCTTAAGACTTGCTTTCAGTTCAACACAGTGCCTGCCTAGTGTACATCAAAAAGCCCTGACACACAGGCTAAGACTGGGTTCTGGCTTAGAAAAACAGATTTCCATGTTTCTTTTGCTTGTGTACTGTGGTGGCTACAATAACATACTTATTAGAAGAAATGTTCAGTTCACAAATAGCTATGAATAGCAGAAATGTTACTAAATTCATGCCGGTGTGTGTGTGTGCACCTGCTATAATCCAGGGCAATAAGGATAATAGCATTGAACAAGCTATCCTCCTGTCCTTAGAGAACATTTAATAAGACAGATAAAGTATGGTGAATATAAGTGCAAAATATTACAGGAGGAGATTTAAAAGATCAAGGGAAAAACTGTTCCAGGAGAAAATAACAGACAATAAAAATGAAGGTAAAGAAATTCAGTACAGTTTGAAAGTGAAGTTGAAAGGTGAGGGGTGTTCAGACAACTAATAATGAAAAATTTCCACGTTTTCCTTTGCTCTTGGCTTTATTCTTTTGATAGGAGTGCCCCATTTATAAGCAAAATCTTTGGCTTCTCCTGCTTCTTCTTGTCAAGCCATCTTACCTTTTTATAGGAGGTGGAGGTACACATGCAAACACACACACAGCCACACCCACGTTCCTGTGTCATGGGGCTGTAAAGTAGCGAGGCCGGCTTTCTCAAGAAACCCATCTGAATTCACACAGTCAAAGCAGTAAGAAGCTTCTCTGTAGCTGAGATTTCTAGTTACCTATGCCTCTTTTTTATGGAACCTCTGTTTTTAAGTGGGCCCACTGGTACCTGGAATAAACGGCTCTATGTTTTTCAGTCTCTCTTGCAAGATTCAACTACATTCTGGTGGTGAAGAAGTTCTGGGAAGTATCCGTGAAAGGGAGGGAGAGAAATACTTTGATTCCCCTTCTTCCTTCCTGCTGACCAGATTGTGGATGTATTAGCTAAACCCTGAGTGGACATTTTAGACACAGAAGCCACATGAAAGCCACATGCTTAAGTTGAATGAGCATAAAAAGGCACCTGGGTCACTGATGGCACCAGAAAGCCACCATACCAGCTCTGGATTGCCAGCTTGTACACGTCTTTGAAATGATCGGTGATATTGCTTAAGCTTCTGTTACTTTAGGTTTTTCTGATAAATCATACCAAACCTAACCAAACCTAGTGATCATCTCAGTACTCACACCATTTATTTTCTTTTAAAGTTAACTTTACCTTGGTTTATATGTTGGGGAAAGCTGGTCTCAGAAAGGAGAGTTTCCTCCTGTTCAGTTTTCTGGAAAATTTTGTCCTTAGTTATAAATTCATAAATATTTGGAAGAATTTACTAGTGGGTCTGGAGTTTTCTTTGTGGGAAAGTTTTGACTATTAATTCAATTTCTGTAATTGATATGGAACTGTTCAGGTTATCTATTTCTTCTTGAATCTCGATATTTCATGTTATTCAAAGAATTTGTCCATTTCATCTTAGATTAATGGGCATAAAATGTTATTAGAGTTCTCTTTTTTATCCTTTGAATGTCTATAGGCTCTATGGTGACATTCCCTTTTTTGTTCTTGATATTCATAATTTGTACATTCTTTTTACCTTGATTAGTCATGCTAGGGGTTTATCAATTCCACTGATCTTTTCAACAAGCCAGCTTTGGGTTTCATTGATTTTCTTAATTGTTTAATTTCCTTGTGTCATTGCTTTCACTACTCAAATCCTGCACACTCAGATGTGGGTCCGTCTCCAGCATAACGTGTCCTGTTTCAAAGATGCAGAACATGAGATGGGGGAGTTTTTTTGTGGCTATGAATGGTGTTAGTCAATATAAGCCGATGCTTCAGGCGCGCTACACCCATGCTGAATGCAGAATCCCATGGGCAGGATTTTTGAAATCCTGTATGAATAGGGACAGCATTGGTTCTACATTTGAAGCAGCTATTTATCCAAGTGTGCTAACAGTAACCGCCTTTTATCAAATGCTTAATCTGTACAAGCACTACACTAAGCATCTTACATAGATTATTTCATTTACTCCACATTACAACTCTCAGATGGTAGTATTGCTGTTCCCATTTAATGGAAAAGGAAACTAAGGCTCAGAGAATTAATCTCCTAAAAATCACTCAGGCAGTAAGTGGCTTATGCTTCTAAATTAATAAGACTGAATCTCTGAAGTTCTTGCTCATGGATGGACAGTTACTCCTCCCTGCTTCATGCTTAACCACTCTGTCTTCTGCCTGGAAGGACATACCTGCTACTCCATTCAGCTAACTCCAGTTTATTTTAAACTCTGTTCCAGGAAGCTTATCCTCATAACCCCAGTTCTTTTGCACTTGGTAAATAATACTCAACCTCTGATATCCCTGCTGAGGAAAAAAATTCATTTGGCCTTAAGATATGGAGATAGTAGAGATTAAAAATAAAGTTCCAAGATAAAATCATATTTTTCTTCCAAACACGGATACCTCTATAATTTATCTTTTGCCACCACCTCTCTCACCTCCCTCTTACTTCAGTGTTTCTTTCCTCTCTCCACTGCCTCCTTCATCATGCTTCACAAACTGAAAAGCCACACTTATTAAACACCAGCTCCCTGTTTCCTGCTACTCTTTGGCAGCCACTATTCTACCTTCTGTCTTTATGAATATGATTAGCTACTTCATATAAATCATGCAAATCATATAGTATTTGTTTATTTGTGACTGCCTTATTTCACTTAACATAAAGTCTTCAAGGCTTATCCATGTCATAGCATGTGTCAGCATTTCCTTCCTTTTTAATGCTGAATAATACTCCATGGTGTGCCTACACATTGCGTTTATCCATTCATCCATCAATGGACACTAAGGCTGCTTTTACCTTATGGCTATTGTGAACAATGCTGCTGTGTCTATGGGTGTACAAATACTTGTCCAAGTTCCTGCTTTCAGTTCTTTGTGTATGTATATCCAGAAATGCAGTTGCTGGATCATATGGTAATTCTAGTTTTAATTATTTGGGGAAATGCTATACTGTGTTCCATGGTGGCTGCACCATTTTACCTCCTCCCCAACAGCTCACACATGTTCCAATTTCTCCACATCCTCATAAACATTTATTTTCTGTTTTGTTTTATTTTTACTACTCTCCTAATGGGGGTGGAGTGGTATCTTGTTGTGTTTTTCATTTGCATTTCCATAATGCCATGTGCATATAGAACTAGTGCATTTGTCTAGTCTCTTTGGAGAAATGTCTATTCAAGCCCTTTGCCCATTTTTTAATTGCATTATTTCTTTGCTCTTGTCTTGAGCTATGGCAGTTCCTTATGTATTTTGGATATTAATCCCTTACCAGATAATGATTTACAAATATTTTCTCCCATGCTATGGGTTGCCTTTTTATTGTTGATAGTGTCCTTTGATGGCAAAAGTTTTTAATTTTGATGATGTCCAATTCACCTATTTATTCTTTTATTGCCTGTTGCTAAATTTAATGTCAGGAAGCACTTCCCCTGTGTTTTCTTCTAAGTGTTTTAAAGTTTTAAGTCTTACTTTAGGTCTTTGATCCATTTGGAGTTAATTTTGTGTATGATATGTAAGATAGGAGTCCAACTTTTGTTTTCCCAATTTTCAGTCTGTCTGTTCTTAGATAATTAATTAGAAAATTATATCCATAAGAAATAGCAATAAGAATGTGTTTATTCTGAGATGATATTTAACTGTGCAAAGAATTTTATTCAGAGCAGCCCACTCAGTAAAGCACAGAAAAGGTTCAGGTTTAGCTTCAAAGCTCCATGATACTCTTCCTTAAAAGACTCCTATTTTAACAAATTAAGGAAGTCCTGCTTCCACTCCTCCCTGAAAAAAATCCAAAACCTGGTGCAAATACTAAACATAAAGCTCACTGAGACGGCTTTAGGATTGAAAGGGTTCTCCTTCCAATGGGGAACTAATTTTCAATAGGTATTTCTCTGTGCCAGGCAGTCTGCTCTACATGAACTATCTGTTGTTTATGCTCCCCCAGCACATGGAGGAGGGTGTTACCTCCCTCTTACCGATGAGAAAACTGAGGCATAGGAAAGTTAATCATCCAAGATTCAAGCTGAATACAAACTCAGATTTGGTGCTCAACCAATGCATATCCTGTCTCTAGCTATTTAGTTAATACCTGGTAAAATTCTTGTAAAATTAAGCAAAATATTACTCCCTATTTCAGTAAGACTTGAATAAACACTAGTGTAAAAAATGAAAAGAATTTATCTTTACAATTCAACCTCAATCTTATTACAGATGTGCCCCTAGCATTTGTTATGACTCCTACATCATGTCTATTTTTGACTGTTCCCACATTTCTACTAGCAAGCAGATAAGCAGTACTCTGCCACTCAATCTGTCAGAGTAATATTGTTAAGTTTTCTACGTTTGTACTTGCAGTTAGTGAAATTCTAGTGTTTTTTAGTGGAGTAATGTTCCATGAGCCTAAGGTTCTTGTCTTTATAAAAGGATATGGGAACAATGCTTACTTTTTCCTAAATGTTTAACACCTATTTAGAACAAAACTTTTCCAGCATTTCCCACAATATTTAGTGACATATTTGTGAACCTCCTTTTTTTACTTTAGGCTAGCCCATAATTCTATACTTTATCTCTCTTTTTTATTAAGGTAAAATTCACATAACACAAAATTTAACCATTTTTAAGTGTGCAGTTCAGTGATATTTAGTACATACACAGTTCTGTGTAACCATCACCTCTATTTAGTTCTGAAACATTTTCATTACTCCAAATGGAAACTCTATACCATTACCCAGTAACTTAGCATTTCTGCCTCCTTCCAGCTCTTGGTAGCCACTAATCTACTTTCTTTCTCCACCAATCTGACTATTCTGGATATTTCATACAAGTGGAATCCTATAGTATATGTCCTTTTTTGACTGACTTATTTCACTTAGCATAATATTTTCAAAGTTCAACCATGTTGTAGCACATGTCAGAACTCCATTCCTTTACACAATTGAACAATATTCCACGGCATGTGTACATCACATTTTGTTTACCCATTCATCCACTGCAGACATTTGGGCTCTTTCCACTCTTTGGCTATATAAATAGTGCTGCTGCAAAAGTCATGCACACGTTTTTGTTTGAATACTTCTTTCCAGTTCTTTGGGGGTAGAGAATTCTTTTCAATCCTTTACTTACAGGTGAATTACTGAGTCATACGGTAATTCTATATATAACTTTTTGAGGAACCACCAAAATGTTCTCCACAGTAGCTGCACCACTGTACGTTCCCAACAGCAATGTACAAGGGCTCCAGTTCCCCGCATCCTTACCAACACTTGCTGTTTTCCATTGTTTTGATTGTAGCCATCCGAGTAAACACCAAGGGGTTTCTTCACTGTGGTTTTCATTTACATCTTCCTACTAGTCATGCTTAACACTTTGCACCTGTTTGGGCCACTTATAGACATTCTTTGAAAAAATGTCTATTTAAGTCCTTTGCTCATTTTTAAACAAACCATTTTTCTTTGTGTTGATTTGTAAGAGTTCTTCATACATTTTGGGTATAAGTATTTTTTCCCATTCTGTAGGTTCTTTTCACTTTCTTGATAGTGTTCTTTGATGCACAAAAGTTTTAAATTTTGTAAAGTCCGATTATCTCTTTTATGCTGTTGCTTGTGCTTTTGGTGGTGTGTCTAAGAATCCATTGCCTTAATGCATGTGGCCTTTGTTTATGTGTCCTGTGTTTATAATTTAACATAAAGAAATTATTTATGGTCCATTAAGAAAAGTAAAAATAATTAAGGTGGGTTTACCAAAAAGACTTCAGTGGGCAAAAATGCAAGATATTTTTTTGTATATCTTTTTTAAAAAGTGTATCAAAATAGAATGTGAAATTTTTAAAAAGTTGAAAAGCCATTATCAAAAGCTCTGTTCACCTCTATTAGCCCAGACTTCTCAGGGGACATATTTTGGTACACTAAATTCAGATGAAATCTGAGATTTTTTGAAAAATCTTCCAAAATATCAAATATTTTATTACCTTGAAGACCTACAAAATATCAGGATGAACAATTGTCATGGTAAAGCTAGACTGACTCAAACAAAATTTTGTGTGTTTTGTTATTTTAAATGAAGGTACTGAATTGATTCCCCCACTTCTCACTCTTCTCTGCCTTTTCCAAAATGTAACAGAAAACTGCTTCCAGATAGTCAAGACTTCTAGCTACTGAAAGTTTAAATGACACGTCTAAGGCACAAAATACAACAGGCAGCTCCCCATGTAACCTAGATAGCGTTTTGAAGACAACGTTATTGATACCATTGACACTGTAGTTCAAAAGACTTAAGAACAAGTTCTAGATTTAAATACTAATGACCTATGCTACTTTAATTTCCTTCATTGTTACAAAAAGAAGTTAGAGTAAGTTTTTATTACTTTTAAGGATTCCCCTCAGCTCTGAAATCCTAGGATTTTATGAAAGAGAAATTGAAAGCAAGTGAAGTACTGTTTCATAGTTACCTCTTCCTCCTTCTGTTGTTTGGAGATGCCCTCTTCAAAGGCAACATGAATTTTCTCAAAAATATTCCAGCTTATTCAAGTATCTTTATACTGTATTCCAAATAAAGAAGCAGAGAGAATCTAAAACCCGCATTATCATGATCAATGAGAAAGTATGTGCTGGTAGATTTTGGAACATAAAAGAACAGTTTCTTGAGCCTACTCTTCTCTTACTACACATTGGAATGAGTCAACTCTGCAGCATACTCAGAAGAATTTCGTGCCCTTCTAATAAGCAAGCTTTATGTGAGATTTACTAGCTCTCTGAATCACATATTTAAGGAAAATGCCTCAATCATATTTGATGAAGTACCCAAAAGGACTTTATAATTAGAGCACTAGTAATAACATTTTCTATCAACATGGTACGTTTAATTCAAGTGTTCTAAAACACTTAATAAATTAATGAAGTAAAAAAATATTTTGGCAAGTAGGTTTCATACTGCGCACTGAAGACTTTGGGAAGAATGACAGTGTTGTCAAATAAACTATAATATAAAACAGACCCAAAATGTCATGTTGCAATAATAACATAGAAAATGCCTTTCTTTCATCCTAAAAGATCCCAAAGGGTTTTGTACATGTAAGTGAATATGTTTAAGCACTACCCCTCTAGATAGAACAGATGCGTGTCTTTGATCACAAACATTAACACCACATAACAATTTGGGAAGGGCTGTTTACCTGGCCACAGTGATGGAATCCTCAACCACAGGAAGGTAGGGATAGATCTGGAATACTAAAAGATAGTTTACAAAAATAAGCAGGCAAGGTAAAGCCTAAGCAAAGAAATCTCATATTTCAATGAAATGTATGAACAACTTACACTTTTCACATGTATTACATACTGAATATGTACCAGGCACTATGCAAGCAATTCATACATTAGTTAATTTAATCCTCATGACAATTCTGTAAGATGGGTCCCATTATTGTCCCCATTATTGCCAAGAGGAAAAAGATGCTCAGCAAAATGAAAAATCTTGCCTAAGGCTAAGCAGGTAATCAGTGGCAAATACAGATTATATACACACACACAGGTACAAATATATGTATATAGAGACATATATATCCATATATGTATAGACATGTACACATATATATATACATATATTGATTGGAATATTATCATTTCTAGTGTTAGTGTTAGAGATCTGTCTTGGAATTATCTAACTATGAAATGGACAAACAGTATTTCAACATGGTGAAATTTTGCCATCCAGCAGTGGACATGCATTTTAACTATGAAACAAAGGTAGGGTTTTAGAAAGAAGGAAGAGGATGAAGGGTGGGAGGGAAGGAGAAAGAGTGATCTGTTGAAGTCTTGTTGGATAGAGGCTGACATTTCATCATCCGCATAATGCAGTCTGGTTCTAAACAGGCCAAGAAGTCCAAGTCCTCTCATCTGAATAAAACTACAATTTGCAGAACGGCTCAATGCTTTCAGGGTACTGGCTCTGGTGTCATGCTGGCCCGGGCTTGAATACCTTTAATAAGACGATCCTGCTCTATGGGGCCTTGGAGAAATCCTTTGGCCTCTCTGAAGATCAGGTAAATATTAATCGATCTCCTTCCCTTTCCTATTGAAAGAGAGAGAATGAGCAATGTTCCCCAAGGTTTGGTTAATTTTACTTATATATAGTAGCAGTAAGGAGGCAGTTGGTGGGAAAGAAATTACAGCAAAACTCATATTAGTAATTTTGTTGTTTCCCTTCAATGCCTCTTCCAAAAGCACTAGCTGGTAGCTGTAACCCCTTCACATGCTGAGTTATTTATACAGGGACTGCTAGTTGTTTGTGGTGTGAAGACATGACTTCTTTCTTTGTGCCAAGTGATAACGTGGCTGCCCAAATCTCATTCTCATTCTCTCTCTCATACACACTCAATTCTGAGGAAGGATAAGAGAAGGAGAAAAAACATTCATAAAAAGCAGAGGGCTGATAACACTTAACATTTTTTCCCTACTCCACAGCTACACTACTAAGCCAGACACCAAATAATTACAAAAAGATAACACTCACTATAATTAAATTATTTTCATGGGGGCTCTAGATGCACTACATCAAATCTCACATTTAAATCTTCTTGCTGATGAATAAATTCAACTCTGACATTACTGCAATCAAAACAAAACAAAACAAAAAACCTATGAATATATCCAGAATAAGATTTTGCTACCACATCTCTTGACTTCCTTTACAACAGAAATGCCAGTCTCCTCACTGCCTCAGCAGGAACCTCCCCTGTTCTCTTTCTACTCCTTTGTCTCTCCACCCAATAACATAGGAAACAACATTAATTCCTCCTTTACACTTATCTTTCAAAGCAATTCTATGTTTCTCTTCTCACTGTCATCATCCTAGTCAAAAATACCAAATCTGGATTTCTCACTTGACAATCTGGGAAGTTCTGCAAGGTGGTGGCCCAGAGAACTCTCTCTCCATTTACATCTGAACACTGACAACAGATTCATTTAAGAAACAAGGCACTGTGTCACCAAGTCTCTCCAGAATGTAGAAAACTTTCTGTCAAGTTCTCTCTGCTAGTGCCTTGCTGCTAGGTCAGCCTCTGCTGGTCTCAGGGAGCACTCTATACCCACTTCCTCCCCAGACCCTCAGCCTTCAGTCTTACGTCCCTTCTTCTCTGCTGATTTGGGTCTAGCATTCTACCACACAGTAATCAGACACATATACTGGCTTATGGGCAAATGAATTAGCCCGTTCTTCAGACCATCCAAACAGAAAGCAGACCCCAGACACAGTCACTGACATATCCATGCTTTCACTTTATAAATGTAAATTTGGAGGGACCATAATAGGATGACTTCCAAATGTTTGGGTGGTAAATTCTTTTATTGCTTTAATATATCATTTTTCAGGAAATTTTATAAAAGGATAGCTTGTAAAAGTAAATGTATGTAATTTCAATCTGTTATGACCACAGAAGTTTTGAAGTGCTCATTATTATTTATGATCTCTAGCCCATGAAAATATTTTAATGAAGTGGAAGTTTTCTTTCCATAATACTATCTACTATAATCTGACAGTAAAACTGAAATGAACAAGAAAATCAAAACTGTCAAAAAAGAAAGATTAAACCTTTTGAAGGACATCTGACAGGGTCTCAGATACTTCAAAAATCTGTTACTACCATAGCATTGTCGTAATTCATGATTAAAATTCATGATTCAAAGTCCTTAACACAGATTACTTGCATTTGTATAGCATATGGAACATTAGTTTTTCAAGAGCAAATTTTGAAGGTTATTCAATCCTGCATTGGCCTATTCCAGCCATCTCATATCAATTCTAGAGGCAATTTTTAAAAATTGACTTAATTACCTCAGGTGAATTATACATCTCTTAACTTAACATATATTCTAGTAAAAATTATCCCATGATGACTCTTTTTACCTGGTAATTTTCACGTTTAAATAGACAAAATTACTTAACTTTTCATTTTAAAATCTCCTCAGAAATGATCCCTAACCCTTTTTAAAAAAATTAGAATTGGAACCCAACAGCCCAAAGCAGAGAGCTTTGAAGCAGCACACAAAAGCAGGGTCATTAGGCTGTAACTCCTCCTGTTTCTTTGGTATTACACAACATGATAATGAACTCTAGCCCCAACAAATAGGGATTTCTGAGCAAAGCCAATTAAAAAGAGCTGTTTTAAAATTTGTTATAGGTAATTCCGTTCCATACACTTTGACAAGGTTGGGTTAGCTTTGTGTTCTTACCTTGGTTTAACATAATATTAAAGGGCAAATGAGTCAGAACATGAACGACCAAGTATTACGAGTAATCATTCTTTTAAGTTTTGTGGAACCGGTTTTGAGGGAATGGTGGTTATTGTCAATAATCTTTTACTTAAAAATTAAACTCTTCTTAACATAGTGTGCTGTCATTTCACAAATTACATTGCTATGTTTATTTTGATATGTTGTGGTCAGTAATACATTCTGCAATACTCTTTAAAGAAATGAAATGGTCCCAGGGGGATGTGGGGGTGGGAATTGAGGGTAGAGTTCAAGGACTACAGCACTTCACAGGGTTGCTGTGAAGATTCACTGGAACAACACCCATGAAGGACTAAGATTGCTTTGAACCTAGAACACCCAAAAAAGGGTTTGTTGTCATTATTAGTATTACTATAGTTACTATCACTAGCGGTATGTCTGGCTTTTGTTTTTAGTTCTAGACAGTCTTGAACTAAGTATATTTCTTATTTTTATCTTAATGAATATAATCTGAATCAGTATGTTATTTACTCTATAACATATCACAACATTTCAAATAAAAAATATTAGAGTGGGCAAGAAGACACATAAACACAAAAATATTTCATTTTTAAAGCAATTTTAGTACAATGATTATTTTCTTGATGGAGTTTTTGAATCATGCCCTCCAAACCCACTGAACTCTAAGTTACACTGAGTTTAGTCTTGAATAAGATAATTCTTAGAATGATTATCTTGAGGTAATGTAGTATGCTAAGTAAAAGCCTCAGTGTTGTAACTTTCTTAATCTTTTCACTGACATACATACAGAACATGTATAGGAAAGTACAAATCATGAGTGTATATAGCTTGATGCATTTTCATATAAGGAACACACATTTGTGTAACCAGCACTGAGATTAAAGAAGACCACATTATTAGCATGTTATAAGAATTCCTCAGTACCCCCCCCATGCCTTTCACTAACTATCATCAAAGGAAACCACTACCACATTTCTGAACATGATATAGTCGCTCTCCTATTTTGAATAGACTGTGATACGTACTTTGTTATATGTGCCTTCTTTCACTCAGTGCTGTTTAATGGTTCCTCCAAGTTGTTGTGTGTAACTGTAGTTTGTCCATTCTCATTTCTGTACAGTATTTCATTCTTTGAATATGTAATGATTTATCTGTCCCTTCTGTTGATGGACTTTGGGCTGTTTTGCATCTGGGTTAATCGTGACGAATATGCCTATGAATATTCTTGTGCATGTCTTTTGGTAAACATATGGACATATTTCTCTTGGATGTATAACTAGGAGAGGAATTAACCGAGTCAAAGGATATGATGTTCAGCTTTAGTAGACACTGTCAAACAGTTTTCCAAAGTAGATGTGCCAATATATAATCCTAACAAGAGGGAGAGTTCTAACTGCTTCATATCCTTTCCTACAGTTGGTATCATTCATCTTTTTATTTTTAGCCATTTTAAAGGGTGTACATGTCACATGTCAAGAACAGTAAAGGATCTGAGATTTGTAGCTATACTCAAACTTGTTAGCTTACTCCAACTTCATGGACTTTGGAAGAATACTCAATATTCCTGGGTCAGAGATGAAGGACAGTTTTCTTCACAGCAATTACAGTAACCAGAATATCCCCATTTCTGCATAGGTCACCAGAGCCTCACTTCTCACAGAATGATGCAATGAAAGCATCTGGCACCCAAATGAGTAGTGAGTTGTACTACAAGGGAGGAATCCTGAGTTACGGAACCCAGATCTTTCTGAGTGGGCAGCAAGCAGGCCTGCTTGGCTCCAGAGGGAGACACTCTTATCTTCCAAGGCTGTCACTATACAAATACCTCTGAAAAGGTAGTCTGGAACACAAACCAGTCTCCAAAGCAGAATGTTACCTCTGCTTGCAAGACACGGACAAACTAGAGAGACCTGTGGAGAATTACCTCGGTGGCAGTGGTCGTGTGATGTGATTTTAGTCTGCACTTCACTGATAAATAATGAGTAAGCAATGAAGATGAACATCTTTTCATAGGTGTTGGCAATTTGTATATCCTCTTAAAAACTGCATATTCAGGCCTTTTTGCCTACGTTTCTATGTTGTTGTCTTTCTTCATGTTGTTTATTTATTTGTAGGAATTCTTTATAGATTCCAGATACTAGCAGTTTGTCTGATATATATTTTGCAAATGTCTTCTCTCACTCTGTGCCTTGTCTTTTCATGCTCTTGTCATTGGATAAACAAATTTTAAATTGTAGTATTGACCCAAACATAGACAAATAAAACAATGGAAACACAAAAGAGTTCAGAAACAAATCCATATTCATACAATCATCTGATTTCTGGCAAAGTATAGTAGGGGAAGTATCATCTTTAAAATAAATGATTTGCATCAATTGGATATGTATATGAAAAAATGAATATGGAAAAAAATTAATCTTGGTCTCTACTTCACACCATGACATAAATCAATTTTAGATGGGCTATAGATATGTATATGAAAGGTAAAATAGTAAAACTTTCAGAAGAAAGCATAGAATATCTTTGTGACTTTGTGACATTATTTTTATTGAAAGGATCCCCATACATTAACCATAAAGGACAAATTGATAAGTTTAACTACATTAAAGTTAAAACTTGAAATTATTTAACTGAGTCATAGGTAGGCATAAAGTTTAAAGAAAATTTATTCTTCTTGATAATTTTCTTTCTATATTGTTCCTTCCAAGACCCTTTCCAATACCACAGAAGACTTAGGTTCTAAAAGAATAAAGAAGGTATAAAGAATAAAGAGAATAAAGAAGCAGGTTATGATATCAGAATATAACACCAATAGCCTAGAAGATACAGCGTTACCATAGAGGAAACTTCCTCTACTTTGCTAATAGGAGAGAAAGCCTAGAGATCTAGATAGATTTTAGTTAGTGGATTCAATATTTTTTTCCTGTTACCACAGTGATCAGATAAATAAATACATCTACTAATTTACTGACCTGCTGTCAATGTACTTAATAGATACATATTTTAATTGGATATTTATTTTTTAAAAATCTCACACAAGTTAAGTGGTGCTTATTTTGAGGATGCTCACAACTTGAAAAAGGATTTGAACATTATAATCAAGCCTGCTCTTTATTAGCAGGGATGGGTTTTCCAGGAACTCAATAAAGCTTAAGCTTTAGGACCTACAACTGCCTTGGGTCTTTACCAGGAATCTGGGAGAAGCTCTAGTGGATTAATATTTGTCATTTTATATTCTTTTTCTTATATAAGACACTTAGAATTGTGTAACCTTCAGACCCTATATCTGGGGTCTGCCCTCAGTGGCCAGTTAACACTTTTATTTCCAAACAGCAACGCTTCCCATTTGTGGGTGTTTTCTACCAGCTGGTGTCCTATGATCACATCACTTCTGCTTCCTCATGAGCTTGGTACTCACGCCCAGGATGGCTTCGCTGGCCACTTTTGCCTCGTCATGACTCCAGTTGCTCTCGCATTAGTAATTGTCTAACTCAGTGTTTCCCACTCAACACACAAGAGTAGGATAGGGATGGGCACAGCTTGTCTTTTTGTGCCAGACCCCATCATAAATCACTGACTAAACTCTCCCCGGTGTCAGGTGCCCAGGACAGGGAGGTCCCCTGGGGCACAACACCCCTGTCTGCTGCTTCAGGGGGGGCTCTGCCATCTCTGATTCACACACGGGTGTCAAGAGTTAATTCAGCAGAGAACCTCAGCTTTTGGGTGAAAGTTCAGAGATTGAAATATAGGACATGCAAGCCTCACTGCATAAATTAGATAAGGCTATGGCAAGAATCCATAACTTTTAATATGTAAGAGAAAGTTTAGATCCGTAGAAATTTGGCATCAGTTTGTGTTCTCTGAGCCAATTTCTGGCCTCAGAATCCCTGAATTAGGGAAACCTTAAAATAGTCCCAGACAGCTCTTGCATGGAATCCATGGTTAATCCTCTCCTCTTGACATGGAGCAACCAGGGAGTGATGACAGTTTTTTTCAGAACAGGCAGATTTACAGTGTGCACCATTCATTACTGGGACCAGTGTCACCAAAAATAAAATACATTGATAACTAGCGAGACATACCAATTTTTCTAAATTATTGTTAAGGTAGTTTAGCAGTGGTATAATTTGCTGTATTAGAATTTTAGCCAAAACATTTTTTTTATAATGAAGATACTTAATTACTAGCAAATGTCAGGAAGAGATGTTTAGAATGCCTCTCCACTCCAGGTCTGTTCTCTCCAGTGTTTAGAGTAGGTTATCCAGACATGGAAGAGAAAAAGAAGTAATTTAGCATCACAAAGTACATTCAAGTTTTATAAAGAAAATACAAAGTTTGTCCCACAGAGGAAATCAGTCCCTGCGTGCGTGTGTGGACAGAAAAAAAAAGCGAAAAGGAATTTTGATCTAAACTTCAAGGAATGAGTAGGTAAAGCTGAAAAGCTGGACCGGAAGCCCAGGGAAAGGGAAGAACATTCAAAGATTCAAAGTAGAGAGTTCAGCAGGTAAAAAGCATAATGGTACCAGGTTGTAAGGTATATGGGTGTGAGAGAGGCCAATATATGAAGCGTAGGAATTTACAGCACTGTTGTCTTTATTTACCACTCTTACTCCACAGGATCCGTGCCTTCTATCATCTTTTGTTTCTTCTGCTTATATACTGCACCCTGCGGTACTGACCGGTTAGAACTCTAATTCCTATATTAAAGAAGAATACAGAGACCAAAATTTCCTGTATGAGATAAGATCAGGAAGACGCCCAAAGGAAAAGACCCAGGAAGGAGAAGGAGGCAGGAGGTGATGAGCCAACAGGAGAAAGAAGGAGAAGCTGGGGAGGCTTTGCGCGGGGGCCATGAAGAAATGGAACTTTAGAAAGAAAACATTCTCAGAGTTCTGCCAAGTGCTTTCTTTCTCCATCGGAAAACTTCAGAGAAGAACAACATTGCAGCCAATGCTTTTTAGAGTTGATCTGTGTTGGTTTTCAATAAAATAGACCTCAGCCATCCCGCAAAGAAAGGAGAGTTGATTTATAAGTAGAGATGACAGGTGAGTTGACACAGAAGATGAGGTTCAGAATGACTGAGGGTTTTAAGCTCTAGGTTTTGGGGAGGAGATGATAGTACTGACCTAGAAGAAAGCTCAGGAGGAGCATGTTAGAGCTGAGAGGGGCTTCAAATAATGTGTCCAGATTTTAAAATGTTCAGTTTGAAAATCCTAAGGGACATTCAAGGGAGATGCCCAGTGCGCCACTGGAATACAAATCCAAGGCTCAGGACAGCTGGAAATAGAGATGCTGGTGCCATCATCAGATAAGCAAAAGCTGAAGCCATGGGCGTGGTGTGATCATCCAGGGACAGTGTGGAGAGGGAAACAAGATCCAAGGACAGACTGAAGAGGAGCCAGCAGAGAAAATGGAGCTGGCAAAAAGATAAAGCAGGGTAAAAACCAAAGGATATTCAGAAATATGTTACGGAAACAAAGAGACGTTTCAAGATTATTTTTGTCTCTGCCTCCGTCTACCTCTGCCTTTCTCACATACACACACACACACTCCTTTCTTTTTACAATCAAATGAGGTCCAGAGTCCAAGCTCTAAAGGCTGTGAAAGAACACTCCCCACTTTTGTCAACTTATCCAACACTTTAACTAATTTGTGCTAACCCAGAACTTTAGGGATGACAAAATAACAACATTAAAAACTAACTTTTGTTAAAGGCCAAATGCAGAGATTTATCTCATCTCATCTTCATAACAACTCTACATGGGTTTTTAATTTTCTATTAAATATGCAAAAACTTAGCCTCAAACACTTAAATAATGTCCAAAGGTCAAAGATCTGAGCCAGTGGCCAAGCTGGGACTTAAATCCAAGCAGTCCACCTATCTTGGTCCCTGCTTTGCATATCACCTCAGTGCATTGGTATATTTCGAGCATTCCACTGGATGAGAAGGATTAAGAATCTCACTTAATATATTTTCCTTGTGAGAAAGGTAGAAAATCTAAAACAAAAACTAAAATTCACAGTGATAGAAGAAAGCAATGTTGTTAATTAAGAACAAACCTGTAATAAAAGAGATTTTAGTGTAATAAAAGAGATTTTAGAACATGAGTAGATTATAAAGGGACCACCATCATGTAAATAATCCCAAGTGTTGGAGAATATTTATTTTATTAGAGACATAGAAATATATTTGAAAAGCACTCAAAAAAAGGAAGCCGAACTTCATTCCTGTCCTGTAGATCATTTCTGACCACATGGCTTCCTCTCTTCCCCTTGTTAAACTCCTAATACAAGATAAATGTTCAGTCATTTCGCTTTATCAGATAATGTCAAAGTACCTGCACTTAAGCCTCCACTGCATGTCCAAAAAAGGGTCACATTTCCTGTGTTAACGCTGCTATTCCTGACAGCAGAATCTTCAGATACGCTCTTCACCGGCCCCATGATCTAAGGTCTGTTTTTAGAAGGACATTTTTCAGTTTAAATAAATTAAGAGCAATTTAACTTCAACTGTTTTTCAAGATTCTGAGATTTTTTTCAGCACCCAAACTACACTCTATTTATAAGCTTTTACCCTTCAAGACTACGCTGGGCTGGAGGTATGTGGGTAATCTTAAATATAGGAAATTTGTTACTGAGTATCTTCACCATAATGGGGTGGAACAAACTGGTAGGAAGTCAGTAATTATAAAGTCCTCTATTTCCTGGGTCACAAGATTTCTGAAAAGGGCCGGACTTTTTATGGTGTAGAAAATAGGGTGAGATACATCTCAGTTTCTTGTCAAATATAAACCCACCTAAGAAACAGGTTTATAATTTTATATCTCTTACTCTCTTAACTTCTACCTTTTCCACTTTTTACTTCCTTATAAAACCATAATAAGTAACAAAAACTCACTGATAAAATTCCCAAAAAAGAAAATGGAGATGATGTAGTTATCCACCCTTGGACTCTATCAGCCGAGTATGACTGTGACAGCTTATGATAAGAGGGAAGCTGAGTGACATTTACTCCTTGCCAATTACAATGGGCAGTAGAATGACAGGAGGCACATTTACATTTGCTGGAAGTCAAGAAACTGGGCTCCATTTCTAGCTGTGTTCAATAAGTAATTGTGTGATCTTGGATAAGAAATAGTCCTTGGTCATACAAGGTGCAGAAATAAATTTACTCATTCATTCAACTATTCACTCAACAAACATTCACCTGCTTAAACTAAGGACTTTGCTTGAAGTCAGTGATAAGTTTTGGTTGGTTGCTGGTACATAATCTACCCATGCTTGACTTGTCCACCACAGCGCAAGTGTTGTTTCTCAGTCTTAGCTCTCCTACAATGGCAGATACCCCCAATATCTAACCTCTGTTGCTGAGAAATAGCAAAAGGGGTATTAATACAGCCCAGTATAAACTTTTCTCTAATAATAAAATTAAATGATAAAATGAATACTTTCAACTAAATCACCACAAGTATTTTTTCTAAAGTTGTTTTTTCCCCTCATATTTTTATTTATTTATTTTCCATAGTAGAGACGACAAAAAATGGATGCTGTAAGGAACACACCAGAACATTTTAGAACTCAGAGAATTAAGAGTGTTAAGCAGGCAATTACCCGAACTTCAGAAAAGTGAAATAACCAGCCTCCTGGGATTCTGATCTTACAGCTCCAAACCTGCAAAGCCTAGCCCCCTTTCTCAGTCACCAACTCAGACCTTTGCTTGCCTTCTCCGTCTCAGCCTTTACTTTGACCTCATGTAACCTGTGTTTGGAGATTTACCTCAAAGACCTTTGGGTTAAATTATAGCCATACTTTTGATGTAATTGCAAATGACTGATTCATTATTCTTTAAGCTTTAATCAACCAGACCATATTGTGAATGGGGTTTGTGCGAGCAAGGAATACTGGTAAGAAGGTGCAAAATACCAAATACTTTAGAAATTGGGTTGCTGTTCTAGGTATGTCTTAATAATTCAGAATGTCTCTGTGGACTAAAACACAGGCCTAATCATTCACCATATTTTACTCACATTCCAAATTGCTGGACAGGCATCCTTAAGCATTAATCTTCCAGATAAACAGGGAGCAAGTCTGCACCCAAGGAAACGTGGAGTGTCACAAATCTATGATGTTAAATCTTTGTGTTCGGTGCATCAGGATATGTATGGAGACTGACAGTCATAATCAGGAAGACCACCAACACTGTCATTTCATAAATTTGGGCATTTTCATCTCTTGCTAAAATTACTAATCTGCCAGACCATCCCTCCTGCTAGACCACAAACTTCTTTAGAGCAGGGTCTAGGATTGGTTCGTTGTGATATTCTCAGTGCCCATATTGCCTGGTAAAGAGTAAGTCAACAGGAAGTGCTGCATAAATGGAATTTTTGGAGGAGGGGATAGACTCGTAGATCACATTGGAAAAATTGTCATCAATGGTCAAATCCAGAAGAGGATTCTCAAATTTCCCCTCAACATCTAAAGAGTTTTTTTCTTTATCAGCAAGTACAGGCCAGACCAGCAGAGGGCAGTGTGACAAAATATGGAGGAAGTTCACGGAGGACTTACCTATAAAAGACTCTGGAAAAGCAGGTTGGTGAATGAGGTGCTAGGTTATTGTCGTTTGCCTGGCACAGAACGTGTAAAGTGTACTCACTTTTCTTAAAAAATAGTTTTGACACGTGGTGCCAGGGTTCTTTTGTACAACCAACAGGATGTTCAGGAGAGAATCCCCCAATTTCTGGTTGAATGCCCCAGTCAAGGGGAGGGCATCACTTCTCTAAAGTGACTTGGGTCCCTCAAGACCACAAGATGTATATTCAAATGGCATCACACATTAACATATTGTAATAAGGCTTTTTAACAGAATGCCTTCCCCAGATTCTAAAGAGAGATTCCACCCACGCTTGTGAAAACAGGACCAAAAATAGAAGAAGTTACTCCAAACAATCCTGAATGATTTAGTGTGTTTCTGACATAGGGAAAGACAAAGGGCATTTATTCTCTCCGCCACGAACACCAAAAGGCATGAACATTATTTTTGGCAATGGGGAAGAAAATGCCAATCATTGCTATAGTTCATCCTCAAAACCCTGTATGCCCATTCATCTTCTAGAAAATGTGGAAGTATTTGTCGTTTTTGGAACAAAGTACCAAAGGTCCTTCTTAAAGCAACCATGTACCTTCTTAAAGCAACCATGTAATAATTTCTAATGATAATGCTTTTTAAATTTTTTTACCATCTCATTTTAATAATTATGGAAAAGTTAAAAATCTGGTATGTTGGTGACAATCAATGTACCTTTTAGAGCACTCCTTAACATCCTCAGTATCATAAACATTTATTTCTTACCTACAATCTGTTATGCAATCTGCTGGTCTCATTTGTTCCTGTCTTCAGGAAACTCTGTCTAGTTTCCTAACACCTGGAATGAGAGTGTACAGAAAATAGAAGTTCAGATGATAGAGGCCATGGTTGCCTTTTTCCCTCAAGTTTTCACTGTCCCTGGCACTTAAAAAAAATTGTGCACCTTCAATAAAAAGAACTTATTGACTCTTTGCTAAGGGTCTCACATTGAATAGTGTGTAAAAGGAGCTCAGAACTTGTTCAACCTTAGGAAAAGTCTGCAAATTTGGGGGCTAATAATTAGTAGATAAGGAGTCCAGAGTTGCTTTACCCCAGTATTGAGAATATACTGTGACAGTTAATTTTATGTGTCAACTTGACTGGGGCACATGGTGCCCAGATATTTGATCCAACATTATTCCAAGTGCATGTGGGAGGTTGTTTTTGGATGAGGTTAACATTTTAATCAGTGGACTGAAAAGGAGATTGTGCTCCCTAGCGTGGGTGGGCCTCATCCAATCAGTTGAAGGCTGAAGAGCCCAAAAAAGGCTGATCCTTCCATGAATAGGCGGGCACTCCTCCTGCCTGATTGTCTTTGAGCTAGAACATTGGTTTCTCCTTCCTTCAGACTTGAACTGAAACATCAGCTCTTTTTAAGTCTCAAGCTTGCTGACTTTTGAACTGGAATTGCATCATTGCCTCTCCTGGGTCTCTCACTTGCTAGCTCACCTTGCAGATCTTGGGACTCCCCTGCCTCCACAATCACACGAGACAATTCCTTATGATCTCTCTCTATATGGTGGCTACAGTGTACTTATCTGTATATATAAGCACAGACACTCACACACACACACACCCTATTGGTTCTGTTTCTCTAGAAAACCCTGACTAATACATATACCTAAGCCAAGAAAGAGAGACTAGGCCATTTGCTACCTGCCCAAGAGGGACTCAGCATTCCAGTTTCAGACTGAAAATCATAAAGGCAATGGCCTGGGGAGGGTAGGATGGATTTTTTTTCCCCATAATCACCATAATGAACCTGCTTTAATAATTGAGAATGCCAAGAACCAAAAATCCAAATCAACCTCCAGAGTTCATCAATAAAACATAAAGGAGATTTTTTTCCTCTATTAAAACTAGAAGAATTTGGAATGAAGTCAATCTGGCTTTATTTTATGTTCTTCTAAAAGAGACAAGTCTTTTTTTCTTTTTAAAAAATTCATTCCTGCTTCCGAGAATTTGTAGCTTTTAAAACTTTTTGAAAAATCAAGGTACTCCAGCAATAATTTCAGACACTATAATACTTGCTAACAATTTCTAACCTTGAGAACCACCCAAACACGGAGGCCATAGACAGAGTGATGAGTCCTGGCATTAGAGAGACCTGGATTTTAATCCTGGCTCTATTGTACTGTGTATACGTCAGCAGATTTCTTAACCTCTCTGACCCTCAGTTTCCTCTTCTATAAAATGGGTTTATAATAGTACCTACCTCACAGAATTGTTATAAAAAAGAATTGAAAGGTTGTATACATGTGTTTTGTATAGGAGTGACAAGTGGTATGTATTCAGAAGTGTTAGTGAAGGTAACAGTCTTGTTTGCAAAACAAAGCTTACACATAGTCAAAACTGGACTTTATAAAACAATGTGTCACTATATATGGTATTCCCCAAAGTCTCCTTAACAGCAGAAGTCTCATATCATTTCTCAATGTTACTGTCATTTATTTAGTATCTTTAATTGACAAATTTAGCTTTGTCATAAACAATAATACTTGTGCAAATCACAGATTTAATGTGCTCATTAGGTTTTTTCTAGTTAACACCATACAACAAAAACTATTAAAAGTGTTTGCCCATATATCACTTAGAACCATCTCGTCTCCCCAACATCTCCCATATCACATTTTAGGAATAATGGACTAACAAAGAAGTGGCTGTAAAGACAAACAGCTAAAGATAAACTGCGGAAGGCTTTGTGGAGGAAGTAGATTTGAGCAGGTGCCTGAGGATGTACAAAATCAGAAGACTCATACAAGAAACAGTTGTTAAATGAATGGACTAATCAATGTATCACCAGGTCAATTAGACCTTTGTGTATCAGGGAGGCAGGGTAACAGACACAAACACTTGTTGACATCTTGGCTTAATTTATAGCCCCACAGCTGATCAGAAAGAGAGTAATATATGCAGAAGCTTACATTTCACTCTGTCCTTTCACATGGGATCACTGAAAATTGAAAAAAAAAAACCCATCTACTTATTTACACAAATACTTTCCAGCTCTACCACTCCCTGGATTGTGTCTTGGGCAAGTCACTCTCTGTAAGCCTTTGTTCCCTGGTTGTAAAATGGGGGTAATACTTTGCAGGTTACTGTGAAGGTTACATGAGATGATTTGTGTAGAGTTTTCTTTTTATTGTGCTGTCAAGTTCTCAATAAATGGTGGCTACAATTATTAGTATAGTGATTATCCCAGTATTACTTGTAAGTTTTAACAATTAAGTTCCAAGAAAAATATAGCTGGGGTTCCATGTCTGACAAAGGAAATATTCCTGTTAAATGTATGTATGTACTTGGAGATGAATATAAGAAAACTTGGTCACCTCTCAAAAAAAAAAGGTTAATCTTCACACTCTGACGCATGGATGATATATGGGGTGCTGTTCAGACTCTCTTCTCTAAAGGACCCTGGGCATTTTCAAATGGAAATCTTGCTAGAAAACAATAGATTATGTAATTAAGTGTGATCATATGTGCTCTGTACACTGAGGATTCACTTAGTTATTGTAATAGAAACCCTGTTATTCAAGAATGGAGCAAGGTGTGGTTCTCTAGAACCTCTAAGGAGCCGAGAAACCTGGAAGAAATAAGAGTGACTCAGGTAAGCTCAGGGGACAATTTCTAGTGGACACAAACACCATTTCCACTTGATAACTGTAGTAAAACAGCAATCGTATTTGCAACCTAGTTTTGCTGTTCTTGATTTTCATAAACTGTTGTAAATGTGAAAATTCATTTAAAGGGAATTGATCAGAACTATGAGAGAAAGCCCTTGAAGTCCAAGAAAATCCATATGTACAGATATGGTCTAATAAAGAGTATTTTATTAATATGGGGAAAAAATCTCTTAGTATTTACAGAGCTTCTCTCTCTGAAGAACACAAAATATTTTATTTAAAAAGTGCTTATAATATTCCAGCAAGACAGATTATGAGGACAATATTCTTATTTTGCAAAGGAGGACAATTATGTGATTTTTTTTGCAATCTTTACCTTCCTCCAGAGTTTAATAGTTTGAGAAATATGTTGCCTATAGCAACTGTATAAATCTCGATGATTTAAAGTATTTACCAGCAGGGCATGGACAAAGGACAGTCACCTTGTTAAACAAGCTCAGAGCAAATTTTGTGGACTTTCTTCCAATGCAAGAAAACATCCAGTCTGGAGCTTGGACTCACCCTTTTTGTGAAAGACCTATTCTCAAAGAAATCTTACTTCACATTCTTTTTTCATCTTCCTTCTTTTTAAAACAACCCCAGTCAGCATATTCCCATGACCGCAAACCCCTGCTTTTTTAACAGGTGCATGAATGAATAGTAAATGAAGTAAAATAATACCACTGTTTCAGGGTGTTTACAATGCTGCACAACCTCAGCGGGCTCAGCTTCTTCCCACCCTACCCATGGAGGGAGGTCGGGTGACCTGGCAAGAAGTGTTGAGTTGAAGGATGAGTGGAAGCAAAATACCGAAGGCTCTTGAGTATACCTGACAATCCTTTTAAAATGTGACCTTCTTGTGGACATTCTGGAAATTCTTTTCCTGGCCTTGGCTTTGAGGCCATCATTCTCAGAAATACCAATGTGTTTCCAGACAATGCTGTGAAGAGAAAAGGGCTGCTACCAGGGCCATAGCATTATTCTGTGGAAGTCCAAACCATAGGAAAATATTCAGGGACAAGAAGCTCACGGAGTCACCCTCACTAATTGGGAGGCATTAATCCTGGCCAAAGGAGTCAAATAGATGACCGGTTGTGGTGGTGACAGAGCCTTGAGGCTGTCACCTGCCACAGGCACATTCGGAATGCACTGGAACTGAATCGAAAGCAAATTCCGCACTTCCTCCCCCTTCATTCGTGATTCTGTCACACAGATGCTCGACGGTTAGAATTCCAGCAGCCTGGCACCCTTACCACGGGTTTGGTCAATAATAATGTGGGGGTGGGGTCAGTATTGATCAATCAGGTTTCTCTTATCATTGCAAAGGTCCCAAAGGAGGTTAGAGAACAAAAAACCAAGTCCAGTGCCACTGAGAACCATGTTACCTGTGCCGGGACAGATACAAACCAGTTACAGAAATTCTGTGACAGGAAAACCCAAGCCCCAAATCTTTTTCACTGTTTGAAAAGTTTCCATTTGGAAAGCTCATCTTTCCTTTTCTAAAATCCTTTTGTGAGATCTCAGATGTGGGTCGTTCCCCTGAGCTGCTGTATAGGGGAAGAGTAAATTACAGCGAGCATCCACTCTGTGCCGAGTCCTGTGAAGTATCTGTATCTATCTATCTCAAGTATCTAAGTTAGCACTGTTCTCTCAGCATTTGTTCTGTGAGAATTCTCCAGGGAAGTTAAGAATTCACTGCATTCTGATCAGCATACAGCTGGGAGGAGAAGTCAGAACTGTTTGATCTCACACTTGTTTTTACTTGGACACAGGACACCTCTGATTTTGGTATTTGTGACTGAGACCCTTTGGTAAGGGCACCATAAATTGGGACATTTTTCCTCTTATCTACCCAGAGGCCAACCTTTCCTTCTCTTGCATCTGGACTAGCTTTGAAATTTATCCCTAGTATCTACAGGCCTGTTAGGTGTTTTCCCATAGAAAGACCATTTTTCTACTTAAGTAGTATTCTTTCTCTTTAGGGCAGTCTGTCCAAAACTCTGTCAGCTTTGACAAACAGCATTTTTCTTCTGCTTACATAGCATTTGATGCTTTGAATGTCCTTGCCATTTCCAACACTGAGCACACAGTGAGTCTGCAATAAAATCCTGGTCTTTTACAACTTAGGTAAACAAAACCAGAAGAACTCACACTGAACTCAGAAGCCTTCCTTCCTTATACATTAGGCCCTCAGCTTTCCACATCAAGAGCCAATCTGGCTTAAGACTCCTTCTAAGGCTCATAGAGGGTACATTTTTCTTCCCAAGAACTTTTCATTAATGTGAGGAAAGGCATCCCCTTCTGTCTCAAGCACTTTTCACCGTCCTCCTTCCCACCTGGCCTGCAGGTAGGCGAGGGCTAGACAGGAAACTGGTGGAAAATTTGCAATAATGACAATCAGAAGGCTAAAAACTAATTCAAACACAATGTTTCTTGTTCTTTAGATTCTTGCTGTTGGATGTATTTCTGGAATATAATAAGCTGAACATTCAACCTTCTTATTACTGAAGTTAAACTTTCTATTTTTGTAAAGAAAATGAAATGGGAAAAGATGAATTCACTTACAAGATAATTGAGGCAAATACGGAGTCATTCTTAATAGAAAAGTCAAATCAAGGCCTGGTAAGAAGAGCCCTTAAGAAGCAAAGGCTGTCTTTGCTTCCAGGCTACCTGGGAATGTGCCTTCATTTTGGGGGGGAATTTTGTGTCAGAAGTTCTAATATCGATTGAGGTAGATGGAAGAGGCAACATAAGTCAATGGTGGGGAAGGTCTTTGTACAGATTTTGTAAGTACTGGGATTCTGATTTTGCAATCTGAAGGGCAAATGCCTCCTCTAAAGTCTATGGCTGGTATTTCGCAAGTTCTGGACTAAACTTGGGAAAGAACATACCAAGTGTTCTCCAGGTTTTTGTGAACTTTCTGAAGAAAAAAGAAAATGGGCCCCATATCCTAAGAATCCTCACCTACATTTAAGCATCACAAATAAGCTACAGAGCATTCTTATCTTCAATTTGCCAAAGATAAAAATGTAACAAGGTTGGCCAAGGTCACACAACTAAGAGCCCAGGTTGGGATACAAGTTCCTAGGATTCTAAGCTGTATGTTCTCATTCTATTTCCTATTTTATGCTAGATTTGTTGAAAATAATATAGTCGTCAGAGTATTCAGAAAATCCAGGAAACATGTTACAGGATCTTTAGAGCATAAAAGTGTGGAGAAAAGGAAAAACAAGAATTTACATTCTTATATTTAGTTGATATAAATGATTTACAATTTAGTTTCATTTCACATATTTCAATGACCCGACGTATTCTCTACGGTCACTGTCATACCCCAGTCTGAGCCCTAACCACTCTCTGCCTCAATTACTATAGCAACTTCTCCCTGGGCTCCATGAATCAACACAGATCAACCCTTCATGCCCTACCAACACACACAGGGCCTACCTCAGATTGCTGGGCTGTCCTTCCCCAAGGCACTGGTTTCATCCTCATTCCAACTCCTTCTCATCCTTCCATGCCTAACCTCCAGCTCCCCAGGAAGCCTTCCCAGCCTGGCCCATCCTTCACAGATGCCCCCCTTCTCTGAATTCCCATGGAACCTTGGTCCCGCCTGTGTTGTTCTACTTCCCCAAGTAGAGGATAAGCTCTTTGAAGGGACTGAATTTCAAGATTTGGCATGTACAGCTGTCTACACAGTGGCCAGCACACTGCTGACCTCCAAGTGGGCAATCAATACATGCCAAAGAATTCACTGATCAGCATCAGAATATTAACAGAGGACAAAAAGGTCTTGAAAAGTGAATAAAATCCTTGTGTGTGGCATATATAGAAAGATACAAATAACAGTTTAAAAATTGCCCCCAGTGTTGGTCTGATATAACAACATATGAAAATGATTTTGGAACCACTGACCTAAATTTTCACAAAGTCAGCATAAAACATCTTAATAAATTCCCCTTTATAATATTGCTTCTCAAAACATTTAGTCAGAGTCTCATCAGAATTACCATGTACTCTCCCAGACCCACCATCCTCAAAGTTCCCACCCCCAAGGCATGGGTGGCAACGTGGGACTCTTCAGCTCCATATTCTTCCTGCAAGGACAGAGCCAAATCTAAAGCATAAAAGGTGAACCCCAGGCCCCACCAATTCACTAAGCCTGGATGGTGATGAAAGCAAATCAGTCCCAATATGGTGGACAATGGACGATAAATGAAGTGGGGACCCCTGAACTTGCTTCTCACTGGCTCCATGTGGAGGCTCATCCAAAGTGGTAGATGGGACACTGAAGCAGAACTCGAATGCCTGCTGGATGGAGGCCCATGCCAGGCTGCCTGCGCTCAGGTCTTCTTGGAAGGCCTCAGACAGTTGGTGTTGCCAGTCCAAACAGTCATGGTAAGAAAAGAGCAGGTGAGAACATACATTGCAAACCCACCCAGGCTTAGGTATTGTGAGAGCAGTTCATTTTCCCGGGATTATGGGGGGCCCTTCCTTAGGGCCTGAAACTCAAAGAGATGTTGACATAACCCCTACTGTGCATTCCCATGCGTGGTTGCTGGGGGCAGTCTATGAAATCATACTTACCTTATCCCAGTTGTCTTTACTTTGGAGCTCTCGATATTTTCCCAACATCAGAAGATACCATGTGACCACTCCCAACCTATCCAATTTCTCATCTTGGGTGGCCTAAATGGGCTTTGACTCAAACTGCATCATATTCTATCTCAAGTCATCCCACAAACAGTTCTAAGTGCTCACAGAATTACCAGTTTCTCCATAAATGATCTACCTGAATTTTCCAATCATACAGCCTTTCCCATATTGCTTTAAAATACCATAAACATTTCCTCTCATAGACCCCCAAAGATTATACCTTCTAAAAACTGAATCTCCAATGTTTGCTTATTCATTCATTGAACAAACACTTACTGAGAACTTACAAGGTGTGCTTGGCTCTGAGGAAACCACCCAATACGATAAGGCACCGACACAATACCTGATGAAAGATGCAGCTTTCGCTGCTCTTACAGTCCTTAATCCTCACAATGCACGGAGTTGCTTTGATTTCCTTACCAATTATGACGAAGTAGCTCACAAATTTTAAACCAAACTTCAGTTATAGAAGATCTTTATTGTATCTTGCTTATCTTTAAAAGACAATGGCAAGTTAGGGGAAATCTTCTAAGGTATCCAGTTAAATCTGAGGAAATTTTAGTTGGCTCTTCCTAACGTGATACATTTCAAAACCAGTCATTCAATCTGAAATCTTCATGTGCACCAAGTCAGAATCCTACCATTTGAGGAAAATTATATTATGGGAATTTATATACAGCTGCTCCTTTCTACATAAAACCTTTGTTCTAACTACTCTGTAATTTCTTAAGTGCTTGTTTTGTTAAACCCACCCCTAAAATAAAGCCTGGGTAAAGCTGATGATTAAAGGCAATAGACATGGATAATATGTACAGGGAGACCAACTTGTTCAGACGTATTTAGAGATCAGGTCACTAAACCAACCCCCTACCCCAATCCCGGTCTTTTCTAAAATGATGACGGCCTTTTATCTACTGGACTGGGGCTCTATTCAAATAGGGAGCTTTGCACTTTTGTGCTGGGCACACTTCCCAGGAGTTCACACATCTTCCTCTGGCCCCTGGCCAACAAAGGACAACTCAAGGAGGTCGAACTGTGTTGTTTGAGTGCTCTATGAATTCTGGCTTTGCCTTCTGGGATTGTCCACCATGTGTTCAGCTCTCTTTTCAGCCAGTTGGAGGTATTTCTCTGAGAACAGTTTTGGCGCATGAACCAGAATTCAGGTTCCAATTCTGCCACTTTACCTTCCTTAATAGTTACTAAAAGTTCTAGAGAAACTAACAGCTGGGTTTCCACATTAAATTAAGTGCTGGTGATAAGCTGTCCTGCTCCATGGTTCAACATTTCCTTTACAGAACATACCCTGAAAGCCACGATCATCCACCTCTACATTCTGAGATTGATAAGCAGTCTGCCAAAGGCAGAGGCCCCGCTCACATGCTATGGTACCGGCTTTACAGGAAAATGAAACTTGAAAAAATATTTATGTGAAATGAGAAACTGAGTAATAATATTTGGGGCATATTGCTATAGAAATCTCATTATACTAATGACTTGCCTTTTATGGCACTTTAAAAACATTTCCTCGCACATCAGGGTTTAGCCAGATCTCATGCACTTGAGGCTGCTGTCTTGTCACAGTGTCAGATGGTGTCCCAGAGGAGGCCTGGGTCCCCACAAGATCCTCTCTAGTCAAAAATAGCTTCCTCATGCCATCTAACAATTCAGTTGATAAACAGATTCATCTTTCAAGATGCAAACAGCCCATGTAGAGAATAAATACAGCTAACTTTTTACCCATTGCCCACAGATTTAACATACTCAGCAGAGTCAGTTGCTTTGAAGAAAAGGTTAGGATGGCAGCTGGGAGGGAAGAGAGTGGAATGGGAAGGGGCCTTTGGGTGGGGAATGCCTGGGAGGAGGCTGACCCATGAGGCTTTGGCCCAGCCCAAGGGCAGTATCAGCACCCAACTTCCTCACAGGTGGCCTCTGGGAGTGGGGGAAGGAGGCATTTGGAGGCAGAAGGGGGAGGTGGAGCCATTCCAGGGCAAAGCCTATCTGCCTTGAGGTTTTCCTAGGCCCCGATGGCTGCCATTTTCTGTCTCAGCACCATAGGAAGATGTCCTCATGACTGTTTTCTATAAGCAGAGAAGCTATTCTTTAAGCTTAAGTGACTGATATAGAGCTTCTGAAGTTCACTGAGAAGGTGACATCTGAGCAAAGGTGGGTGAGGGAGTGAGCTCTGTGGCTCCTTGGGGAATGAGCTCTCCAGGCAGGTTGCTCTTTACTAAAGCAGCTCAATGTTCATCTCCAACCATTATTGTGGGTCTTGTAGTGGAAATGGGGTAAATTCTGACTCAGAAATTGATCTGAACAGCCATCTATCATCTGTGTGACTTAAGCCCTTCAAGAATCTTTGCTGTTTATAAGAGGAATAGTAATCTTGGCCTCCTGTGATCACTGACACATTCCTATATCATGACATACCTGAAATGGACACCTAGGATGATTTGCCTGGTAGCCCCTCCTTCCTTCCTACCGCTGCCTGGCCTTGCCTGGCTCCATATAGGACCTACTCTATTAAGAAAAATGTCCCTGTCCCTGGACCCACTTGATTAATCCCAGGGTGGGCACCTGGCCCAGGTGAAACCACCATGCCATCCTCTAGCATTTTGCACTCAAACCAGAATGAATGGTTGATCTTCCTCCAATGGCTGAAATTCTGTGGTGTAAAATAGAAAAGGTGTTAGTTAAGACAAATGAAGCTTCTGCAGATGGGAGCCAAGAAATCTCTTTTGCCTGAATGTTAGAGGTGAATTTTTCTTTTCTTTTCTTTTCTCTCTCTCTTTTTTCTTTCTTTCTTTCTTATTATTAAGGTATCATTGATATACACTCTTACGAAGGTTTCACAAGAAAAACAATGTGGTTGCTACATTCACCCTTATTGTCGAGTACCCCCCATGCCCCATTGCAGTCGCTGTCCATCAGCATAGTTAAGTTGCCACACAGTCACTACTTGTCTTCTCTGTGCTTCAGTCTTCCCCATGACCCCCATACACACCATGTGCATTAATCATAATACCCCTCAATCCCCTTCTCCCTCCCTCCCCACCCAACCTCCCGCACCCCTCTCCTTTGGTAACCACTAGTCGCTTCTTGGAGTCTGTGAGACTGCTGCTGTTTTGTTCCTTCAGTTTTGCTTCATTGTTATATTCTACAAATAAAGGAAATCACCTGGTATTTGTCTTTCCTGTCTGACTTATTTCACTGAGCATAATACCTTCTATCTCCATCCATGTTGTTGCAAATGGTAGGATTTCTTTCTTTCTTATGGCTGAATAGTATTCCTTTGTGTATATGTACCACCTCTTCTTTATCCATTCATCTACTGATGGACACCTAGGTTGTTTCCATATTTTGGCTATTGTAAATAGTGCTGCAATAAACATAGGGGTGCATATGTCCTTCTGAATCTAAGAACTTGTTTTCTTTGTATAAATTTCTGAATTGGAATTCCCAGGTCAAATGGTATTTCTATTTGTACGGAATTTCCATATTGCTTTCCACAATGGTTGAACTAGTTTACATTTCCACCAACAGTGTAGGATGGTTCCCCTTTCTCCGCATCCTCTCCAGCATTTCTGTTCCTAGTCTTTTCGATGTTGGCCATCTTAACTGATGTGAAGTGATGTCTCATTGTAGTTTTAATTTGCATTTCCCTGATAATTAGCAATGTGGAGCATCTTTTCATGTGCCTGTTGGCCATCTGAATTTCTTCTTTGGGGAATAGTCTGTCCATATCCTCTGTCCATTTTTTAATAGGGTTATTTGCCTTTTGGGTGTTGAGGCATGTGAGTTCTTTATATATTTTGGATGTTAACCCCTTGTCAGATATGTCATTTACAAGTATATTCTCCTATACTGTAGGATGCCTTTTTTGTTCTGCTGATGGTGTCCTTTGCTTTTTGGCTTCATGTAGTCCCATTTGTTCATTTTACTTTTGTTTTCCTTGCTCAAGGAGATGCATTCAGGAAAAAGTTGCTCATATGTATATTCAAGAGATTTTTGTCTATGTTTTCTTCTAAGAGTTTTATGGTTTCATGACTTACATTCAGGTCTTTGATCCATTTCGAGTTTACTTTTGTGTATGGGTTAAACAATAATCCAGTTTCATTCTCTTGCATGTAGCTGTCCAGTTTTGCCAATACCAGCTGTTGAAGAGGCTGTCCTTTCCCCATTATATGTCCATGGCTCCTTTATCATATATTAATTGACCAAATATGGTTGAGTTCATATCAGAGCTCTCTAGTCTGTTCCATTGATCTATGGGTCTGTTCTTGTGCCAGTACCAAATGTCTTGATTACTGTGGCTTTGTAGTAGAGCTTGAAGTTAGGGAGCATAATCCCCCAGCTTTATTCTTCCTTCTCAGGATCGCTTTGGCTATTTGGGGTCTTCTGTGTTTCCATATAAATTTTAGAAAGATTTTCTCTAGTTTGTTGAAGAATGCTGTTGGTGTTTTGATAGGAATTGCATTGAATCTGTAGATTGCTTTAGGCAGGACTGCCATTTTGACAATATTAATTCTTCCTATCCATGACCATGGGATGTGTTTCCTTTTATTGATATCTTCTTTAATTTCTCTCATGAGTGTCTTGTATAGGGTATAGGTCTTTCATCTCCTTGGCTAGGTTTATTCCAAGGTATTTTATTCTTTCTGATATAATTGTGAATGGAATTATTTTCCTGATTTCTCTTTCTGCTAGTTCATCGTTAGTGTATAGAAATGCAAGAGATTTCTGTGTATTAATTTTGCATCCTGCAACTTTGCTGAATTCAGATATTAGATGCAGTAGTTTTGGAGTGGACTCTTAAGGGTTTCTTATGTACAATATCATGTCATCTGCAAACAAGGACAGTTTAACGTCTTCCTTGACAATTTGGATGCCTTTTATTTCTTTGTGTTGTCTGATTGCTGTGGCTCAGACCTCCAAAACTATGGTGACTAAAAGTGGGCAGAGTGAGAGGTGAATTTCTTAAAAGTGTCAGCAGACGCAGTGTGTGACTCTTACTAGCAGTGTACCCAACACAGATCACAGGTTTCATAACTGCTTTTACTTTTTCAAGGCTTGTTACGCAGGACAGAACCTAGGAGTCAAAAGTAATCTGCACGATGTATCAGACACTAGTCTGGGGTGTATGTGTGTGTGTGTGTGTGTGTGTGTGTGTGTGTGTGTGTGCATTGTGCTTGAGACAGAGACAGAGACAGAGATAGATGGAAGAGGACGGTTAGGAAGGCAACCGAAGTGAGAGGGAAAAATATGAGAAAAATAAATGAGAAGGATATTCCAGCTGCAGGATAAACAAGTCAGGAATGCCCCCAAAGAAGCAGAACATGCTTCCTGTCTCTACCCTCTACTTCAAGCCAAAGTTGGAAGAGCTCCTGGGGAGGGAAAATGAAAGCATCAGATATCTCACAACCAGAAGGAACTGCGAGAAGAAACATGGTCATCCGGGGCTGAAAGAGCTGCAAGGAGTCAGAAAACGGAGGAGGAGGGTGGCTGTTCTGCTGAAAAGTGTACCTTATAATTCACAAAAAACTTAGTCACCAGACTCTGAGAACAGATAACAAGAGTGGGAGGCAGGACTGAGGAGCAGCAGTGGGGAACATTTAATTAAGTCCTGAAGGAAAGCATTGATCTCAAAGCTCCTGACAAACTCACAGCCTTACGGGACCTTCAGAAAACTAAAAAACCAACTAATGGGATAAAGCAAATAGATCCATGTGCTTTCTCACACTGCAGATATAACAAACAGCCACTGATCGAGGGGAGACAATTCAAAAATCATCTACCACTGGGCATGATTGTATTTAATCCTTGAAAGCTCTGTAAAAAAGGGCTCAATTTTGAAAATCACCATTTTGTGTCTAAAGGTCCCCTTTAAAAAACTTGTGGCACTCACATGTCGAATTTACCGAGTATCATAATTCTTCCAAGTGGTAAAGACACCTCAAGACAAATGCTGGGCATAGAAGCCACAGGGCATAAATATGCAAAGAAGTAAAAAGCTAACCTTTTCAAACAATAAGGCTTCTCTCTCACTTACCAACTTAACATTTCCCTGTATGGCCCCGGAAGATGACTGGTTAGCCAGAGACGGGTAAGATTCCTCAAGGGAGGAACAACCTAAGACAGGCACAGTCGCAGGGGGCCATCAGGTGAGACAATGGGGATCAGCAGAGGTGAGGCTTAGAACCTCCCCCCTCATGTTCTGAGAGAAATCTTCTGCATCCGTGGATGTTTATTGCCCTTGTCTAGCTCGGATTAACACATAGTCTACAGGCACACACCTGATCATCTACATTTGCTCTCTTACAACACTAAACTCTGTTTTCTACCTTTATCTCGTATCTACCTACCACTTCAGCATTTTATTAAAAATAATAATAATAAAGAGAGAAATGTGGTATCCACATATAAATCAAGTTTAAAAATCAAATGAATATTCATATTTGAACTGACTGTGTATAGTTCATAATGCATGAACAAAACCGAAAGCTTCTGTGATGACTGCCCTTGTAATGTTCACCATGTAACTTATTCACTATGTAAGAATTTGTACTCCATGTAAGAATTTGTTCGTTATGCATCAGAAGATTGGAGACTGACGAAAATTAGGCTTGGGGTGGATTAATGATTGTGCATTGAGTATTGACCCCCCTATACAGAAATTTATTGTGGTTAACAACTATTTGATCAATAAATATGAGAGATGCCCTCACAAAATATATATATATATATATATATATATATATATATATATATATATAAACACACTTCCAATTGTAAAATAAATAAGTAACCGGGATGTAATGTATAGCATAAGGAATATAGTCAAAATATTATAACAACTTGGTATGGTGATAGCTGGTATCTAGAATTATCATGTATATAAATGTTGAATCACTGTGTTGTACACCTGAAACTAATGTAATGTAATACTGTGTGTCAACTACAATATTTTAAAGTTGTTTGTAAGGAAAGTTAAACTCCCCAAGAAGGTGTCAGCAAACCCCTCTAGACCTGTAGAGCCCAGTTTTAGGTTTGGGGAGCTATTTCTTGTCTTTGAGTCTGAGAGGCAATGTGGGCAGATTTACGTAGCTTTATGCAGGGTGAATAGTTGGGTGACGGGTGACTGCAGGGCAGCCCCTTTCAGCAGCACTGCATAGCTGAGGCAGGAGCGGAGAGGGCTAAAAGCCTGGAAGGAAAGAGAAGGTGAGTGGGAGGGGAGGGGAAAGTGAGGGGAAGGAAAGGGGAGGCAGGGGAAAGGGAGAAGGCAGGCAGGTTCTGGGCTCCTCACACGGGGCTTCCCAGAAGTGAAAGACTGAGAGAGGAGTAACCAGTGTTCCTAAGTGTAAGCCACATAACACATATATATTAGGTTTCAAGGATCCTAATAGGAACTATGCAAGGTCACAAGTTGCTGTGTACAGCTGATTAAAGGAAACCCTCTAGACTGAACACAGTCCCGCTTCAAGTGGGATTTGTCAGCAGCAGCCTTGAGCCCTCTTCTCAACTCCGCCAGTGGGAACTGCAGCCACCATTCTCCAGGCATCTGTTTCCTGGGTCTGTCAAATGGCAGGTGGGCAGGAGAGTGGACTAGATGCTCCAACAGAATCAGAGCAGCCAGACAGAAACATCCAGGAAAAAAAGAAAAAAAGGTGCCAAACAAAAATTAATTCTGGAAATGCTTTTGTAAATTGTAGAAGCTAAAATGAACTCAGCCTTTGAAAGAGAAAAAGAGGTAGTCAGAGATAAGATTTTGAAAACTAATTTCAAATCATTACTCTGTTCTCTGCAAACAGGAGTGAGCAAGCTCGGCTTTCAGAGTAAATGGCCATTTGCAGCTGTCATCGCCCAACAGGGCCACCTGCGCATTCGCCCCATTGCCCACACACACTCTTGTATGTTCAAAGACACCAAAAGAATTTTCACACAACAGAATCTTTCTTCTGGCATTAGCAGCAGTTGAGTCAGATTGTGATTAAAGATCAACACATTTATATTATTGTCACACTGAGGCTTGATTTTTCTACTGGTACAGAGTATTCTAAAAAAGAATGGAAAATTACCCCTGTTTACTTCAAAGTGCCATGGTGATTTCCTCGAAATATGTAACTCTTCAGTGTTGCTCAGGGTAACGGACTTAATTCAAAGACATCCTGCCTGTGATTGACAGCTTAAGAAAGGTAAAGTTTATTTGCGATAGATTTGAGATTGGATTATAATAGATATGCAGAAAGATATCAAGCAGCTAGGAAAACAACAGATTTCAGATATGTTTAGCTAGTTATGAAAAGCCTATTACATAAGTTTGAGTTCTTGTGAGAATTTGCATGCAAGTTATTGGGAAAACTAAGAAAAAGATTAACTGGAGGCATAGAAATAACTAAACAAATCTTAAATAACTAAAAAATAACTAAACTAAAATAACTAAACAAAAAAAAAACACCACATAAAATTCAGTCCAAAACATTTTATCAAAAGGCTTTCCAGACTAGATTAGAAATAAATCAGACACAGGTATTTGGTATATACATTAGTGTAAAGGACATTCCGAAGGAGACTTTGGAGATTCTACTGAATCTCCCAAAACCCAAATTCTCTCTCTCTATGTATTTACATGATATATTACTGGATGTAAGTATAATTAATATCATTTTTTGGGTTTATTTTCCTTTTGAAGAAAATAAGCAATTAGCAAAACTTTCAAAGACATGCATTTTCTCCCAAAATGACATCTCAAAATGAACTGTCGATTGAACACACCTTCCAGTGCATTCTAATTTGCCAGCTAAGTCTGCTGTTTGACAGTAGTCATTACTGAGTCACAGAGTGACGGATTTGAGGGACTCAGAGCTTGTCAGAAGCCATGGAAAGTAACTTCAACATTCCTATTTTTCAGTATTGTGTTCTGTTTTTCTCTGATAATGTATCCTATTGTATTCTTTTTATATCAGGTACTTACATTTCAACACATACAGCACTGCATTTCATTTAATTTTCTTCCATTTCTGTCTCCTACTTGCTTGAAAGTCTTAAAGAGCAAAGAATATGCCTCACCTCTCTATTTTTAGCTACTGGCCAGGAGCCTGGCACACTGGTAGCCCTCAATAAAAATGTATTGAATGAATGAGTAAGTGCTTTCTTCAATTTTTGCTTTATACATTTGAACCTAATATGGTTTTAGAAAGCCATTGAAGGGGATTAAAATATGACACCTCAAAATATGCCCTTTTTTTGGGAGAAAGATTATTTTGAGCTGAAGACAATTCAGAATCAACAGATGCAGGAAGAGTTTTCCGCCCTTCGCTTCTCTGCCTAAAAAACACAGGCATACATTTCCCGTGGTGGAAGTGTCCCCTCTCTCTTCACTGCCCTGCCCCATACCAGCAAAAGAAGAGCAACTTGTTTCATCAGAGACACGGGAGTCAACACAGAGATGGATCTGCATAAACAGGCTTGACTAAAATAAGCCTTACCTTTCTCTAGTTCTCCAATATACTTCCTAGTTACCGCTCCACAACTTATCATCTCTTGAAGCCCAGCCTTCCCCCACCGTTTTTAGTTGTTAGAAAGATATATAAGCCCCGGAGTCTAACTACTTCTTTAAACTTCACTTCTTTTCTGTGAACGCCCCTGCATGTTCATATTAATAAAAATTTTGTGCCTTTTGTCCTGTTAATTTGCAGGTTGTAAATTTAATTTGCAGGCCCCAAGGCACTCAGTGTTAGGGGGTTGAAGTAAAGAGTCTCCTCCCTGATCATTATATTTATTCCCATTTTTCTTTATATCCGTCATGGAAGTCTCTGTTCTTGCTATATTCACTTTATTTCTTATCCCTTCCTTCTTCTTTTTAACATTTTAAAGTATAAAGGTACCAAAGTAAAAATAAATTCGACAAAGTCAAAGTAACAAACTTTTACCTTGACCACATGAAACTCTTTTTAAAGACTTTTCCTTCCTGTTAATAACTTAACCCAAAAAATAAACACAAAAAGTTTCCAGTTTTCAGTTGCTGCCTTTAATATGTACTCCATTTTCTATATTCTGGGACTGGAAGCACATTTTCACCCTTAAATGACTTTTGCCTGTTACTCTGTCAGTTTTCACTATCTTCCAGAATCTCTGATTATAGATTTGGCAAAGCAGTTTTCTTCCTCCCAAAACCTACTCCAAACTCTCATTTTGGTTCAGGTAAAGACTCTTTCACCAAACTGAGGGAGGGCAGAGACATGGGACAAGCAACATGATTAATTTTCCAAAAAAGCCAAGATATAAATGGCATAGTAAGTACTGCAGAGACTCCAACTTAAGATTTCATTTTAAAAAGCCAAGAGTTAAAAAATATGATTCCTAATATATTTTTTAGTAATCAGCCTACCTACCTTAGGGAAGAACAAGTAAGTCTAAATGACATGTCCCCACTGCTTGAGGGTAACCACTATCTTGGACAGGAACAGGATCAATAAATTCTTTATGTTAAGTTTATCTTACAGAATTATCTGGAGGACTGACTATGGATGAGGGCACAGTGTCCTTGACTGGAGAGACATCATGAGACCACAAGTCAAGCCTATGCCCAACAACCCCCTCTCTGCCCTTTGTCCCATTCTTAGAAGCCTTAAAAGACAGAATCCCCAGGCTTTCAGCATACCTCCTCTCTTAGGACGCCTGCACTTTCCTTTAAGTACTTTTAAATAAAGCTTTCTCACTGCTCAAATTATTGTGTTTTGTCTCTTTGCCAGTTCATTCTGTTTCAAGTCTTCACTCTGTCTCCACTTTACTCCTGATAAGTAGCGAGGGGCTGCTCAGAGGTCAGATTTAGGCACCCAAGTTCCGCTCGTCTGGTGATCTGGACGGCACTGCAGCTGGGCAATCTGCTTTTAGCCACCTGCCTGCAAGTTTCCTTTCTTTGGGAAATTCTCAGGACATATTCTCACTCCATCTCATGCTCCCCCAAATCCTGGAGTGGTAGGGGATAGTCCCCACACTGTGCAGATCCAAGCAGACACAGGATGCCAGGTGACCCTGGCTCCAGCAGTTGGCAAGGGAGCATGCCCTAGGCCGAGTTGGAGTTCAACAAACTTCCCCTCCTTCTCTCTGCATCTCCCTGCTCTCAGCCACCTGCAAGGCAGCTGCCATTCCCTGCTACTCTAGCTTTAATGAATTCCTTCTTTACCTACACTCGTCAAACCTGTCCATGAATTCTTTCTCATCCAGAGTCTAGAGCTCACCCCGTCCAGGCTGAGGTTTCTCCTAGAGCTTCACCTACTGTGCAGGGAGGGAACCCCAGATGCAGCTGCCCAGCAACAAAGCTTCAGTCTGGCTGCTCTGAACAGTCTTCTCAACCAGGCCTCAAACTGTGTACTGCTGTGCCCATCTTTGCCTTGCCCTATTTTAATATATATCCTCCCTCTCAGATTAGAGAAATCTCCCCACACTCTGTATCTGATCACTTTGATATATGATCGAATTCCTCATACCCTGGCAACCTCCAGGTGACATCTGATCAACCGGCCTGCCTTCAGCATGAGTCTTGTCAAGTTGCTTTAGCCAGAACCTCCTGTATCGCTGATACACTGTTTCCTCTCAGTGATGTTCCATCCGCTGCCCTCAGCCTGCTCCCTGGCTATAAATCTCCATTTGTTCATGCTGTCTTCAGGCTTGAGCCCAGTTCCATGCTGAGGTCTCTCCTCTCCTATCTCAGTAGTTACAGAGTACAACCTGTTGTTACCACTTTACTGTCAGGCTCTGATTTTCTTTAACAAGATGTCCAGGGACCAGTATCTCAAAAAGGATCACTAGCAGAGGAGCTTCCTTGCATTTGTCACTGGCTTTGCTCTCCTAGAATACTATCTTCAAAGAGTTAAAAACATGACTGTCAGATTCCTCTCCATCCATCTGGTAAGAATCACCATCTAGACCATAAAACTAAATCTCTCAGCATTACTGCAATGGATGGGAAATGACTTAGTGGCCTTGCATGAATAGAATCAAAAGCAAACATACACATATTCAAAAAACAAAAACAGCAAACAAAGAACCTAAAGATATCAAGAGTCAGCAAAGTTAAAGTTCTACTGCTTTTGTTATTCACTCTGTTTTTCTTTCTGCCAAGAAAAGGCAATCCTTGGCTTAAATAGCCCAGGATGTCCACCTTTTCAAGCAGTGCAGGCTTCTAGGTGAGTCCACCTGAGCATTGCACTGGAGCCTCCAAAATCCCTGTTTAATTTTTTTAATGTTAAAAACATACATCTCATGCATATATCAAAAATGAATATCTGTCCAACCTTTTAACCAACTCAATAATTAATGAAGGAACCAGTAAGATACTAAGATAAGATAAAAAAAGACTGAAGAATAAGGATATATAGTCATTTAAGGACATGAAATAAATGTGTTAATAGATGCAAAAAATGGGTTAATATCTTGTGGGGCAATAAAATTAATGTTTGAGATTATCTTTTATACTAGGAGGAAATGAATTGTTTCTCTAGTGGAACAAACACTTTTGCAGGTTTGCATTATTTGTATTGTCATTGGTAAGAATCATTTGCACTGCTACCCGTTTCCTGCACGGTAACTTCTTCCCTTACAGAGATGTAAAATTACCCAGATAATAAAAAGTCAATCAAAGGTGCACAGCCCTACAGAACCAGATAATCTCCAAAGGGGTTGCTAGACCTTTAAGGAAAGGACAGTCAATCTCTTGTCCTCATTTCCAAGTCTTGGACATTTTCTCCTGTTATCTTCCTGGAATTTTATTTATCTTCCCTCCCTTCCTCTCTCCATTCTTTCTTTCCTTCTTTCCTCCTCCGATATTTATTGACCACTCTGTGTTCTAGCTCAGCATTGACAATTAGAACTTTCTGTGATGATGGAAGTGTTCTATGTCCACACTCTCCAGCATGGCAGCCACTATCCACATGGGGCTATTGAACAGTTGAACTGTAGCTAGTATGACTAAGGCATTGTTAATTTGACTTAATTTTGACTAACTTAAATCTAAGTAGCCACATGTGGTACTGGGGACTGTAATGGAAGGCCCAGTTCCAGATACTGTGTGGGATTCATCAATATGGGAGACATTATACCCCCAGTTCCCATCCTGTTTTCCCCTGTAAGGTTTATACATTCATAGAGAAGTTAAGGCATGTATGAAAATCAGTGCCTACAAAGGCAGCAGCAGCTGAGCACTATGAAGTGCTCTGTCAATTCCAAGGGCAGATGACATCTAGCTGGGCTGATCTGTAAAGGCTTTAGACACTGTTGAATAAAACTCAGACTTGCCACGATGCCAGAGAAAGACAACGCAGGAGGAGAGAACACCACGGCAAAAGTAAGGGGGTAGGTGACTACAGTGTGTGTTTTAGGGATTACAGAGTTGTCCTGCAGGCCAGGGAGAAAGCTGAAGGAGGCAAGCTGTGAAATCTCAAGTATTTTAGAAAGGAAAGTCGCTTAGAAACAGACTGTGAAGTCCTTTGAAAATTACTGATGATTTTAGGACTTTTTCCTATAAAGTTTATGGAAAATCACTGAACAGTTCACACTAGGGATGATGTGACCAGATCTCTATTTTTAAAATTCTCCATAAAGACAATGTGGAAGATGGGCTGGAAGGCAGTAGCCACCAATGTTCAGGATACCTACTGGAAGTCTGCTAAAATCATCAGTGTAAGAGGTAATGGGTTAGAATGGTGATAACCAGTAAGATAGGGTACCTCCATTTGACATTGCTATATAGCCTAGGACTGGGTTTAACTTGTTATTAATGTAAATTACAGAGTGCATGTATATGTGTATATGTGATTAGGGATGAACCTAGACATGGCAGTCCAGACTCTGACCATAAGTAAGGGAAACAACTATTTTAAATTCTAAACCCAGCTCTGGGACTCTCTATATGATTGCAAGACCAGGCCTTAAACAACATGCACAGGGTCAACCTGAACAGAACTGTGAAATGCTAAATTTTTAGAAGCATTCAGCATTCCTTTTCCCTATTTACCCAGCATAACCAACATGTATTTATTTATTGATAATTCATATATACCTGGTCGTTCATTAGGATCTTTATATATTAGTTTTCTATGACTGCCGTAACAACACAAATTTATTACATTAAAGTGAAGGTTAGAAATCTAACACACCATTCTCACAGGGCTGAGACCAAGGGCTGTGTTCTCTCTTGGAAGCTCTTGGGGACAATTCATTTCCTTGCTTTTTCCAGCTTCTAGAAGCTGCCAGTATTCCTTAGCTCATTGACACTTCATCCATTTAGAAGAGAGTAATGGTGGGTAGTTTTTGCATTACAGCATTTCACATCACTCTGACCTTCTTTTCTGCTTCCTTTTTCCACTCTTAAGGATCCTATGACATTGAACCCACCAAATAATGTAGGATAACCTATTTTAAATAAGCTGATTTGTACCCTTAATTCCACCTGAACTATCTCCCAATCTCAAGGTACTTAACTGTAATCAACTGCAAAGTCCCTTTTGACATACAAGGTAACATAATCACAGCCGTTGGGGATTAGGACATAGATATTTTTGTGGAGATACGGGGACATTATTCTGCCTACTACAACTAAATTACTTCATTTAATCCTCACCACACTATTTCTGTGACTCCCATTTTACAGAGCCTCAGGACACTAGTAGTATGCTGTAGATAATAAACCAAAAGCTAAGGGAAGTTGAATACAATGACCTGTAACCCACACTGGCTGTACAGTAGCAGACCTAGGATTTGAACCTCTGTCTATCCCCCATGCTTAATCTCTTAAACACTAAACTGTCCTAATTCTCAAAAATGTCTTTTCCTTCTGCCTACTCTTTCTCCCCAGAGTATGATTCTTTCTACTCTACCTCCCAAAAAGCATTACAACAGGAAAAGGTGTAAAGCTTGTTGAATTTTTGAAGTTCAGTGCCTTCAGTGATGCCTTCCTAGGGGCACTTGTCTTTGCCAAGAGTAACAGGTATTAAGGTAAAGGAGTAAGACTCAGGATTGAGAATCTGCAGGAGAAACCAGAGAATTCAAGTGGGATAGTTTGAGCTTGAGGCTCTCTCAGCACTTCTGGGGCATAAACATTTGTCTGCTTTGCCAGAGGTAGTTAGAGGCTGGATCCCAGCAAAGGCTTTGGAGAGCAGGGCTTGACAACATGTTGAGAGTGTTGTTATCTTAGAGTGAGGTCAGACGGTGCCTTGCTACACTTCTTGTCTTGGGAGTCATCCACGTCGTGTATCAAAAGACAAACTGACCACATATACTCAAAATTAGCTCCCACTCAACAAAACATGAAGTTCATTTTTTAAAGAGAGAGAAAAGCTAAAATGCTACTATAAACCATTTACCAAATGTGTGCACAATGATCAGATGTGTTCATTAGGGAAACTCAGAAGTATCAGGCACATATTTCAGTGGAAGCTCATTAAAAAAAAAATAACAGTCTTATCTTCAAGCTAAAAATGTATTATTCTGTGGTCCATTTGTTGGCTTTGGCCTCTTTAATCAGCTTAAAGTACAACAAATTCAACTGGAAAGCTTCTAAAGGTAGCATCTGATTTCTTGTTTTGCATACTGGTTGTGCAGATGTGTTCACCTTGTAAAAACTCATCACACCATCCACTTAGGGTCTGTGGGCCTTCTGCATACATGCGTGCTATACTAATAAGGAAAAATATACAAATGGCAGAGATGAGTGTGAGGGAATGGTCTCAGTAACGGAAGCAGGATTGCTGGGTAGTAGAGGCCAGTTTACCCGGAAGTTAATGAAGTTTAAGCTCTAGGCGCCCCCTCTAGGTTCCAGTGAGTGCCAGAAGCTGCTAGGAGCAGTTGGATGTTATAGGGGGGAAGGAAGCCAGATTGGAATCACAAGAGAAAAGGAGAAGAGGAACTAATTTTTAAGGATCTAGTCATTTTTATTATTCAAAATGCACATTCACTTTTTAATTTTAAAAAGCAAACAAAAACAAATGAACCCATCTTCACCGTTGTGGAGCTAATAGTGCTATGCCAGAAGCAGCCCTGCCCAGAGGAGGAAAGACCACATCCAAATCTGTGTGATGTAGGAAAGACAAAGACTTTAAATCGCTGCTTTATTGACTTCCAAACAGAAAAGTTTTAAAAGGTCCTGGAGGCCCTTGTGCATCTACGTGTCTTTTGAAAAATCTTTCCTCGAGGAACTGACTTTCTAAAGTGGGGATAGAAAGAGACAGACAAGAGCAAAAAATAAGCACAACATATAATAGTCAGAAGGTGACTTGCTCTAGAGAAAAATTAACCAGAGAACCAGGAAAGAGAGGGCCATGGTGAGGTAAGAAGGGTAAGGTGTGCTTTCTAAATGATGTCAACAAGAAGTCTTCCCTGAAAGATGGCATTTAAGCAAACATCTGAAAAGTTAGAATCCTGTGATCATCTGTGGGAATGCATACGGTGAGGGGATCAGGAACTGTGAAGTCCCAGTGGTAGGAGTCTACAAGGGGTCAGTGGGGCTACAGCAGAGCTGAGTGAGGGTGAGCAGAAGGAAAAGCATTCACAGAGTGGGGTGGACCTTGTATCCTAATCCACTGCAAGGAGTTTGGCTTTTATTCTGAGTGATTTGGGGAGGATTTGATCAGAAGAGTGAGACAGTCTGAGTTAGATACTAACTGGATCCATTCTGGTACTATACTGAGAAGAGACAATTTAAGGGTTGGTAGAGAGGCAGGGAAAAGAGTTAGAAGCCTAAGCAATAATGCAGTTAAAAGACAATAGGGCTGTTGGAGGTAAGACTAGATAAGGTGAGAAAGGATCAGAGTTTGTTTATACTTTATAGGCAGAGCAGTAGGACTTCCTAACAGATTGGATGTAGGTTAAGAGAGAAAGAGAGGAATGAGGAATGACTCCAACTGGACAGAACACTGAAAAAAAAGCATAGTCTCTGACTGACAGGAAAGACACTTCAAGGACCCATCAAGAAAGTGAAAATTCCAACTGCAGAATGGAAGAGAATACTCACAAATAATATAGAATGTATAAAGGACTCTTGCAACTCCACAATACAAAGACGAGTAACACAATTAAAAAATGGATGAGGGAGTTGAATAGACATTTTCCAGAGAAGTAATACAAATGGCCAAGTACATGGAAAGATGCTCAGCATCATTTAGTTACTAAGGAAATGAAAATCAAAACCATAACAAGGTAACAAAGACCAATAATACGCAAGGATGTGGGGAAAATGGAACTCTCATACATCACTGATGAGAATGTAAAATTGTGCATCCACTTTATAGTTTGGGAGTTCCTCAAAAAGTTAAACAGAGTTAATATATGACCCAGCAATTTGACTCTCGGGTATATATCCAAGAGAACTGAAAACTGCATTCACTGAAAAATGTATTGCAACAGATATGAGGGCTCCAAAGAGTTGAGAATTAAAGACATAAAGTTACTAGAAAATGTATAGGAATATTTTTGTGATGTTAAATGCAGAAAATCCTTAAAACATCAAAAGTGCAAAAAATTAAGCTAAAACTTGATGAGCTTGATTACATAAAAAGTAACGTTGTTTAGTGAAGAACATTACAGACAAAATTAATAGATTGACAGAATGGAAAAGTTATCTGCAATGCCTAAAACAATGGAGCATTAATATCTGAGAATACAAGACATTTTCATATGTCAAGGAAAAAATTCATATTTCATATGAAATAAAGTCAACAAATGATACAAAGAAGCAATTAGAGCAGAGAAAAACCACATGACTGTAAGGCATAAGATACAATGATTAAACTCAAAAGTAGTCAAAGAATACAAATTAAAACTACCAGGAGATATTACCTAATAAACTGAGAAAGTTAGAAAGTTGGAAAATGACAAATGTTGACAGATGTGGGAAAATCTGAATCCTTATGCTCTGTTGGAGGAAATGTAGACTGATGCTAACATTCTGGGAGTGACCAGGCACTTATATGTACCCTATGACATTCCAGGTACACATTCAAAGAAATCTTCACATGGGTCCATAAGGAGAAGTAAGTGAGGTAATTTTTGTATTATTGTTTCTGGAATTTGAAAGCTATAGGCAATGCTGCTGTAATGCACTTGGGAGAGTGCATAAGCAAAATATAATCTAAAATCCACATGCACCCATGTACATAGATACCATACATGCAAGATGTAAATGCTCAATAGCTTTAAGAATAACTAAATCTTTCTTTCTGCAAATTTGATTGGGCTTGAGCCTATTCCTAATTCTAACTATAGAGAATCTCTTGTTTTTCTTGAGTCACAGCTCACCTACTCCACATATAACTTATTATGCCAGGTTGGGATAACATGATTTCCAAAACCTACATTCTCCTGAGACACACAGGTCATAAGAACTATGCTTTTGCATTTTTCCACAATCTCGATTTCTAGTGCAGGCACAAGCTGATTCCTGTGGTTATCCTGAGAACCCTAAAGCTACACTTGATTCTTCTCTGTTTTCCTTCCAAGAGACTAGACCTCTTTTTAAATCTGAGCCTAAGCAGCAGCTCTGGTTCTACTGACAGACTCCCAGTGATGGGTGCCCACTTGAACTTCAGAGGATCAGCCATCTAGATTGCTGACTCCTTCTCTTCCACATTGAACTCCTTGTAATTCAGCTTAGACCTCCCATCAGCCCTTGACTTTGCTCAGGATAGGAGCCAGCTGAGCTCCATTAGACCTTGAACTTGGCCTAGTGAAATGAAGCCTTCTGGCCACTGGAACCATCCCTAATACCCTGCCTTAGGTAGCTGAGGTCCTTTTATTCTATCTGCTTTGTATTCTTACTTGAACAGTAGACCACAATGCCCAATGCAGTAGGCTGAATAATAGTCCCTGAGGTAAGTCCTCCTCTTATTCTGAGACCTGTGAATGTTACCCTATCACAAAAAGGTGTGATGCAGATGTGATTCATTTGAAGATCTTTCTATGTGGGAGATGAACCCAGATTATCCAGTGGACCCAATTTAATCACAACGGTCCTTAAAAGAGGTCTGAATGAGGAGTTAGAGTGAGAGGAGAAGGTGATGTGACGATGGAAGCAGAGATTGGAGTGATGCATTTTGAGGATCAGGAAGAGGCCACAACCCGAAGAGTACAGGCATCCTCTGGAAGCTGAAAAACACAGGAGAACACCAGAGCCTCTAGAAGGAGCAGCACTGCTGACACCTTGACTTCAGCCCAGTGGTACTGATTTTGGAGTTCTGACTTCCAGACTGTAAGAGAATAAATCTGCATTAATTTAAGCTACTAAGTTTGTGGCAATTTGTTACAGCAGCAATAGGAAACTAATACACTGAGTAATCATTCTCAAGATGGTACACCAAAGACCTCCTAGTCATAAAACCTAATGGTCTTTTCCTTTTCCCCTTCCTTGTTAGCCTCATTTGGGAGACTGCCAGATATATCATGAACATGAGTTTTAAGAGAAATAACCCAGATCTGGTTCTAATGAGTGTTTCCCTGCAATAAATCTTTCTTGGCATTTCTCAGAAAATCTATGTTTTTAGAATTCCTGCAAAAAATCAGTTGAGAAATTGGGGAGAGAGGAAAAGGATTATGATTCTCTAGCAAGAATTAAAATTTAAAAATCAACATAGGAAAGGAATATTCACAACCTAATCAGCCAGTCTTGCTTGCAGCTGTTGCCATGTTATAAGTATATGCTTCCAGCCCTATCTGCTGCTAACAGTGAGTCATTCTAGCACATAAAATAAATATTAATAAGTTTATACACATTGTATGCCTTATTTAAATCCTTTGAAAGATGTTTTAAGAAATAAGTTTTAGAAGCAAATAAATCCTTTAATTGGCAGTTTCTTCACAAGATTTTTTTGTAGTTCTGTTAATCTTGTTAGAGATCCAAATACCGTATTATTTGAATATGAGCCAATACTGTTTGCTGGCATTTTCCAGTGTTTGAACATTTACTATACTTTATAAATACTACTGAATTTAATCTTTCTAATTTATCAAACAAAAAATTTAAGATATCCATAGTAATGAGTAAAGTGCATAAAGATTGTTGAAAGTATTTTAAAAATAACTTGGGAATTCTTGAGAAATCCTGTAAATTACAGTATCTCATTCCTGAACCCCAAAATTAGTATCTCTCAGGAATTTGGAAAGACTAGTTCAAATACCTGCTCTGTCATTTTACTAGTTGTACAGTCTTGGGCAAATTATTATTTAAATTTAAATGCCCTCATTAAGCAAAGAGGAATAAAAACACTACATAGGTTTGCTTCAAGGATTAAAGAAGATTATATATGGGAAGTGCCTGAGACATAATGTCTCCAAAAAAAAGGTTCAAGAAAACAAAGGAGTAGATTTTTGTTACCTTCAATTCTTAGATATGACATCAAAAACTGCTAAAGATAAATAGATAAACAGGACTTCAAAAAATTAAAACTTTTATGAAAAGGAGATTATCAAGCAATTGAAAAGATAACTAAAAAATGGGAGAAAATATTTGCAAATTATGTATCTGACCATGTTTCTAGAATATATATAGAGATCCTAGAACAAAAACACAACCTAACTTAAAAAAGATTAGATTTTCTGCGAAGAAGATATATAAATGACCAATAAGCACATGAAAAGATCATCAGCATCCTCAGTCATGCAAATCAAATCACAATGAGATATCATTTTATACCTGCTAAGATGGCAATAATAATAATAATAGTAATGGAAAATAATTAGCATTGATAAGGATGTAGAGAAATTGAAACTCTCCTATATTGTGGTGGGAATTTTAAATGGTGCAACTGCTGTGGAAAACAGTTTGATGGGTCCTCAAAAAGCTAAACACAGAACTACCATGTGACTTAGCAGTTTTCCTCCTCAGTAAATACCCAAAAGAACTGAAAGTAGAGACTCAAACATATACTTGTACAATGATGTTCACTGCAGCATTATTCACAATAGCCAAAATGTGGAAGCAACCCAAATGTCCACCAGATAAATGGCTAAACAAAATATGGTATAGCCACACAATAGAACATATTCAGTCATAAAAAGTAATGAAGTTGATATATGCTACAACTTAGATGAACCTTGAAAACATTATGTTGAATGAAATAAGCCAAATACTGTCTAATTACACTTCTGTGAAATATCTAGAATAGATAAATTAAACATATAGAAAATAGATTAAATATTACCCAAGCTTGGGGTGGAATAGGGAGTTACTGCTTGATGGCGGTAATTTCTATTGAGATAATGAAAGAAGTTTGAAGTGTAAGTGATGATGGTAGCACAATACTGTGAATGTAATTAATGTCACTGAATTATACACTTAAAAATGGTTATAATGTCAAATTTTATGTTGTGTCATTTTACCATAAACAAAAAAAAAATTGGAAAAAATACCCCCCAAACACAGTTCAGTAGGTTAGTGAATCAGAATGTGGTTTGAAAACTTATTATCACCTTTGTTTTAGGACATAGACACAAGTCCCATGGGCCTTTGCCTAGCTTTCCGAGGGAGAACAGACCTTGAGACAAGGCATTTCTCAAAGGCATTTATTTTGGGAAGAGATCCCAGGAAATAAGACAGGAATAGAGCAGAGAATGAAATAGAAATAAGGGGAACAATTCCACAATACATTCTGGGCCCCATCCTGCTGAACACTCCTAGCAGCTCCTCCACATTTATCACCCACTGCCCTCCCCACTGGGGACAGGTTGACCTGTAAGTTAATATGGCTGTGCATCCAGGCTGGCAGGATGGAGTATTTGCTAGGGGCCTGACCTCTCTTCCTGGCCACGGTATCAGAGAAGCACCAGGCCAGAAAGTGAAAAAAGATAGCAGTGAAGCTGAAACAATTGCCATCAGGTGTTATCTGGGCATTGGGGGGGTGGGGGTCTCAGAGGGACCCACAGGTGACTGGGTGGCACAAAGACATGGGATTATAATCCTTCCTACCCAGCAAAGCCCTTGTCAGGGAGGCTTGAGCATATATAGTTCAGAAATCTCTAGTAGCTTCACACTATCAAATGAAATTTAAAACTACTGAGATTTCTGAGGCCTCCACCATTTTATCTCAATTTATCAGACCAGAATTATTTTCTATGACTTATCTCCTTGTACTTCTGTGTTTCAGCCCAAACTACTCAGCATTCCCCAAATGTGACAATTTCCTGCCTTTGCACCTTTACTTGGCCTATTGCCACTGTAACTCCAGGGGGAAAATATGTTCCCAGCCTGGAGCAAATAACCTTTGGAGCCAAAATCAGTCAAAGGGAGAAATAAAGTGGGAGAAACCCATTTATTGCGTACAAGCAGTCGTCTACTTCTGCTCACCAGTGTCTCTTGCAACCCAGTTGCAAAAGGACCCAACTGAACCTCTTTGGTCCAGATATGCCCTCGATCCTCACCCCCTTGTAATCACCTACTGACATGGAGGTGGACTACTTCTCTCGACCCCGTGGAAACACCTATTGATATGGAGATGCACTAGGCCAGGTGAGAGATTCTGGAAATCCCTTCTACCTTCTGAAAAGCCATTCACTTTTAAGGAATAGATCAAAGCTCTCCTCTACCAAAAAGTCCTTCCTTAACACACTGATCTCTTCAATGTTGCTCATGGTTCCCACAGAACTGGACCCAGAGCCCCCTACCATCCAGATGTTCCTCCAGCTCTGCTTCTCAAAGTCTCACCTGTTTCCCATAGGTACCATTCAACAACCCCCTTTAACCAGAAAAGTCCATTTCAAGGTGGGGCTCCCTCATGAGGTTTTGCTCAAGGACAAGGTCTATGGCTGGAGGCTCAGAACCTCATTCCCACCTGGTGCTGCCCTGCAATATTAGCATCCCAATCTTAACAAAGACATATTATTCCTTTACATGGTGAAATTTCTTTTATTATTTAACTTTCCTCATAACCAAAGAAGACTTACCAAAAGAACATAGAGAAAATCTCATCCTCTCAGACCACAAGCATCAGGATTAACACTCCACCAGCAGAACGGAACCAGAGAGCTGCGAACTTCCATTTCCCCTGTCCCCTACACACCCTCACTCCTAACCTACAGGGCAGGAGGAAGGGTCACGCCACATTCCTGAAGGTATTCTCAGCCTTACTTGAGCTACAGCAGTTAAGCTTGGTGAAGGAGGAAGATGTCAGGAGGAAGATGTCGCCAGTCTTCATTTCTCCTTTACACTCAGAAACTCTTCAGGACACCCCACTTAGGAGTAGGGGTGGGAAGGAGGGAGGTGGTTTGGAGTTGGCACTAACAAGGCAAAGGACACAAGTCCCAGGTGCAACACCCAGTGAGGCCAAGGGTGGCCCCCAGGGCTGGGTGACTGTCCTCTTAGCTTTTCCTCATGAAGGATTCACTGCAACAGGAGACCCTGAGCCAGCAGCATATCTGTCATATCTGTCACCATGAAACACTAACATGAGGCAGGGCCTACTGCAGAGTTAACCTTATCTGAAAGGCATTATGTGATCAAGGCAGATTTGGCAACCCTTGTGCATGCTGCTCTGCAGAAAAGGCTCAAGTGCTGATTTTCACTTCTCCAGCTCATTTTGACTCAGCTAGATGAAGGAACAGCAAACACAGTGTCAGTGTGATGACTGAAAGGACACAAACCAGACACAGGCTTGCTAAGTTAAGTACATTCAAAGGAGAAATATTTATATTTTACATTTTAAATAGTCCCTGAGGGATGCACAATATGTTTTTCATCTTGCTTGTGTTTAAGAACTTATCATACTTGAAAAGCGAAGCAGGCCCCACAAGCTATGGATTCAAATGATAGTGATTTTCTTATCGTACAGATCAAAATAACAGACTCAGAATACAAATGAGGCTTTCTGCGCAAAAGTATGCAATATAGGTTATTCAGGAACAAAGGTGAATGATTGTTCTAATGATGAGTGCACATTCCAGCACTCCCCTGGCTGTCTGGACCCACACAGCTAAAAGGTAACATATGTGCCCGCATTTCTCCTGTATAATTATGTAACAGAAACACACATTTTCAAAATGTGTTTCCTGGTACTCTAGGCAAAGGATACACAGATTTGTGTGAAGGGGGAGTTAGGAACATTCTAGGAAACTCACAGAGGAGGGGAAGAAAGGCAGACAGATTTTGATCTGGGTTGACCTGCAGCACACAGTGTGGGTAGAAATGGGGCTGTTTTAAAGAGTAAATTTATTGAAAGGGAATGGTGACTTTTAAAGTTCCCTACAGTGAGCAGGAAGAGGAAAGGGGTCTGTGTGGCTGAATCAGCTGAGAGGCAAAGGCCCACCCAAGCAGATGAAGGGAGAGACCTGGATGTTGACGGGTTGGAAGAAAATCATTATTTCAGGAAATGAGGGAAAGAAGTACATGCAGGATAACTCAATGGGATGCACATTTAACATTTCCATCATGGGGTGCAAACTTCTGCTCTGTGGGAAATGCTGGCACACTTTGGGGGCACTCAGGTTGAAGAATGCAGGAACTGGCCTGCTGGGGTTTGGGTCCCAGCTTCACCTCTTTCAAGCTGTGTGACTTTAGCCAAGTCACTTCATCTCTGTGAGTCAGTTTTCTATTTGATAAAGGGGGGGGAAATAATAATATTTACCTTTTTTCATTTTTGTAAACACATATATATAATAGCACTTACTACATGCCAGAAACTATACTGACTACTCACTGATTCTCATAATGAACTTTAGTCAGTAAAGGTTTTTGTGCAGATTAAATAAGACAGTACAGATAAAACAGTGCCCAAAATATAGAAAATGTTTGGCAAATGTTGCTAATATTATTATGATTGCTTCTGAATAGGCTAATTTAAGCATTATTCATTTTCTTGTAATTGCACTGATAAAAAATACTGTTAACAGAAATAACAATATAATGATAGCTATCATTTATGGAATGCTTATTACATGCCAGGAACTATGTTAGGTTGCTTACATATATCATGTCATCCTTGTTAGGCAGAAAGTGTAATGGGAATAGAGGTTCAGAGAGGTTAAGGAATTCACTGAAGTTAACACAGCACATAAGTGTCAGGGGCAGGCCTCAAAGACCATGCTCTTTTAACATGCCAGGCTATAGCAAGTAGAATTAAAAAGGAAACTTCATTATCAGTAAAGAGAAGATATGAAGAAGTAAACTCATTCAAACTGTTAAATGATGAACATTCAAAATGTTTAACTAAACATTAGTGTGCTCATGGAAGACTGACTACCTCCAAGTACTGGATACCTTCGCGGTGCCTAGTGTAGTGCCCGGTGCACATACATATTTCACCAATGAAAGTGCCAGCCACAGTACAGAATCAGGGTAGCTATTTTCCTGTGATGTGATGTGATATGATGGACTCATGGATGTTCTCCCAAAGCTCACTCTCCCAGTTATACAGTTGCATAAATAACACCAATAATCCCTTTGCAAGAAAGGTTCTTGTAGGAGAAAAGAGACAATGGAGGTCTAAGAAAAATTGTAGAAAAAGACAGATTCAAAACAGGCATGAAGGAGGATGGATGAGCAGTCAGGAGACCCGGATTCTGGGTTCTGCTCTGCAACTCACCAGTTGCAGCACCTTGGCCAGGACCAATGTGGTTCCCCAACCACCATTTGCTGGATTCCCAGATTCTCTGATGAGCCCATAGTAAAGTCAGACTTGGTGGGGTGGTGGTGGGGAGGACTCAGACGCAGAGGCAGTGACCATGCCATCATCCTGGTCAGAGCCTCAAACCCCAGCCCATCTGCCTCTTTTGTCTGGATTCCTTGGTGCCATATAAAGGTTTCTGGAATTAGGACTGAGCTATGGCACCCCTTCCCACATTGTGCCTGGACAGCTGGTTCCTCTCCCAACAACTTTTCCCTAAAGCCAGGTCAGTTTCTCCAAACCTCTTTCCATAGCTTTCTCTTTTTTTGTTGCCAGCCCTTTGTTATCCATAACTTATGTTTCCCAAGGACATATTTCTGATCACACCATGTTAAGCTAGCCTCCTGGTATTTCAAGTTCCACATCTGTAAAATAAAGGAGTTGTGCTGGAAGCCGCTGCAGGTTCCTCTAAGACCTAGAATTCTATTCTGTACAGGAAGGCATATAGACCCACATCACATGTCTATTTCAGAGAAGAATTCTGTTTAACTCTTGAGGCTCTGAGTTATCAAATCAACAAGATTCTTGATGTAGGATGTAATTGGACAATCAGACAAATATTATTACATGAGCTTCAATTTGGGTGTGTCTCTTTAAATAAATTGTCCAGAATAAAATAATCTATTATTAATATAGATATTTACTGTTTGCAAAACTCTCAAAAGTATTTTCTCATGTACTCCTATTGCTAACCCTAAAAGATAGATGTCACTAACCCCTCACCAGTATCTTACAAACATCAGTGTACTCATGTAGGTATAACAACTCAAGTTGCACTGCAGGTTAAAAGATATGACATGGTGCCTAGTACGCCTTTGGTGTTTAAGTGAAAATGGTGTTCATACTGCTGGCAGTGGTATGGGGGGGAGTTATTCTCATTACATCATAAGATGTAGATGCTCCCCCAACACTCATCTCTAAAATAAAATAACTATCTCCTAATATAAGATAACTAAACAGAGATTCTGACATACTGTTTACCTTTCGTTTTTCCTGTTAGTCATAAAGGAAACTTCTGAACAGTGTTAAGTCAACAGTTTAATTGTAGAACTAACAGTAGCCTCTGAATTTGACTAAAGAATCTATATTTGATTCACTGGCATCACCTTTACTGAAACACAAGGTGCCTTAGTTCATTTGAGCTTCTATATCAAAATGTATCGGTTATGCATTAGACATTTGTGTCTCACAGTTTTGGAGGCTACAAAGTCCAAGATCAAGGCACTGCCAGATTTGGTGTCTGGTGAGAGCCTGCTTCCTGGCTCCCAGAAGGCGATCTTTTCACTGTGTCCTCATGTCGTGGAAGGGATGAGGACTCTCCGGGGTTCTTTCAGTAGGTCACTAATCCCATTCAAAAGGTTGCTCTCTCATGACCTAATCATTTCCCTGAGGCCCTACCTCCATATACTATCCTTGGGGGTTAGATTTCAATATGTGAATTTTAGGGGGACACAAACAATATTTAGTCTATAACACAAGGCTGAGTCTTTAATCCACTTTTTTATACTATTAGAATAATTACTGAAAGATTTTTTTTAATAATTCACAAAAACACCAGACTAATGCTTATACAGATATGGGTAAATACTTTGAATACTTTATTTATGATCCTATCAAAAGGTTAGGTTGGCATTTCATTAGACAGGTCTCTTCTTTTTTGCTTAACAGGTTTCAGATATAGAGGGAGATTTATAAATTTTATCCCAGAAGAATTTCAGAAAATTCAGAAAAAATTCAGAAAATCCTAATCTCTTGATAATCCAAGCCTCCCAAAAGGCTGGTAATAAAACAACCTGAAGAGAGAATTATATACCCATCTTTAAAATCCTGCACAAATTCTTTGTAGCCTAAAGATTTGTAGAACTTTATCAGAGATTAATATTTGTCACCATAGGTCTATAAAACAATGTAATGTCATATTTCTGGACACATCTCCACTAATCAAAAATAATTTATGAATCTATGAAGTAGCAGATTTACTTGTGTGAAGCAGCATTGGTTTCTATCTTTCACTGTCATTTACACAAATTAGATCTACTTCTTATTTATGAAGACCAAGCAATTGGGTAAATTGTTGAAGTTTTCCTATTTTTTTCAAAAACGAATTTAAAATCATATTGATTGAATAACTTTCAATGGCAATTGCCAAAGAGCTTTTATTGATTTATTCAGTCATTCATCAAATAGTTACCAGATGACCACCTCACACTAGTAAGAATGGCTAATGTAAAAAAAAAAAAAAATCACAAGTGTTGGCAAGGATGTGGAGAAAAGGGAATCCTTGTACACTGTTCATGGGAATGTAAATTGGTACAACCACTCTGGAAAATAATATGGAGTTTTCTCAAACAATTCTACTTCTGGGAACTTACCCAAAGAAAACAAAATCACTAATTTGAAAAGATGTATGCACCCCTATATTTATCACACCATAACTTACAATAGCCAAGATATGGAAGCAACCTAAATGTCTGTTGATAGATGAAAGGATAATGTGGCACATATATACAAAGGAATATTAACCAGCCATAAAAAAGAATGAAAATCTTGCCATTTGTAACAACATGGATAGACGTAGAGGGTATGAAGCTAAGTGAAGTCAGTCAGAGAAAGACAAATACCATATGATTTCACTTAAATGCAGAATTTAAAAAACAACAAAAAAGAAACAGATTCATAAACACAGGCAATGAACAGTTGGTTGCCAGAGGGGAGTGGGTGGAGGGATAGGTAAAATAGGTGAAGATGTTAAAGAGGTACAAACTTCAAATTATAAAATAAATTAGGCATAGGAATGGAGTACCAAATGGGAAATATAGCCAATAAGAGATTGTAATAATGACAGCTGGTAACTACACTTACCATGGTGAGCATTGAACAACGTATGTAGTTGTTGAATCACTTTGTTGTACATATGAAGCCAATATAATACTGTATATCAAGTATATTCCAATTTTAAAAAAGTAAAAAAAGTACCAAATGCCTTCTATGGGCCAGGTAAAGATCATGGATCTGCAAATATCAAGATCAACAAAATGTAGTATCTTCCTTGAAGAAGACTGGTATCTGGTGGGAAAGAGTGCTAAACAGAGATATACCACAGAACTATAGGTGCTGTGACAGAGGATCAACAGGAGGATAAAAGATGGGGACATAATCCCACTGGGTTTGGTGGAACCTAAGAAAATGAGAGAAGAGCTTCTGGAGGAAGTCATGCCAGAGGCATGCCAGACAGAGGGAGCCGCCTTGCGTACTGATGCAGGTGAGCAGCAGCAAGAGTCCAAGGAAAATACCCAGGCTGTCGGATGTGGTTAGAGCATAAAACACAGAGGAGGAGGAGATGAGAATGCAACAGAAGTACAAGGAGTGCAAATCACAGTGTTTATTCCCTGTTAAGTAACTTGGATATATTTCTGTAGACAACAAGGAGAAACAAAGTATTTTTTGAAAAGGGGAATGACGTGATCTGACTTGTTTTTTAGACAGTACATTTTAACAAATTTCTATTTAGCACCTTCTAGCCAGAATGTTAGGTTCTAAGGGTACAAAAATGAGTAAGAAATAGTATTTCACCCCAAAGAAACTAAGAGTCTAATGATTGTCTGAAGAAAATGAATCAAGCTTGAAAAGATATCTGTGCCCCATGTTCACTGAAGCATTACTTATAAGAGTCAAGACATGGAAACAACCTAAGAGTCCATCAGTGGATGAAAGTATAAAGAAAATTTATATGTATATATAACATGTAAAAATTGTGTATGTGTGTGTGTATATATATAAAATGGAATATTATTCAGCCGTATTAGAAGGAAATCCTGCCATTTGCTGTAACATAGAAGGGCCTTGAGGACATTATGCTAAGTGAAATAAGTCAAAGAAAAATACATATGATTTCACTTATGTGGAATCTAAAATAAACCCCCACCAAACAAATAAAACACCCCCAAACAGAGCTCATAAACAAAAAACTAAATACACAGATACAGAGGACAAATTGGTGGTTGCCAAAGGCAGGGGTTTGAGACTTGTGGGAAATGGGTGAAGTGGGAAAAGGTACAAAATTTCTTGTTATAAAATAAGTCATGGGATGTAATGTAATGTACGGTATAATGGTGACTGTAGTTAGTAATACTGTTTCATACTTTGAAAGTTGCTGAGAGTAGATCTTAAATGTTCTCATCACAAGAAAAAAAATTTGTAACTGTGTGGTGATGGATGTTAACTACATTTATTGTGATCCTTTTGTAATATGTGTGTGTGAGTGTGTGTGTGTGTGTATACAACCATTGTGTTGTATACCTGGAATTAGTATGTTATGTGTCAATTATATTTCAAAAAAAAAACCTGGTTGCCTAAACACTAAATCCTCCTGGGCAGAAATACACATGGACTGGAACGGTAAAGGCAGCCTCCAGGGACTGGGACCTTACAGGTGAGAAGCTTTGTTGGCAGGACAAGGGAGGATGGCAAAGATTGTTAAGGTAGCTGGACATGGAGTCACAGATCTGAATTAAGTCCTGGGTCAACTCCTTCACAGAGGTAAGAGCTTGGGCAATCATTTAGACTCACCAAAACCTCCATTATCTCTCTACAGAGGCTGAGCAGTGCAGGAATTAGGGTCAGCTCCTGAAACCAGCCCACCTTAGCTCTCTGACTTTGGGCAGGTTAACCAACTCTCTGGGCCTCCATTTCTGCATCTGTAAAAGGGGGATTAAAACAGTACCAGACTCACATTCTCAGAGTTATTGAGAATTAAATGACTCTCATAAAGCACTTACAGTAGTATCTGGAACATAGTTAATAAGTGCTAGAAAAATGTTTGCTATTACTTCACCATTATAAAATCAAAGAATTGAAATCTCTGATGTTGGCTCTGGCACCAGCATTAAGTGATGCTGTGGGCTGAGTCCATGGGTACCATGCATGGCTTGATTTTAAGGGAAATGCTGAGATCATGAGACAAACCTAATCCATATACCAGAAATCCTAGATACTTTCCAAAATTTGAGTGATGCCAGGAGCACAGATAGGAATTGGTGGGAGGCCAGGTGGGTGGCAGCTGGACGAAGCACCCCTCTCTGTGGGCAGAGACAAGGAAAATCCTTTCTGATATTTTCAGCATGATTAGGGAGGTGGAGAGATTTATGCAATGAAAGAAAGCTTCTAAGAAAGAAGAGGCTTCACGAAGCAGGTTAATTAGTAGGGGGTGGGCTTGAGAAGTGTGCTGGGGTGGAGGGGTCCAATTGACAGAGAATCTGTCCCTGAGATGTGAACGGTGTGGCAGGGGCAAGGGGCTGGCACAGGGGAGGGTCCAGCGGGAAGACAAGCACATACTCTTCTAGGCCCTTCAAAGAGGGAGTGGTATGTTGGGTCAGATCACTTTGGATTCAGCAAATTCTCTTTAGCTTCTAGAACTTCCTATGATTTCAACTGGGTTTTGAGAGGTGCTCAAAAAAGTAAAAGCATGATAATATGGGGCTCATCCCCCCACACTGAGGGGCATTCTGAGTGTGGCACCCTGGCTGTGCAGGGCATGCTGCATGTGCCACTGGCTACAGGGCATCAGCCTGTGTAAACAACCGGACCTAGAGCAGGCAGACACTTGTTTACCCTGACGGGCTGGACTCTTCAGACCTGGTTTCATTCTCTCAGCAGGCGCACTGGAAACAGAGAATTGGTTGAACTACTTTTGCTCTCCCTGAGTTGAAATCAAGTTGTGACAATAACCATGACCTGACAAGTTTGTCCCCATCAGATTCCATTATTCAACCTCCACCTCCTCAGAAGTATGACTGGAGTGAAACATAACAGGTTTTCATTTATTGTGAGTGATAGTGAGAGGGGTACACTCTAAGTGTAAGCCATGTGGCACATGGACAGCCCCTTATCAGGGAGATGACAGAGTGGGGTCAACCAGAGGGGGCCCCATCTCCTCAGTTCTCAAAGTGGGTCAACATGAAACAGCATTCAGGACAGCTGTGAAGGACTGGTGTGGTTGGGGGGCTTTAGAAGAGGATTGCAGATACATAAAAAGGTTCGGCTTCTATTCTGCACCAAGAGAAAACATTTCCTTGCCCCAAGGTACAGCCCTGAGAGGGAGGCAGTGAAACGTGGATGAAAAAAGGGGTTAGTGATGATGATGGTGGTGGTTTCATCTGGATGGAGCCAGTAGTGTTTCCCAGGCACTGTGCTAAGTGCTTCATGCACAGTATGTATCACATGCTTACTCACAATCCTATGATGTAGGGTCTATTTCTAGCCTTATTTTACATGAGAAGAAATTGCTGTTGAAAAAAGTTACAAAGCTATCAAGTAAGAGGTGCATCTTAAAGGTAGAGGCATAATCTCACTTCCAAAGTGGGGGTTCTGGGAGGGGTGCAGAGGGTAGTATTGGCCATAATTTATGGGCACATTTGCATGACACCCTTGTCCTGGTCAGCCCAGCAGGGGAACCACTTTCCCAGGCCCTGAACTCAGCATCACAGTAACATGGGACCAATTCCCCTTCCCTAAAGACAGCTCTGTCAGTGCATGATGGATGCCCACATAAGATTGCTGGATGATTTGCTCTTCGATTTTTCTCTGTGACCATTTCTAGCTCTGTGACTAAAAAAAAATCAATCACCAAGTAGAAATACAGTGGAATCCTAAATTTAGGCCTAGGAAACAGAAATACTCTAACATTATTGAGAAATTTGGTTTCAAGGAAAACACCATTTACCCCAAAACTCATTGAGTAAAACCCAATTTAGACTACTGTAGGGAAAATGGAAGTTCCTGTGACCAGGATCCTCACCTGACCCTAAACTACTTGATGTAATTGGTCTCTGGCTAGGCTACTGCTTACACACCTGCCGGCAATGACCCATTATTGTCAGTGCTGCTATATGAAGAGCTGTGCCCCAAAGGCAGACGTGATTCCAGCACTTGACCTGCCACACTGAGAATAAAGCTGGTATAAACCCTTTTACCCCGAACATTCCACTGTTATTCAGTCTCACTTCATCCAGAGTGAACTTGCCCGGGGACAATCTCCCTCAGGCAAGACAACCACTTAAAGGGATGACAATATCCAGCCTTCCCAAATTTAGACCCTGATATTTAGAAGGCAAACAGTTGTCACAATATTTTCATCATTAACACTCAGTGTTGGGAAAAGACAATTTCTAGCAATTCTAAGATCGCTTGTGGTTAGAGGTTCATCTCAGCTACTGGGTTGCTGATGCAGACTGACAAAGAGCCACCTAAAAGGTCGCATGAGGCAGGAGTGACAAACCTACAGAAGTGCCCTTGGGAGCCACTGTATCACACTATTTCTAGGATGACCCCTGCAGATGATCTCTGGTGAAGTCAGGGCTCTGCCTGAAATTAGAGCACCATGGTTATAATCTGGCAAATTTCTCACTGAGGATGTCCCTCCAAATCTTTCCAACAGCCGACTCCGTTCAGGCCTCTCTGCACCCTGCCCACAGCCTTACCCTAGGGGTCAAATTAAACCCACTCCAACTTGAAGGTTATGGAGTCAGTAGCTCACAAAAATTTTTAATTTAGCTAGCCCCAAACTACTCTAAACTTGAACTTGGAACAAAGTAATCTATCAGAGCTTTTCTAATTAAATTGGCTTAAATTTAGGCTTAAAGTAAAAATCTGAACTTAGTCATAGAAACCCAAACACAGATAGTGCCAGCTGCTCCTTGTATGTAACCTGCACACTGTGTTGACGTGTACAAAGGGGTTTTTGTTCAGCTACGAATTATTCTCCAACAAAACAAGGGCAGAGCTCTGTGTCAGATCTACTTACCTTTCAAGGCAAATAGGAATAAAAGTACTTGGACTCCTCATCCAGTAAGTCCTGTGACTGACCCAGTGCTCGAAGGCAAGGAGGCAAAGAGAAGGAGGTTTCCACCTAGGAACTCAGTTCGAGAATCAGGTTTGTTGAGTGTTGATCAACTTAATAAAAATCACACAGCTTGTGGGTGACAGCTCTTGCAGCAAGGTGCACCTGACTTTGCCCACACAGCAGAGGGCAGGGGGCCCAACCAGGAGCCCGTGTATCAGCTGGAAGTTGTTCAAAATCAAGGTCTCAGGCCCAGTCCTAGACTTACAGAATGAAGAACTCTCGGGATGGAGCCCAACAATCTGTGTTTTAATACATTCTCCAGCTGATTCTAACATAAACCAGTTTGGGAACTACTGCACTTTATCATGATGTCCCCTTAAATCAAGCTCTAAACACAACTGAACAAAAAAACCCACCTCATTTTGAAATCAACTAAGGGTGGTTGGAAAAATACTGTATTTGGGTGGGAAACGGCAAAGCCTATTCACTGGTAAGAGGTAGGAGAAATGTACTGGATTGAGTGCCTTGAGTCATTTTGGCAGTAAAGTGGACCTTTTCCTGTGTTAAGATGTATCATAAAAAAATAAGAAAAATATTAAACATCTATTTCCAATAAAAAGTACTAAAGCCAGGGTTATTTTAATAATTATGCTGGGTTATCAGTAATATTTCTTGCATATTTCATGAACTTACCTACTGAAGTAATGTTTAGGGGCCTGTGTTTCTTCAGAAACAATATAAAACATATCTCACTTCTCAGTAATTTTATTCCCATAGACGTATTCTCTTAACTCTGTAAGAGTTTGTGCATTAATCTACTGCCTGACTTAAGCTTTGTTATTTAAAATATTTTCTATTTCCTCTTGGTTTCCAGTTCTCCTTGCCTAGAGCAGATTTCATTTGGTGGTTATACACAAGAATGTTGATATATACCCTTTGGACGTCCCAAGTTTGCTTATTTATGAGCACTTATGAGCCAGGGGGTAATGCTTCCAAGGTGAACTATATTAAATTGGTTCTATGAGAGCTGATTTAGAATCTGACATCCGGTAACAGAAGGTAATACAAACCATTACATTAAAACTAGACTTTAATACATTTGTTTGTAATTCAGTTTGCTTACGGTTTATAATCTCAGAGAAAAAAATATTATTGACATCAAATAACTCACAACAGATTTTTATTCCAACAGGCACCTGTCTACTTCAAGTATTACAAAACAACATTCTTTATTAGGGAAACAATATTGTTTGAAAGTTTACTGGAATTAATTTAGAATTTACTAATTACTAAAAAAGGTATGAGTTTCCTCACTGTGTTGGAGACTGAAAGCAAAGTTTCAATTAAGGACAACCTGATATTTATAAGCACAGAAATAAACTTGCATTATACAATCAATAAATTAATGAACTAAGACATTTTATTTAAGAAAAAAAATATTTGATTTACATCTCTTTGTAGAGTACAACAAAACAAGATGAGACCATATAAATTTTTGAAGAACTTCAAAATTTTTAACTTATATTTTAATATTTTGTTCATATATAGCCAACAGTAAGAGAGAAAGCCAACCTAGGGTCAGTCCAAAGTTCTGCAGGAGAAACATCAACCAAGGTCGCTGTGTTTGAACATGAGTCATTTCAGGAAGCTAAAAAAAGAATAAAAAACCAGAATAAGATCCAGATATATTCACTGCTGGGAAAAGTTTGGTGGGAAAACATGAGAGACTCTGTTATTTAGAACTTAATAACCTTTAAAATTCCCCAAACAGTTGCAAAATACTTAATACCTACTCTTACCAAAAAATTTAAATGTGAGATAAACTTGATCGCAGCTAGAAGGGTCCTAGTGTTGCCTGAAGTCTTAAAGTGATAGTTATCAACTGAAAGCAAACCAAACTCTTTTGTTTTCTGAAAAAGCTTAAATGTGAAATATATATATATATATAAAATAGATGTAAGGTATTATTTTTGACTGTTCAGTTCAGTTTATGAAGCTGCTAAATGCACTGGTTATTACAAAGCACATCTTTCTTTTCAGAGATGATCAAGGTCTCCCTGACCTTTCCAACAATAAAGGCATCATCTCCTAAGGCTATATTTTATTCTCACAGAGACAAGTGGCAACCATTTTATGTTTGTGAAATACCATAACACTGTCTGGAGGGAAAGTCCACTTACGCATCTGTGTGAAAAGCCTCCAAGTGTTTTTGTGTGACCCTGAGGAGGCCGGAGGGAGTGTCTCTCCTTCACGGCACAGTCATTTCTGTTGGAGGACAGGCTCAGGTCAGCATGGACTGGAGAGGAGACTTAACTCAGCCTGGCATTCTTGACATTTGAGGCCAGATAATTCTTTGTTGTGGGGGCCCTCCTGCTCGTTGCAGGGTGATCAGCAGCACCCTTGAGTTCTACCCGATAGAGGTCAGTGTTATCACTGCCCCAAGTTGTGACAACCAAAAAAAGTCTCCAGACATTGTCAAATGTCCCCTGCTGGGTAAAAGTCATAAAAGTCACCTGTGGTTGAGAGTCCCTAGATTACTTTACCTAGCAATGAAGAGGTCAAATGTACAAAACATTCAAGGGCTGTAGATTTATGGCAATGAATCTGCACTTTTTAGTTCCTGAACAGGAGCATCCCAAATGTTTTTTTGTGTGTGTGTGTGTGTGCACTCAAGACAGGTATTTCTCCCTTTAATTAGCTAAACCAATGGGATGAAGATTAGGATTATTGTGATCTGCAGTCTCACACCCCACCATGGAGCAGTGGATTCAAAAACAAAGTAGGATCCAGAAATGTTGTCCTGGATGGGTGGCCTTAACAAATCACACACCCTTTTGGTGTTTTCTACCAGGTTGAAGCATGAGGTTAACCATGCTATTTTAGAGAAATCCTGTATGGTTCATTATATATATAAATTTAAAATGACATTTTGAATATCCATAGGATGTTCACAAAGAACTTGCAACTGATGATATTCTTTAGGGATTACCAAGATGTTGGAGTTCCCCAATGCATCTAATTCTCAGTAGCTTGTAAGTAATTTCCAGTAGTTTACTCCAAGGCCAGAGAACCCAGGCAGCCAGTTTCCTTCTGTCTCAATAATTTGTATATTAGACTGTATTTGTCAGACACAATTATGCCATCTCTGATCACATAAAGGCTCAAGTTTTGATTAACTTTATTTCCAAATACTCGAATAAGGTACTGTATAGTTACTTCTCTTCCTTGTTTTTTAAACAAGATAATTAATATTCAATTACAAGATGTGGCTGAATTAATGGTCTATTTTACCTCTGCTAACTCTGGTGCCACATGGATGTTATTCCTATTTTGATAAACTAATAGAACTCATATCTGGAAAGATTTTCTTGGCAAGTACTCATAAAATATGAATCATCTATTGGACCATAATGACTGTTTTGAGTGAATTGTTGTGGAGGAAAATACACTGAACAAGATATAAGCAAGGCAGTGAAAATGGTTCTGGGTCAACAGAGCTTGAGATTACTTTTCAGGCCATCAATCTCTTATTAATCCTACATTTTAGAAAGCTCCCCTTTCAATTTCTGTCTTTGCCTCAAATTTCTCAGAACTTTTGGTTTGGAATAAGCAGGTCTTGATTAGGTAGATTTGATAACCAAAGAGTTTTAGATACAAAAACACAGAGAGAGAATTAGTATTGTGGGAATTCCTGCAAAATCTGTTTTTGTCCCAACTAAATCCCAAAATGCTACACTTTTAAAACACAATTGTTTTTATCTATTATTTTTCTCACCAGCCTAACTTATAGACCCATGGTTTGCTTATAGCATCTAACATGATAGAATTGAATACGTGTTTTTGTAAGCACTCCTAGGCTCTACAAAGTCCCCATTCTAAGCAAGAAGACCAAGAATCCTTTATTCTGAGTATGCAGATGGCATCACCCACAAGAAAATGTCATGAGCATGTTACAGCTCCAGGAGCCAGCATTCCCATGGAATGCAATGTCTTCTGGGGAGTTTTGCAATACCTCCCTGCTTTTTTTTTTTTAATCACAATAATTGGTTCTATGATAATTTGCCATCCTTTCAGGTGTGGCTCCTAGCAGCTCACCTTTCCCTCAAGCTCTTCCAGGATACTCTGGTTGAAGGTCTTAGCAATACTTACTTTCATTTATATCCATTTTATAATGCCCTTTCTTATACCCTTCCCCCATTTACTCCACATAATCTGCAAGAGATAAAATTATTAACTCCTTTTCATTATGAGGAAGCACTGGCTCAGGGGGGATAATGACTTACTCAATGTCACTTGGATGTGCTGTCAGAACTAAAACAAAATGCCAGGTCCTCTCACTGTGATGAAAATATATAATGCAATATATAGATATCATGCTGTTTTCCTCATAAAAGATATCATGTTACTGATTCTATTTTCAAGGCAGACAATATGCATTTGGAAAAACTATCAAAACAGACTAACTTTGCAAGCCCACAGAGATGGTCAAACAATGAAAATCAACATTTCAAAAAAAAAGTCTGAGAGATTCTTATACTGATAGAGAACCTTTATTTTTAATTTGTGCAGCCTAACTGAACTTTCCAGGTTCACACAAGCTAAGCTGGCTTTTGAGACAATACTTGGACCTTTTTTTGAGGATTATGGATGAACCTATAAACCATAATGTATCTTGGATACATGCCAAAGTACCAGAGTCCTACAGAAAGTCTATTCAAAAGACACAAATGCAAAATGCCAAAACTCAAACCACATCTGATTATACTGTTTCACTTGCTTGAATCTACCCATTGTCTCTTGTTGTTATCAATTCAGTCAGTAAATTGTGAAGGAAAATAAAGATCCATATGAATTACTTTTCAAGAGTGTATATTTTTGTTTTTTCTCTTCTTAAAATTCTTGACAAGAGTTTAAGTGCCACCATTTTCCTCTGGCTTTCAAAAGAGAAAAGTTCCCTTTTCCTTCAGGGCAATTCAATTCTTTTTTTGAGCAATTTTACACATCTTGATTTTTACTCTAAGACTAGAGGGGGTGAAATGATGGATGAGTATGTTAACATTGAGGAAAAATATCAGGAAATATAGAGAAGAAATGTTGACAATGTAGCCTTGTCCAGAGACAGAGCTAAGAGAAATGTTCTTTTAGATTTCTACCAGAAACTTAGAAACCTTGAAGTATCTTCCTTTTTTGTCTCCATGCTAAGCAAGTTCCCTGACTCAAATCAGTAGATGCCAAGACATGACACTCAAGGAGTTGTAATTTTCTGAAAAAAAAAATCTTTACCTAAAATTCAGCCTTTTAACATGCCAATGTTAAGGTCTTTTTATAATTTGAGTTCAACTTCAAAATTGAAACAATGGAATATTTATTCAGCCTCAAAAAGGAAATTATGACACACATAAAGACATGGATGAAGACCTTACACAAACTAAGCCAGTCACAAAAAAGAAAAGTGTTGTATGACTCCACTTCTATGAGGTACCTAGACTAGTCAAATAACAGAGACAAAGTGTAAAGGTGGTTCCTAGTAGAAGAAGGTGAGAATTGGGAGCTAGTGGTTAATAAGTATGGAATTTTGGTTTGGGAAGATGAAAAAGTTTTGGAGATGGATGGTGGTGATAGTGGCACGACAATGTGAATGTACTTAATGCCGCTTCAATGCACACCTGAAAATGGCTAAAACGGTAAATTTTGTGTGTATATTTCACCAAAATAAACACACACACACACACACACACACACACCTCTCTCTCTTTCTCTTTCCAAGGTTTCATAAGCATTGCGTTGATTAACTCTTTAGCTTATTATAATACTGCAATTAGCAGCACTAAATTACATCTAAGAAACTAATGACAGGAGGAGGTGTCATTTACTGCCTGGTAAGGATTCATTGTCATCACTTTGCATTGAGAAACATGAAGTCCTATGCTATATTGCGATCTCAAAGTTCTGGAGCATAAATATTATGGACTAAACAGTTTTGGCCCCTCAAAATTTTTATCTGAAATCCTCTGCCCCAACGTGATGGTATTGGGAGGTAACTAAGACTAGATGATGAGGACATGAGGACAGAGTCCTCATGATGGGTTTAGTGCTCTTAGGGTCCTGGTTGAGCTTGCTTCTCTCTGCTCTCCCCCACACCAGGATGCCAGCCAGCCATCTGCAAATCAGGATGCAGGTCCTCAGCAGACGCCAAATCCTCAGCACCTTGAGCTTGGGGACTTGCCAGTCTCCAGCAGTGTGAGAATAAATGCTTGTAGTTTAAGCCCCCCAGTCTATGTTTTGGTTTTGTTGGTTTTGTTATAGCAGTCCAAATGGACTGAGACAGTAAAATCAGCCCTCATACCCTAATTCTTCATTAATAACCCTAAAATAACCCATTTCTGGGGGATGAAAATGCTTGTTTTTCATAGTCTGCAGTGTAGACGGTTTCAAATTTCTTTGTGCCTGTCTGCTGTAACGCCATGGTGGGAATGTAGAACCTTCTTTCCTTTAAGGAACCTGGCTGTTTCCTTGGCTGGACCTGGTTTGGGGAAGGTTACTTATCCACAGAAGGAGGTTTATCAGCTACAAAATCCCAGGAGGGCTCTGCTGGATTTCTCTTTCTACAGTATTATGGAGAATGAAAATTTGCCCTGGAATATTTGCTGAAAAATATTGTATCAATTCTTGCTTCTAACAATCTCCTAAGACTTTAATTCAATAAAAATTTGGTTATGGCTTCAACATAATCTATTCTTTTGTTTATTCTGTAAATTTTCTCCTTTGTTTTATTGACTTCATTTTCTTGGTCATCTCTTTTTATAGCAATGTCAGGAGGATATGAGAGTGTGTTCTATTTTAGCATAATATTTGATTATTAACAGTAATAGCCTCAACACAGACTATAATGTTGACTCAACAATATCCTGAAATTGGGATATTTGTTCCTGTTGATGCAAGTCCCATTTTGAATTTAGGTCTTTGTAAATTAGTAGCTATATACACAAAACAATTTAATACAGCAGTTTTAATTTTCCTTATCAAGCAAGAAAGCAAAGACTACAGCCTTCAATGTATCTTGTATCAGCATATTGGAGGCTCATTTCAAGGTTAATTTTTTAAAATTCAGCATTAGATATTTTATTTGATAAATATTCAAACACAGGATATTTAAGCTTCTAAATTCCCAATAGTATCTTCCCAACAGAATTCATGAAGTAGTTTGCAGATGATCAATGGAAATTTTCTCTTTTGAAAACTGGGTTATAAGACAAAGATCACATCATTGTCACAATTTGGAGAGACAAATATATTTAACTGGTATTTAACAATTTGCTTCTCCATCTTTTCCTTAGGGAAAGCAATTCACATGGACAATTCTTAATTTCATAGCTCAGCAAAGAGAGCCATCAGCCTCTTTTAGCATTTTCCTAAGAAATGGATTACTTTAGAAGATATATGTTGGGATGTGTGTGTGTGTATTTGCATGTGTGTGTGTACACGTGCATACAGTTTGGAACACTAGCTAGAAGAAAAGAGACATGAGGACAGAAAAATGCAAACGTTTCTGGTAGCCAATTTTTAAAAAAATTACAGAGCTCAGCATTCATCCAATTTGGGTTTATTAATCATTTTTCTAGTAGAAAATATCTAAGGGTTTGACTGATTTTAAAGAAAAGAATAGAAACCTTTCAAAATTGTTGGTAAGGATGATTCATATTTCTTCCTTTATGAAGGAATTATTGTGACTGTTAAATGGTATTAATTTTGCTTCCTGAAATGGTTTTTAAATGCCTATCATTTTTTTCACAGCAAAAAGAATATTTAAAAATGAAGTCAGTTGTGCTCACTGATTTCAAGTGCAATAATTGTTGAAAGCAAGTATGTATATCAAAGTTATTCTATATACATGTATTTTGTAAAACTATCCCCTTTCTATGGATGGATATTGTTTAAAGGGCATTACACCTAGGTATTGCCAAACTTCAAAGAAAGGGTAGCTTATTCGTTTATTGGATGGAAAAAGGACTAATTTACCAGAACAAACTTAGTGATTGTAGATTACTGGCGGAATTGCACTGGATTTATGTAGATTTCTCTGAGAAAGAAAGACTCAGACTCATTAAACTGGAAGATAAAGAATGATGGGGAGGAAGGTAACTCCTAAAATTTTAGGATCCATATCCTAAAAGTGTAGGATTTTATATTAATTTTATAGTCATGTGATTAAGAAAAGAGAAGCCCAGCTGGAAAGGTGGCTGTTTGTCAGGCTGGTTATGTTTTGACCCAATTCACTATCTCAAAGCTGTTACATTCACCAAACTAAACTAATTGTAGAGAAGTCAATGGATGCTCTTCATCTGAACTACTGATAGTCCTATTAACTGACTGGGTTTAACACTAAGAACTTATTCTTGTAGCAGGAAAGCAGATGTGACTATGTTAATTTAACATCAAACAAAGGAGATTCAAGACAATGAGTTTTACCAGAAATAAAGAATTTTCAGTATGATGAGAGTATCAACTCATCAGGCAGATATAACAACCCCAAATGTGCATGCATTTGATAACAGAGATTTAAACACAGGTCGCAAAACTGATAGAACTATGGATGAAAACAGGCAAACCCACACATACAGGGCTGTATTTTAACATTGTTCCCTCAATAATTAACAGAACAAGTAGAGAAAAATATCAGTGTAAAACAATTTTGAAAATACGAATAACGCTGTGAACCACCCTGACATTTCCAGAACACCAAGCCCAGAAAGTGCTGTACTCACATACTTTTCAAATGCACATGGGGCCACTCACCAATATCCATTTGCTGGGCCATAAAACAAGTTTAAAAAATTATCAGAAGACTCAAATAGTACAGAGTATACTTTGACTATGAAGGAATTAAAATCAATAATGAAAAGATATTTAGAAAAGTTCCAAATGTTAAGAAATTAGGCAACATACTTCTATATATATATGTATGTATCCAAAAAGAAAAACATCACATGGGATTCAAAACAATTTCAAAATGGACAATATTGAAGACACAACATATTAAAACACATGGGATTCAGCTAAAGCAGTGCTTAGAGGGAAATTTATAACATTAAATGCTTATATTAGAGAAGGAGAAAGACCTAAAATCAATGATGCATCAAACCACCTCATAAAGAAAGAAAATAAACAGAAAATTAAACGCAAAGTGAGTAGAAGGAAGGAAATAACAAAGAATGGGAACAATAAAGAAAATCATGAAGCAATTGTATAAATCATTGCCAGTTTTTGTATTTCTAGAATTTGGCTTCCTGTTGGTGAAAACTTTCTGACAGACCACAGATCCTCCATCTCAGAGAGAACATGCCAGAGTGCACTGCCACTGAGCTTGAACTGCGACTGCCACCTGGTCACGTGAGCTCCTCATGCCAATGGAACAGCCAGGAAGAGAAAAAGTCACAATACTGGTAACTGTCACCAGTTACCACAGAGGAGGAAGTAAGGAATGGATCCAGTAACCGGGGGATGCCTGGAAGCATCTCTCGGTGCTTTCCTGCCTGGTGACGATGGCGACAGGCAACGACAGGACACGGGGCCTGACAGGACAAAGCAGACCCTACAGTGGAGACCTGGTTGCCCTACAGGAAAGAAATCTAGGTCAGCCAAAGTGCAACCTGAGATGGGGAGAACCAAGATTGGGTGAGGGAGGAGAGATGATGGATACCAAATACTGTCTCAAGATATAATACGTAAGAACGTTTCTAAACTGGAAGTACATTTTGGTATTTCCCTCATCTATTTGAATCTCATGAGAATTAAGTAAAACAACCAATAAGTCAGGGTTTGGTGCTTGTTTCACTATTGTGTATTATTAAGTCTGTGGAATTTTTGGCTGGTTACCATCATCAAGGGACTCTGGGATAGATGGGGCTTAAAAGGAAAGGTGAACATAAGGACATGTGAATGGTGGCAGGGGTCCACTGTTAACGGACATCACTTGGGTGTTCTTTCACATTCTCTCAGGCCCGTCACTCACCCCAGCCACTGCTGCAGAGGCCAGTTCCAAGACGGGGTAGGCTATTTGCACAGGGCCTTGCTTCAGGCCCACACCACATTCCTCTTCCTCTGGCCCTGGGCTTCTCCGGTGAGGGGATGAGACTGCTATGGGAACACCCCCATCCCCAGATGTGTATGACCCAAAAGGGGTGGGGGTATGCTGTGGGGCGGATCCCCCACTGTAGTAGTTAACTTAATGAAAATACATTGTTTTATTGACTTTCATCTTTCTCTCTCCCCACCTGCCCTCATTCCTGCTCCCTGGGACCACCTCCCAAATGAGCTGCCTTCACACATGACTTGGTCTTGGCCTTTGCTTGGGGGAAACCCTATCTAGGACACTGATCTTTATAACAGAGAATGAATTTCCTCTAGCCACCCAGAGCTCTATTCATTCTTAACTTTCTTTAGAAACCATTCAGTGCAGCTGGGAGTTAGTACGCTTGGATAAGGCAATACCACTTTGGAGAAGTAAGGCTAACAGATTTCCCTGGTGAAGACTTTCTGCTTTGTTGACTTCATGGCTAATGGCCCCATTTTCCCCCCTAAATTCTTTTCCTTGTAGTTTGAAATAACACACCCAATTTCTTTGAAACAAACAAACAAAGCAAATTCTAGCTAATCTTTTCACATTAACCCTGCTTAGAAGGTGCCTGGTGATTTTCCAGGGTTTAGGAAACAACCAGTGTATCAAAGTATTCCCCCTTACCCTTTAGTTGCTGTCATTTATTTTCTTTGCTGTTTTACAGAGTCTTAAAACCTTGTTTTCTTCCCTATAAATGACATAAGACTGTTTTCTTTGGCACAATCCCAGAGTACAACAGCTAAACTTGCTGCTATGTGAAAGAGTTGTATTTGTTTAGAAGTTACTCAAAAGGCCGTGAGAGCAGGCGACCTGGATTATAGGAAGTAGCCTTAGGAAACTCAGTGTATTTTCTTTCCTGTCTTTCTGCCAGGATGCTGGTTTTTCCTTGGCTAATAGGAATTTGCAATAAGGTCAAGATTTATTCTAGCTGGAATCTCACAGGATATCACAGCCACATTGCTTCCTTACAAGCAATTACTTATCCTTATAAAACTAGGAGAAGAAACACTGAAGGGAAAATTATGTACTTAGATTAAGGTTCCACATGACAAATGGTTCTTGATAATCTTCTCAGGTCAATTTTGGGAGCGGAGACTCCCTAACAAAGAAAAAGGACTGACTACATGCATATATAGCCATTATAGTTACAGAGAGATGCAGACTGTGTTAAAAAACAAAATAAACTTCAAAAGAATACCGCAACTGCCCTCAACTGACTCATAAGAGAAAAGAAATTAAAAATAGGAAGCTGAAATCAGGAGGCTCAAAAGTGAATTTGAGGACTGATTATACAGACATTTTAAACAAAAAGTAGCTCACAACATTCAATGAATGACAGTGTGCTTTGAAGTCACACAAGGGTAGAGATCCAGATTTCTCAAACTGGGACTGTTAAGATTCTATAATGTTGACCCTGGGTTGGGTTGGGGAATAGGGCTTAGAAAAGGGGGTTGAATTTGTCCCTCTTTTAACTATCTTCTCTATTAACATTAGAAAATTTCCTCTATCATAAATAATACATAAGAACATTTCTAAACTGGAAGTACATTTTGGTATTTACCTCATGTATTTGAATCTCATGAGAATTAAGTAAAACAACCAAAAAGTCAGAGCTTTTACACAGTAGTTTAAAATGGTGCTGCTGACTTGGAAAGTCCCCCTTCTTGAATTCTGCTTCCAGAATGCCCTGTTGTTCTGGTTGCATCAAAGCAGGTTATGGCCTTCAGATGTTTTTCCTTATGAAACATGTAGCTTTACTCTTCTCCTGGACAATAACTGGATTCTACCACAGCACTGGCCAATTCCAGTGGTTTTGCTCCACATATTTCCTTCAAGATGGTTTATTTTACTTTTTTTCCCCAGAATACATGTAATCACATATTTTACTTCCTTTTCAGTTGGGTTTCTATTGATCATCAATCTATTTATATCATTTTTATTGGCCTCATTCCAACCCATAAGAAGGGGTAATCATGACTTATACCTTAAGACATGCAAGCTGTAAACAAGTCTAATAGAAAGTGACCTTAAAAAAAGACTGGCTTATCTTGTAGAGACCAGAATTTAAGAGACAAAAATTTTTGAAATTTCCCGGGTTCAATTTCTTCATAAGATTATGGAGGATGTAGGGTAATGACTGAGTTACCTTTTGTCAAAAGGACCTTTTTAGGTAATACATGTTGAAAATTTAGCAACCTAATACTAGAACCATCTTTCTCATCACCACATAGCAGGCCTTTGACAAATAAAACTTAAATAAAGATGAAATCATTATTTTTAAAAATACATTGGTTGTTTAATTAAGTCAAACAGCTATTTAATTCAATGACAAATTCAGTTGAACTATTTTCCAATGTGAAAACAAAACAGTTACTTGTTTAACAGACTTTTCATTTTTCATCTGGACATACAGGCATCATACATAGGTACAAAGCCAAAGCAGAATGAGCTGATCACGTTTTGACAATTATAAAGGTTTCATTCGTTCCACTTAAATTCACTGAAAGAATACCAAAATTTTGTGTATCTCACACTGTGTTTCTTCTGCCCACAACCTTCTTGGATTACACAGAATACCTCCTTAGTCTTACATTGTTATCTATATTCTTCTGTTCTCCCCATCCATCCTTCCATTTTATGCTTTTTCTGTTTCACATTTTCAGCGTTTAGAAAAACAAAATAGAAAAGCCACAAAGCTTACCATTTCCACCAAGGATAAATATAAGAATATCCCAGCAGTAACTGTTAAGATCCAGTTCTGGATACATGGATCAGTTGATACTGAGAGGCCAATGTATAGTCCTATGAAAGCAGTTAGAGCACTTATAAAATTCATCAGGATGGCAATCTTAATAGGTAGACCAGAGTTTAAGAGTACAGCAAAGTCTCCTGAAATTTAAGGGAAAAAGAAAATACTATTATTGTTTAACTGATGGTGTCTTTGGTAATGTGCTATTAGCCTGTTTCAATTTTCAACAAATGGAAACAAATTTATAGATAAAGTTGAATGACTGGCTAATAAAGCACTTTCCTATATTTCTCTAGGTTTCATAGCCAACTGATATTATTAGGAAGTTACATTTCAAGAGTTCTATTCCTTTTACTGCTCCTGAAGGTAGTATATACAGAGAGAACTGTGACATGCTCTAGTTCCTGATGTCCTGAGACATTTCAACTTGGATAAAAGTGAAATAAAGCAGTTGCTGTTCCAAGGTTTCTAAATCTTTTTGCCTGGAAACTTGCCAGGTGAAATGACAAGGTAGTAAACATTATATGGACTTTTATTATTTACTTATGCAAGAAGTGCTATGGATAAAGAAAACTACTTAATATGAGATTTAAAATCATTGCAAAAGTTGGCTAAGAAAACAATTTTTTCCTTTAGAAATGTTTTACTGCCTTGATGATTATAGAAAAATAATCTCATTCTTGCCACACCTTTCCTTCAAAGGAATAATGACCCATAAATCTAAGAGCTGCTATTCCTTAGTTTCGAGGATTGAGAAGAAGCTAAAAAGATTGCCTGGGGACAGAGTTGTCTGGTTCCGTTACAGAATACAAACAGGTCTTAAAACATCTTTGCTGGCCTGCCACAAAATGTCACATTCCCCTGTAGTTTTATTATAGCCTCTAAAAGCAGGACAATAGGATATGGTACCCAGACCAGGTACATTTTAATTGATTCAGGAGGGACTTTATATAAACTGTTCCAAGAGGTCAGTGATGTGTCAGTGACAGGACTTTAGGCAAAAGACACTGAATACCAGAGGGCTGGGGTGGCCCATAGGGGCAATGTAGGCTGGAAAATCGGAACAGAAAGAGTGCTAAAAGCCATCTCTCTGGGGCACATGGGTGCCTGGAGCCAGCCTTTACTCTTTCTGGGCCTGTTTCAGAAATGTCTATTTTGTCTCATCTTGGTTCCTGGGAGTCAGGATTTGAATTACAGGGCTATTAAGATTATCCAGAAAAAAAGTCTTACACTCATCAGCTACCATATGCCTGTCATTTCAATTTTATGCTTGGCTTTAGACATTCTGTGTAAATCAGGCTGATGAAACCATGGTTTGGCTGTAATTTAAATGTTATTTTATCTCTGGCCTCTTTGCTGGCTAACATAATGGGTGAAGTTTCCCTCTTCATGTTTTTCCCACATTCAATATGTAAATTTAAAAATCTTTGCCAAAGTTCTTTAAAAGGAGGTTTCTCTGAATGTGTTTCTCCCATATAGAATGCTCTGGAATCTAAGAAGAGTCACTTCTGGCCCTGGGAAATATCATAAGGGAGTCTAATTGAATTTTATCCTGAGGTACAAGAAACTTTTCTTCTAATTCTCATTTTATGGTTTAAATAAATTATGAATGGAAAGTACTCATCTCTCAATTGTATTTTGGAAAAAGAAACCTAGTAAACCATAGCTAGAAATATATTATGACACTCTCAGCAAGCAGGAAACAGTGGTTCTATTGTCAGACTTACCCATTTCATGTGGAATTTCATGACATAAGATAGCAATTGTTGTGGTCACTCCTGACTCGGATGAAGACGAGAAGGCTGCTCCTATCACGAGGCCATCTGCAAAATTATGCAGGCTGTCCCCAACCAGTATCATTATTGCTAACAAGCTAATGGTTTTGCCTACGAAACCAAATAAAGGTTTAAGAAGCATTAATAGAACACTAGATGTTTCATAAAATCCTTCAAATATACCAACTTCCCCATCCACCTTTGACATTCTTAAATTGCATCAAATTAAGCAACCCCACTTTGTTTCAGGTTACAAAATAAGTCAGGACTGGAGATGCAAATATTGTAACCAATACACTTGTAAGATAATATGGTCTGCATTTTATTTGGGGAACATGGTTTGACACATGTCACATTCCATACCATAAAATAAGTAACTTCAGCAAACAGCAGATATAGCCCAGACTATCAGCCAGGAGAGAAGTGCTGACTGTGCTGCAGACATCCCATGCATTTCATTTCTAAAAATCATTCTTAATTTAGAACTATCACTGTGGGGCTGACTTACATCATTCTTGTGGTTTACTAATTAATTTTATTCTTTATTAAAAATGAGCAATTTCAGGCAACAGTCATAAAAACACAGAGTAAATATCAAATTCTTGAATTTGTGGAATTCTTACAGGCATTGCCTGGAAGCTCTCAGAGCCTAATAATGCTACCAGATTGCTTAGCTATTCCTGCCAATCTTTAAAAATAAAGTTCTTCTTTGTAGAAATAAAAATAAATAAATAATTTAAAGTAATACAACAACATTGCAGCATGTAAATAAATTGTGATTTCCAAATGGCTACATGTAGTTTTGATATTAACAGCATATATTCAACTGGACAATTTCTACCCAATTTATAATTTGCTAAGAAATAGTATGGCCTATTTTTGTTGTCTATTATTTTATTATCTCTGATTATGGATTGTAATAAGCCACAGGCAAATACACATATTTGCATGTAAGCCACAAGGAATACATTTTGCATATTGTTTAAAATAATTTAAACATTATTCAGTGGAAGATAAGACATGCATTAGCTGGTAATTTTATGTCCTTATTACAGAATTATCAGTAGTATTTTGCCTTTCCTTATGTAGCTGGCAGTCATATTGATTTCCGCAATTCTGACTTATTAGAGGTTTTCCATGGTGAAACATGGGCTGGACCTTGTACCATGTTGGGTTTTGTTTATTTAAATCAGACTGTGGATAGGATTTTCACATACTGTCTTCTGAAACACAAACTGAGTTCCACCAATGAGGTAATATGAAAGAAGTAATCAAATATTTGAAGCTAATTCAATATGTCCCTGGCAAAAGGGCAGTTGAGTAATCAAATTTGCATTTGTTCACTATTCATTCAATATGCCAAGCTTGATATCGAAAGTGGGAAAGATATAAGGCCTACAAAATATTTGGGTAAGACTATTGCTACTCCCTGACCTAGCATCACTTCCTGCTCTTATTTGACTGAGAGTATCCTTCTTTCCTCTTCCTTTCTGTTAAAAACTAAAACAAAGAAATGTCTATTGCAGACCTACTAGGTGTCAGGCATTCTACAATCTCCTGGAACTAAAGATTTACAAGGAAAACTATGACTAACAATGCTCTGAAAGCAGAATTGGACAGACTACGAAATTACATATTTTGAATCAAATGAATAAATTACAGGAGTTAACATATCTAACACATTTAGAATAATGATTATTACAAACATGTTTGTTCTTACTAGTATTTATAGCCACAACTACATTGCAAATTAGGGATGAAGACCTTTCTTATTTTACTCTCTAGTGCATATGTGGCGCATCTTCAAACACTTCTTGGATGAATGAATGAGAAAAGACACAGATGCATGATCACAAAGAAACCACTGGGGCATCAGCAGTTCTTAGTTCCTCGATGCAAACTTACTAGCTCTAATCCTGGGCAGTAATTTGGCCTCTCCAACAACTGTTTTTTACATTTCCCTCGTTTGGATAATAATTATTCTTACTTCATTCAGTTGTAGGAATATTAAATGAGATAATCCATGTCATGTTTAGCACTGTGCTTGGCATATAATCAGTGTTCAATAAATGTTAGCACTTTTTAATATTGGGTAGTTAACTTATTATGATAGAATGGGAATAACTAATCATGACTGTTCAACTTTTAAAATATTTAGAAATTTGTGTCACACAAGAGTAAGTGAGAAAAATGGGGCAAAGATTCAGTAGCAACTAGAGAAAACCAAAACAGCCAAAAAAAACTTCTAAGGATTACTCAGAAACATAGGTGACATGGAAAAAAGTCCTACCCAAAATTGGTAAAATTAATTCAGAACTAGAGAAAATTATAAAAAGAAAAAGGTTGGTTGAAAATTATAAGTACAAATGAGTTACAGAGTAAGATGTGAATCATGATGTATCACTGTTTTGACCTCCACCGTCTCAATGACAGCACCATAAATGAGACAGACAATTGGGATGAGTTTCAGGAGACTGAGATTTGGGACAAAGCCCAGTGTCTCCACATTTCATTGGATGTGAAAGGCTCTGTCATCATGTTAGCAATGATCTTAAAGGAGCCCTGATGACCGCATACAAATTTATACTCATAGGAATTTTCAGAGGATCAGTTTTAAGCAACTGGGGAAATCTTCACTTTGAAAGAATGAAGTTAAGTTGATATTAATATGCAATATGTCTGAAAGACTAACAGGAATGAGTTCGTTATGAAAACTTGCGACATTTTAAATTGTGTAATATATACCCAATATGAAATTTAAATAGTCATATTTATTTTAAAGCAGACATAACCTTTTTCTATGTCACCTCCTACATTTAGAGTTTAGCTTTTTAAAATTGGTACTCACATTTTCTGTTGGATGTTACCATACTTCCTATAGGAATTTCAGCTGCCTGTGAATCTTCTGGGCCTTTCTATTTTAAATGAAATAAATAAATAATGAAGGGTTAGCATTAATATCATTTTGTTGAAAAAATCTGAAGTGTTACAGTGATTTACTTTAAAAGACATTTTAGTACTCTAGAGTATATAAGAACTTTAAATTTCACAGGCAAACATAGAAGGTAAAATTGAAGGTCTGTGAGCACGCTTTTGGCACTCTCTACATTTCAATGAAAACAGCATGCATGTATAGATCAGAATCTTCCATAGAGAGCCAGAGGCTATTGAGACAGTCCATAGTTCAGACTCTTAAATTGTGTAAGCCTTTATGAACCCCAAAGCTGTAGAAAAACATGATTCTTGATTCTTGACCTAATTTGATACTTCTGTATGGTGCACTGTGGATGTAGGGTTCATCTTCTGATCTTTAAACTGATTGTATATTCTGCATGGAGAGCAATTCCATGCCAACCCGACACCTCATCTCATCAGTCATAGCATAATATTCTGGTTTTGTTGCTTTGCCAGTCAGTAAAAGAATCTTGCCAATTAAGAAGTTAAATCAGCAGACTTACAAAAGACAAATTCAGTAAATTTATTTATTTTTTCCATCTTTTCACACAACAAAAAAGTGAGATTTTGAAAAAGATTTTTATGAATTAAGGTTTCATGATTTTATGTCAGAGACTGATTCACGGTTCTGTTTCAGGAAAATCACTTTTCTCTATGCCTCAGACTGTTAATCTATTACATGAGAAGAATACTTTTTACAAGTGTTCCCCACTTCTTGAAAGTCTGAGTTACTCTATTTCACTTTTACAAAAGACCTACGTTAGTACTTGGTTTTGCTAGCTGAAAGAATCCAAGGAGGATTGTCACTTTCATGGAAAAAGGTAAAAAACAAAAGCAGCACTGAGCATTTGTTTTGCAGTGAGCCTTTACAGAGGCAGTGGGCATACCCCTCAGTGAGAGTGGCCCCCCAAGCTCCTTGCCCGAGAACCACACTCAGCATCTCAGCATCTCACCACCATAGCTCTGACCTATGTCTGTCAGCATCTGTGCTTTATCTTGATTTACTCTGTACATTGATTAGCAAGATGTGTCCTCAAGTATCAGGAAAGCTTTAAAAAAAGGCTCTTTTGGGGGTCTGGGAAAACTAAAAAATTTTCCATATGAATTAATAGTAACTGCTTCTTTGTTTTATGCCATTAGGCTCATGAAAGATTTCATAGGAATGCTTTACTTCTGGATAGCAAGGGAAACCTGTAACTGCTTACTAAAGTCCTTTTAAAAGTATGTTCACACAATTCTGTTACCCAAAGTTGTGGAAACTTTGAGACAAATTTAATGTGAGACATAAGCTTCTTTTTTAAAATGTAAAACAGAGAAAGTAAACTTAGAGTTTGTATATTAGAATAGCAGCACCTATTCAAAAGATGTATTGGGTTGTTTTTGGAGAAGGATGGCTGAGAAATAAGGTAGAGCTGAAGGATACTGGGTTGGAGGAAGCAAAAAAAAATTATAGTCCAAGGCTCTATAGTTCTCTTAAAAGACAGGAGTTCAGATATTTATTCTAGGATTTAATTTCCCCCAAAGCTATATATTGTCATTATGTAAAGGAATTTACAGGCAGACATCCAAGAGTCCTTGTTAATTGGACAGAATCATGAATTTCCCTACTTCATGAAAAAAAAAAAAAGGACACTGAACCAAACTACTTAGTTCATATAATTTCTATTTAGTTTAAGTTGATCTTGAATCTTAAATAACAAAAGAGATGGTAAGCTAGTATATTCAAATCGTTCAAAACTCATCGAGTTAGCATCAGAGATTTGCTTACAGGCATCCTGGAGTTTTTCATCCTTCATTTAAACGGAAGGAGATTAAGTGATTTTAAAACTTTTACTAGTCTGAAGTTATCTCCTTCCAAACCACATGTAAAGCATCTAAGCAATAAACACAATAAGGCTTTTGTAATCACTTTAAAAAAAATGTTTTTGTCCTTATCCCTGAGTTCACCCTAGACCTACAGTCTACTGCCAGACTTCTATTTTTCTGTTTTAATGTCTCAGGAATAGCTTACTTATCTCTAGTCAATTAGGAATCTGCCCTTGAACTGTGAACCCCTCCTCTGGCTGGGGCCATGGATCTAGGAAGCAAGTTTTCTAACTACTATATGTTACTTTCACATTTTTTCCGGTCCTTTTACTTGTTACTTTGAGAATTAGAATGGGAATATTGTTTTGAATCTGATTACAGGTCATGTTTTGACAATTCAAATGGAAAATTTTGTTGTGGAAAATTTGATGCAGCAGAAGATACTTTCAATGATGTATCCCATGGCAGTATCAGTTCTCTCCTGTGTATGAAATGAACACTCCCCTTCTACATACACTAACTAATCTCTGCTCAACATTTATTTGGCCCCACCTAACCATGGTTAAGGATTACTCAGAATGGAAAACCTAAAGGTCAATTGGTTTATGAAAACCTGTACACAAAATGATTGCAAAGATATATTTTATGTCAATCTGACTCATATATGTTTTAAAGTGGTGCAGACAGCAATGACTTGAATCTATAGACAATGCTTTTTACTCTTTAAAACAACTTTCAGGTGGTTAGCAAACTTTTCCAAAGTATCATGGTTAAACAGCCAAATCAGAAGTGGATTATATTTATCTATCCTACAGATTTTATCTATTCATTAAGGAATAAGGAAAGAAGGTAATCAAGTAAGTAGAATTTTCCAGATCAGTGACCTACCAACTGGATGGTTGAAGCAGACTTGCCTCTGCCTATCTGGTCACTTAATTCAGAGCTGAGTGCAAGGTGGTGGGAATGGCCCACATGCCCATTAACCAATGACAGGCCCTGCTGGATGAGGATGGTTTAAAATTAGTGCTGAAGCCAGAATACCACAGGTGCAGCTCTTGTCAATTCCATGCTTATATTTAACATTTTGTTTATTTGCACGGTGGCCACTGGAAGAAGACAGAGTACCAGAAGAATCTCAAGATAAATACTTGCTAAAATGTTACACCTTGAAGAAGCATTGCATTGTTTTGAAATTGATAGGGAGAAATTTACAAGGACAGCAATCTAGTCCAGGTACCTCCCGTCTGCTTCTCTTCTTAGCAAAGACAACAGAAACTCCTTTAACTTCCTGCTCTCCCTAAACTTACTTTCTCTTGCTTGCAGGTTTGCTGTGCACGTAGAAATGTTGCAGATACAGAGGCAGAAAGATATATATTGCTCCCCTTGCCTTTGTTCCGGGCTCAGACCTTGGGAGAGTATTCCCCTCTGAGCCTGCAGGTGTAAAAATAAAACCTCCACACTCCAAGACCTCCAAGTGCCGCTTGGTTCTTCGGTCAGGGATCCAGTCCAGGTTTTTCAGTTTTTTTCCGTAACAAAACATCATGCACATTCAGAATGTTTTAAGAATGCAACTTTAAAAATGTCTAGTTGTGGTTTTAAGTCTTGAACAGTGGTAGTTTTTATATGGTCTTTTGTATTTACTGAAAAATTATGTTTACTACAAAAGTAAATTTTGAATTATTTCTGATGGAGATACCAAAAGGATGATTTTGAAACTGTATTTCACCCCGTAACTATTAGCTTAATATCTACAGAAATGTATTAATCAATTAAAGCACTTGTGGCTTTGAAAACATTGCCACTCCTTTTATTTTATGTAATATCATGAATCTTGAAATTATGTCCTTAAAACTCATTTTAAGTTCCCTGACAAATCTAAGGACAACCTGAACAAACTCTCCATTTTTGAATATTCAGATTTACTTCACTCATTTCCATCCTGGTTAGATTTCTAATTATTACACATAGGTTGATATGTTGGCTTTGTAATTTTGTTTTCCCAGTCCAGGTATGCTAATCTTTTGTGTGTAAAGGGGCTCTATTCTTGTTTTTTGTATTTATTGAGATTAGAAGTCCTTCTGTGGAAGTTAAGTTCCTGAACTTTGTGAGTGGGAGCGCGTTCAAAGATGGCATTCCTAATTTCTAAATTACTATCGCACCCTAGTTTGGGCCCCAAGCCAAAAGACAACCTTGCTTCATTAAAAAATAAATTTTAACAGGATTTTGTTCAAAATCTACTTACTATGAAAAATTTTAAATGTACAGAAAAGCTGAAAGAATTGTAAGAATCGAGGGAATGGAAGATATTCATTCCCTAGATCTTACTATTAACATCTTATTATACCTATTTTGCCATCTATTATCCCTCTATCCATCCATAAAACCATCTTACTTTTTAATGCATAAAATAGAATTTTGATAAATTTAGGAATGATTGTAAATAAGTGCTGATATTTTTAAAGACTATCGAATTTGCCTTGAGAACATACATTAAAATTTATGTGAACAGGTAGAGAGCCAGGGAATAATTAGAAAATCATAGAGGACTGCAGAGCCCCAGGACTCTGTAAGGAAATTTGCTTTGTTTTAATCTCCTGGAGTCTTTTCCAAGCATGTACCTTTTTAACCAATGCACCAAACAGTTTATCTATTTTCTTATAAGATACTGGGTAAGAGAAAAAAAATTCATAAGAAAACCATACTGAATGTTATGTCTCACCATATATGTAGAAAATGATCAAATATAGGCACAATGAAAGCAAATATTTAATGTGAAAAAGAAAGATTTGCCACAAATGTCATTCCTGAGCTTGCTGTTTTTATAATTTAAATGCCCTTAAGATAGAAAATGATGGGTAATTTTGTGAATTTTCATAGTATTTTTCAAAGAATCTTTTTCAAAAAAAAGTATCAAAGAGTTTTTGTTTGCTTATTGATTTGTTTTTGGTTAGGGAAAACACCTAAAACACCAATTAACAGCTAGACTTTTGGGCCCTTTCATTCCCAGACATGAAACAATCTCCAGTTTCTAACTAGCCATGAAGGTCAAATAGGTTGTAACAAGGGTGTTAACAGACCACCCACGGATGTTTAAAAACTTAATAACCTATAAAGTGAGGCTGCCAGTCAGAATAATCCCTATGTTCTGGAAATCAGAGCTCTATCTCCTACACAGACAACTTCATGAAGATGTCAATTACTTTTAACATGTACTTTTAAAATAAAATGAGTATTATAAAGTCCTAATGCAAAAGATAACTAAAGCTTAAAATATACCTTGGCACTTGGTGATACAAGAAGAATAAAACACTTTTCTATCAAGAAAAATCCATGGATGCCTCCAATTAATCCTAACAGTTTCCAAATATGACCTGTGCTTTCATGGAGATGTCCAAACTCTGAGGATTCCTGCTTATGTAAACCAAGAACCTTAAAAAAAAGAGAGAGAGACATAAAGAAATGACTTTTGATGACTGAAATATTAATTAGCAAGTACAATATAAAATGTATTTCAACTTTCATTCTGGGGAATCCCATGATGACTCCTGAAATCTTTTAAAGCACATATGTTTTTTAGATCATCTATTACTCTCCATATGATTTAATCAGGGTCAAATAAAATGTGAACAAGAGAAAAGAAAGGAAAAATTTGAATAACTTCTGCTCTTGGGTAAAGTCTAAGTTTATTTCAGCAAGTGGCCTAAATTTTCATACACTCTCAGTTCTTTAGTTGAATTTTTTTTCAGGGGTTTTAATCCATATCTGTTTTCACAGCAAGGCTTTAATAACAGATCAATGTATTTTATATCCAGAACAAATATATAGATACATTTCATCTGGGGTTTATTCTCCCAATGCTTATTACAATTAAAGAAAACTTTAAATGAAGTTCAGATAAGTAAGAATCTGCCTGACTTTTTCCATTGGTTGTATACCCAGCAATATTGCCAGCTCCCTGGGACACAAAGGATACAGGAAATGCATCAAGAATTTTCCTCTAGTTGCTCATCCCATTGATTGACTCATTCCACTGGTTGACCTCATGATTTTTCTGACCTAGTACATCACTGTGTATCACATTCCCTCTCCAGGAAAAGGCAGTTTGGGAAATAGCTCAGTGGTTTCCACATTCAGTATGTTACTGACCATCAAATTTAAAAAAGAAAAATAAATTATATGAGTATATATTGCATGCATATGTGTTCATACACACATATATGTGTGTACATATATTTACACATCTACATATATGCATTGAGTTTATAGACATAAATAAAAACCAATATAAGTCAACTTTTTCTTTTGGTAAAGACATTAAAGAATATCCACCTACTACTTGTAATTGCCATTAGTTCACAAAAGAGAGGACATTGTAATGTCACAGAACAAAACAGAAGAAAACCATACAATTTCAGGATAAAATGTAGATCTTTAAGGTACCTAGTTAGAAAAGGAAATCATGACAGTAGTATTTTTCTCATTGCTGTGCAACCTTGGAACACTGGCCATGGGTCACATTCAGGAGCTGCTGATTTCTTCAGCTTCCCCCACACTTGTACTGCATCTTTCTTCCTTTTCCCAATAGCTGTTGTTCTCAAGCCTTCCATATTTCAATGACACCTAGCTAACCTTTTAAGTTGCCCTCTGTAACATGTGTCTGCAGAGTCCACCGTCAGCCCCACCTACCCCAAGTCCACGTCCACTGCCTGGAGCCATGTGCTTCCCCATGGGGGAGACCCAGGAAGCTTTAAGATCCTTTTGATGTTTCCCAGGATCCCAGGAAGGGAACAGCTACACAATCACTGCAGTGACCTAGAAAAAGGCCTTGGCCACTGCCTGGAGCCAATAAGCCCTGAAATATTTCCAGAAAATTACATTACAAGGGAAATTAAAACTAATAATGGTTTCATTTTTCCAATGCTCACTTTGCCATTTTCAGAACATCTAATAATTATTCAGTTTCTATGCAACAAGACTGACCCTGAAGGAAACTGCGAGAGGCTTGTGGAAAATTTTAACATCTCAGGTTTTGCAAGACGGGGGATCATTTGTCCATCACGATCCATCAAAAGAGAGACTTCAGAGGGAACAGAAAGCCTCATCTGAAGACCCCTCTGCTTGAACTCTTTCATATCTCAGGTCTTAGTCCTTTCATTTGTGATGAATGAAGAATCTTGGGAGAATTCAGCAAAGAGCCAGCTTCCCATTGTTGACATTTCTCCCCAGGGTAACCCAGATACTATTAGTCAGGCAAGAAAGAGAAGTTCATTTTGCTGGTTCAAACGAAGAGCAGTTAATGATAGTGCTTTGACAGAGGTGTGGGCAGCCAGGGTAGGAACAAGGGATAATGAGACACCCGGAAACTAGAACCCCAGGAAACGATTACCACTCTTGGGGTTCAAAGGACAAAGGTTGGAGGTAATGTTACCGAAGTGAAGTGAGAGGTGGAGCTGGAGAGGAGGCCACCCATGGGAGCTGTGATACTGCAGCGAATCAGCCACTTCTAGAACAAGTGCCAGGAACAGGGAAGAGCGGGGAAGAAATACCCCGCCACTCTCTCCTCCTACTCCAGCTTTTCTGTTATGCCTCCCATGGGCTCAATCCAAACAACAACCTAGCTTGCAAGAGAGCTAAGGAGACACAATTTTCTGGGGCAGAAAAAGACAGCAGACTATGATTCTGGTGAGAGCTGGGGACAACTGGAGAAAAACCAGTACAATATCTCATTTATTTTTATTTACAGATAATTAGTATATGCTTCCTCAATTATCTTAAAAAACTCTACATCTGATCACCTTTGTTTGTTCATTTCAAAAATAAGAATAACATCTGGTAAATCTAACAACTGCTCATCCCTTTTCTTTTGTAAGTGCTTTGGGGAAATAATATTTATTTTCAAGGAAATCACTACCCACTGTATTTATTCATCCAATTTACTATGAAGTTTTGCATAGACACCTTTGTGGCTAAATGTAAACAGAAATGAGAAATTCTCCATCTGAAATAGGAGGTAGTTACCTGAGGGATAAGGTGGAGGAGAGCATCCCCAGAAAGTGTCCCAACGGCCAGACCCACAAACAGCTGCAGTACAAGCCTGTACTCTTCCTCACAGCTGTGGAAAAGGATCAGCGTTGTCCCGAGCATGGAGCCCAGCGTGAGCAGTGTCACGGCCACTGTGCTATAGCCATATTCTAAGTCAAAAGGAGAGTGCGAAACAGTCAGTGCTCATCGGCCTCAGCTTGTGAGAAGGCCCGAAGAATCCATTTTACAATACAGTTTCTAGGGATATGAAACTGTTTTATAAATGCTATATTGGGTAAAAAGTTTTCATTTTTAAGAACAGAATGAAAAGACTTTCACCAAATAACCTGTTGCTTTCAAGTTACCCTACCTCTTACTGAAATCACTGTGGCAAGCAAAGACGTACCTTACCTCTCACCCTCAAAGAAATTAACTTATCGCTCTTTAAACTACACCATCCATTGACTTACTCTGGTAATGATTCCCCCTTTATCACACTTAAGCCTCCTGAAGGCCAAGGAAGCAGCATTATAGAGCGAGCCGACACGGAGGGAGGCCCATCACAGAACTATGTTTATGTGCAAAATAAGGACTGTATTCAAAATAAGTACTCAAAGGTTCTCAAAATTATCTGTAATGTCAAAAGTGTTCATTATTCTCAGTTACTAAAATGAATGATTGTACTGGTAAAAACTGATCAGTGAATGGGTAACAGTTGATATATATCTGGACACCCTACATTTTGGATTACTGCAACAATTTTTATAGCCACTAACTTTATTCCATGTTTCTATCCTTACAGATTTTTAAACAAATATACAGAAAGTACAATTTTTAAGATTATGCAAGCCAAACCAAGTATGTATGAGGGGAGAAGAAGGGGAAAGATTAAAAGAGAAAAAAAGTGGCTTCAAAGTCAAAGTCAAGTATAAATGATTTGAGAACAAAGGGTTAGTCACTTCACCATTTTCCTTTGGCTGCACATATTCAGAGCAAATATTCTGTTTTCTACTTATTTAGAAATTATTAACAAGTCGTGTCAATAAAGGAAGGTAATTGCAAAATTAAACTATCATTTCCTTTAATGACTACAGATAAATAAGTTAAATCAAATAATTCAGTAATCATACCACTTAAAGCCCAGGTAGATATTAAGAAACCATTATCTTAAAGTTTATTATAATAGAAAATATTCCATTCTCATAATTCTTGTACTTTTCTGGCAGGTTAACCCTCTACATTAGATCATGTTAATGATACTAGCTGGTAGCATGGCAATAGGCTTGTGATTTTTAAGAGGACTTTTATTGACTTATAAGTTTTAAATTATACAGTAGTCTAAAATTAAAATAGAGTTGGCAGTGTGTTCAGAGGAAGCAAAAAATCATAAACCTCCTAAATGAAAATATACACGGTAAGCTCTTGGACACTGGTGTTAGCCATAGTTTTAAATCTGTCTCCTCAGGTAAGGACGACAAAAGCAAAAATAAGCAGGACTACATCAAACGAAAAAGCTTCTGCACTGCAAAGAAAACCATCAACAAAATGAAAAGGTAACCTACTAAATGGGAGAAGATACTTGCAAATGATATATCCAACAAGGGGTTAATATCCAAAATACATAAAGAACTCCTATCACTCAATTAAAAATAAACCAATCCGATTAAAAAATGGGCAGAGGAACTGAACAGACATTTGCCCAAAGAATATATACAGATGGCTAATAGGCACATGAAAACAAGCTCAACATTGCTAATCATCAGTGAAATGAAAATGAAAAGCACAATGAGATATCATCTCACACCTGACAGAATGGCACGTATCAAAAAACAAGAAATAACAAATCTTGGTGAGGATATGGAGAAAAGAGAATCTTGTACGCTGGAGGGAATGCAGCTTAGTGCAGCCACCATGAAAGACAGGATGGAGGCTCCTCAATAAACTAAAAATATATCCACAGTGGATTCTGCAGTGTCAAACCACTTATTTGAAGATTTTATAAGCACAAACACACTCCAGGCCTAAATATCAAGACCCCACATTCACTGAGAGGAAAAAAGCTTCATTAAAAGAGAGCAGCCAAATAATTCAGTACCTAGGGTAAGTGATGGCTCAAAAATGGATGAGGAGGGCAGAACCACGAAACCTGGGAGCTTCCATGAGCCTGTTTAGAATCCTCTGTGAATTAGGAGTAAGCAAGCTAAATAGTTCAGCTATGATGGGCTTTGCAGACTAGCTCAAAGAAAAAAAACTGAAAAAACATATATTAAGGCCCTCCAATCAATGGTAGTACTTTAAACGTTGCATGTGCTAACTGTCACATTTTGACTATCCATCATGGATGTTTTCAGGGCACCATTTTTTTTTTATTTTAAATATTCAGTGCTTTAAATCACAGCACACATTTTTGTTCACATTACCCCATTTGAAACTTACAAGGATCCTATGAAGCCTTAGAGTAGAGCTCGTCTACTGCAGCAACCAATGTGACACATATTGATCTGTTCACTTCCTGGGGGTGCAGCCAGGTCTGAGAGGCTGGTATTTGCCTGCACAGGTCACCTCCCATTACCTCAGTGTGCCTTTATTATTTATAATGTGCAATGATGTGTAAAAGGATGGGAAACCCTGTTGGATATCACTGCTTCCCGACCGTGCAGAAAAAAAGACAGGCTTAGGGAAATAGATTGCTTAAGATGACCTCGTTGGCTGGGGATATAAGGCATGACTCAACTCTCCATTTCTGATCTCATCACTGATGTTCTCCCTCTTATACCATGCCACTTCTCAGCTGTGGAGTTTGAAGTTGGTTCTTGAGTCATATATAAGGGACTGAATCAATTTATAAAAATTGCATACAAAATATTCATGAAAAGTAGTGTAGCATAGTGGTTGAAAAGAAGAACTCTGGGGCCAGCTGGCCTGGGTTTGAATCCCAGTTCCTCTAAGTGCTCCACTTAACCTCTAAGTGCCTCAGTTTCCTCATTGTAAAATAGGGATAATAATATGTACTTCATGTCATTGTTGCATTAAATGAGCCAATAGATGTAAAATGCTTCAAACAGTGCCTGGTGTATAATAAGCATCTTGTGTTCACTGTTATTATTGCACAGACTGTGCACATTAGCTTTCTGAGGGACAAACCAAACTTACTCTCCAGAGTGGTTGGGGGCAGCTCTGATCGTTGGTCCTTGGGCAGCTGGCAAGAGCAGCTGAGCAATTGCTGGATGATTCCCGGACTCATTTGCTTAAAGTCCTCCTTAGAAATGGATGAAAGCCTGTTCTGTAGAAACATCTCCACCAGTTGCCCAGCAGAGAAGCAAGTCTGTGTGGAGAAAACATACATTGTTACTAAACCCAGCACAGAAATTCACCATCCATTGGCATTCTTGAGGAGTCAGAACTACACAAAATGGCTAAAATTGACACATGAAGCCCTTACTATAGCCCTGAAAGCTTTTCTCCACATGCAATTTCCTTGGACTATTTTTTATCTCTGATCAAAGTCAGCCGTATCTCACTTTCATTTTGAATATTACTTGGCATGAGTTTTGCTCATTTTTTTTCTTTCCAGAAAAGATGCACTGTATTTTACAATGTGTTGAATTCTGTTCTAACTGGCAATCTAAGGAACGCTTGATGCTTTTGTTGTTTTTCTGGGGGAATGGCTTTGTGTGAACAAAACTAAGACTTCATGAGATAAACAGGAGCTCTGAGGTAATGAGGTCATTGCCTTTAATACTATCTGATTCAATAAGCCTATGTAGTCATCATATATTTTCAAAACTAATAAAACTATGTTAGCATTTTTAAAAGTGAATGCTGTATCGACTAGCTGGTATTTAAACACTTTAAAACATCAAAACGCACCACATCTTCTTTACCCTGTAATGGGGTTTGTGGGGGGGACTTGGTGAAGGGGGGACCCTAGTAAACATAATGTTCTTCATGTAATTGTAGATTAATGATAACAAAATGAAATAAAATTAAAAAAACATCACAATGATAGGACTAGCTCTCAACTGACATCTCTTCACAAAAGCAAGTGAAATCATTGTTACTGTCTACTGATTTTTACCTACATTTTTGAAAAATTTTTATATTATACAGACATCTTTATAAGAGATAAGAATTATAAACAAACAACAAATGCAACAGGTCTTTAAAAATTGCCCAGGGTATTTGTGCATCTCAGAAGTGTTGGGTGATTTTGTGTATTTAAAAGTTGAAATATGTGAATGAGAATGATACAGTTCCACTAGCACAAATGGATGTCTTCTACTGAAATTAAGACCTCACCACAATGTCTTTGTGGTCTTTAGTTGCAATCTATAAGGTATTTTTAAAAATCAGTGATTTACTAGGCTTGTGTGATTTGCCATGCCACAAAATGTAGGAATTTTTAACAAAGGCACGTTGCTAATAAGAAAATGATGATGGTATACTTGCTGGGTTTCACCACATAAAAATCCTTTGATATGATGCCATGGACAAAAAAAAGTAAGATCAAGAAATGTTTGGTTACATGGAAGAGAGCCCACTTAAACCACCAGAAACCAAAAGGAGATTGTACAGGAAAGGCACGGGAGATCTCTAACATTAAAAGCATAGTCACACCTCAGGAGGAACTCAACTTGATGCTAGGGAATCAGAACCAAAGATGTGTTCTCTCCATCTCTTTGGGGCAACATATGTTCTCCTTTGTTTCCCCCTGCATGTATCTACTTTCTTGTGCAGCCTGGCCTTTCCTCTTTTAGTAAACACATGCCTATGTGAGCACAACTCTGAAGAGACCTTTTAGTCCACAAACCCAAGACGGAGTTGAGACTGAAGGTCCTGACAGAGATCTGACTGCTTCAGCAGATCCACAGATGGGCTCTCTTGGGTCAGACGTCCGTCTGGTTAGGTCAGTTTTGCACACGAGATAGGGGGTAATCATGCTGTTCAAAAATGACTGCTGCCTCACCACTGTGGGTGAGGAAGGCATTTCTCAGAAAGGGACTGGGCAGAACTCCAAAAGGTTTTTACTACAAAAAGGAACAACAGAAAGCTAAGCTTGGGATTTTTCCCCTTTGTCAAAATAATTTGTGCCAAAGACAGTATTTTCTTTTGCATCATTTGTTATTAATGGAGTATAATTATATAATCAATAAAAATACTGACAATAATAAAGGGAAACTAGCAACAAACTTTTCATGGTGAATCTTTCATAAAAAATGCTCTAACTAGAAAATGCTTGACTGGTAATTTAAAGGTCAGAGAAATAAAGATGAACAGAATGCCATGCATCTTTTCCCCATTCACTGTCAAGAAATGGAATAGTTGTAGTTTTAGAATACTTTCTCATAGAGTAAAGCATCTGTGCCCTTGATCTTTATTTGCTCTTCCTGTGCTATTTAGGTCACTGTTGTTTTAAATTCTTCTGAAATCACTGACACAAATGTTCTTAAAGGTGATTCATTATACTCTATAAAATTTCAAACACAAAATATTTTTAATATAGAATGAAAAATTAGACTGGCCAATAAACTTTGACATATCTTTATTCCTTCAATATATGTGTATACTTGTTTTGATGTCATCAGACATATTCTAAAGCAGTGGCTCCTAATAGTTTTGAGAGTCGTTTGTAGGGCTTGCTAAAAGACAGAAGGTGGTACTCTATTCTCAGAGTTTATGACTGAGTCTAGGGTGGGATCTAATAATCTGCATTTCCAACAAATTCCCAGGCAATGCTGAGGCTGCTGGACCAGGCAAAGCATTTTGAAAACCAACTGTTCTAAATAACATAGGCAGGATCTTTCGATCCAGTCTCCTATCAGGAGTCACAAGGAAAGTGATATATTGGGACAAAGGAAGATTATAGAAGAGGTTGTTTTGTTTATTTTGCATAACCAGCACAGAAAATGATTATTACTGCTCTTAGAAGGCACATGACTTAAGCAAATAGTCCCTAAAAGTCAAGAAATAACCTTCATTCTTTATGTAAATAGGATTTCCATTATGCAAATCTGTTCTCTAAGAACCAATCCCTGAAGAAACATCTAAGGAGACTCACAAACAAGGATTAATATAGCAATCAACTCTTGTCACCTTGATTGGAATACAATAAACATGAGTTCAAAAGAATCAACTTTAATAGATGTCTTTTACATATGGCAGAAGTAACAAAGGCAGTTTTAAATATATAATAGCAAAAGTATGTGGTACTGCCCAATCATGTGCACGTAACTTCCAGGAACCGAATTCAGTATTGTTAAGAGTATGTAGGGGATCTGTTGTTCTTTTAAGGTACAATTGTGCTCAATAAGAATATTGTTCATCTATGATACAAATAATAAGCCTAATTTTATTTACTTAAAATCAACATTTCCCAAACAATAACATAGTTATTAAGAGGAGAGAATATGCTATCAGACAACCTATGTGTTTATATATCCTCACTTTTGTGAACTTAAGCAATTGCTTATTATTTCAATGCCTCAATTACCTCCTTTGTAGGATGAGATAATAATAAAACTTAACTTCATATAGCTATTGTAATAATTAAATGAGGCAATGTAACTACAATAGTATTGTGTCTAATACATAGTATATAATGTAAGCTGTTATTACAAAATATCAATTTCTTAGGATTGTGTATGATTAAGGCAGGGAAGGATCCTATGAACAAAGTTTGAGAAATGCTGAGTTCAATAATATTGAAGAAGTTTATTTAGTAAAGTAGCTCCCCAGACACCTTAATATGTTACAGTGCAATATGCATATCTAGTATTTCCCAAACTGATTTAATCATCACACCCCTTTTCAAGAAGCATCAAGGGAGACTAGTGGATGTACTGTCGAACAATACTTGAGGAAATATGGATATGGATGTTTATAGGCTCATGTATGACTTTTCTCAAAAACCTCAGTGCCACCTACTGTAAAATATTTTTCTGTTGCACACAGTCCAAACTAATCTTTTCATAATTTAAGTTTAAAGCATTCATTCACCATTGTAAGTATTTATGTTCTGTCTATATCTTCCCCACTCTCCTCTAAGCTCCATTGGAGCTTTTTGTTTAATGCTGTATTCCTAATGCCCAGGATCATGACTGCACATAGTAAATGCTCAGTATATATTTGGTGAGTTAATTATTCATGTATTCAATATAGACCCAAGGGAGAAAGAGTTTTATATATATATATAGTCCTCCTGATATCTTGGACTTACTTTTATATCTATAGAGAACCACTTACAGAAGAAAAAACCTTAACTTCTATGTAGAAATATTAAATATTTTTACATGAAGGGAAATATACACTGCCCTTTAAGATTTCTACAACTCTTCCAGAACTTTCACAACTTTTCACAGTAGGGAATAATGGTATAAGAGGAATAATGACAATACCTGATCCCAGGAAACTGAGCCATCATCTGACCCTTGGTCCAGGAATACAGATAGATTTGAATAGCCCCAATTATGGATTGTTATGTTGTTTTGTTTCCTTTGAAGTTGATGGATTTTATCTTTTGTGGTACAGGTACTCCTGGTCCAGAGGGTGTTGAGGAGTTGATCTAGTTCTAGAAATTTCACACAAAATCTAGTGTCACATAGAATAAAACAGGTCAATTTCAGAATAATCACTATTTCACATGGCCACAGCATAGGTATTTTGGTAAACTTGATTCTAATGAAAGGCAAGATTTTATTCTGAATAATAATAAAGAATATTTATAGTTCATATGGCTACTGATTCCCTCACAAGGTCCTGGCTAAACTTCGGGGTTCAATCAATCTTACAAAGATATTCTCACTATTTTTATCACCTAGAGATGATGCAATGCGCAATTCCAGCAAAGAAATCCTTTCTATCGAACCCACTGTTTCTTTTTTCTAGATGTTCCCTATATAAATGTAAACAAAAGAGGAAACTGACTTAATTCTTAGGAAATTTATTTCCTCGGGGCACTATGTATCCTTAGTAGATTAACTAAAACTTTAATGTAGTTAAGTCAATAAAATTATTTTCCTCCTAAGTATTCATGCAGAAAAGAGAAAAGAAATGAAAAGGATCTGAGATTGCAGAAACAGACTGACTTGTTTCCTAATGCTACCGTGGTATGGTTGTCAGCTTACAGATTTCAGCTTAGTTTTCCTCAGTATACCTCTCGGCTTTTGGAATTGATTCATGATACAGAGAATAATTAAATATAATGGTGAATCTTTGGGGGTTATTCATTTTCTTACTTGTAAATAAAATATCTCTGGTATTTTCTGAACTGTTGTCATCAATGACAAGAAAAATAAAAAACTAGGGTTGCTAAAATATTTCATTTTAAATGACTGGTTCTCAGGAAAAAACTATGAGACATGCAAAGAAATGGGAAAGTGTGACCCAGAATCTAGGGAAAAAGCACTCAATATATATGTCTCTGAATATTCCCAGATGTTGGATTTAGTAAAGAATTCAAAGCAACTATAAGTATGTTTAAGGAAATAAGGGAAATCATATTTAAAGAATTAAAAGTAAGTATGATAATAATAAATCAACAATGAGAGATTTTCAATAAAAAAGTCAAAATCATAGTGAATTCTGGAGTTGAAGAATAAATGAAATGAAAAATTCACTATAGGACTTCAATATCATATTTGAGATGGTAAAAGAATTATTGAACATTAAGGTAGATTAAGAGAAATAATCTAATCTGAAAAACAAAAAATATTTTTAAAAATAGTGGTTCAGAGACCTGGGGATACAATAGCCAGTATACCAACCTATACGTAATGACAATCACAGAAAAGAGGAAAGAGAAAGGTGTAGAAAAAAAAATTAGAGGAAATTAATGGCTAAAATTTTTGCAAATCTGATGTAGAACTTTACATATTCAAGATGTCATCAGACATCAAGTAAGGTAAATATAAAAAGATCCACATCCGGACATGTTATAATCAAACTTTTGAAAGTCAAAGATAAATCTTGAAAGCAACAGGAAAAATGACTCATCACATACAAGGGAACATTAGTACAATTAATATTTGACTTCCCATCTGAACAAAAGAGACCAAAAAGCTGTGGAATTATTTATTCAAAGAGCTGAAAGAAAAAATCTGTTAATCAAGAATTTTATATTCAGCAGAACAATTGTTCATAAATGCTTGTAAAATAAAATCATTCCCAAATAAACAATAAATGAGATAATACACTGAGAGCAGACCTGTCTTATAAGAAACAGTAAATGAAGTTCTTTAAATGAAGCATAAAGAGAAATGACCCAAATAGTAAGTTGAACCCACAGGAAGAAATGAAGAGCACTAGAAATATAACTATGTGGTTTAATACAAAAGACTCCATTTTTTTCTCATGTATTGTCTAAACTCAATGAGGAAATACTACAGGTTTTTCTTTCAAAGTCAAAACACAATAAGGATACAAACTATGCTCCATACTATTTAGCATTATACTGACATTTACCCATGTATTAGATGAGAAAGCAAACAGAAACACAAGATTTGGAAAAGAAGTGCCAAAATTATATCTATATGTAGACATATCAGATATGTATACATATCTGAAAACCCTAAAAAAACTAATACAAAAATTAAAAAAATTTAATCATGGAGGTTATAAAATTAGTGAATAATCATATATATAAATAAAAACTAGTTAGAAGAGATAATGAATGAGAGGACCCTGTTTAAAACAGCCAAAAATAAAGTTAAATACCTAGGTATAAATGTAGCAGGAAATGCCTAAAACCTATGAGTAAAATAATAAAACACTCCCCAAACACACACACAGACATATGATGGTCTTGGATATAAGGATGCAACATCTTATAAATATTATTTCTAAGTTATTTTATTATTTATTTATTATTGCCATCACAATAAAATTATCACAAGATATTTTTCCCAGAGCTTGACAGTTTGTCAATGTTTGTTAGGAAGAACAAACAACCCAGTAAAATCCTGAGACAAGCAATGAAGAAGGCTGGCTTTACCAGACATTTAAATATACTATAAAGCCACTATAAGCAAAACAGTATGGTACTGGCACATGAATAGACAAGGTGGCTAATAGAATGGAATAGAAAATAGAAAGAACTGACTGCATTTTTCATTTTATTCTATAAAAGTGGCATGTCAAATCAGTAGAAGAAACAATTTCCACTGCATTTGAAATAACAGATATAAGCAAAACTGGATATCATATAGAAAAAATAAACTGGATCAATTCCTCACAACATGTATCAGAATTAATCCAAAATGGATCAAAAATGATAATATACAAGTACTACAAGAAACCAAGGGTGACTTCGTCTATGTGGAATGTGGAAAACTTCCTTAAGTATAACTCATAATCCAAGCAATAAGATGAAAGTTTGATTGTTTCATTTATATAAAGACTATTCAGAGAAATGACTGATGTCAGTTCTAAGCAGAAAATGTACAAGATAAACCTTGACTAACCATACTGGAGAGGAAGATATAAAATGTTTTAAGGGTCTTGTCAAAAGGACTTAGGAACCAACTTAACTAAAATTCTACTGGTTAAAAAGGGGACAATCTGAGTACTAATTAGGATTATAATAACTATAGATTGAGAGATATGAAATCATAATGATAATTTAAAAAACTCATTGTTCTCCTTCAAAAGATGCAAAGGAGACTGTTACTATTTCAAAGTGGTAAATTAAAGAATCAAGGATTTATCCTTATTTACTTTAAGAACCTCAATAAAATGAAATTGTGATGAGGTGAAGTTTTTCCATCATAGAAGTATTACACTAATAAGTGAAAAAATTAGAAAATTAGAAGATCACCATTTCAGAAGCCCTAAATAATTAGTCAATCTAGGAAATTATCATTAATATCTTATAACTTCTCAAAACGAGAGAGACAACTTGGAGTTAAAAACCTTCTGATGGAAGATACTGACTATATGACAGTATCCCCAAACAGATACAGCCTAATCTAATCAAGCCCCCACATATGACAACCTATATGCATGAAACACAGTGCACAGAAATAATGTTAAATGTCTAGGAATGCCATCAGCAAAATCCAGATGGGATAAAGAATTCACCACCCCCTTTTTCCCACCCAAAAAATTTGCCACAAAATAGAGAAGGTAGAATCAGAGTGGAAGCATGACACCTATAAAAGAAACTGAAGAGACATACCAACAATTTGCATTTTATGGACTTTATAATTATTAATTTTTTAGTTGTGATATTGATAATAAGGTGCTTTTAAAAAAATCCCTTTCTTTTAGAAATTCATACAGAAATATTTAAGATGGATTATTTGCTTCAAAATCATCAGGGGATGAGGAGACAATGGAAGCAAATATAAAACAAGATTATGCAGTTGCTGGTAATTGTTGAGGCACATGAGGTTCATTATATTAACCTTTCTACTTCTGTTTATGTTTGAGAATCTCTATAATTAAAACATTAAAAAAAACACTTAAAATTACATACATCCTCCATTTCCACCCCAAAATAATAATCAGTAGCAGCAGAACTCCAAATCTGAGTTCTCAAATGCAAGTGGCTGATTCTTGCCCAAATGGATGTTAGTGAACATCTCTCATGAGAAATGATTTGGCTTTTTTAAGCAGGGTCTATGATGATCAATATCTACACAACTTGACTTGATCTTAAAAACACAGCTTGCCTCTAACTATATTCTCCATTGCAGTTTAATCTCTTTCTATTCCTTGGGGTAATTGAGCCTTCAAGTGACATAGTTATACATTATTTAAAAGTGGAATCACTGCATTCCTTCAGTTGAAATGGAAACTGCACTGCTAAAACTTCTCAACTCCTTTGTTTCAAATACGGAAATTATTTTCAGCATAAAATGCCTATCCCTGGATCATTTCCTAGTTTTTTTTTGGTATAATTAATCTAGAATTGCATGAGGAACATTATGTTTACTAGACTCCCCCCATCACCAAGTCCCCCCCACAAACCCCATTACAGTCACTGTCCATCAGTATAGTAAGATGCTGTAGAATCACTACTTCTCTGTGTTGCACAGCCCTCCCTGTGCCCCACACACACATTACACATGCTATTCATAAGGCCCCCTTTCTTCCCCCCACCCCCTTTCCCCTCCCTTCCCACCAATCCTCCCCAGTCTCTTTCCCTTTGGTAACTGTTAGTCCATTCCTGGGTTCTGTGTTTCTGCTGTTGTTTTGTTCCTTCAGTTTTTTCTTTGTTCTTATACTCCACATATGAGTGAAATCATTTGGTATTTGTCTTTCTCTGCCTTGCTTATTTCACTGAGCATAATACCCTCTAGCTCCATCCATGTTGTTGCAAATGGTAGGATTTGTTTTCTTCTTATGGTTGAATAATATTCTATTGTATATATGTACCACATCTTCTTAATCCATTCATCTACTGATGGACACTCAGGTTGCTTCCATTTCTTGGCTATTGTAAATAGTGCTGCGATAAACATAGGGATGCATCTGTCTTTTTTCAAACTGGGCTGCTGCATTCTTAGGGTAAATTCCTAGAAGTGGAATTCCTGGGTCAAATGGTATTTCTATTTTGAGCATTTTGAGGAACCTCCATACTGCTTTCCACAATGGTTGAACTAGTTTACATTCCCAACAGCAGTGTAGGAGGGTTCCCCTTTCTCCACAACCTCGCCAACATTTGTTGTTGTTTGCCTTTTGGATGGTGGAGATCCTTACTGGTGTGAGGTGACATCTCATTATGGTTTTAATCTGCATTTCTCTGATGACTAGCGATGTAGAGCATCTTTTCATGTGTCTGTTGGCCATCGGAATTTTGTATTTGGAGAAATGTCTGTTCAGTTCCTCTGACCATTTTTTAATTGGATTTTTTGCTTTTTGTTTGTTGAGGTGCATGAGCTCTTTATATATTTTGGATGTCAACCTTTTATTGGAGCTGTCATTTATGAACATATCCTCCCATACTGTAGGATGCCTTTTTGTTTTATTGATGGTGTCCTTTGCTGTACAGAAGCTTTTCAGCTGGATATAGTCCCACTTGTTCATTTTTGCTTTTGTTTCCCTTGCCTGGGGAGATATGTTCATGAAGAAGTCACTCATGTTTATGTTGAAGAGATTTTTGCCTATATTTTTTTCTAAGAGTTTTATGGTTTCATGACTTACATTCAGGTCTTTGATCCATTTCGAATTTACTTTTGTGTATGGGGTTAGACAGTGATCCAGTTTCATTCTCTCACATGTAGCTGCCCAGTTTTGCCAATATCAGCTTTTGAAGAGGGTGTCATTTCCCCATTGTATGTCCATGGCTCCTTTATCATACATTAATTGACCATATATGTTTGGGTTAATGTCTGGAGTCTCTATTCTGTTCCACTGGTCTGTGGCTCTGTTCTTGTACCAGTACCAAATTGTCTTGATTACTGTGGCTTTGTAGTACATACAGCTTAAAGTTGGGAAGAGAGATGCCCCCTGCTTTATTCTTCCTTCTCAGGAATGCTTTGGCTATTCGGGGTCTTTTGTGCTTCCATATGAATTTTAAAATTATTTGTTCCAGTTAGTTGAAGAATGTTGTTGTATTTTGATAGGCATTGCATTGAATCTGTAGATTGCTTTAGGTAGGATGACCATTTTGACAATATCAATTCTTCCTAGCCAGGAGCATGGGATGAGTTTCCATTTGTTGGTGTCCTCTTTAATTTCTCTTAAGAGTGTCTTATAGTTTTCAGGGTATAGGTCTTTCACTTCCTTGGTTAGGTTTATTCCTAGGTATTTTTTTCTTTTTGATGCATTTGTGAATGGAATTGTTTTCCTGATTTCTCTTTCTGTTAATTCATCATTAGTGTATAGGAAAGCAACAGATTTCTATGTATTAATTTTGTATCCTGAAACTTTGCTGAATTCAGATATTAGTTCTAGTAGTTTTGGAATGGAGTCTTTAGGGGTTTTTGTGTAAAATATCATATCATCTGCAAACAGGGACAGTTTGACTTCCTCTTTACCAATCTGGATGCCTTGTATATCTTTGTTTTGTCTGATTGCCATGGCTAGGATCTCCAGTACTATACTGAATAACAGTGGGGAGAGTGGGCATCCTGTCTTGTTCCCAATCTTAGAGGAAAAGCTTTCAGCTTCTCGCTGTTCAGTATTATGTTGGCTGTGAGTTTATCATATATGGCCTTTATTATGTTGAGGTACTTGCCCTCTATACCCATTTTGTTGAGAGTTTTTATCATGAATGGATGTTGAATTTCGTTGAATGTTTTTTCAGCATCTATGGAAATGATCATGTGGTTTCAGTCCTTTTTGTTGATGTAGTGGATGATGTTGACAGATTTTCGAACGGTTTATCATCCTTGCATCCCTGAGATGAATCCCACTTGATCATGGTGTATGATCTTCTTGATGTATTTTTGAATTCAGTTTGCTAATATTTTGTTGAGTATTTTTGCATTTATGTTCATCATGGATATTGGTCTGTAATTTTCTTTTTTCATGGGGTCTTTGCCTAGTTTTTGTATTAGAGTGATGGTGGCTTCATAGAATGAGTTTGGAAGTATTCCCTCCTCTTCTACTTTTTGGAAAACTTTAAGGAGAATGGGTATTATGTGTTTTCTGTATGTCTGATAAAATTCAGTGGTGAATTCATCTGGACCAGGGGTTTTGTTCTTGGGTAGTTTTTTAATTACTGCTTCAATTTCTTTGCTGGTAATTGGTCCATTTAGATTATCTGTTTCTTCCTTGGTCAGTCTTGGGAGGTTGTATTTTTCTAGGAAGTTGTCCATTTCTTCTAGGTTTTGCAACTTGTTATCATATAGATTTTTGTAGTATTCTCTAATAATTTTTTGTATTTCTGTGGGGTCTGTTGTGATTTTTTCCTTTCTCATTTCTGATTCTGTTGATTCTCTTTTTCTCTTAATAAGCCCGGTTAGGGGCTTATCTATTTTGTTTATTTTTTCAAAGAACCAGCTCTTGGTTTCATTGATTTTTTCTATTGTATTATTGTTCTCAATTTTATTTATTTCTTCTCTGATCTTTATTATGTCCCTCCTTCTACTGACTTTGGGCCTCATTTGTTCTTCTTTTTCCAGTTTCAATAATTGTGATTCATTTGGGAATGTTCTTCCTTCTTTAAGTAGACCTGTATTGCTATATACGTTCCTCTTAGAACTGCCTTCACTGTGTCCCACAGAAGTTGGGGCTTTATGTTGTCAGTGTCATTTGTCTCCATATATTGCTTGATCTCTGTTTTAATTTGGTCATTGATCCATTGATTATTTAGAAGCATACTCTTAAACCTCCATGTGGTTGTGAGCCTTTTGTTTTTCTTTGTATAATTTATTTCTAGTTTTATGCCTTTATGGTCTGAGTGGTTGGTTGGTAGAATTTCAATCTTTTTGAATTTACTGAGGCTCTTTTTGTGGCCTAGTATGTGGTCTATTCTGGAAAATTTTCCATATGCACTTTGTGTATCCTGCTGCTTTTGGCTGTAGAGTTCTGTAGATGTCTGTTAAGTCCATCTGTTCTAATGTGTTGTTCAGTGCTTCTGTGTCCTTACTTATTTTCTGTCTGATGGATCTGTCCTTTGGAGTGAGTGGTGTGTTGAAGTCTCCTAGAACAAATGCATTGCATTCTATTTACTCCTTTAATTCTGTTAGTATTTGTTTCACATATGTTGGTGCTCCCGTATTGGGTGCATATATATTTATAGTGGGTATATCCTCTTTTTGGGCTGACCCCTTTATCATTATGTAATGTCCTTCTTTATCTCTTGTTACTTTCTTTGTTTTGAAGTCTATTTTGTCTGATACCAAAACTGCTACACCTGCTTTTTTCTCCCTATTGTTTGCATGAAATATCCTTTTCCATCCCTTGGCTTTTAGTCTATGTATGTCTTTGCATTTGAGGTGAGTCTCTTGTAAGCAGCATATAGATGGGTCTTGCTTTTTTATCCATTCTGTTACTCTGTGTCTTTTGATTGGGGCATTCAGTCTGTTTGCATTTAGGGTGATTATTGAAAGATATGTACTTATTGCCATTGCAGGCTTTAGATTTATGATTACCAAAGGTTCAAGGTTAGCTTCTTTACTATATAACTGTCTAGCTTAACTCGCTTATTAAGCTATTATAAACAGTCTGTTGATTCTTTATTTCTCTCCCTTCTTATTCCTCCTCCTCCATTCTTTATATATTAGGTGTTTTATTCTGTGTTCTTTTGTGTTTCCTTTGACTGCTTTTGTAAGTAGTTGATTTTATTTTTTGCCTTTGGTTAGTATTTGGTTGGTCTGCTTTCTTTGCTGTGATTTTATTTTCTCTGGTGACATCTATTTAGCCTTAGGAGTGCTCCCATCTAGAGCAGTCCCTCTGAAATACCCTGTAGAGGTGGTTTATGGGAGGCAAAGTACCTCAACTTTTGCTTGTCGGGGAATTGCTTAATTCCTCCTTCATATTTAAATGATAATCGTGCTGGATACAGTATTCCTGGTTCAAGGCCCTTCTGTTTCATTGCATTAAATATATCATGCCATTCTCTTCTGGCCTGTAAGTTTTCTGTTGAGAAGTCTGATGATAGCCTAATGGGTTTTCCTCTCTGGCTGCCTTTAATACTCTGTCCTTGTCTTTGATCTTTGTCATTTTCATTATTGTATGTCTTGGTGTTGTCCTCCTTGGGTCCCTTGTGTTGGGAGTTCTGTCAGCCTCCATGGTCTGAGAGACTATTTCCTCCCCCCAGTTTAGGGATATTTTCAGAAATTATTTCTTCAAAGACACTTTCTATCCCTTTTTCTCTCTCTTCTTCTTCTGGTACCCCTATAATATGGATATTGTTCCATTTGGATTGGTCACAAAGTTCTCTTAGTACTCTTTCAATCCTGGAGATCCTTGTATCTCTCTCTGTCTCAGCTTCTCTGTGTTCCTGTTCTGTGATTTCTATTCCATTAATGGCCTCTTTCACGTCATCCAGTCTGCTCTTAAGTCCTTCCAAACATTGTTTTATTTCTTTATTCTCCCTCCCAACTTTATCCTTTAACTCTTGCATATTTCTCTGCAGCTCCATCAGCATGGTTATGACCTTTATTTTGAATTCTTTTTTGGGGAGATTGGTTAAGTCTATCTCCCCAGGCTCTCTCTTGGGGGTTGTCTGGGTAATTCTGGACTGGACCAAATTCTTCTGCCTTTTCATGGTGATAGAGGTAGCTCTAGGCAGGTAGGGCATGTGTCAGCTGGGAGAACAAAGTCCTTTCCTGCTTGCTGGTCACCTTACCCTTACCCGCTGCCTGTGTCGGTTATCTGCATTCCTAGAGCAGACTCCAGTGGAAATGGGCAGAACACGTGCTTTGGCCTCATCACCCCATAAACATCACAGCAAATTAGACTCAAAATGGCCATTTGAGCTCTCTTACTACATGCTGAGATAAAATATTGTGTAAAGCATACCTGAACAAATTTAGTCCTTGAAAAAGCATGATATTTTTTGGCACACTTCATTTAGTAGGTGTGACTGAAGTTCAATTCATGAAAAACATCCTTACCTGATAGGTTGAGAGTATTTGTACTATTCAAGGAACTGAAAATATATTCCATAAAGTAGTCTGGGGAAGGCAAGTTTGTTTGCCCCAGACAGACACCTTGGAGGGACAAAGCAATGATTGTGGCCGCAAGCTGAGGAAGTGTGTTTTCATCAGCACCATCACGGCTTAGTACTCCTGATCTTTTCTGCAGCACCTTGGTTTCCATACACTGAAGTGAGAGGCAAAGCAAAAAGAAATGTTAATCTCTGACGTTGTTTTGATTAAAACATCTTTAGGAGTTCCCCAAAAGATAAGAAAGTTCTTCATCTAACAGAGGACTGAATTGTTTGTGGGACCATTGTTACCATCATTCTACAGTCTCAGATATAACTCTACTGGAAAAACACTTACCTGCCATGACACTGAAAGGCTGGAATCTTACCTTACATCTCACTAGTATTTCCATTAATTCATTTATCATTTATTAAGTGCCTAATATGTGTCAGGTACCATGCTAAGTCCATTACATACATGCTTTCTTTTCATTCTCTCAAAGTTCTGTGCAGGGAGTACTCTCCACAGGTCCCCTGACTGATAAAGAGCAGAGTCCCTGTTCGCACTCTGATCTGACTACATAGCCTATGCTCTTAAATATTCTTACTTTTGTATATAGAAAAAATTGAAACACAGGATGGTGATGGGACTTTCATGTTATCAAAACAAGTTCCATAGCATAGTATACAGGACAGACAGATAAAGCCTTAATACTATCTCTGCTATTTCTAACTGGGTGACCTTGGGCAAAACTGTTAACCTTGCTAACCTTCTTATTCATTATCTGTGTAAAGGGGTAATGCCATTCACCACAAAGGTTATTAAGATTAGATGAGATAACACATGTAAAGCAATATAGTAGCTGGCACATAGACATAGTCAGCTCATCTTAGCTCTTACTATTATTGTCCCCAGTGTCTGGTAGTGCATCTGATAGTAGGCTGGAGAAGGTGGCAAGATCCAGATCAAGGAGGGCTTTATATTCAGTGCTATGAGTGATACAGCAGACCACTAATACAATAAGACCTGTTTTTGAAATGTCACTTTGGTAGTGAAGTAGTAAATGGATAGGAATAGACTTTAAGGGCAGAGAGTATAGTTAAGAAGTTATTGATTAATCCAAGATTTTTCTTGACCTAAGATGGTAGCACCAGAGATGGAAAGAAGTGGAATCATTTGAAGAATATTAAGAAGGTAGACTAAAGGACTTGGTGTGACAAGTGAAGGAATGCAGGAAGTCAAAAATGACTCAGGTTTCTGGATTTGCCAACTGTTTAATGGTAATGCCATTCACTCCACTATCCTCCTAATTTTGATATATTTAGAGAAGTAGCCAGAGGTTCCATGGATGAAAATAGTAAGTTGAAATAACAGATAGTATGAGCTCCTTTCTCACGGAGGTTATGAAAAAGTAAACTGTCACAAAATGTCACTGAGGATAAAGAAGAATTCCAATCAGTTTTTATCCCTGATGTGTGGTCATGAATGCCCATCCTCTATATAAGAGGCAGAGTTAGTGGAGACTCTATGTAGATATGTATTTATGTGCTATGGCAACAGCCAACAGTGGAAAGAATGGAGAGAGGTGGGAGCATTAAGTGATTGAGTCAGGAAGATACAGCAGAGTAGTTTGGACAAGAGAGAATGAAGGAATGGAGGGATATTTACATCTGGCCCATTAGGAAGGTTGGCTATGGTAGTGGAAAGTTTGTTTCTCTTGGTGAGCTGGTTAAGGCCCACCTGGCATGGCTGTTAGTTACTTGACCTATGGTGGTAAAGTCCTGTGCAGATCCAGACCTAGAAAAGCTAATAGTGGTGGGCCTGGTCTGCCAGCACTTTTGGGGACTTCATACCTACAGTTGGAGAGACCAGCAGTTTGTAATGAGGTGCTAACAGGCCTCCTGTAGAAATCTGGATAGGCTGCCTTCCTAAAAGAATTCTTTAGGCCAAGTGAATGACCCCAGGAACTAGAAAGAGTGGTGTCCCCAGGGGATAACTGGTCTAAGCCTAGCAAGGACTGAGCAGGAGCAGTGACTCACTCAAGTGATTCACTCAGATGACTCAATAAGAGCTCAATTCTTTTTGACTGAATAGATGGATAAAGTAGGGCTTCACATAACATTGAATTATTTTATCCTGTTCTAGAATTTTAACTTCACACATACCAGGTATTTGCCATCTGTTTTGGATAACCAGAGATCTGCATTGAATATATACACATCATCTTCTTTCAAGTATTGGGTTTCCATTCCTATTTAATCTGCACCAAAGGTCAGTTAACAGATAGGGTGACTAATATCCCAGTAGCTAGTTGGAACCAATCTTGTATCATGTAGATGTTGCACTGAAGAAATTATATGTAACCATACCTCCTTATTTAAGCAGAAAACTGAATTCTATAAAGGAAGCCCATTTTTCTCAATTGGAAATGGAAACAAAAATGTGGCCAAATTTTGAGATTCACAAGATTAGAGTTACCTAGTGATATTACACCATCCTTAGTAAACAGTCTTTACATTTATTCTGCCATTGACAAGAGAAATCACACATATTTACAAACTGGAAGATATATTTGCTGGTCATTAAGATACAGCATGATTGCACAGATACCTCTGGACTCCTCGAAGCAGTAGACTGACTCATAGACACTGAGAAGTGACTGGTGGTTACCGTGGAGGAGGGGTTGGGGTGGGTGGGAGGGTGAGGAGGATAAAAGGACACAAAAATTCTTAATCATAATATAAGTTGGTCATGGGGAAGTTTGTACAGAACAGAGAATATAGCCAAAGATTTTGTAACATCTTTTTATATTGACAGATAGTAACTGTACTAGTGGGGGTGAGGTTTTAATACTGTGACTAACTGTTGAACCACTGTATTGTATACTTGAAACCAATATAAGGTTGTATATCAACTATACTTCAATGGAAAAATAAACAAAAACAATACAGTGAAATATATCAGAAATATGTAATATCTTAAGCAGATTGCTAACCATATTAACAAATCTAAACGAGGTGTCCACTTAGAATTAGAGCAGAAATAAGTTAGTGTTGTAGAAGTAATAACATAGGTAGAGGCCATCTAGTGTTTCTCAAGAGGAAGGACGAACATCTGGTCTTCCTAGCATGTATATTCCTGCTACTGAGACTTAAGAATAAAGCTATTAAAATCTGATGTAATTTTAAAAAAGAAGAAAATGTGGCTTAAAAAAACTTCATGTTCACATAACATTATCTGTTTCAACTTCCCACTGCAAAGCAGAAAGCAAAGCAAAAGGTAACTGAAAGGCCACCTTTTGCTGGAATAGTAATGAAGACAAAGGGAATAGGTGCCCATTTCCTAACAGTGGGAGCTTTGAGAGAATAAAAGCACTTCAAGGGACCCCTGAACATATGTAACACAAATCAAAAGCCATGAAAAAATATATCATCTGTACTGACATGAGTAATTCTTTTTGCAAGGTGATTCTTCAGTGAAGCAACTAAGGATAAATTCATCTCTATCAAACTGGTTCTGCCTCTCCTTCCCTGACCAGAAAGCAAGGCAAATACAGTGCCCTCCCTGCTATGGGTAAATCCTTAGAGACTGATCAAAAGCCATGAGTCACACTTATTCTCATGCTCTGCAGAAGAGAGCTGCCATGTCACCTGCCTTGCCCACCCACCCACCCAACTTTTGGCTAATAATCATTTTTAAATAATTAGTTATTACATTAACCCTCTAAGACTTAGAATTTTAAATTGCATCATTTAACATCCCATAACTAAAAGCCACAAGTACCTGCTTCTCTTAGAAGGCCTTGACTGTCTTAGAAATAAATAAATGATGCAAAACAAGTCTCTGAGACTGAATCTTAGTAGCAGAGCTAGTTAGCAATGTTGCCCTTCTTACCTGGCCTCTAGAAGTGTCAAAGTACTTCCTGGTGAATGCCAAGATATCTTCTGTCTCATTCTGGGAAAGGAAATAGGCGTCTTCATCTTGCCTGAGATTGAGGAGACTGTGCAAGTAAAATTTATACTCTTTATTACTCATGTTGAGCTTTGAAGAACAGATCTCTTCCTGATGAATGATGTAGTAGAGGAGGAGAAGAGAAACTCTCTGGATCACATCTTCTCTGAACTGGTCTTCAAAATCTCCTTCAGCTATTAGTAACAGTGCATCTGGTTCAAAGCACTGTTCCAAAAGCAAAAAAATAACAAAACAAAAAACAGAAACAAAGCTTAGCAAATAGTCCTAGAATACTAACAAGTACAGAATCTCCACTGCTTATTATTTTATGAATAGGAGGGGAAAGTGAGCAGGCCTGACAGCCATACTCAAGACCATCACGGACTTTCATATAACGATGAAGCCCTCCTAGGGAGCCCTTGCTTCGTAGGCAGAATGCTTCTATCCCCAACTACAGTGTCATAAATGATCTCTTCACTGCCTTGAGTAAAACCAGCTGACTCTTTGGCTTTTAAAGTGATTCCCCATTGCATTTAGAATGAAATCCAACCTCCTTACACTTTTCTCCTTGGTCTGGACCCTGCCTACCCGCCCCCCTGCCTTAGCCTCTCTTCACCACTTTCACTAAATTTCTGCCCCTATGACTTTAGTCAGTTTCTCCAAGTTCCTTTCCACTATCCTTCATCGTCAAAGTACTGCCTTCCGAATGCCAAGATAATCTTCCTCTCATTCCTCAAATCTCTACTGAAGTGCCACCCCACTTCGAGATGTCCTCTTGGACACCCTGTAGAAAGCCAGCACCCCCGCGCCATATTCTCCAGCACGGCACTGTTCCGTATAAATAGAATATAAGCCACAAATACCAGCCATACATGTCATTTAAAATTTTTGAGTAGCCACATTTTAAAAAGTAAAAAGAAACAGGTGGTATTAATTTTAATAGTGTATTTAATAATTTTTATTGAAACATATATCCAAGAAATGATTTCAACATATAATTAGAATTTTAAAAAATTATTAATGAATTATTTGACATTCTTTTTGTCATGCTAAGTCTTTGCAATCTGGTGTGTACATTACACTTACCAGCATATCTCAGTTCAGACAAGCCACATTTCAACTGCCCAACAGTCACATGTGATTTGTGGCTGCTCTAGCTGCCATTTATTTTTTATTTTTTATTATCTTCATAGCACTAGTATTCTAAAATTACTTTGCTTGTTTATTTCCTCCCGCCGATTGAGGACAAGTTGTCTATTAAGACTGGGTTTCATCTGTACACTGTTATATCCTCAGCATCTAGCACAATACCTGGCATCCGGGAGGTGTGAAATGGAATGATGAGTACCACCCGCCTCTCTTTTATCATACCTAAGAGAACTGCTAAAAATGTTTCCACGACTTGTTTCACAGCCCAAGGCCAAACACCTGGCTCATCTACTCTGGGAAGAAGAAGTGTTTGGGATAATGTGGTGGGACAATGAGAAAAAGATACATACAGGGCTTGGGGAAGTAAAGCTCTCCCACCAAGACAGAAGCTGCCTTTCTTCCAAGACAATAGGAAGCACGTTGAGATTCTCCTAGGATCCCAGAGTCAGCCCATTTCAAGGCATCAGCCTCCAGGGAAGGCAGTGAGGGATGCCTGTCCTGAGCTCCAGAGGGACTTGTCGGGCTGGGGGACAATTTACTATACTTTAATCTCTTCTCGGAGGTGGAAGTTTCAGGGATTCTAACTCCATGTCTGCTGTGTATCCCACTGGGCAACATCTGGTACCTACCATGTGAGGCAGGAAGAAACATGTCATCCATCTCTGAAGCAAAGCATTACCCTTTCTTCAGAAGCTTCACGGGCTCGTCTCTCCCCATCTCTAACCGCAAGGGGGTAAGAACTCAGCAAACAGAGGGGCATGGTCTTCTCAGCAAGATCAACTCTTAATGGGATTATTAAGCTCCACCACGGAAACCTCAGCAGCCCCTTTCTGACCCCTAATTAGCCCACAAGAAAAGTCCACAGGTTGGTAGATGTTGGCAGGGCTCACACCAAAACTCAAGGAAGTGGATCGGTTGAAATAGAAGTACAATAAAGCCATTCTCTGCATCAAATAGCCTCTTAAAACCAAACTGTTGGTAGTATTAGCTACCATTTATTGGGAGCAATTTGTTCAGGGAAGTGCTAAGCACCTTATGTATTCAAACATTCCCCAGTGTACAAATCTAACTGGTTCTGGAAAAGATGTCAGATAATGAATTTTTGATGGTGGGAACCTTATTCCATTATTTTAAATGGGAAAACAAAATGTCCCAGCCTATATATTAACTGATCAAATATTTCTGCATAATATATATAAAGTATTTGAAATACCAATAACCCAATTATTTAATGCATAATGAGTTAAATAATTGGTATGTTTGTGTGCAATAGCAAGGATGTACACAGAATCAACATGAATTATATTTTCATTTTTTAAGGAAAGTGTACCCACAGTATATGTAAAAATCCAAGTCTCAGTAAAGGTAAGTAATATACCTAAAGCCACACAGCTAATCATGATTGCTCAGTCTTAATTCCTGCCCTGTCAATGATGGCTTTATTATCTTACTCCTTTGTTTTGTGCCATGAAGAACATAAGCTGTTGACCACCTGTGTACTTGATGTGAAGTCCCTTCAACCAGTAATTTTCTCTCCCTACTATTTAGTAGGAAGAAGTGAATTAGGAGGCTAGGAAATGGTAAGGCTCTAAGAGCAATCACTGAGAGCATGGTATAACCAGAGGGTTGAGTTAGTTCTTGTTGAGCGACTTTCCAGTGCTGCTTAGGTCATTTGATGGGACTGGGTAGGTGGAAAGAAGAGTGTCAATGACGTGAGGAGTAGGCTCTCCATGAGGCCACCAGACCAGGCATATGAGGCCATGGCTTGGTTGACAGCACAAAGCAGTGCATGTGGCCACACCTGATCCCATCCAAGGTACCTGAGACCTCTGTCACTTCACAGCTCCTTCTCAATGTACCTTTTGAGGATTGGCATTAGAGGAATGTGGCATGGAGCCACAGAAAATAGGGTAAGATCTGTAATCATGCAGATGTTCAGTCCAGAAATGGTTTGTAAAAAGCATACAACATGAATGGTTAATTTGTTTCTGACTTTTAAATGTTTTAAATCATTGTGTCAGCATCTCATTTTGTCTGACTAGAGATATTGGTCATCTGGAACAAACAAATGTTAAACCTTGCTTAAATTTTTTGAAGCCTGCTTGAATAAGGCTTAACTGTGAATCAAACAACCATGGGCTGAAAACTTTGTGCCCTTTTATGATATTTCAATCTTAAAGAAGTTACCTTTACACAGAAGGCAGTGGCTTGAAGAAAGCATGCTATAGGAGATGTGACAAAAAGCACTGTGAGGTTGGTGCAGGGACTAGCATTTTCAGTTCATCACTGCCAGATTTATTTTAGTTAAAATTTTTAAAGTCGCTAAGGTGGCTCAGCTGTGTTTGGGAGATGTTTATTTAGCAAACTTTTGCAAATATGTCCACCCCATAGGGATCAAGAGCCATCCAAGGTGCTGACTTACTCTTTGTTAAAAAAGAATCGACTCATTCAGGAATAATCCATTGATTTTCTTTTTCGTCTTGTGAGGTAGGGGCATATGGTTTAAGGGGGAAAAACACTGATTCTGGGAGTTAGTTTTAAAGACTTCATGAGGAAATAAACTTTGGGAAAAGACTGGTTAAAATGCAAGAAGCTCTACTTACTAATCTAAATGGACTATCCAGTTACTTGGTAGAATTTTCTATGGCACCCTATCACCAATCAGATTGCCCTACCTGCTTAAGTCAGCCCTGTTTATTGCTTAGGCTGGGTGAGAGCCTCAGTAACAAAAAGCAGTAGAAAATATTTCTCCTTCTATATTAATGGGGTAATTGTCAGACCTATAGTGTAAGTAAAAAAATTTTTTAACCCAAAGATGTTTAAAATTTGATTCAGGTTTATGAATAAACCCACTGCCCTCTTTTCAAGTTCTTAGATTTCTTTAAAGGGTGTTTTTTCAGGGTGGGGGGGTTGCTTACAATTGACTGTAAAATATAAGAGGGAAATTGTATTTTTTCCTTTTCCTGCCAAACCAAGAGCTGGAAGGATGTCAGCTAATGGCAGGAGCTGGCTTTCTGGGAGTCTCTACTAGATTTAGTGGCATTTCTGGCTAACAAAAAGAAAAGTCTTAACCAAGAAGAGTTAAAATAAATTTATTAGATAAACAAGTTAAAGCTTGAAGCTTTCCACACTTTATTCCATGACAGATATGACAAATTCAGGGGGTGGGGGATTGAGTTAAATGCAGGACCTTAAAGCTGTGGTTCTCCACCTTGACTGTGTCTTAGAATAGCCTGGAGATTGTGGTTAGAAATACCAAGCCTCTAGCACAGTTGAGGAGGGCAGGGGGACAGCAGGAGGGGGTTCTGAGGAATGTCTCATTTCTCAGAAGTTCTGCAGGTGCTTCACAAACATGCTCTGGTGTCCCTGGACAAGGAAAGATTGGCCACTTCCATGAAGCACAGGGACTATCAGGGGATGGAGGGAGCCCCTCCATCCAGGCTCATGCATATATGGCCATGTGGTCCTCACAGGGAGCTCCCTGTAGAAGGAATCATCACCTCGGTCTTATGGGTAAGGAAGCTGAGGTTTGCCATGTCTAACAGCTAGAAGGACCCAGAACAAGCATTCAACCTGTTGCTGGCTGTCTCCAGACACGGGGTTCTTTTCCTTTCTTCACTTCTGGAACCCACGCAGTGTGGTGGTTCTCATTGTTACTGCTGTGGAATTTCTTCTCTTGGACTTACTGAATCCCTCATTAAATTCAATAAACCTCCATTCTAACCCTTCTCATTAAAAAAAGAAAAAGCCATGATCAGGCAAAACTACCCATTTTTAAAGGCGACAGCTTGAGTGAATCTATTTTTAAATGCATATTGTTAGATAAATGCAAATTTGAGTGCCCTCAAATACTTCAGATGGATGTATTTTTAATTTAGTTTTTACCCAAACCTGAAATGAAATCAAGAATTTTTTTTTACCCTCTCCACAAATTCAAGATACCCACTTCTCTCTCTTTTCAGATATCTAGAGATATGAACTCACCCCCTTTTTACTGCAGCAGTTCGGATATGAACCCTGCCTCTCAGTGGACAAAGTGCCTAAAAAGACAAAGATTCAACAGCAAGCCGAAGCCCTGTGGTTTGTACTGGAATGCGGGTGTTTGTGAAGTCAGGAGGATACTGGTCTCCCTGGGTTTTCATGAATGACAAGAAGAGATTCCATGGGCTCCTTGGTTATGGGTGATTTGGATGAATTGTAGAGCACTGAGCAGGGCTGAATTTGCCCTTTTGTTTTTGCATCAGGCAATGAGAAATAGCTGCAGTAAGAGGGCAAAGCTATTAAAGACAGTGTTTCACATCCTAGGAATGAAACTAATTCAAACAGAAGCTAAATTGGCCAAACTCTTGATAATGTCACAGAAAATAAAAAATACAAAACAACCCCTCCCCCCAAAAAATGGAGAACAATTTTGCATGTTTATATTCCCCTAGCTAAACTAATATTCAACCAGCCTTAATAAGGCAATTTCTGTCATTAGAGGAGAACATTTCCCTGAAGCAAATTCTCAAGAGGACATTAATAAGATATGACTCCCAGTTATGTCTATTGGGAAATCTTATGTTGCTATATATATAAATTAATGTCATCACAGATGACTTGCCTATTATAACAAGTTTTTTTCTAGGAACCCTAGGGAATTTTACTAATTACTAAATTATTTATTGTTTGCACAGAGCAGAGAAAAATTCTATTAGCAAGACCCTTCTGGCATGAAAAACAAAACAAAACATTTGGCCACGTTAATGTTTCCCTTAGAACTAAGCAGTATGCAGTATTGAGAATATCTGCCAAAATTTATTTGGGGAGCAGTTACTTGCTTGTATATATTTGTTTATGTCTTCATTTATTTGTTTGTGGGGGGTTCATTCTGAAAAATCTTGTCTGTCAAGAAAGGGGTAGTGCAGAATGTTTCTGTTTGCTTTGCTTTGTAGTTACTTTAAGTCATTTTAAGAGGGCTTCTCCTGCCAGTCCCCCCACCATGCCATCCACCTACCCAAATAGAGACATTCTGATTCCTCATTAAATGCTAATTTTACATTAATGTTGCTTTTACATTAACAGGACCTGCAGAAAATTTTTTTTTTAAATTCCATTCCAGGCAAGTGAAATCTCAATTTCTAGAGGGGGAGGAAGCCCAAATATGGTTATATGTGAAACCTGCTCAGGACTGATGTGTAAGCAGGCTTTGAGAGTCACTTGCACACTAGGGGAAGGCTGGGACTGGGCCCTAGCAGCCAGGGATCTCATTTTAGCTCCACCAATTGCACTTATCTCCCCCACCTTGATTCCTCATTTTTTAAAAGATGATTATCCAATTCATTAACTACCCACCATACAAAGTACTAGAAAATACTAAGTAACATCCAGGAGAAACAACTTATAAATTGAGGGTTAGACAAACATCAGATCACCATCATTATGCTACAGAAACAAATAGTATCTATCTAACCAATCATGTGCAATTCACTGCAAATGCAAGAAAAGGATTAGTAAACCAGAAAGAAAGGAGACCTAAAAGTTCACACTTGCAAATAAATACCCCTACACACACAGAAGGATTGTAGAAAGGCTTATATAAACACTACCATTTTAATTAAATAGAAATCCACCCTATCTTTAAAGGCTAAATCTAGGCTGCTGACTGACTTGTATCCCAAATAGGGGATAATATGCCACAATGCCCCCCTGGGTATTGGAAGGTTTGCGTTTGATTTCGCTTTGCTGAAGTAAATGCTAGAGAATCCACTGCTCTCTTGGGAACATGCCCTGGTACCCAATGCCATTTTATTGCACTAACCAGATTGCAATCTCCTTGCATTCCATTTGTCCTCCGTGGACATCCAGTTTTCTCCAAAAATGCTTTGATGAGGCTTCTTGAGCAGTTCAGGGGTAGAGGGTCACCAGGAGAGAGAAGTTGTAGTACTTCTGTCAGTTGGCCTGCACTCCAAGTGCCTCTGCTGCCTGGGGTTGAGGGTTTTTCTGTCTCAGCAGAGGAAACAAGGCTGAGCAGAGGGAACAGCGGCACCCAAAATACCGAAAGCTTTGTCCAGACGCACATGTCCACTCTGCCTTTACCTCAAATCAGTGTTTGATGGAGATGGGTGAGTTGTTCACCGTGTAAACTTATAAAGGGAGGAATTTCTGTGGTAAAGGGGGGAAAAAGGCTTTAATTATTGTGCCTGCAACATGTTTGAAAGGATTCATTTATTGGGTGGCTAAGCTGATTTGCAATGACAAGCTGTTCCTGAACAACAGGGAGTCTGTAGGTCATTTATAACCCCTAAATGGCAGGGAACGATCCTGGTTATAGACTTTCAAACTTTAAAACAGCCAAGAAGTTCATGTATTGCCTTTCTCTGAACTAAATACAGAGTAAAAAATTAGGAAGAATATGCTTCTCGGTTTGCCCTGCAGGTAGTACAAGTCATAGGATCCATAATAGGAAATACCTTCATATTATCCCATGGGAAAGTTGAATTCCCAGAGATTTGTGGTCCTCACCACTGAAGTAAAGAAAAAAGAAATGTTAATAAATTACCAATATTATGTTGGTAAGAAGGTTTTAGATAAGGAAGAGTACTAGAAGAAATAGTAACATCCAGAAAACCCTGGTCACTTTTTAGTTTTAAGTTTGTTAAAAGAATGAACTATCTTAGAAAAACAAGAGAGTTACAAGATTGCATGAGCCATGATAAGCCCATGTACTCAGTGGTCACTAACTACAAATGTGAGGGACCACTTTAAGACCAATCAACTTTCTGGAAAAAATTGATCTCTTCAACTGATGGCTTAAAGAATAAAAAATGTGAACAGCATCTCATGTCCAATCTTGGCCCAGAGATGAGCTAATAATGACTGAAGAATAGTAACAAAGATACTGGGATTACTTTTGTGGTTAAAACAAAAAGAGAGAGAGTTTGAGATTCTCATGTTAGCATTTTTAAAATGGTAGAAGATGATAGAAACATTTCTAAACCCAGTGCTTACCTTCAGAAGAAAGATAAATGATTATGCATCTGGAGCTCTGTGGCCTTTTAAATCTCGGAGAGTGTTCTATGGTTACAAAATCCTCTGTTTTTAAAATTCCTTGACTGTGCAGTGGTTGCTGGAGAGGATTATTTCAGCCCAGAGAAGTTTTCAGTTGCTATGGAGAAAGCAGCTTCGTAGGCAACAATGAAAGTAAGAACTTTATGTCTGGCAGATTTTCAGGAAAATCAAATAAATGTGGCTAATGAACCTGACTTTTCATATCAACATTTACCAATTTTCTTAGAATTCTAAGGAAATTTCAGCATTTCTTAGCTGCTTGCCTTTTAAGGGACAGATTTAGGTCAAAGGATTTGACCTTGCAGAATGAAAAGACTTCAGAGTTGGGTCAAGATTTTTTCTTCCCAGCTGATTCTGTGATAACTGTTTTATTCACACTCAACACAAGGATTTTTTGAAAAGATAGAGTCTTTAGAACTTTATTTATTTGATAAGGTGCAGAGGTTTAAAATATTTAATGCCTTCATAAATTCATAAATAGATGTTCTCAAACAAGGAGAAAAGTATTTGTTGAAGGAATAAAGTTCTTACCTGGGAAGTAAGTGAATGCTACTGGGGAACTTCACTTAGCTCTATAAGATATATATTATGATCCCAGAACCTGTGCTCCAAACGATTCCATAAGGCCCTTCAGGCCCTGTGAAACAGGCTCTCTGTGAATCATTAGTGAATAAGTGACTAAAAGAACAAAGTGGTTAGTTTTATAGGCAGTGAGAGAAGTTAAAACCCAAGATTTCAAAGTAGACAGAGTACATGTAAATTGCACATAGGAGAAACATAGAGTGAATCTGCAGAATGTAGGGAATGGAGAGAGATTCTGAGTTCAATTCTGTGAGCTGTAGGTGGGGAAGAGAGGGGACAGAGGAAATGAAAAAAGAAAGAAGTTGGGATAAGTAGTCTCTTCAGCCACTAACTGGACATGAAAATTGGAACAAGGGTCAGATATTCCTCTGAGAATGCTGGTTACACCGATGGAAATATGAAAGACAAATGCACCAAGAAAATGTTGGGCTTCTCTTCAATTACACATCACAGAGAACTTGGATTAACCTAAATGTCAAGGAAAGGGACTTGGCCTGAGTCTCTTGACCTCTATGGTGAGATTAACTGGAGCTGGAGTCCAGAATCGTCAGGCCAACAGAGGGGTAAGTAGTTGGTCATGACCTTCCAGCATGGATCCAGTGGAGGCAGGGAAGGGAATGGGCCCAGAGCAGAGGGTTCCCTAGACAGGCTTTCTGCAGCATTCTGCTCCTGCCTCCTGCCACCCCACAGTGGGGGGCACCCCAGAATCATTTGCAGGCTCAGCCCTGTCTCATTCTCAGGGACTTGCCTAGGAGATTACTAAGGAAAAATGGCCCAATCTATTGAGCAAATTATCCAGCCCTACCTTTTGGCACCTGTGTTTTGCTTTGTTTCTGGAATTAAGCATTTGCTTCCTAGCCCAGCTCCAAAGAACAGGTTCTGAAACCTGCCCTCCCTGCCCAAGTCCCACTGCATAACCTACCTGATTGTAGCAGACCTGGATCTTGATTTGCTCTAAACAGTGGTCCCAGGACAGTGCCCCTGCTGGGACTTTGGGTACTTTTTCCTGATTCTCTGGAAGTCCAGCATGGAAGTCACATGTTTCCTGGCCTCAGATTCCCTATGGCTAGGGGATCCCTCCCAATCTATGAGTTTTCTCATGCAGGAATTTTCAAACACCAACCACTACTCTCAGCTGCTCCAACACCCTCACCATCCGAACCACAAGCCACAAGGCTCCCAAGTACATGACACTGTCACAGGCCAACGCCTGCTCCATTTGCCTCTGAGGCCCGCTCCACCCTTATACTCACACCTACAATTCAAACACCAGCCAGGCTCTGATTACTGTGCCATGGGAGGCAGAGATCAGGAGCAGCAGGCAGATGCCCTGCATGCAGGTTCTGAGGCAGGAAAAGCAGGGGAGGCTCACAGAAGAGAGGAAAGGAAGGAATCCTTATTGGAACAAAACTCTTGGCTGAGCGTGGCTGCGTCACCCTCTTGGCCCGGCTCTGGGTTGTAGCTTTAACTCTGTCCTCGACCTGCCTGCTTCCCCAACAAGCCTTAAATCAACCTTTCTTAAACATGGTTTTATTTGTAATCCCAATCAACTTCTAGGGGTAATGAGCTTCACATGCTAATTAAACAAGCATGTAAAGAAGGAGCTCATTTACTTGTGATTGGCATTTATAATGCATTTAGCCCCGAATTGGGACCAGTCTCATCTGATGCAGTATCTCCTGATACACAGGCAACCTCCTTAAGTATCACAGGAAAATGTTGTAGACGGAGGCCAGAAGGAAGGGGAAGACTGACCAATCCTTCCTTCTTCCTTCAGTTCCAATGCTTTGCCTTTTGGTGTGACCTGGGTTTCAAACTTCTTCCTCATGTCAGTAGAATGTATTTATATGTGAACCCTGCCTTGGCATAGAAAGAATTTAAAGGGGCTCCCAGGAAACATAAAATACAACATGGTAACAACTTAAGAGACTGAAATAGGGTAGAGCCATAGTTCAGGGCTGCCCTGTACAGTTTTGCAGGTTGGGCACTGTACAACTCTAGGAATCATCATTTCCTCTTATAATCATCACAGATCTGTATACTTATTCCAACAGTTGTCCAGCAAATGTCCTGAGGAAAGGAGGCTTTGAGCTGGTGGCAGAGCTGCCTGTGCTCCTCTTCCCCTGCCTCCCACCTGTCCCTGTAGGGCCGTCCCTAGCAGTAAGATCGGGTTCTACAATTCTGAGCTACTCCTGGGCCTAGCTTCTCCTCATTTGCCCCCTTACACTCTCTTCTTCCAATACACTAACCTCTCTAAATAATAATTTTAATGATGTTCAATAAGGTTTTCTGTGTATCTTTTATGCCAAGGCACCATGCTAAGCAACTTCACATACCTTTTCTCATGTAATATCAATTGAACTTAAAGAACTCACTGTACATTTCAGAAACACCTAATGTCACACAAAAATTCAGGCCTGTCCACAGCAAAGTTGGTACTTTTACCAAGAAGCAACTGTCTGTTGTGAAGCAATCCCATGTTTTTATTTTAAGACCAAGCTTCTTTTTACAACACAGCATGGGGGATACAGAAGGGAATTGGATGAGAGCCCATCCTGAAGGAAATAGTCTGCTACATTTTGATTTTTGTATTTTCCCCAAAGCCCATTCAGCCTCCAAATTCTCAGAGACAAAAGAAATAAAGAGAAAGTAGAACTTTAAAACAAATAGAATCTTAGGCTCTGCTCTTCTGTAATACTTAACGGGACTACTCACCAGGCATTTGAAACAAATGTTCTTCATTTTCTAAACTGTTCTCTTAGAGGAAAAAGAATATCAACTGAAAAGGCAACCCCTATAAGGTAGGAACTAGTCTTACACAGCTTCTCATCCTATAATACTGCCCATATCACTGTTATTTCCAACAATTAGAAAATATCCACTGTTTTAAATTAGACTTTGAGGTTTTTGATTTAAATAAAGAGAAAGTAGAACTTTAAAACAAATAGAATCTTAGGCTCTGCTCTTCTGTAATACTTAACGGGACTACTCACCAGGCATTTGAAACAAATGTTCTTCATTTTCTAAACTGTTCTCTTAGAGGAAAAAGAATATCAACTGAAAAGGCAACCCCTATAAGGTAGGAACTAGTCTTACACAGCTTCTCATCCTATAATACTGCCCATATCACTGTTATTTCCAACAATTAGAAAATATCCACTGTTTTAAATTAGACTTTGAGGTTTTTGATTTGGAAGCTGGTAGTAAAAATGGTTTTATATTAAAAAATATTTTTCTTCTCCTTATAGAAGCCATATATGATCACTAATTTTAAAAAACTGTAAAAAATATCTAAGAGCATAAAAAAAGAAGATGGCTTCTCCCCCGGATGTAACAGATACAAATGTCTCTCTTCATTCTTTCAACATAATTTGGATTATGTTATATGTACAATTTTGAAGCTCATTGTTTTTACTCATTATACACGTCAGTGTTGCTAGGAATGCGCCTATTTGATTAACCATTTCAAAAACCCCTTCATTTGGCTTTGATGAATCCTCATTACAGTCTGCTGTCCGTCTCATAGTTTCTATTCTTTTTGTTATTTTCCCCCTTCATTGGCTCCTTCTGTGGAGATAAAGCTTTGAGTGGCAGACTTCACTAAATGCCTCCACAATATCCATTCCTCCTCCTTCCATTTGTTCAAGGCAGCAAAGCGTCCAACTAAAACCTGCACTTGTCCAGACTTATTAAAAAGGAGGTACATGACACAGTTCTGAGATCATGTGAGTGGAAGTCTGTGGGGACATCAAAGGGGGCCTCCTGCCTGGACTGCAGAGGTCACATCACATGTGGGCCCAGTGAGGTCAGAGCAGGAAAACAGAGGTCTCTCCACTCAAATTGGAGGAGCAGGAAAACAGAAGAAAGAGCCTGGGCCCTAACGATAAACTCCAAGTCACCTTAGGATCCCGAGCTGCCTGTCCTTAGAGTGCTGGTTGAGTGAAACCAATAAACACCTATCTCTGTGAGATCCTGTCAGTCAAGTTTTCTGTTGATTTAAGTCAAATGCAAACACTGGTGCTGCTTGGGACTACGATACCTCTTGTCATCTTTTTTCTGTTTCTTAAAGTGACATTTCACACATGGGAAAAGCTAATGGAAATGGAAAGCTGGTATTAAGAGGTCTGGTGACCACTTAATTTCACAACTATTTTCTGACTCACTCTGGGTGAATCACTGCACAAATAGGTGCACTAGTCATCTATTTCTGAATAACAAATGAACACAAACATAGACTAGAAGCAAGACACCTTTCCTGTCTCACAGCTCCTGTGGGTCAGTAGTCCAGGCATGGCGCATGTGGGTCCTTTGCTTCAAGTTTCTCAGGCTCCTAGTGTTGGCCAGGGCTGGGGTTTCTTTTCAAGATTCAACTGTGGAAGGATCCCCTTTCAAGCTCACATGGTTCTTGGCAGTCTTATCAATTGTAATCATAGAGTGACATCCCATATTTTACTGGTCAGAAGTTAATCCAGGTTATACCCATAGTCAAATGGCAGGAATATCATACAGGTGTGAATGCCAGGAGGTAGGGATCATTTGGGGGCCAAAAGGTATCCAAGGAAGAAGGGTGAGAAATAACATGGGTAAATATGACAAATAGTATTCCAACTGTCTGTATTTTTCATCAGTTCTCTTTTCTGGAGAAGTAAAGATAGAATTTCTTGCATCTTTCTGTATTCCCTAACCAGTCTCAAACTTTACTCGTTTCAAAGCCCACCTGGAATTAACTACAAATATTATGAAGAATATATTCAACCTTTAATATTTGTTCAGAATCTTGAGCACCAGTCTAAAACACTGGGAAAGGTTTCCTTTTTAATTTAATTTCTTACTTGCCTGATCCTAAAATTAAGAACTGATATTTTATAATTTGAGATGGAAGGATATTAAAGTACATAACCACTAGACAAGTTTTTTACTCCCAAAACCAGAAATCCTGCAATTTCTAAAATATTTATTGAAAAATAGCAGAATTCTTACTTAACATTTTATCCTGATTTTAAGATTTTGGTTTCAATTAATGGATTTATCAAAATTACGTAATGTACTAAAATGTACATCTTTGGAAAATCCTGCAAGTTAATGACAATTTTTTTAAAAATACAGGACTCAAATATTGCTAAGAAAGAATGACTGAACATTATTTACACTGATTAAACTAAAGGCATTCGCATCCTACATAATAAATTTTACAATGCTTATTATTTAGTGGATTTTAGTCTCAGTATGAAAAGAGATGTTTTCAATATTTGTGCAATTATTACACACATTGTATATTTAAAAAGTTATTATTAAAACATTTCTGCATAATATTATATAGATCATAACTATGTCAAATATATTCATGGCAAGTATATTGGTTATAAATTAATATTAATAGTAGTTCCCCAGTGGTAGGAATATAAGTGATTTTTCCTTCTATTTTTTATCCAAATTTCCTATAATAAACATGAATAATTTTGCACAACAGGAAAAAAATATCACTTTTAAAAGAGGACTGGCATAAATCAAAAGTTTTTCCATTTCTAATTAATTTGCTTTAGCAGCAAAACTCTTCTTTTAAAAGAAATCCTTAGAGGAACCCTAATATATAAGTCTGAGAAGACTGATAATTATTTTGGAAAGTAATTTTCATTGTGGAACTCCACAACAGCTCAGAGCTCTTTGAGACACATTTTACAACCACCAGGTGAAATGCTTCCTAGAATTCTTTGAAGCAAGTGGTGAGAGTAGGAATCAGACAGACCTGGATTAAAGAATACTGACCCCAAGTAGGACTTTTTAATGGGCCTCTGAGCCTCCTCTTCACTTTTAAGATAGAAACAGCATTTGCCCCTATAGCATTTGGTACCTGATACACAGCCATGAGCTCAATAAAGGGACTATCGTCACAATGCAATTATTATACAAGCTCTACATGTAATTCCATCAAAAGTCATTCTCCAGTGCCTCTCTCTCTGGCTTTTTCTCCAGGCCACCTTCCTTTGCTTCTGTTACACTGATCTTCTCCAGGTTCTGCTACTCATGCCCTTCTCTCAGGCTGAAATGGCCCTTTCTCTCCTCAGCTGCCAAATCAACAGTATTTTTCCCCCTAAGGTTCAGCTCAAATACCACTGCCTTTCTTTTTCACTTTTTCTTTTTTTTTTATTAAGGTATTCTTGATATACACTCTTATGAAGGTTTCACGTTAAAAAAACAATGTGGTTACTACATTTACCCATATTATCAAGTCCCCACCCATACCCCAGTGCAGTCACTGTCCATCAGTGTAGTAATGCCACAGATTCCCTATTTGCCTTCTCTGTGCTACACTATTTTCCCTGTGACCCCACACACCATGTGTACTAAACATAAAACCCCTCAATCCCCTTCTCCCTCCCTCCCCACCCACCCTCAAATACCCCTCCCCTTTGGTAACCACTAGTTCCTTCTTGGAGACTTTGAGTCTGCTGCTATTTTGTTCCTTCAGTTCTGCTTCATTGTTATACTCCACAAATAAGGGAAATCCTTTGGCACTTGTCTTTGTCTGCCTGGCTTATTGCCTGAGCATTAATATTCTCCAGCTCCATCCATGTTGTTGCAAATGGTAGAATTTGTTACTTTCTTATGGCTGAATAGTATTCAATTGTGTATATGTACCACATCTTTATCCATTCATCTACTGATGGACACTTAGGTTCCTTCCATATCTAGGCTATTCTAAATAGTGCTGCAAAAAACATAGGGGTGCATATGTCCTTCTGAATCTGAGAACTTCTATTCTTTGTATTAATTCGTGGGAGTGGAATTCCTGGGTCAAATGGTATTTCTATTTTTAGTTTTTTGAGGAACCTCCATATTGCTTTCCACAGTGGTTGAACTAGCTTACATTCCCACCAGCAGTATAGGAGGGTACCCCTTTCTTCGCATCCTCACTAGCATTTGTTGTTTTTAGTCTTTTCAATGATGGCCATCCTTACTGGTGTGAGGTGATATCTCATTGTGGTTTTAATTTGCATTTCTCTGATGATTATGTGGAGCATCTTTTCGTGTGTCTGTTGGCCATCTGAATTTCTTCTTTGGAGAATTGTCTCTTCATATCCTCTGCCCATTTTTTGATCAGGTTATTTGCTTTTTGGGTGTTGAGGCATGTGAGTTCTTTCTATATTTTGGATGTTAACCCCTTGTCAGATATGTCATTTACAAACGTATTCTCCCATACTGTAGGATGCTTTTTTGTTCTGTTTGTGGTATCCTTTGCCATACAGAAACTTTTTAGTTTGATGTAATCCCAAGAGTTCATTTTTGCTTTTGTTTCCCTTCCTTGAGGAGATGCATTAGGAAGAAATTGCTCATGCTTATATTGAGGAGATTTTTGCCTATGTGGTCTTCTAAGAGTTTTATGGTTTCATGATTTACATTCAGGTTTTTGATCCATTTTGAGTTTACTTTTGTGTATGGGGTTAAACAATAATCCAGTTTTCATTTTCTTGCATATAGCTGCCCATTTTTGCCAACACCAACTGCTGAAGAGGCTGTCCTTTCCCCATTGTATGTCGTGACTCCTTTATCGTAAATTAATAGACCATATATGGTTCGATTTATATCAGGATTCTCTAGTCTGTTCCTTTGGTCTATGGGTCTGGTCTTATGCCAGTACCAAATTGTCTTGATTACTGTGGCTTTGTAGTAGAGTTTGAAGTTGGGGAGCATAATCCCCCCAGCTTTATTCTTCCTTCTCAGGATTGCTTTGGCTATTCAGGGTCTTTTGTGGTTCCATATGAATTTTAGAAGGATTTTCTCTAGTTCATTGAAGAATGCTGTTGGTATTTTGATAGGAATTGCATTGAATCTGTAGATTGCTTTAGGCAGGATGGCCATTTTGACAATATTAATTCTTCCTATTCATGCGCACAGGATGTTTTTCCATTTACTGGTATCTTCTTTAATTTCTGTCATGAGTGTTTTGTAGTTTTCAGAGTACAGGTGTTTCACTTTCTTGGTTAGGTTTATTCCTAGGTATTTTATTCTTTTTGATACAACTGTGAATGGAATTGTTTTCCTGATTTCTCTTTCTGCTAGTTCATCATTAGTGTATAGGAATGTGGTCCTCTAAGAGTTTTATGGTTTCATGACTTACATTCAGGTCTTTGACCCATTTCAAGTTTACTTTTGTGTATGGGGTTAAACAATAATCCAGTTTCATTCTCTTGCATGTAGCTGTCCAGTTTTGCCAACACCAGCTGTTGAAGAGGCTGTCCTTTCCCCATTGTATGTCCATGACTCCTTTGTCATATATTAATAGACCATATATGGCCGTGGCTAGGACCTCCAGTACTATGTGTATTCTGTTGCTTTTGCATGTAGAGTTCTGTAGATATCTGTGTATTAATTTTGTATTCTGCAACCTTGCTGAATTCAGATATTAGATCTACTAGTTTTGGGGTGGATTATTTAGGGATTTTTGTGTACAATATTATGTCATCTGCAAACAGGGACAGTTTAACTTCTTCCTTACCAATCTGGATGCTTTTTATTTCTTTGTGTTGTCTGATTGCCGTGACTAGGACCTCCAGTACTGTGTTGAATAACAGTGGGGAGAGTGGGCATCCTTGTCTTGTTACTGATCTGAAAGGAAAAGCTTTCAGCTTCTCACTGTTAAGTATAATGTAGTCTGTGGGTTTTTCCTATACGGCCTTTATTATGTTGAGGTACTTGTCCTCTGTACCCATTTTGTTGAGAGTTTTTCTCATGAATGGATGTTGAATTTTGTCAAATGCTTTTTCAGCATCTATGGAGATAATCACATCGGCGCGGACCATGCTGCTCATGCTGTTTGACAAGGTCCAGGCATGAGGAGGAATCCTGAAAACAGGAAACCTCATCACTGGCCCCTGCTAATTCCCACACTTATTTTTGCAGTTATGATGTTGGTGATTGGGCTCATATATGGGAAATCTTATGTATTTAAGATTTCTTAACCTTTAGTAAATAATATCGCCCAAAATATTGATCAAAGCAGCAATTCCGGAAACGAAAGCAGTGTTATGGGACCAACTGTTCCAGGGATACTGCCACAAAGAAGTGAGGCAGAACAACCCGGGCCTCTCTTAAAACTAGATGTAGTTTGTCCTCCCCTTTGTAACAATTCAAACATGATTAACCAAGATTTCTTTAGAATACTGGCAGAGAAGGAGTTATGGGAACCTGGGCCATAGAAAAACCCATTTTCCCAAGAAACTTATATGAAACAGCAAAGTAATAAAGATAGTTCCCACTGCCCAGGGCCCCCCTTATGTTGCTTATAATATTAGAAGACACCTTTGGTATCCCCCTCATAGAAAGAATTTACGAGCAAAATAGGAAGATTTACATTTATATTTATCCCATATATAGAAGTTTATAATGAATTTATTATAAAATATTATTATATAAATGGTAAGGTAGTAAGAGCAGACTTAGTGTTATTATATGAAAGATTAAAGAGGACTGCAAGGCTCTGGTGCCTGTGGACACAGGAGGAAAGGTGTAAACATCTGAAATTGTGGAATGAATATTGGGAAAGAATAAGGTGTTTTTATTGTATTCATAGGAATGTTGAGGAATGGGTGATAGGAGTACCATCCCTAGACTTTAAATGTAAGCCTCAACCCACATGTGTATGAAAATATTTAATTAATAATATAGTTATACTTAATAACCAAAAGATATATGGCTAGCATTTTATATAACCTGCTTAAACTTTATATAGCCTTAGACACATATCTTAAACTCTATGCTTAAAAGCAGACATTATGCTTAAAAGCAGATATTATAAACCACACACTGCCACATGCCATTTTCCTGTCTAGCACCTAGCACGTAACCTGTATCTCTGGCCAAAAAGTTAAGGGAAAGTTAAACATTAAATGTTACAAGAAAGCTGTTCAAAAAAATGATAACATCTGTAATGAGCCAGAATTATACAAAAACTGAAAGGAAAAAACATTGTACCATCCATGATCAAAGAAAATGTGTAACATTATGTAAACCTTAAAAAGATATAAAAATAAAGACCCTGCCGCTTGATGTCAGGAGATGTTACAACCTTAATTGGGTGTTTCATCTCCTCATTCATCTCCTCACTCGCTGATGTTATCCTTTCCTTCGTGACCCACACCTTGGCTGGAGCTGGACTCTGGCATCATGTGGTTTTGTCCTTCTTTTTACTGATGTGGTGGATGATGTTGATGGATTTTTTAATGTTGTACCATCCTTGCATCCCTGGAATAAATCCTACTTGATCATGATGTTTGATCTTTTTGATGTATTTTTGAATTTTGTTTGCTAATAATTTGTTGAGTATTTTTGCATCTATGTTCATCAGGGATATTGGTCTGTAATTTTCTTTTTTTGTGGTGTCTTTGCCTGGTTTTGGTATTAGAGTGATGCTGGCCTCATAGAATGAGTTTGGAAGTATTCCCTCTTCTACTCTTTGGAAAACTTTAAGGAGGATGGGTATTAGGTCTTCACTAAGTGTTTGATAAAATTCAGCGGTGAAGCCATCCGGTTTAGGTGTTTTGTTCTTAGGTGGTTTTTGGATCACCAATTCAATTTTGTTGCTGGTAATTGGTCTGTTCATATTTTCTGTTTCTTTCTGAATCAGCCTTGGAAGGCTGTATTTTTCTAGAAAGTTTTTCATTTCTTCTAGGTTATCCAGTTTGTTAGCATTTAATTTTTCATAGTATTCTCTCATAATTCTTTGTATTTCTGTGGTGTCCGTAGTGATTTTCCCTTTCTCATTTCTGATTCTCTTTGTGTGTGTAGACTCTTATTTCTTGATAAGTCTGACTATGGGTTTATCTATTTTGTTTATTTTCTTGAAGAATCAACTCTTGCTTTCATTAATTTCTTTCTATTGTTTTATTCTTCTCGATTTTATTTACTTCTGCTCTAATCTTTTTTATGTCCCTCCTTCTAATGACTTTGGGTCTTGTTTGTTCTTTTCCTCATCTCATTTCATTAATTGTAAGTTTAGACTGTTCATATGGGATTGTTCTTCTTTCCTGAGGTAGGCCTGTATTGCAATATATTTTCCTCTTAGCATGGCCTTGGCTGTGTCCCACAGGCTTTGTGATGTTGAATTATTGTTGTCATTTGTCTCCATATATTGCTTGAACTCTGTTTTTATTTGGTCATTGATCCATTGGTTATTTAGGAGCATGTTGTGAAGCCTCCATGTGTTTGTGGGATTTTTCATTTTCTCTGCATAATTTATTTCTAGTTTCATACCTTTGTGGTCTGAGAAACTGGTTGGTACAATTTAAATCTTTTTGAATTTACTGAGGCTCTTTTTGTGGCCTAGGATATGATCTATTCTTGAAAATGTTCCATGTGCACTTGAGAAGAATGTGTATTCTGTTGCTTTTGGGTGTAGAGTTCTGTAGATGTCTGTTATGTCCATCTGTTCTAATGTGTTGTTCAGTACTTCTTTCTCCTTACTTATTTTCTGTCTGGTTGATCTGTCCTTTGGAGTGAGTGGTGTGTTGAAGTCTCCTAGAATGAATGCATTGCATTCAATTTCCTCTTTTAATTCTGTTAGTATTTGTTTCACATATGTAGGTGCTTCTGTATTTGCACGCATAGATATTTATAATGGTTATATCATCTTGTTGGATGGGCCCCTTAATCATTATATAATGTCCTTCTTTGTCTCTTGTTAGTTTTGGTGTTTTGAAGTCTATTTTGTCTGATACAAGCACTGCAACACCTGCTTTTTTCTCCCTATTAGTTGCATGAAATATCATTTCCATCCCTTCACTTTTAGTCTGTGTATGTCTTTCAGTTTAAAGTGAGCCTCTTGTAGGCAACATATCGATGGATCTTGTTTTTTTATCTGTTCAGTGACCCTATGTCTTTTGTTTGGTGCATTCAGACCATTTACATTTAGGATGATTATCAATAGGTATGTACTTATTGCCATTGCAGGCTTTAGATTCATAGTTACCAAAGGTTCAAGGTTAACTTCCTTACTATCTAAGAGTCTTACTTAACTCATTTAATATGCTATTACAAACACAATCTAAAGGCTCTTTTTTTCTCCTCCTTTTTCTTCCTCTTCTAATCTTTATAAATTTATATATACAGAATTGTATCATATTCTGTACTTTCTGTCTATCCCTTGATTGATTTGGGGGATAGTTAATTTAATTTTGCATTTGTTTAGTAATTAACTGTGCTACTTTCTTTATTGTGGTTTTATTACCTCTGGTGACAGCTATTAAACCTTAGGAACACTTCCATCTATAGCAGTCCCTCCTAAATACATTGTAGAGATGGTTTGTGGGAGGTAAATTCTCTCAGCTTTTGCTTATCTGGAAATTGTTTAATCCCTCCTTCAAATTCAAATGATAATCTTGCCAGATAAAGTATTCTTGGTTCGACGCTCTCTGCTTCATTGCATTAAATACATCATGCCACACCCTTCTGGCCCGTAAGGTTTCTGCTGAGAAGTCTGATGTTAGCCTGATGGGTTTTCCTTTGTATGTGATCTTATTTCTCTCTCTGGCTGCTTTTAATAGTCTGTCCTTACCCTTGATCTTTGCCATTTTAATTACTATATGTCTTGGCGTTGTCTTCCTTGGGTCCCTTGTGTTGGGAGATCTGTGGATCTCCATGGCCTGTGAGACTATCTCCTTCCCCATATTGGGGAAGTTTTCAGCAATTACCTCCTCAGAGACACTTCCTATCCTTTTATCTCTCTCTTATTCTTCTGGTATCCCTATAATACAAATATTGTTCCTTTGAATTCGTCACAGAGTTGCTCAATATTCTTTCATTCTTAGAGATCCCTTTTTTTCTCTGTGTCTCAGCTTCTTTGTATTCCTCGTCTCTAATTTCTATTTCATTTATCTTCCCCTCCACTGTATCTAATCTGCTTTTAAAACCTTCCATTGTATGTTTCATTTCTGATACTGTGTTCTGTCATGATTGGATCTCCAACCGGAATTCATTCCTGAGTTCTTGAATATTTTTCTGTACCTCCATTAGCATGTTAATGATTTTTATTTTGAACTCCATTTCAGAAAGATTCCTGAGGTCGATTTCATTTGAATCTTTCTCAGGTTTTGTATTCATAATTTTACTTTGATCCAGGTTCCTTTGGCATATCATATTTGTGTATGGCACCTTCTAGTGTCCAGAAGCTCTACTCCCTGGAGCTGCTCAGCCCCTGAAGCAATGTCAGGGGTCGCAGGGGAGTGGTATTCGTGCCTGAGGGGAGGACAGAGGTGTTTCCTGCTTCCCAGCTGCTATGCCTGTCTCCACTGCCAGAACCAGTGGGCTGGGCACACAGGTGTAAGCCTCTATGCTTTGTGTTTGTAGTTGCTTAGACAGGGCTTTCCTCTGGCTGGCCTAATGCCAGGGTGGGGTTTGCCAGTTTGTGAGCCAGGTAGGTGCAGTAGGCTGCATATCATGAAGGGGGTCCTTGGAGCTGTGTAGCCAGCCAGGGAGCTGGAGCACCTGAAGATCGTGAAAGCTCCCAACCTGCTGGGCAGAGTGCACCCAGACAATTTTGTCTACCTGTCCTTTCTCCTGAGCAGTAAGCTCTGTGCAATTCTTGCCCCTTTAGCAGCCCTCTTGCTGTTAGGAAGTCTCTCAGACTTCCCATCTTTCTTTTGTCCCAGAGCAGCTGGATATGGATTCCTGCTTTCCACAAGTGGTTAGAATCTCAGTCTCTCTAGGTATTCTGCTTGTCTTAGCTTTCCATCCCCCTAATCACTAGAGTACCATGAAAGCACCATCAAATGTAGGTTTGTACTCCCAGAGTAGATCTCTGGAATTAGGTATTCAGCAGTCCCAGGTCTCCACTCCATCTGTGCTCTGTTTCTCTTCCTCCCACCAGTGAGCTGGGGTTGGGGAAGGGCTTGGTTCCTGCTGGGCCACCGCTTTGATACGTTACCCTGTTCTGTGAGGTTTATTATTTTCTCCAGGTGTATGCAGTTTGGCACCATCCTCTTTCCTGTTGCTCTTTCAGGATTAGTTGTATTCATTTTATTTTCATATTATATGTGGTTTTAGGAGGAAACCTCTGTCTCACCTCTCATGCCACCATCTTTCAAATACCAGTTCTTTTTAAAAACTTTCCATGATTTCCATGCAGTGGTGAAGTCCCCATTAAAAACTGACTCATGAGTCAAATGCTATGGTTCCTGCTTCATGGAGTTCACATATGTTGGCGTTGGGAAAACAAACACACAGAAGAGGAAATGTTAAAGAATTGTCATGCATGTTCTGATGGATACAAGCAGCAGGAATGAGTTGTAGAATGACAAAATAGAAAACTACCTTAACAAAAATGACTTGAAGGATCTAATGGGTCTAGCTCTCAAAGAGAGGGAGAAAGTACATACCAGATGGAGGGATCAGCATGTGCAAAGGCCCTGAGGTAAGGGTCCTACAGTTTGAGATGCTGAAGGAGAACCAGTGTGGCTGGAGCTTAGATAGTGAGTATGTGGCAGGCCATGGGCAGATCACTTTGGTCTACTAGTCATGGAATAAGAAGGTTGGGTATTCTTCTAAATGAAATTAGAAGTTATTGAAAGACATTGAGTTACAGAGTGACATAATATAGCCATATTTTAATAATTTCATTCTTGCTGCACTGTGGAAGGTAACTGGAGGGAACAGAAGTAGAAGTAGGGAGACCAGGTAGCAGGCTATTTTAGTATTTTAGGCAAGAGATAATGATGGCAGAACAAGGAAGTAGCCATAGAAAGATAAAGGTCTGGATAAGTTCAAGAGCTATAGGAGGTAAGAGAAATGGGTGAAGAAAGAATGGTTCCAAGGTTTCTAGACTGAGTGGCTGGATAACTCATGTTACCATTCTTCAAGATGAAGATCAGAGTGGTAACAGCTTGGGGAAAAGGTCATGTTCTGTTTTGTTAAATTTGAGTTATCTGTGAAATGATGAAGTAGGGCAGGCAAGTAGGCAAATTAGAAGTTTCAAGCAGAAGTTAAGACTAAAGCTCTAAATTTGAGATTTATTGCCATGCACATGGCATCTTTTCATTCACATGCTTATTAATTTTTCTAGGATTTTATTTTTCTTTTAATTAAATGACAATTTACAAAAACAAAATCTATTACTCAACAAGGATTTCACAGAATGGGTCATAGTATTATATCAAAAGGGAGAAAAATGTCAAGATCCACCAGAATTCTCTCTTTAGATCTGATTCAGTTGAAAAATGATCCAGTAAATTAAGTCCATGATGAGCTTGGGATCACCTACCACCTATGCTAACAGAATTAGTATATTTTCCTGGCCAATATAATGACTTTTTTATTTTAAAAGACAAGGGAACCTTTATAAATATATTAATTTCATAACAAATCTATTAAGCATCTGGTATTTCTCTTACATTGCATCAAAATAATGTATAAAATTAATGCTTGATTTAGACTTAGATCAAAAAAGGAGAAATGTCCCCCCAAATTTCCAAGCACACTTAATACAGAAGTAGCCCATTGTATAAAAGCCCTTCCAATGATTCCTTCATAATCTATTAATTAAGTATCTGTTGGGTGTAGTCCCACTTGTAGCCTTTAAAGGTGAATTTAAGGAAAGAGAAATTAAGTGGACCACCGAGTGTCAAAACTGTTTACCAAGAACCATTCAGAAGCTTTGTGGCAACGAGCACATGTTGCCTAATGAATCTATGTGGACTTGGGACGGCTGCCAGCATCTTCAGCATCTCTATCAACTCTGCCAAGACTGTACTGAGAGTGGCTCAACTCTAGATATTTGTGTCAACAATAACCTACATAATATCTAAACCTCCTTTTGGAAAGTTATAAAGTTTCATGGTGTGCATGTGATGCTGGGCGTGGCCTTCGGCTCCCTGGTATGAGGAACACATTATTGTCAACTCAACTCTTCATGCTCTCGTGGTGATGACTGATATCACAGACATGAATCCTTAGGGGTGATGGTGTTGACCATCTCTCTGATGGTAGTTTTGGCCTCAGATCTTAACCAAATGGTATGCTTTCTGTGCTCACCACAGAATGGCCTGCTGAAATCTCTAGGGCAATGCCCTCTGCAGATGTGCCAAATGTGTGGGAAGCTGTGGTGCTGTGATTGGTATGTCCAGGTGGATCACCCTTGGCTAGGTCTCAGCAACAGCTTCTGAATTTGTAGCTTACATTGTCAGTTTTCTGCATTAGTTCTTTACAGCATGTTCCTACTTGACACTGCTTAGGAGTTGAAGTAAACAAAGTCAGAGCTGAAAAATGCATGAATTATAGATATTAATGGCTACCAAGTGTGGTACCTATTATGGTCACTGAAACACCATATGTTCCATTTTGCTTGTCTCTGTTGAGTTCCACAGGGTTGATGGCCTTAATGGGAGTTCCTCTGGTTGGCTGATAACAGGAAATATCGGAGAAGGGGTGACTGGCTCTTTCCACCAAGAACGTGCTCTCGTTGTGTTTAGGTTTTTCTACCTTCTTTTATCTCAGTCTGTGTGACATTTTTTGGCAGGGATACCCTCGTGGCTAAGTCTCATTCTGCTTATTATGAGGGAGGGAGTATTCTCTAAGTGGTTCTTTGATATCCTGAGGCTTGGCACTGTAGAGTATGGCTGGTTGAAGACAGTTCAAAAGGACACAGTGGGCTTGGATACTCCAAACATCAACTTTGGGAAAGGTTACCTGATACTGCCCAGGCCTCCCCAGACTTGTTCTTCATGCTCTTCTCTTCCCAGAGGGAAACCCCAGAATACCAATATTTTGCTGCCTTTCAAGAATGAGATCTGGTGTTTATATAAGAACAGGAGGAAGCACAACCAGCACAATGACTATAGGCGGCCTGAGGGGGAGCTCAGAGGATGGTAGTGGCTCCGAAAGTTACAGTTGTCCAAGGCCCTTCAAGGACGGTGCCAGGGTCACTGTGCTTGGCAGTGCTTAGGCCAAGCTCTCAAATGGAGCCCACTTTACCTTCGTGCTCTGCAGGTTTGGTCTGGGTGTCCACACTGGATGAGGAGTGGCCTGTGGAGAGTAAAAGCAGGAGTCCCAGTACCTGCTTTGTGATATGTACACACAGGGGTTTGAGACCCATACAGGTGTATCTGGCAGGGCTGCAGTTTGTGTGGGGAGGTGGACACAGGGTGTAGGAAGAGACTTCTCACATAACTCATCTCAGTTACAGCCTACTGATACACAGCAACAAAGGCCTAGAGAGATGTCTGGACACATCCACAGAAATCAGAACTTTTTGACACCCCAAGATCAATAACACAAACACAGAGATTAGAGGTGTAGCCCACCTCTACCCCAGTGTTTCCTTGATGGAGTCAAAAGCTACCAGGTAAACAAACTTTCATATTCAGGGAAGTAATTTCCTAGAGACTATCAATCCCACACCCTCCCTTCTTCTCCATTGGAAAATTCAAATCCCCTCCTGTGTCCCCACAGCTCAAGGGCCAGGGCCTCTGAGTTTTGGAATTGGGTGGCATGTGATAGTCAGTGTAATACACTTTAAGTCCACCTGGAATTTGTCTAATTAAATGTCATTGTACCTGGCATAGGTACTTAATCAGTTTCCCTATACCTTGATAGCCAAGTGTTACCCTGCTGTGCAGAAAATTGAGGGAAAATAAGACACAGAATACTCTTTGAAATATTTATTGCAATTCTTCTCAAACTGATAAAGTTTCTTCTGCCCTCTCACTTCTCAAGAGAATAAAGATGGATTACAGAGTTGTGATAGTCATGAACCTTTAAAAGTTCTCCGTTTACTTCCTTTTATAAGATAAGCAAACCCTGACCCATGAAATGGGAGTCTCTATGGGGACACTTTTCTGTTATCACCTGTAGCATGGAGACACAGTTCTTCTCACAGTGGTCTAGGGTTCTGCCCAGGACCACCAAATGTCTGGCCTCTCACCTCCTGGAGTTTATACTCTAAGATTGGATAAGAAAGACAAATTGTCAGCTCACACGTACTCAGTAATAGTGACTGTGAATGGAATGTAGGAACAGTATAGCATTAGGAGAATGTGGTACATTTGAGCTGCTACAACAGAACACCATAGACTGGGTGGGTTATAAATGACAGAAATTTATTTCTTACAGTTTTGGAGGCTGGGAAGTCCAAGAATGAAGCACCAGCAGATTCAGTGTTTGGTGGGTCTCCTTCCTGGTTCACAGATCGTGCTCCTCTCCCTGTGTCCTCACATGATGGAAAGGGCAGGGAGCTCTCTAGGGTCTCCTTTAAAAGGGCACTAATCCCATTCATGGGGGCTTCACCCTCATGACCTAATCACCTCTTCAAGGATCCACCTCCAAGCACCATCATATAAGGGATTAAGTCTCAGTATATGAATTTTGGAGAGATGCAAACATTCAGGCTATAGCAGAGAGTGTAAAGCAGTTCATGAAAGGAAGTACACAAGTAGATTTTAGCATTTACAGTTTTTGGTTAATGAACAGAAAAAAATGGAAAAGCTGCAGCTTTGATTAACTTCCATGCTATTTGGCTGTACTGCTTTTACCTCATGGATTATGTGAGATTTTTAACAGCTTTGGGGAAATGCTATCTCAATGCAAAATGATTCCAAAAGAGAGTGCTCATGGAAATTGTAGCCTGAGGGCATCAGAATCTCCTGGGATGCTTGGTGAAATGCAGATTCCAGGACTCCAATCCAAGTCTGGTTAATCTATTTAATCAGAACCACAAGGATGAATCCAAAAGAATCTGTATTTTGAACAAACTCTCCATATGGCTCTTACGCCCATCAGAGTTTGAGAACGCTGCCAAAACCCCAAATCAGGAGCAAGCCTAGAGAGTCTTGAACTTTCCTGCCCTCAAAGAAAAAAAAATTAAGTCAACAGAAAAGAGAGCATGGTAGCTTTGCTGAGTTCCTTAAAACTCCCAGAGAACTGTGTGTACAAGAGCTGGAATCAGACCCCTAAGGAGAAAGCTTGAGGGGGAAGGTTTTCACTCAACCCCCAGAACTACTTCAATGAGATCAATGACTTTTGCCAAAACCTAATCGTGCAGAGCTGCCATGAATAACTTTACTCTTTTAGAGCCCCTATGGAAGAGCCAGGACTCCAGCCAACTCAGGAAACCTTTCCAATGGCACTGTCACCTTTTGTTTAGAGGCACTGCCAGTCAGTAGCCCCTTCTGAATGAAAACCATTATTTACAGAATGCTAAAGAAATTCTAATATCAAAATACACATTCCTGGTATGCTATTGAGACTTTTGGAGAAAATTCCCAATGGAAGAAATCTCCTGAAACATTTTTATGATAATAACTATATAGGCTTGACCAAAAACAGTTTGTTTTAAGGAAGTTTTCTTATTTGATATTTGGACACAGTATGGAATCTCTAAGAAAAACCAGAAGTATGAAAAGGCAAATTATGTTACTATTTTTAGTCATAACCTGTTTTTAGTTAAAAAAAAAAAACAGGCATATTAAGGGTAGTCATTCTGCATCAGGAAATTCACCAACTACCATCCCGTAATTGAGAGACATAACACTATATTTATATTCTCGAGAATTGTGACCTCATAGGGAAACCTGAAGGGTAATTAACAGCTTCAAGCTACCACTATTTAATGTAATTTCTTCATTGCCCAGTTCATAAAATCACCTGAGGAGTTTTTATTTGTTTGCCCTGTTCTGTTCTGCTAGTCAAACCAATGCCTGCTTTCTGCTTCCACATTCTAGTTTCACCAGTCAGAGGTGAGGGCCAGGGGATTACAATGTGCAACCAGTATCAACACACCCATTTTGAACCACTGTAATAGGTTTTCCTTAAGATATTAGCAAAGAATAAATTCTCACTAGTATAGGTGCTTTACATTCTTAACAGTACAAAGGTTTCTAAATTAAGGTAGAACTTTTTGTCTCTAATTTTGTTATAGAGAAAAGCCTACTGTTCTATGCATCCCACAGTTATGTGCTCTAAATCTCCAGGGGTCTCTGAGCCTAATTCTTCTTAACACTGCTAGAATATATCCTAATGGCCCCAAATGCAAATGTCTGAGTCAAATGGAGTATTATTTCTGAGGGCCTCTTTAAATTAGGCCAAATTAAACGCACAGCTTTGGTAGTGTGTTAAGGGAAAAAATTAATGAAATATATTCTTTCCTTGATTAAATCAACCAGCAGAGGTGGACACCATATCAAGGTGCTCTGAATGCAGATAAAGTGGAAGACGGACCCAAGGGAAGGCTGCCTCCTGTTAGTACTTGAGTGTGTGATCCCTACACTCCACCCCTGCCTCATTCATCTCGCTTCATTCCCTATCTGCAACCAGAGGCTTTTCTCATCTCGCCCTCTGTCTGGTGTTCATCCCTACCTTCACCTCTTACCCCCAAGATAATTTTTCTCATCCTTTCAGGCTCTGGAAGTAAGAAATATTAACAAAGATAGATGATGATGATAGATAGATGATGAGGATAGATAGATGATAGATGATAGATAGATGATAGCTGGATATAGATGGATGATAGATAATAGATGACAGAAAGATGATAGATGATAGATAGATATAGATAGATAGATAGATAGATAGATAGATAGATAGATAGATAGATAGATAGATAGATAGATAGATAGATAGAGATAGAGATAAATGATAGATAGATGATAGATGATAGATGATGGATAGATGATAGACAGGCAGGCAAATATAGAGACACATTATAAGGAACTGGCTTAGGTAATTGTGGCAGACCATCTGCAAGTAAACTGCATGCAATTTGGGGACCTTTGCAGACCCCTTAATACCATCCAAGGAGTGGAATCCAGGGGCCTGAGGTAAGGAACTCCTTCCCATGAGCAATCCCTTGGGAAAGGCAAGCATGAGCAGGCAGAATGATATCTGTGTGAGATGTGCTACCCAGACTGGAAGTATTTCACAATGTATGTGAAGCTTTATCTCAGGCAAAAATTTTAAAACAAGAAGAAATTGTTAAAGTGAGAAACAGATACTTAGAAATCTAATTCTCAATAACAATGCCTTTGGTCGTGGAATTCCCAGCTGAGTCAGTGCTGTACAGGAAGATCAGGGAAAACTGTGCAAGTCATGATTAAACAAGTCAGTTCACACATACACTTTTGCAGTCTATCTTTTCCAAATAGAAGGAGGGTTTAATTTAAATTCGTCTACTAATAATATTGTTTATTTTTCAGAGTAAAGTTAAATATTACTGGATAAATAAATTGTATTTAAAAGACAGTTTAAATTTACTAAGATCACCAAAATACAAATCTATTAAAAATAGTCCTTGTTTTTGATGTTTATTTCACATTATCTAAGTACATCCAGTTATGCAAATTTACATTTTTATTTCACATCTTTGCACTCCTGATATACATATAACAGGACAAAGGACGTATTTGTAATATTCAGCCAGGAAAACCCCTCTTGGGGGGAAATAAGACTCTCAGCTGCCTCATCCTTTCTGCACGTGTACAAATACAATTCTAAATAATTGGAGTGAAAATCAAGATTGGTAAAAAAAGAAAAGTGACTAAATTTTTATTCCACTGATGTTATTTGCACTTGTTTTTTTTAAATGATCTTCTAATTATTGAATTGCATTTCAATAAATAACCTTTCTTTGAAATCTTTGTAAACCATTTCAGGAAGTTTAGGTGTTTAGAGGTCTTATGATCTGCATGCAATTTACACTAGTTACCACCAGTGATACTTAAATATTGGTATTATTGTGCTGTGTATTCACCTAAGATATTTTTTAAAGTGGTAATCCATATTGTTATCCCTCTTTTGTGAAAATATCTCTCCAGGCTTGAAAATGAGCAATTATGTCTTCAATTAGGCAAAGAAAAAGGACAGGCCAGTGCAATATAGTACTAATTCTAAAGGAAACAATTTCATTGAATTAAAGGCCTTAACATTTTAGTTTTAATTTTATGAAATTCAAATATATCTAAATCACATTATAATCCTAGATGACCGCATGTTCATTCTGTTCAATGTTGTCCATGAGATCTTTGGTATCACTAGTTCCTGGAGTTGATCGACTATTAAAATAGAGAGTGTTTTCAAAAGTGCTCTCTCCAAATAAGTGCACACGTCTTTTCTTATAAAAGAAATATGCAGCAAGGCCAGCGCCAGTCACAATCAGGAGGATCACAATGACCACTATTCCTGCCATGCTGGAAGATGGTTTGTGAGGGTCCATCTTCCTTGAGTTGGCTACAGAGAAATAAAATCATTAGGAAGAATGTGGAGGGAGGTACAGGGTAGAATGATACAGAGAACAACACAACTTCATTTTTTTTTTGTCCAACAAACACAGGACATGAAAATATGTATCTATATGATATAATGGATTATTTTAAATGTTAAAATTATTATCAAGTTGCAAGAATATTTCATCTGTGTAGCACTGAGCTTGTTAATATTTTTAAATATTTATACCTGTCTCAAACTAACTTAAGGCTGTTTACAAATATATCATGTGAAGATAAGTAAAACAGTAGCAATAATGATGACAGTAAAAAGTATGTGAAAATTTGGGAAAAGGAAAAATAAGAGTAGTGGAAATATGAACTCATGAATATAATTAATTAACAAAAGGTACCCATAAGGTTACTAACGAGTTGCAGGCAAGTCATAAAACTCACTTTGAGTTTTTTAGCAGCCCGCAAAATGCATGAGATAGGATCATTTACCTAATTCAAGGCAAAACTTAAAACATTAAATTAAAAAATTTAAATTAAGTCAAAATTTAAAACATTGCTTAAAAAAAGAAAAGAGAAAAACCAAAAGATTCCACAGAAATTTCTTCCATGGGTTTTCATAAGGGAACTCTTCGTAATGGATCAATCAGTGCCTTTAATAACATCTATGATAAACACCAGTCTAACTCCAAGGCCTATTTTTCTAGAGCATCACGCAAGAGAGGTTGATGAAATAATGACAAAGGCTAGTGTAGCTCAAACAATTCTACTGAGAATACAGGACTGGATTATTATGGTTTTAAAACTAAACACACTGTGCTGATTCATTTACCAATACAGACTTGAAATTTCATAATGGTCTTACCTTTTGTTGTAATTAATGTCTGTGTAGGTTCAACATCAACAACTGTATGTAAAATAAGAGAAAATCAAATACATATATTAAGAAAACAATTATTACATGTAGAATAGTGAGTATTATTTGGTTCACAGATAAATGGAATCCTCCCTATTTGATTTATTGTGATATGATTTGATACAGATAGATAATAGAAAAATAGATACAGATATATAGACTGATCTATGTATCTGTAAGGGCATCCTAGAGATGTTTGGTGAATTTGAATACATTGGAGTATCTGAAAATACAATCCTCCAAATTGTATTTAAGCCACTAATACCCTCAAAATCCACTCAATCTACACATAAATGATGTATTCTAGGCTAACAGTTTTCAAATTGGCCCATGAAGTCTAAAGTATTACAAGGCAATATAAAAAAACGTAAAATAAGACTCCAACATTGCACCAAAGGGTGTGGCTGTCTCAGAACAGTTTAAATTAAATTAAATTAAATTTATTTAAATTAAAATATCATTGATATACAATCTTATGAAGGTTTCACATGAACAACATTATGGTTTCAACATTCACCCATATTGTCAAGTCCCCCCCACCCCATTGCAGTCACTGTTCATCAGTGTAGTAAGATGCTATAGAGTCACTACTTGTCTTCTCTGTGCTGTACTGCCTTTCATGACCTACCTATATTGTGATTGTGAATTATAGTGCCCCTTAGTCTCCTTCACCCTCCGTCCCCACCTACCCTTCCCAACCCCTTCCCTTTGGTAACTGCTAGTCCCTTCTTGGGGTCTGTGAGTCTGCTGCTGTCTTGTTCCTTCAGTTTTGCTTTGTTTTTATGCTCCACAAATGAGTGAAATCATTTTTGGTATTTGTCTTTCCTCACCTGGCTTATTTCACTGAGCATAATACCCTCTACCTCCATCCAAATTGTTGCAAATGGTAGGATTTGTTTTCTTTTTATGGCTAAATAATATTCCATTGTGTACATGTACCACTTCTTCTTTATTCATTCATCTACTGATGGACACTTAGGTTGCTGCCATGTCTTGGCTACTGTAAATAGTGCTGTGATAAACATAGGGCTGCATATGTCTTTTTGAATCTGGGGTTTTGTTTTCTTCAAATAAATTCCTAGGAGAGGAATTCCTGGGTCAAATTGTATTTCTATTTTTAGTTTTTTGAGGAACCTCCGTATTGCTTTCCACAATGTTGAACTAATTTACATTCCCACCAACAGTGTAGGAGGGTTTTTTCCCTTTCTCCGCATCCTTGCCAACATTTGCTGTTTCTTGTCTCTTGGATGTTGGCCATCTTAACTGGTATGAGGTAATATCTCATTGTAGTTTTAAGTTGCATTTCCCTGATGATTAGCAAAGTGGAGCATCTTTCATGTGCCTGTTGGTTGTTTGAATTTCTTCTTTGGAGAAGTGTCTCTTCAAATCCTCTGCCCATTTTTTAATCAGGTCATTTGTTTTTTAGGTGTTGAGGCATGTGAACTCTTTATATATTTTGGATGTTAACCCCTTATCACATAAGTTGTTTAAGAATATCTCCCATGTCATAGGATTCCTTTTTGTTTTGCTGATGGTGTCCTTTGCTGATTACTGTGGCTTTGTAGTACAGTTTGAAGCTGGGGAGCATAATTCCCCCAGCTTTGTTCTTCCTTCTCAGGATTGCCTTGGCTATTCGAGGTCTTTTGTGGTTCCATATGAATTTTAGAACTATTTGTTCTAGTTCATTGAAGAATGCTGTCTGTATTTAGATAAGGATTGCATTGAATCTGTAGATTGCTTTAGGCAAGATGGCCATTTTGACAGTATTAATTCTTCCTACCCATGGGCATGGGATGTATTTCCATTTATTGGTGTCTTTTAATTTCTCTCATGAGTTGCCTGTAGTTTTCAGGGTATAGGTCTTTCACCTCCTTGATTAGATTTATTCCTAGGTATTTTATTCTTTTGGATGCAATTGTAAATGGAGTTGTTTTCCTGAATTCTCTTTCTGCTACTTCATTGTTAGTATACAGGAATCCAACAGATTTCTGTGTATTAATTTTGTATCCTGCAACTTTGCTGAATTTAGTTATTAGTTCTAGTAGTTTTGGGGTGTATTCTTTAGGGTTTTCTATGTACAATATCATGTCTTCTGCAAACAGGGACAGTTTAACTTCTTCCTTCCCAGTCTGGATATCTTTTATTTCTTTGTGTTGTCTGATGCCGTGGCTAGGACCTCCAGTACTATGTTGAATAATAAAAGTGGTGAAAGTAGGCATCTTTGTGTTGTTCCTGATTTTAGAGGAAAAACTTTCAGCTTTTCACTGTAAACTATGATGTTGGCTGTGGATTTGTCATATATGCCCTTTATTATGTTGAGGTACTTACCCTTTATACCCATTTTGTTGAGAGTTTTTATCATGAATGAATGTTTAATTTTGTCAAGTGCTTTTTCAGCATCTATTGAGATGATCATATGATTTTTGTCCTTTTTGTTGGTGTGGTATATTATGTTGATAGATTTTCTAATATTGTACCATCCTTGCATCCCTGAAATCCCATTTGGTCACAATGGATGATCTTTTTGATGTATTTTTAAATTTAGTTTGCTAATATTTTTTTTGAGGAATTTTGCACCTATGTTCATCAGGGATATTGGTTTGTTGTTTTCTTTTTTGGTGGTGTATTTGTCTGGTTTTGGTCTTAGAGTGATGCTGGCCTCACAGAATGAGTTTGGATGTATTCCCTCCTCTTCTACTTTTTGGAAAACTTTAAGGAGGATAGATATTAGGTCTTCTTTAAACGTTTGATAAAATTCAGCTGTGAAGCCATCTGGTCAGGGATTTTGTTCTTAGGTTGTTTTATGTTTTCCAATTCATTATTATTGCTGATAATTGGTCTGTTCAGATTTTCTCTTTCTGCTTGGGTCAGTCTTGGAAGGTTATATTTTTCTAGAAAGTTGTTCATTTCTTCTAGGTTATCCAATAGTTGGCATATAATTTTTCATAGTATTCTCTCATAATTCTTTGTATTTCCATGGTGCCCATTGTAATTTTCCCTTTTTCATGTCTGATTCTGTTTATGTGTGTAGACTCTCTTTTTTCTTGATAAGTCTGGTTAGGGATTTATCTATTTTGTTTATTTTCTAGAAGAACAACATCCTGGTTTCACTGATTCTTTTTATTGTTTTATTCTTCTTAATTTTATTTATTTCTGCTCTGATCTTTATTATGTCCCTCCTTCTACTGACTTTGGGCCTCATTTGTTTTTCTTTTAATTGGTTTATTAATTGTGATTGTAGACTGTTCATTTGGGATTGTTCTTCTTTCTTGAGGTAAGCCTGTATTGCTATATACTTTCTTTTTAGAGCTGCCTTCATTGTATCCCACAGGTTTGGGACTGATGAGTTGTTGTTTTTGTCTCCATCTATTGCATGATCTCTGTTTTAATTTGGTCATTGATCCACTGATTATTTAGGAGCATGTTGTGAAGCCTCCATGTGTTTGTGGGATTTTTCTTTTTTTTTGCATAATTTATTTCTAGTTTCATTCCTTTGTGGTCTAAGAAGCTGGTTGGCACAATTTCAATCTTTTTTTTCTTTTTGTGGTCTAGTATGTGATCTATTCTGGAAAACATTACATATGCACTTGAGAAGAATGTGTATCCTGCTGCTTTTGAGTGGAGTATTCTGTAGACATCCATTAGGTACATCTGTTCTACTACATTGTTTTGTGCCTCTGTCTCCTTACTTATTTTCTGTCTGTTTGATCTTTCTTTTGGTGTGATTGGTGTGTTGACTTCTTCTAAGATAAGTGCATTGCATTCTATTATTTCCTTTAATTCTGTTAATATTTGTTTCACATATGTAGATGCTCCTATGTTGGGTGCATAGATATTTATAATGGTTATATCTTCTGGTTGGATGGACCCCTTGATCATTATATAATGTTCTTCTTTGTCTCTTGTTACTTTCTTTGTTTTGAAATCTATTTTGTCTGATACAAGTACTGCAACACCTGCTTTATTCTTCCTGTTATTTGCATGATGTATCTTTTCCATCCCTTCACTTTTAGTCTATCTATGCTTTGAAGTGAGTTTTTTGTAGGCAGCACATAGATGGGTCTTGCTTTTTTATCCATTCAGTGACTCTATGTCTTTTGATTGGTGCATTCAGTCCATTTACATTCATGGTGATTATCACTAGATATATACTTACTGCCATTGTAGGCTTTAGATTTGTGTTTACCAAAAGTTCAAGGATAGCTTTCTTACTATCTACAGGTTCAGTCTACCTTAAATCACTTATCATGCTATTTTCAGAACAGAGTTTTAAAAGACTGAAGAACTACACAATTCTAAACCAGCAAAATCTACTGAAGAACGAAGTATTGATTTACCTAATTTATTTATTCAAATGTGTTATCTAATTAATAATAGCATCTCTTGGGAAGGATATTATATGAAGTGAAATGGCATAAAAATATTGTTATAGCCCAATAGTATCATGTCATGGGCATATAACACTATTAATTTACTCAATCCCTGTTCTTACATAACCTGCCATTCAGTCTTAGAAGGAGACTTAATTGGTCTTACATGATTTATTACATAATAAATTCTGATTCCTCTCTGGAGCCTTGGCCCCTGCTGGTTTATCCAGGGTGATTACTTTATCCACTTTCCTCTCATGCCATAAGGCTTTGTAGGCTGGCTTTTCAAACTGCTTAGAACCTCACAAATCCATATGCATGGATATCCCATTATAAATACATTCATATACTAAAATAATTCTGTCAGCTAAGTAGACAGAGAGTGTTGCATGCTCAGTCAGAGTTGCATACAACAATTGATCATCACTGCAGATAGGATTTTTCACTTAGAGAAGGGGAGAGTTTGCAAGAGATCTACAATCACATTATAATCTCACACCTGAAATTTTAATATTTGAGAGAAATTGTGGCCTATGAACATATGTGTCAAATTCTTACTTACTTTTTGGTCTTTTACAAATATATCCTTTGTAGGAAGAACAGTGAATATTATTCCAAAATCCAGAAGATGCATATAAAACTACACAATCATTTCTTTCACCAGAGGGATCCCCTGTGTTCCAGTTGACAAAGGAGAGTGGATTGTTGTTTATCCATAGCCACTTCCCTGGTTATCAAATAAAACCAGTAAAACTAGAAGTTAAAAATAACTCAACTTAAAATTAATTTTACATATTCATGAAAAACTTCTAAGCATATTATTCTAAATGCTTTTTTTAGAACCAGATTTTTAATAGACAAGATTACAATAACCAATTACTACAGGGAAAGAAAATGAGATGAATACATTTCTTACAGCTTTAGTTAAAAATTTATACTTAATTAATGCAAAGATGTATACTTATCCTTCTCTAATTTTTTTTCTGGCAAAAATAGAAAATATTTTTAAAGCTTCTTTGACTTAGCTACAGAAGATATTCTTTTAATTAGCAACTTTCAAAATAGCATATGTGAGTCATTTAAAATTCTACTTATTTTTTGAAATGAAAATATGAATTTGAGTTTTTAAACTCTTCACAAATTAATCATTATTTAAGGTAAGACTTTGTGGAACTGAAACCTTGTTTTACACACAATATTTTGAAATATTTTTTAATAAATAAGCGTTCTGTAAAATTACCTTCAACATTTCTGTACAATCCTATCCAAAAATTGGCTTTGCTTTGAAGTGGCTCAACTCGATATGACAGAAAACTTGATTCAGCAGCACTTTCGATGGAAACCAAAGAGGAATCTGCCAAGTATGCAAGAACAAATATGAAAGAAGTACTTTTAAGTAGCTGAAAATATTTTTATAATGACTGTATTGAAACCAAGAGCAAAAAAATCACCCCAACATCTTAACTTAAGGGAAAGAATTTCAGAGTGGACATTCACCCCCTCAGAATTTCAGTTTCCATTCTGAAAACATGACATTTTAAGCATTATTTGTGCTTAAAAATGCTACAAGCATTGAGAAAGTTCCTGCAGGGTATGCAACAGTTAGTAGGTTAACTTTAAGAAGGTTATGGTTCAGTGGTGTTATAAGCTATGGTAGGAATGACTTGAGAGTATTAAGGAATGTAATAGAGGAGAAAATAAGTACAACATGCTATTGACCTGTCAGATAGGGAGAAGATTTCTTTTAGCAACTAAATCAATCAAAAGGAAGCACAGAGGAAAAAGAATTTAAATATCAAGGAGCACAGGATTTCAACTAGAAAGGATAGAAAATAATTTCAGGAAGAGGAGGAATAATAGAAAAGACAAAGACAGGGATACATAGAGCTTCTTTAGGCATACTACTGACACATACGTGGAATCTTTCATATTTGGTTTATGGTGCTATGATATAAGATATAGATAGATGATTAGATAGATAGATAGATAGATTGATTGATTGATAATAGAGAGACAGATAGACAGATAAGTCTACTGGTAGAAATTAATAGATGGCTGTTTGGTTGGACTAATCTGGTCAATTGGTGAAAAAAGATTTGGGTTAGACCTTCATTGCAGATGACAAGATATTGGTATTCAAGGTAATGTAGTGATAAGGAGCACTTAGGTTTTCTAGGCAGCAGAATGATGCAGTGCACTATAGGAATATGAATAGAACTGTTATGTCTAGGATGTACAAAGTAAGAAGAGGATGAAACCATAAGTTAGATGACTATGGCATTGACAACTCACATTAGATTCAGTGTCATTTTTAGACTTTGTAGTAAAAATCTGTAGCTTTTTAATAATAACAACTAATATATTTTAAGCACTTCATGCCAGATATTTCCATTGGGTTTTACAAGTATGGTCTTTACAAGTACGATCTCATTAAACTTTATAATAACTTTATTAAATGGGTACTATTGGTACCCTATTTTATAGATAAGGAACCTGAAGTACAAAGGGTAAGTAATTTGCCAAGATCCTAATGACAGTAGAGGGCAGAATCATGTCATGGTGTAGGGATTCTGAATCTTGAGGACCTACTCTTAACCATATGCCTGCATCTGATGTTACTAAGTCTGGAATTATCCCCTTGATAATTGTTTCCATTGCACAATTACATATTCCATTATTAAACATATATATAGTATCCATTTCAAAATATTTGTGTCATATTTTGATGAATGAGAATCATTAACTTTATTTACACAAAAATATAGTCACCAAAAATTGAAAACAAACATGCACTGGGGAATATACACATGCCCATGAAAGGTTCAAGAAGTTCCTAAGCTCTCACCTCCAACTGACCTTGAGTGTCTGTATAAGCAGGAAGTGAAGGCTAAGACAGAGTTTTAAACTGCCCACTTATACGAGGTCTGAAGGCATGTCTTCAGACAGAGTCCCTCAAAATGACCTGGGGAACTTATTTATTGTAGGCACTTAAGGCTTCAAAATACACATAATGGGAGTTCTAGAAGAAGAGGAGAGAGAGAAACAAGCAGAAATAGAACAAACAATCCTAAAGTTTGTATGGAAACACAAAAGACCCCAAATAGCCAAAGCAGCCTTGAGAAACAACAAAATTGGAGGGATCACACTTCCTGATCTCAAACTATTTTACAAAGCTATAGTAATCAAAACAGTATAGTACTGGCATAAAGAGACACATAGTTCAATGGAATAGAATAGAGAGCCAGAAATAAACCCACACATATACTGTCAATTAATTTTCAAATAAGGAACCAAAAATATTCGATAAGGAAATGACAGTCTCTTCAGTAAACAATGCTAAGAAAACTGGAGAGCCAGAAGCAAGAGGGTGAAACTGTATCCCTATCTTACACTATACAGAAAAATCAACCAAAAATGGTTAGACTTGAATGTAAGGCCTGAAACCATAAAGCTCCAAGAAGGAAACAGAGTGGGTAAACTCCTTCACATTAGTCTTGGTAATTATTTTTTTTGGATTTGATACTAAAACCAAAGCAACAATAAAGCAAAATATAAAAAATGAGACTACTACATCAAACAAAAAACTTTTTCATAGCAAACAAAACTACCAACAAAATGAAAAGGCAACCTGTGAAATGGAAGAAAACATTTGTAAACTGTATATCCTATTAGGGATTTAATATCTAAAATATATAAGGAACTTAAACAACTTGACACTAAAAAACAAATAACTCAATTAAAAATGGGCAGAGAATCTGAATAGACTTTTTTTCCCAAAGAAGACTTACAAATAAGTGGTTAACAGGTACATTAAAAGGTGCTCAATATCACTAATCATGAGAGAAATACAAATGAAAAGCACAACGGGATATCACCTCATACCTTTTAAGATGGCTAGTATCAAAAGGACAGGAGATAACAAATGTCAGCAAGGATGTGGAGAAAAGGGAACCTTTGTACATTATTAGTATGAATGTAAACTGGTCCATTCCCTGTGGAAAATGGTAAGGAGTTTCCTTAAGAAATTAAAAATAGACTATCATATGATCCAGATCCAGCAATCCAACTACTGGGTAAATATCCAAAGGAAATGAAATCACTCTCTCAAAGAGATATCTCTACTCCCATGTTCAGTGCATCATTATTCACAGTAGCCAAGGCATGGAAACAATTTAAGTGTCCACTGACAGATGAATGGATAAAGAAAATGTAGCATGTAAATACAATAGAATATTTATTATTGAGCCTTTAAAAGAAATAAATCTACCATTTGCAACAACATTGATTAACTTGGAGGGGATTATTCTAAGGAAATAAACCAGAAAGAGACAGACAAATACTGCATAGTATCACTTATATGTGGAATATTTTAGAAAGGCCAAACTCACAGGAACAGAGTAGAGTCATTATTGCCAGGGGCTGGGATTGTAGGAAATAGGGAAATGCTGCTAAAAGGGTACAAAAAGATAAAAGGGATGAAAAAGGTCTTAGGATCTAAGGTACAATATGGTGACTATAGTTGATAATACTGTATTTTATAACTGAAATTTGCTGAGAGGAGAACTTGCATTCTCACCAAAAAGAAAAAAAATGTAAGTATGTGATGTGATGGTGGTATTAATTAACTTGACATGGAATCCTTTCACAAAGTATATGTATATCGAATCATCACATTGCATACTTTAAATGTATTATAATTTTATCTGTCAACTGCACTTCAGTAAAGTGGGAAAAAAACATAAAGTAAGAAGAAAGAGTCAAAACTTAAGACTGACTTTTGGACAAACCTGAAGAAATGAGGATATAATCCTTGCACACCACTGTTAGATAAAGAATGCTGCCCGGGCATAATCAAAATATAGTAAAAAAGTTTTCAGTAAAATATCCAGTGGGATTTAGTTAGTGGATTTTTCAATAGAACCTGAAAAATTACCTTTGACATTTGGTGGGGGGGGATTTATCCTTCCATATCATGTCTATTTGAGGGTTTTTTCCCCCACAAATAAGATAACCACATATAAATGATTTTCTATTAATGGTAAAGCAAAATGGTTCCTGGGAACTTGTGGAACCTGAGATTATCAGTAATAAGAAGTGAGCACAACATTCTGGATAACTGAGAATGAGAATCTTAACAATTTAGAATATTAGGCAGAAAGTAAGAAAGACATGTTCAGCAAATTATTGTTTTCTGCTGTAATTCCTTAAAATTTTGAGGCTACAATGTTGGAAATTCCATTTGAGGGGCTTGGTGTTGAGCATTCTAATACAGTATAAATTAGTGAGAAAAATAAGCAGGTATTTAAGATGGCGGTGTGAGGCGAGACAGAGGCTTCCTCCTAAAACTGGATACAATTAGAAAATTTAATTGGCACAACTAATCCTGAGAGAGCAACAGGAAAGAGGATGGCATCAGATTGCACACACCTGGAGAAAAGAGCAGACCTCAGCGAACGGGGTAACGTACCAGAGCTGTGGCTCCGTGGGACCTGAGCCCCTCCCCCACCCCAGCTGATGGGCGGGAGGAAGACAAATGGAGCAGGGAGGGATTGGAAGGCTTGGGACTGCTGAATACCTAGCTCCAGAGATCTGCTCTGGGAGCACAAACCTACATTTCATGGTGCTTTCATGAGACATGCATGACTACCTGGTTGGAAAGTTAATACAGGCAGAGTTCCTGGGGAGACTGGGATTCCGGCTGCTTGTGGAAAGCAGGGATCCATATCTGGCTGCTCTGCGACAAAAACTGATACCTATATGACTGGCCCACTGGCTTAGGCAGTGGAGACAGGTACAGGAACCAGAAGGCGGAGAACAGCTCTTTCCTCCCCCCAGGTACCAGTACCGCTCCCCTGCGACCCGACATTGCTTCAGGGGCTGAGCAGCTCCAGAATAAAGCTTCTGGACACTAGAGGGCACCATATACAAACATGAAATGCCAAAGGAACCTTGTCCAGAGTAAAATTATTAATACAACTCCTGAGAAAGATTTAAATGATATGGACCTTATGATTCTTCTGGAAAGGGAGTTCAAAATAAAAATCATCAACATTCTAATGGAGGTAAGGAAAGACATCCAATAAATCAGGAATGAATTCAGGTCGGAGATCCAATCATTGAAGAGCACCATGGAGGGTATTAAAAGCAGGTTGGATATGGTGGAGGAGACAATAAATGAAATAGAAATTAGGGAAGAGGAATACAAAGAAGCTGAGGCACAGAGAGAAAAAAGGATCTCTAAGAATGAAAGAATATTGAGAGAACTGTGTGATGAATCCAAGTGGAACAATATTCACATTATAGGGATACCAGAAGAAGAAGAGAGAGAGAAAGGGATAGAAAGTGTCTTTGAGGAGGTAGTTGCTAAAAACTTCCCCAATCTGGGGAAGAACATAGTCTCTCAGGCCATGGAGATCCACAGATCTCCCAACACAAGGGACCCAAGGAAGACAACACCAAGACACATAGTAATTAAAATGGGAAAGATCAAGGGTAAGGACAGACTGTTAAAAGCAGCCAGAGACACAAATAAGATCACATACAAAGGAAAGCCCATCAGGCTAACATCAGACTTCTCAGCAGAAACCTTATAGGCCAGAAGGGAGTGGCATGATGTATTTAATGCCATGAAGCAGAAGGGCCTGGAACCAAGATTACTTTATCTGGCAAGATTATCATTTAAATTTGAAGGAGGGATTAAACAATTTCCAGATAAGCAAAAGCTAAGAAAGTTTACCTCCCACAAACCACCTCTGCAGTCTATTTTAGAGGGACTGCTATAGATGGAAGTGTTCCTAGGGTTGGATAGCTGTCACCAGAGGAAGTAAAATTACGGTAGGGAGGGTGGAACAGCTGATTGTGAGGCAAATGCAAAATTAAATGGACTATCCCCAAATCCAATCAAGGGATAGAGAAAAAGTACATAATTTGATACCTAATATATAAAGAATGAAGGAGGAAGAAAAAGGAGGAGAAATAAAAAAGAACCTTTAGATTGTGTTTGTAACAGCATACTAAGTGAGTTAAGTTAGACTCTTAGAGAGTAAGGAAAGTAACCTGGAACTTTTGGTAACCATGAATCTAAAGCCTGAAATGGCAATAAGTACATACCTATTGATAATCACCCTAAATGTAAATGAACTGAATGCACCAATCAAAAGACATAGAGTCACTGAATGGATAAATAAACAAGACCCATCTACATGCTGCTTACAAGAGACTCACCTCAAACCCAAAGACATGCACAGACTAAAAGTCAAGGGATGGAAAAAGATATTTCATGCAAACAATAGGGAGAAAAAAGCAGGTGTTGCAGTACTAGTATCAGACAAAATAGACTTCAAAACAAAGAAAGTCACAAGAGATAAAGAAGGACATTACATAATGATAAAGGGCTCAGTTCAACAAGAGGATATAACCATTATAAATATATATGCACCACACACAGGAGCACCAGCATATGTGAAACAAATACTAACAGAACTAAAGGAGGAAATAGAATGCAATGCATTCATTTTAGGTGACTTCAACACATCCTTCACTCCAAAGGACAGATCCACCAGACAGAAAATAAGTAAGGACACAGAGGCACTGAACAACACACTAGAACAGATGGGCCTAATAGACATCTATAGAACTCTACACCCAAAAGCAATAGGATACACATTCTTCTCAAGTGCACATGGAACATTCTCCAGAATAAACCACATACTAGGACACAAAAAGAGCCTCAGTAAATTCAAAAAGATTGAAATTCTACCAACCAACTTTTCAGATCACAAAGGTATAAAACTAGAAATAAATTATACAAAGAAAGCAAAAAGGCTCACAAACACATGGAGGCTTAACAACATGCTTCTAAATAGTCAATGGATCAACGACCAATTTAAAATGGAGATCCAGAAATATATGGAAATAAATGACAACAACAACACAAAGCCCCAACTTCTATGGGATGCAGCAAAAGCAGTCTTAAGAGGAAAGTATATAGCACTCCAGGCATATTTAAAGAAGGAAGAACAAACCCAAATGAATAGTCTAACGTCACAATTATCAAAATTGGAAAAAGAAGAACAAATGAGGCCTATAGTTAGCAGAAGGAGGGACATACATAGTAAAAATCAGAGAAGAAAGAAATAAACAGAGAAGAAACAATAGAAAAAATCAATGAAACCAAGAGCTGGTTCTTTGAGAAAATAAACAAAATAGACAAGCCTCTAGTCAGACTTATTAAGAGAAAAAGAGAATTAACACACATCAACAGAATCAGAAACAAGAAAGGAAGCATCACGATGGACCCAACAGAAATACAAAGCATTATTAGAGAGTACTATGAAAACCTATATGCTAAGAAGCTGGAAAACCTAGAAGAAATGGGCAACTTCCTAGAAAAATACAACCTTCCAAATCTGATCAAGGAAGAAACACAAAATCTAAACAAACCAATTACCAGCAAAGAAATTGAAGTGGTAATAAAAAAACTACCAAAGAAAAAATCCCCCAGGCCAAATGGATTTATCTTGGAATTTTATCAGACATACAAAAAAGACATAATGCCCATTCTCCTTAAAGTTTTCCAAAAAATAGAAGAGGAGGGAATACTCCCAAACTTATTCTATGAAGCTAACATCACCCTAATACCAAAACCAGGCAAAGACCCCACCAAAAAAGAAAATTACAGACCAATATCCCTGATGAATGTAGATGCAAAAATACTCAATAAAATATTAGCAAACCGAATTCAAAAATCTATCAAAAGGATCATACACCATGATCAAGTGGGATTCATCCCAGGGATGCAAGGATGGTACAACATTTGAAAATCCATCAGCATCATTCAACACATAAACAAAAAGAAAGACAAAAACCACATGATCATCTCCATAGATGCTGAAAAAGCATTTGACAAAATTCAACATCCATTCATGATAAAAACTCTCAGCAAAATGGGAACAGAGGGCAAGTACCTCAACATAATAAGGGCCATATATGATAAACCCACAGCCAACATCATACTGAACAGTGAGAAGCTGAAAGCTTTTCCTCTGAGATTGGGAACAAGACAGGGATGCCCACTCTCCCCACTGTTATTTAACATAGTACTGGAGGTCCTAGCCACAGCAATTAGACAAAACAAAGAAATGCAAGGAATCCAGATTGGTAAAGAAGAAGTTAAACTGTCACTATCTGCAGGTGACATGATATTGTACATAAAAAACCCTAAAGACTCCACTCCAAAACTACTAGAACTGATATCAGAATACAGCAAAGTTGCAGGATACAAAATTAACACACAGAAATCTGTGGCTTTCCTATATACTAACAATGAACCAATAGAAAGAGAAATCAGGAAAACAATTCCATTCACAATTGCATCAAAAAGAATAAAATACCTAGGAATAAACCTAACCAAGGAAGTGAAAGACCTATACCCTGAAAACTACAAGACACTCTTAAGAGAAATTAAAGAGGACACTAACAAATAGAAACTCATCCCATGCTCTTGGCTAGGAAGATTTAGTATAGTCAAAAGGCCATCCTGTCCAAAGCAATATACAGATTTGATGCAATCCCTATCAAATTACCAACAACATTCTTCAACGAACTGGAACAAATAGTTCAAAAATTCATAAGGAAACACCAAAACCTGTAATAGCTATAGTAATCCTGAGAAGGAAGAATAAAGTGGGGGGGATCTCACTCCCGAACTTCAAGCTCCACTACAAAGCCATAGTAATCAAGACAATTTGGTACTGGCACAAGAACAGACCCACAGACCAGTGGAACAGATTAGAGACTCCAGACATTAACCCAAACATATATGGTCAATTAATATTTGATAAAGGAGCCATGGACATACAATGGAGAAATGACAGTCTCTTCAACAGATGGTGCTGGCAAAACTGGACAGCTACATGTAAGAGAATGAAACTGGACTACTGTCTAACCCCATACACAAAAGTAAATTCAAAATGGATCAAAGACCTCAATGTAAGTCATGAAACCATAAAACTCTTAGAAAAAAACATAGGCAAAAATCTCTTGGACATAAACATAAACGACTTCTTCATGAACATATCTTCCCAGGCAAGGAAAACAAAAGCAAAAATGAACAAGTGGGACTATATCAAGCTGAAATGCTTCTGTACAGCAAAGGACACCATCAATAGAACAAAAAAGTACCCTACAGTATGGGAGAATATATTCGTAAATGACAGATCTGATAAAGGGTTGACATCCAAAATATATAAAGAGCTCACGCACCTCAACAAACAAAAAGCAAATAGTCCAATTAGGAAATGGAGAAGAGGAGCTGAACAGACACTTTTCCAAAGAAGAAATTCAGATGGCCAACAGACACATGAAAAGATGCTCCACATCGCTAGTTATCAGAGAAATGCAAATTAAAACCACAATGAAATATCACCTCACACCAGTAAGGATGGCTACCATCAAAAAGACATACAACAAATGTTGGCGAGGTTGTGGAGCAAGGGGAACCCTCCTACAGTGCTGGTGGGAATGTAAATTAGTTCAACCATTGTGGAAAGCAGTATAGAGGTTCCTCAAAAAGCTCAAAATAGAAATACCATTTGACCCAGGAATTCCACTTCTAGGAATTTACCCTAAGAATGCAGCACTCCAGTTTGAAAAAGACAGATGCACCCCTATGTTTATCACTGCACTATTTACAATAGTGAAGAAATGGAAGCAACCTGAGTGTCCATCAGTAGATGAATGGATAAAGAAGATGTGGTACATATATACAATGGAATATTATTCAGCCATAAGAGGAAAACAAATCCTACCATTTGCAACAACATGGATGGAGCTAGAGGGTATTATGCTCAGTGAAATAAGCCAAGTGGAGAAAGACAAATACCAAATGATTTCACTCATATGTGGAGTATAAGAACAAAAGAAAAACTTTAGGAACAAGACAGTAGCGGAATCACAGAACCCAAGAATGGACTAACAGTTACCAAAGGAAAAGAGACTGGGGAGAATGGGAGGATAGGGAGGGATAAGGGTGGGGAAGAAGAAAGGGGGTATTATGATTAGCATGTATAATGTGGTGGGGGGGAAGGAGAGGGCTGTGCAACACAGAGAAGACAAGTAGTGATTCTACAACATCTTACTATGCTGATGGACAGTGACTGTAATGGGGTTTGTGTGGGGGACTTGGGATAGGGAAGAGCCTAGTAAACATAATGTTCTTCATGTAATTGTAGATTAATGACAACAAATTTAAAAAAAGTAAAAAAAAATAAGCAGGTATTTTTACATCCTTATGTTTGTAATATATAGTGTTATTAGTACCGTGGTAATCTAAAATAGATGATTGTGAGATTTTCTTACAGTAAATGTGGAACTTACCCATTCGGAGACATTCCAGAGAAGCTTGGCCCCAGTTTCGTGTATATGAAGACTCAATATAGTAACAGTGGCCATGGAAAGGAATCCAGGCTGTGTGTTCTGTCTCTGGGCATTTGCCAGGCAGTTGTGGAGGTTCAGTGGCTGGGATTTCTGTTAATAAAAATACATTTAAAAAATAAAGTACATCCTAAAGTTTCACAGTAAGTACATAGAATAATATGTTAACAGCTGAAAAAGTTTTATTACCTATCACTATATTTTTTAAAGTTTTAATGGTAATCATTTGGATCTCCCACTTTTATTACTGGATTTTATTTTTACTGCATCATATTTTTTCAATTTAAATTTATATTTCAATACAATGCACTATGGTACAGTAGCAATTGATCACATCCATGATTAAGAATGTAGATCTATAGAAAATCTACAAAGATGTTAGTAAGTTCACAAAACAGAATCCACGCAAAAATAATTTGCAAAGGGAGTCCCCCTTCAAGATGCTCTTCCTTTTCTGGGATGCTAACCCCTGTAAACTCTTCTCAGCTGTGGCTGACACCTGTGCTGTAGGTAAAATTCAAGGACTTAATCACTGTCCAGTCCCAGGGCTGTTAGTACTGTGATGTCACTGACTCTGATTAATCTACATGCATTCTGGTAAAATTATTTTGATATAGATATGCTACTGACTTCAAAAGTAAACATTTTAAAATTTCCTAGGGACTCTGACATCATAGATTCAGAGGATAATCTCAATAATAAAAATTCAGAAATTTATAAATAGAAAATGAACTTGAGCAATGAATAAAATTTCTTATCTCCATTATTTTGACCTATGTATATTTGCTTATTACCAAATTGATCTTTTACTAAGTGAAGGAATATGTTTTATCTTGTTACCTAAGATATGTTACTGTTTAATATCAACAGCAGTATTTATTGTCAGCATTTTGAGATAATTTCAGATCTCCTGATTGTTTTTGCATATTCAATTACCATTTGATCTTTTACAGAGAAAATAGAAACTTTCATTGCATTGTGCTGTCTTCCAGTAGCCATCAAGGTCCAGATAAACGCATGCTGATTTCACTTTGGGCTCATCAGCCGCCCAATTAGTGTACCTCACCCTCCATTTATCAGTCCAAACATATTCATTATTGGTCTGCAAGAACAAAAACAACCATTAACGTGGAGACTTGCTTCATTTAGCAAATAACAAACGAACTGAGTGAGGAATAAAAAGGATATTTAAGGCTGTCATTTGACAAAGAATCTTAAACATTTGGGAATAAAAAGAACATTATAAATAATTTCTACCTACTCAAATTCAGTAAATGCAGCCTTTTAAAAAGACTTTCTTGGAGATGCCCAGGAATCCACTCTTGAAAGCTAATTTGAAAAACATTGTCTTCTCTTATAAAACTGTCCTTATTTGCAGGTTTTCAGTATGAAAGAGAAATTTCATCTTCAGAACAAATAAAGTACTTATTATATTATCATTAAAATGATAATAAAAAGTAATTTTCATTGAACTTGTGAAGCTTTGGGGGAAACACTAATCTCCTGTGATTTCATTGTTCAGTGGTTCAAATGTGCAGATGCAAATGCCTTAGGTGGGTTACACAGGTAGAAAATAAAGGAGCCTGTGTCTTGCCTTCCAGTTGGGTGGTCTCTTCAATGGCATTTAAAAATTTTGAAATTATTTTTTAATGGCATTTTTTACAAAGATGATTGCTTTTATTCAATTTGCACATTTAATTTCTTATTATATTTGGTGGAACAAATTTATGGTCATGTACAAATCAATTGATAAGATCAAAAATATTATTTATCAATAATATCCTTTATAGCCTAAAAGAGATTTTTATATATAATTTCTAAGAACAGATGATATATAACATTAATCAGAGATAATTAAATCTTTAAACAATAAGTGTTCCCTTAATGCATTATTTAATTTACCAAGCCAATCACCAAAGATTTAATGACAAAATCAAATGTATGTGATATCTCGTTTGAATTTTGTAGTGTTTTACCATTTTTAATCAAATAATGCTTAAAAAATCATTAACTCTATAGATGTAAGGAAGATGATATTACTGTTTTAATTATAAATGTTGGTACAGTAAAAAACTAATCTTTCTAAAGATAAATAAAAGCCTATTTTAGATTCATAAGAGAATTATGAACATGTCTGTGAGATGAAAATGAATGAATTACCAAGTGAACTAATTACTAAAAATAGGGTCAAGACAGACATAAAAATATCTTGCATAAGTTTAATCACAGAAATTGTTACGGTACTCACTTCCCTACTTAGGAAATAATCATTTCATGAGGTGTGAATTTCTGTGCATCCATGGCATTAGATGCTCTATAAAATCTGACACCAACCTACTTTCCTCTTTACATTAACTTTTATCCTCTTACTATCCTTTTCTCTCTTTTCCTGCCTTATGTTCCACTGTCCTAGACTACATCTCTCAAGTTTAGCTTTCTCTGAGAAGCCCTCTTGGTTCTCCTCCCTGGTGCAAAGGATCCCTTTTCTCTTCTCTCCCGGCACTTTGTATATTCCTCACTTTGACACTTGCATTATGTCTTAATGACTTGTTGACATCTCTATTTCTTCTACTCGGAAGTTTGCTGATTGACTAGCTAGATGGATGGATATATGTTTGGAGGATAGATGGATCAGAGAAAACTCATTTTAAGAGTATTTTGGCAAATCCAGCACCAGTTATAGCTCTCTGCCTCCTCCCTCGTTCTACCCCATTCTCTGCCAGCCTTGCTTTCTCTGCTACAGAACACAGGGAATTGACTGCAGTGAAGTGTCTCACACATGGATGGAAGCTCCACAACTTCAGACTGATAACAAGTCTAGAATGGCTAGCCACAAAAAATAAAGTGTCCTCATTGTCTAGGAACTATGCCCCTGATCTGCTTTCTTAATTCCCATGGCATGGTTATAATCATGGTCCTAGAAGGAAGTAAGTTAATAAATAAAACTGTTTAGATACAGAATCTAATTTTAGTATTCAAAAGCAATATGAGAATTGATATTAGTTTGGTTTCTAATACACTTCATTAGCTTGCTAGATCTCTAGAGACAATGGAATCTTGAAAGACTGGGTTTTGTTCATGTTAGTAGCATTCACATTGCCTGGCACAGTTTCCTACACATAACAAGTATGCAACAGAATGAACAGGAAGAGAATCATATTCAGTCACAACTTATCATTCACATCAAGTCACACATGTTTCCAGTATCTTACCAAATTACTGTTCAGAGCGATCCACACAGGTTCATTGACTGCTTGCATTTGCATCCATGCAAATGCATTACTATAGGGATCTAGAATGCTAGCAATAAGGGAAGCGTGAAGCTTGCAATAATCCTCTGCTTCATACCATTGTAATTTTAATTTCATGAGGGAATAGCTACTTTCACCATATTTAATAAAGCCATCTGTTGGAACTGTTGCTGGAGAATTAGGCAAGGAAGAGTCTGGAATAAAAAGATTATTTTCATTAGCATTATCTAAATAACATTACTTGAATGCCATCACTACATGACTACTATATTTTCTACATCGTAAAAATAATCAGGAAAGCTGATTACCATCAGGTGTTAAAGATATTTTCATGGTCCATTTTTGCAGCAGAAAACATGGCTTTAATTTTTTAATTTTTTATAATATAGTAATACACCAAATGCACAAATAGTAGTGTACAGCTTGATGAATTTTGACATGTGTATATACTCATATAACTCTCAGCCAGATCAAAATATAAAACATTCTCACTAATCCTCCCCCTTTACCTGTTTCACCCATCCTCCCAACCCCTCCCCTATGGAAGCCATCAGTCTGTTCACCTGTGTTTATGAGTCTATTTCTGTTTGGTTTGTTTGTTTGCTTATTTTGTATTTTTAGATTCCACATATAAGTGAAATCATCTAGTATTTGTCTTTCTCTGACTTATTTCACTTAGGATAGTACCCTCAAAGCCCATACATGTTATTTCGTATGGCAAGATTTCACTGTTTTTATGGCTGAGTAATATTCCATTGCATATATGCACCACTTACTTTTTTTTTAAAGGTTAAAACGTATTTTCGTTTTTTTGTTTTTTTGTTTTTTTTAATTTTTTATTAAGGTATGATTGACATACACTCTTATGAAGGTTTCACATGAAAAAAACAATGTGGTTACTACATTTACCCATTTATCAAGTCCCCACCCATACCCCAATGCAGTCACTGTCCATCAGTGTAGTAAGATGCCACAGATTCACTATGTGCCTTCTCTGTGCAACACTGTTGTCCCCGTGATCCCCCACACCATGTGTACTAAACATAAAACCCCTCAATCCCCATCTCTCTCCCTCCCCACCTGCCCTCCCACACCCCTCCCCTTTGGTAACCACTAGTTCATTCTTGGAGTCTCTGAGTCTGCTGCCATTTTCTTCCTTCATTTTTGCTTCATTGTTATACTCCACAAATGAGGGAAATCATTTGGCATTTGTCTTTCTCTGCCTGGCTTATTTCACTGAGCATAATGTCCTCCAGCTCCATCCATGTTGTTGCAAATGGTAGGATTTGTTTTTTTCTTATGGCTGAGTAATATTCCATTGTGTATATGTACCACCTCTTCTTTATCCATTCATCTACTAATGGACACTTAGGTTGCTTCCATATCTTGGCTATTGTAAAAAGTGCTGTGATAAACATAGGGGTGCACATGTCTTTTTGAATCTGAGAACTTGTATTCTTTGGGTAAATTCCAAGGAGTAGGATTCCTGGGTCAAATGGTATTTCTATTTTTAGTTTTTTGAGGAACCTCCATGTTGCTTTCCACAATGGTTGAGCCAGCTTACATTCCCACCAGCAGTGTAGGAAGGTTCCCCTTTCTCCGCACGCTTGCCAACATTTGTTGTTTTTAGTGTTTTCGATGCTGGCCATCCTTACTGGGTGAGCTGATACCTCATTGTGGTTTTAATTTGCATTTCCCAGATGATTAGTGATGTGGAGCATCTTTTCATGTGTCTGTTGGTCATCTGAATTTCTTCTTTGGAGAACTGTCTCTTCATATCCTTTGCCCATTTTTTAATTGGGTTATTTGCTTTTTGTGTGTTGAGGCATTTAAGTTCTTTACATATTTTGGATGTTAACCCCTTGTTGGATATGTCATTTACAAATATATTCTCCCATACTGTAGGATGCCTTTTTGTTCTGTTGATGGTGTCCTTTGCCATACAGAAACTTTTTAGTTTGATGTAGTCCCAAGAGATCATTTTTGCTTTTGTTTCCTTTGCTTGAGGAGATGGGTTCAGGAAGAAATTGCTCATGCTTATATTCAGGAGATGTTTTCCTATATTGTCTTCTAAGAGTTTTATGGTTTCATGACTTACATTCAGGTCTTTGATTCATTTTGAGTTTACTTTTGTGTATGGAGTTAAACAATAATGCAGTTTCATTCTCTTGCATATAGCTGTCCAGTTTTGCCAACACCAGCTGTTCAAGAGGCTGTCATTTCCCCATTGTATATCAATGGCTCCTTTATCATACATTAATTGACATATATGGTTGGGTTTATATCAGGGCTCTCTAGTCTGTTCCATTGGTCTATGGGTCTGTTCTTGTGTGAGTACCAAATTGTCCTCAATACTGTGGCTTTGTAGTAGAGCTTGAAGTTGGGGAGCATAATCCCCCCAGCTTTATTCTTCCTTCTCAGAATTGCTTTGGCTACTCGAGGTCTTTTGTGGTCCCATATGAATTTTAGGATGATTTTCTCTAGTTCATTGAAGAATGCTGTTGGTATTTGGTAGGAATTGCATTGAATCTGTAGATTGCTTTAGGCAGGATGGCCATTTGAACAATATTAATTCTTCCTCGGATTGTGCATGGGATGTGTTTCCATTTATTGGTATCTTCTTTAATTTCTCTTATGAGTGTCTTGTAATTTTCAGAGCATAGGTCTTTCACTTCCTTGGTTAGTTTTATTCCTAGGTATTTTATTCTTTTTGATGCAATTGTGAATGAAAGTGTTTTTCTGATTTCTCTTTCTGCTAGTTCATCATTAGTGTATAGGAATGCAACAGATTTCTGTGTATTAATTTTGTATCCTGCAACTTTGCTGAATTCAGATATTAGATCTAGTAGTTCTGGAGTGAATTCTTTAGGGTTTTTTTATGCACAGTATCATGTCATCTGCAAATAGTGACAGTTTAACTTCTTTCTTACCAATCTGGATGCTTTTTATTTCTTTGTGTTGTCTGATTGACATGGCTAGTATCTCCGGTACTGTGTTGAATAAAAGAGGGGAGAGTGGGCTTCCTTGTCTTGTTCCTGATCTGAAAGGAAAAGCTTCCTTGCTGTTAAGTATAATGTTGGCTGTGGATTTGTCATATATGGCCTTTATTATGTTGAGGTACTTGCCCTCTATACCCATTTTGTCGAGAGTTTTTCTCATGAATGGATGTTGAATCTTGTCAAATGCTTTTTCAGCATCTATGGAGATAATCATGTGGTTTTTGTCCTTCTTTTTGTTGATGTGGTGGATGATGTTGATGGATTTTTGAATATTGTACCATCCTTGCATCCCTGGAATAAATCCTACTTGATCTTGATGTATTTTTGAATTTGGTTTGCTACTAATTTGTTGAGTATTTTTGCATCTATGTTCATCAGGGATATTGGTCTGTAATTTTATTTTTTTGTAGTGTCTTTGCCTGGCTTTGGTATTAGAGTGATGCTGGCCTCATAGAATGAGTTTGGAAGTATTCCCTCTTCTTCTACTCTTTGGAAAACTTTAAGGAGGATGGGTATTAGGTCTTCACTAAATGTTTGATAAAATTCAGTGGTGAAGCCATCTGGTATAGGTGTTTTGTTCTTAGGTGGTTTTTGGATTACCAGTTCAATTTTGTTGCTGGTAATTGGTCTGTTCAGATTTTCTGTTTCTTTCTGGGTCAGCCTTGGAAGGTTATATTATTCTAGAAAGTTTTCCATTTCTTTTAGGTTATCCAGTTTTTTAGCATACAATTTTTCATAGTATTCTCTCATATTTTTTTGTATTTCTGTGGTGTCCATAGTGATTTTTTTCCTTTCTCATTTCTGATTCTGTTTATGTGCGTAGACTCTCTTTTTTTCTTGATAAGTCTGTCTATGGGTTGATCTATGTTGTTTATTTTCTCGAAGAACCAGCTCTAGCTTTCACTGATTTTTTCTATTGTTTTATTCTTCTCAATTTTATTTATTTATGCTCTAATCTTTATTATGTCCCACCTTCTACTGATTTTGGGCCTCATTTGTTATTCTTTTTCTTGTTTCATTAATTGTGAGTTTAGACTGCTTATATGGGATTGTTCTTCTTTCTTGAGGTAGGCCTGTATTGCAATATACTTTCCTCTTAGCATGTCCTTGGCTGCATCCCACTGATTTTGTGGTGTCGAATTATTTATTGTCATCTGTCTCCATATATTGCTTGATCTCTGTTTTTATTTGGTCATTGATTCATTGATTATTTAGGAGCATGTTGTGAAGCCTCCATGTGTTTGTTGCATTTTTCATTTTCTCTGCATAATTTATTTCTAGTTTCATACCTTTGTGGTCTGAGAAACTGGTTGGTACAATTTCAGTCTTTTTGAATTTACTGAGGCTCTTTTTGTGGCCTAGTATATGATCTATTTTTGAAAATGTTCCATGTGCACTTGAGAAGAATGTGTATTCTGCTGCTTTTTGGGATAGAGTTCTGTAGATGTCTGTTAGGTCCATCTGTTCTAATGTGTTGTTCAGTGCCTCTGTGTCCTTACTTATTTTCTGTCTAGTTGATCTGTCCTTCAGAGTGAGTAGAGTGTTGAAGTCTCCTAGGATGAATGCATTGCATTTTATTTCCCCCTTTTAATTCTGTTAGTATTTGTTTCACATATGTAGGTGCTCCTCTGTTGGGAGCATAGATATTTATAATGGTTATATCTTCTTGTTTGATTGACCCCTTTATCATTATGTAATGTCCTTCTTTGTCTTTTGTGACTTTCTTTGTTTTCAAGTCTATTTTGTCTGATACAAGTACTGCAACTCCTGCTTTTTTCTCTCTATTAGTTGCATGAAATATCTTTTTCCATCCTTTCACTTTTAGTCTGTGTATGCCTTTCAGTTTAAATTGAGTCTTGTAGGCAGAATATAGATGGGTCTATGTTTTTTTATCCATCCAGTGACTCTATGTCTTTTGATTGTTACATTCAGTCCATTTACATTTAGGGTGATTATTGATAGGTACATACTTATTGCCATTGCAGACTTTAGATTCGTGTACCACATACTTTTTATCTATTCATCTACTGGACATTTAGGTTGTCTCCATATTTTGGCTTTGTAAATAATGCTGCAATAAAAAAAGCTCTATTTTTTAATTGAATGCCTGATTGAATTAAATAACTTTCAAATTGTATTTAGAATATTAACATAGATATATGATCAAGTTTCTAAACTAAAAAACAAACTTGCAAACTTCAGCGGGATCTAGTATCTGGATGAAAGAAATGCAATGCCACAGTTAAATTTAAAAACACCTATCATTCTGGCATTATTCATCTTTATTTTTCCCTTGTGGCCAAATTTCAAGGTCAGAAGCAATCTTCCTCCCTCTCCCCATTTTTGCTCCACTCTGCCGATGCATTTGCATCTCTCTATATCTATCTGACTCCATTTGTCAGTAATGTATGTACAGGAAACTGGTGTAAGTTCCAGAGTGAAGTCATACACCAGTCCCTGGTTCATTTAACCTTGATCTCAGGATCAAGCTTTACTCTCACTGATGATTTCCTATGCCCTTACCCCAGGACCCCCATGTTTTATCCAAACTGACTCTAGGGCAGAGCCCTTGTTAGCCAGTTACTTTGGCTTCCTGATTTTTCCTCCTCAATTTCCTGGCATAGGTTACTAATCACTTTTAGATACACTTACACCCACCCATACCTTGTGCCACTTATTGTCAAGACTCAAATAAAGCATGTGGTTCTATGTGTTTTAATTGATGCTCTAGGGCAGAGGTCAGCAAATGACAGCTAGAAGGTGAAATATGGCCTGTTGTCTGCTTTTGTTTTGTAGTCCATTGAGCTAAGACTGACTTTTAAATTGTTTAAATAAATAAATAATATTTTCTGACATGTAAATATATGAAATTCAAATTCATGTCCATGAATAAAGTTATACTGGAACACAACTATGCTCATTTGTGTATGTATGGTCTATTATTATCCAAGATCATAGCAGAGTTGAGTAGCTCCAACAGAGACTACATTTACAGCCTAAAATGTTTATACTCTATCTATTTACAGAAAAAATTTTCCAAGCCCTAGTCTAGGGTTCTAGATATCCTTGCCTACAAATTTTGTGTTGGCCAATTTTCAACCAGTTCCACGACATGCCAGCTGAATCCACCATATGCCTTGTTCTGTCACTATCCAAATGACAAACTTAATTGATCATGCCTAGTAAGGCATCAGCTTCAGCTCGGCAGGCAAGGGCAGCCTCCTCTTTCTTCAGCTAATTGCTGCCACCTTGCGTTGATAGAATATCACTAAACCAAGAGACCCTGACTAGGACCCTTAAATTGTACAGCCTGTAGGAACTAAACTGTCCTAACATTCCCCAACTTGGGGATATCCAGGTTTGTCTTAGTATCACTGGAAAATTTTGGGAATGAGGCTTAAGATAAAGCTAAAAAACAAGTTTCATGGAAGACTATATGCAACTAGGAAACAGCTCATCTGTCCAAGTTGCTTGTTTATTTAAACATTCATAGAAAAAAATAAAAAAGAAAACTAAAATATTGAGAGGTTATTTTCAGGTGGTTGGATTGTGGGTAGTTTTTTCTTTTCTTTATATTTTTCTATATTTTCTAAAATTTCAGTGTGTTGTATATGCTTTAAAACTGTTCTGTATTCATGTATGCAGACATGTGAATAAAAACATGAATTGATATATATAACATGAATGAATATATAAAGAATATTTTAAAATTTTCCAATAAACTTTTACTGGTGGCAAATACTCTTATCACTTATGTTTGTAAGAAGAAAAAGATTATTTTAAATATGCATGTGAATGATTATTGCTTTTAATTTCTGACCCTCTTCCTATATAGGTAGACATTTTAATTTTATTCTCACTAAAAACCAAAATGTGTGTAATCATAATCTTGATTCTCAGTAAGTACCCATACATGCTCAAATACATTATGCAGGCATCCTAAGATGAAAATAAGGACACACATCAGATAGCAAGTAATGAAGCGTATGTCACATTTTTGTACTAATGAATCTCAAATCACATGGGTTGAACTGAGGTATTCCTATTCTGACATTTTCAAAAAGGTACAAGCAGACAAACATCCCACATTTCTAACAAAATTAGAAAAAGTTTCAGCTTCAAATTTAATCTACTCAAAACTTTCCGGTAATGGATGAGGAGGCACACTCATGAATAAATTACAGAAAATACTGCCCTGTTTGTCTGTCACAGGCATACATAGATTGCAGCAAGAATGAACAAACCTGTTGATGTGCAAGGGAATGGCCACTTTTAAAAATAAAACTTTACCTTTTAGAGCAGTTTAAGGTTCACAGCAAAATTGAGGAGAAGGTCATTTTTAAAACAATATTCACGGACCCCAGCACTTAGGGGCAGCAGAGGTTTGGTAGAACTTACCAGGAAGTGTCTGGCATATGTAGCCCCGCTTACTGTCACAGGTGTCATCCATCCATTTTCCTGCATCCTTTGATTTCCCTCCAATAACAACAACACAGTCAACCTGTACATTCATGGAGAAAGGAAAAAGAAAAGTATTTTTAAAATCACTTCATAATAAACAAAAAAATTTCCTCATCCATAACCTCCAAATATTAAGATCATTCTAATTCATTTGCAGTATGCTCAGTTCATACTCATGTTCCATGTATATCCCTCACACTGAGCTCTTGCTATTTTAATTGAAAACCAAATAGCTTTGGAGAAGTTTTGGAGACAGGTCTGAGAAATTTTGCTCTCAAAAATTGTATTAATCTCTATCAAAATTTAGGAACCAAATATATGAGAATACCATTTCCTCTCCATATAAATTACCATGAGCTAAATCCCAAAAGAAGTATCCTATTATTAAAGGGAAATAGGCATAGTCTATATTTCTCATTGTTAACTTAATTTGTAGAAGTATATGGATTCAGAGCAAGTTGTTGGAATATAACTATAAAATTTCACATCTTATTCATAATTTTACAGGGGACTATTCCAAGGCTGGGAAAAGTGTTTTTTGTGAATGTGTTTGTGATTTCAAGTTTCCATAGGATAATCTATAAGCCAAAAGTGAGCAAAAAATTCATGAAACCTGTGTCTTCATCCAGTGTCAGATTAAGACTGACTATATCCTGTGTTGGGCTTTTTTAACCTATCATTCTAATAATTACAGCTTATATTTATAGCATCCAAACTGTCCTTAAGTACTACACATGTGTCACTTCACTTGAACTCCCATCTGTCCTGGCGAGGCTGGTGCTGTGACTAAGCCCATTTTATAGCGAGGCACGGGGAATGGAAGTAACTTGTCCAAGGTTACACAGCCAATTAGTAAGAGTTAGGATTCATACCTAGGCATTCAGCCTCCTAGCACAGACTCTAACTACAGTGGTATACTACTTTTCAGCAAGGAAGTGTGCTGGGGCAGGAGTCCTCCTCAGAAAAGGATCCTTGTTAATAAAAAGCCACAAAGGAAGTAAAGATTGGGTACTGTCTTGCTTGGATGTAACACCTGAAACTTCTCTATGTGCCAGGCAAGAATGAAGAGCGAGGCCAGCACAATAATGATGGGAGCAGGAAGGCAGCAAGAACCCTGATCCTTAATAATGTGGTTGTGTTTGAGAAACAGCTCTGCCCGAGGCCCTGATCCACTGCTCTCACAGCTTGCCCCACTGCTACAGCTGTCTTTCCCTCCTCCTTGCCTCCAGCCTCCTTGTCCCGTGAGCCTCAGCTCTCAGGGAATCCCGGTCCTACACTCAAAGACTCTCCACTCAGCCTATCTCCCTTCTTAGCTATTCTTCTCTTCCATTACAGCTCAGAGTCTTTGCTCTACTCCAGAAAACCTGTACACAACAAGCACATTTCCACCATCAAAATATATGGAAAGTTCTCTTGTACTTTCTATCAAACTGTATTTAATGCTCTCTATTTTCTCAAGTCCTGAAATTGTAACAATGCAGTATGTGTTTCGATTCCATTTTTGTGAAACATAAACACATATTTTTAACATGCACTAAGAAAGAGTCTAGAAATAAATTTAACAATAAATTAGCAGTACTTTTTTCTGGAAGGTAAGATTACAGATTTTGGTTTTGTTGTTTCTGCTTTTATGTTCTAAAAACAAAGTTCTTGTGCAAGAATATTTTTTTTTGCTATCCATAAAATTCACCTCTCATCCAGAAATCTTTCTCAGCAAACCTCACCTCACTCCATCCTACTTTAACTTAGTAAGTTTTCAGCCCTCCTTTATGTAATGAGGATTCAAACAATATCTTCACAGAAATTCTTCTCTGATCATTATATAAACTTCTTGAGAATAAGACCCATAGCTGATTCTTTTTGCTATTCTTTCTCTCCATCAAATAAAGGGCTCTAGAGATAAGTGCTAACTGACTGGATCACTTTATCCCATAGTAAGTTTCTTTTTTCCCACGTTCTCCAGTGCTTTGTGATGGACTCTGTCCTCGTGCACTTGCATTTCTTTACTATCTTCTTGCTTACATAAGATTTGTGGGCTAGCACACATGTAAGCTTCTTTAAGGTAAGAACAAAAACTTAGGTTTTTTCATGTTTCTCCTCAATGCCTAGTATGGTGTTCAATGTTGATTGGTTGACATTCAATGATAGGATTAAGAGTAGTAGAATAAAGAAAGAATTGTCTCTTAGGTTAACGTAAAAAAGCCCTTAGCATAGTGTTTGGCACATAGAAGGCACTCTACAAGTGGCAGATCAGTGATGATAGTGATGATGACATGATGCTGTCTTTAGAAGTAGTGGGAACTTCCAGGCAGGGCTGCAAAGACTACAGGCTTAAAGAGCTGAGGCAGCTGATGCAAAGATAGTTGATAATTTTTGGTTCAAGGGCACATCCTAACCATAACACAGGCCCACACTGCCCATTCTTTACTGTCACGATCTCCTGCCCTGCAAGCTGAGGAGTTCTTAGCTAAATTTATACCTCATCCCTCAAGGCTGGCTTCACCTGTAACAGTTAAAATCTACAAGGATAAAACAGATCAAGGAGTACTCTAGCTGATTTTTCACAGAAGATAAACTACAAATAAGATGACTTTAAGCAAGCTGACTGTGTACGGAGAGGTGGTCTGAAACAGATATTTACGTCTTCATAGGAAAGACTGCTCCTTCTTCCGCCAGGGTAACCTTTCCCCCAGTTTGTATAATGAACTCCTCGTCCATCCGTCCAAAGGAATGTATGTTCTGAATTCACATCATTCAGCCCAGTCCAGGCATTAAAAGTAGAGTCCTTCATGTGATAGGTAAGAAAGGCTGAAAGAAGTTTCACAAGATAATTTTATACTTTGGGGGAAAATATTCGAAACACATTTAACTTCAAAATACTGCACATGTGATTTAATGACTTTATTGTAATTTAAAAGCACTTGCCATGAAAATACATATATTCTGTCCTCGGCATCATGTTATTGCTTCAGCTTTGGACTTTGAAAAGTTTCGTTCAGTGGAAGTCTAGGTTTCGCTGGGGCCACTGCAGATTGCTTTGTGCAGACTGTGCCTTGCCCAGGGCACTCTGGCCCTGAGGCAAGGGACGCCGAAGTCCACCCCAGGCCCTACTCCCCATTTCCTACACCCTAATCTGGATTGTGGCTGCCTACTATTCTGCAGGGAGAGGTACATTTTTCTAATTCATACACAGCCATCCTATGAATTAGCAGGTGTCCAGATTCTATAAATAATCTGATTGCAATAATTTGGAGTCAAAGAGGGCTCTTAATCCAGAAAAGTTCTGAAAATGAAAACAGTTGTCAAAGGAAAACACGAGGCTGTCAAATTAGCACTACTTTGAATTGCCAAATCAGAAGAGCCACCTGATTGGAACTACTCCGAAGTGGCCAACTCCTAAGGGTTAGCAGCCATACACTGGGCATGAGTAGACCCAGGGGCATCCTGATGTTGAGTGCTCACATCATTAGGAGAGAAGAAGATCTAAAGAAATTCAGAGAATATACAGCAAATATGGCCTCTTTTTTCCATATCAGTTCTGTGGCAGAGAGGAGGCAGGTATCCAGAAGCTGTAAAAGGTCTATATGTACACATGCTACATTAGCCCCCCATTAGCCCATCCCCAGGCCTCCCGCACCACCAGCTGCCTTACCTGACAGGAGCCATGGATACCTAGGTGAATGAGGAGCAGCCCTATAGAACAACAATTTCCAAATACGTTTGCTTAAACACCACTTTGAATGCAAATAGGAAACCTAATGACTAAGCACCTAGATTACTAACGGCAAATGCACAACAGAGAGAAGCCCACAGAGATACAATTACATGTTTACTTATGAACAAACAATTCCATGAAAGGGCCACGGCTACATGCTTACTCTTCTGCAAAGTAGTAGAAGCAGCTACCATGTTGTTTAGAGATTTCTCAATTAAAAAAAAAACAGAAATAACTTATTTTGTTTTTTCTTCTAATATTTTTAAGAGAAACAAGAGCATGGGTAGCTATTTATTTTGGTTTTATTTTATTTCCTAAAAAATCATAACTGTTGCCCTATCCCCAACTTGACATGAAATGTGAGAAAGCTCTACCTGCCAGTATTCCAGCACTGACCTTTTTTCTGCCAAGAGCCACAATAAGAATTTGGCAAAGTGTGCCTGCTTTGCCAGGAATAATATTATTTTATCTGAAAATGGTTTCCTTCTGCACATCTCTATACCCAGGTTCTAGTTATGTTATGCCAGGAATCAGCACTTTGTGGTTAAGAGAAGAAATCAATTATTGTGTTTCTCTGCTGGGTAGCTAAACCCAAGATATGGTAGACCAGTTAGAGAAATGTGAGTGTTATATTCCTCAATTTTTTTTTTTGATATGCTACGGTTTGACCTCCTTTTTTTTTTTTTTTTTTTGGTGTCTGGAAAGTTGCTGAAAGGTTCTCAGTGAAACCTCAGTTGTTCTGTCATATAATGTGTTCCAAGAGAGCACATGGAAACATTTATGGAGTAAAATAAACATTTGGCAGAGCTCCATACAGGGTTCTAGTGTCTTTCTTCTTTCTTACATTTTTTTGAGACATAATACCATTTTCTCCAGTAAGTGATTCTGAAAGTCAAAGAATCTGAGAACCAAAGGAACTTAGAAATTAGGCAGTCCACATTGCTACTCCATCATGCATAAATTTATTCAACATTTATTGATCAACTTCCATGCTACATACCTGTCAATATATATGACTCTATAGCATCCATTTGAGAACCTTCCAATATAAGCCTTTCACAGCTCCTCAAGAGAAGTCATGAAGCACCCCATCCAATCATATCTAATTGTTAGAATGACCTCCTAATTTTGAGCCTAAATCTATTTCCCTGTAACTGCCACTCATTGGTCCTAAGTCTTCCTTTTGAAGCCACACAGGAGTCCATATTCTCTCTTTTCCAGGCTATGAAACATGAGGGTCTTTCACACACTCCTCACTTGCTGCCGGCTGTGATTCCAAACCCTTCATTAGTTCAGTTACTTTTATCTGAATGGCCGCTGCTGAGCAACATCCTCCTAAAGCGAGAAGCCACTGATTCTAACCTAATAACTCTTGTAGGCTCTGTGGCCCTGAAAGGGAGAAAGTGGAGAAGTGGTCAGGTACTTTTCCCAAACAGCAGTGTAATAAATTCTATAGTCTGCTCTATGGATAGAGCAAGTTTTCTCCAGTGCTATTCTTCAAAGCTCTGACTTATACTTCTGTTTTATCAAAAATTTTTTCTCAATTTGTTCAAAGTTCATATTTAAAAATTAGTTTTATTGCATTAGAAATTATATGACCAAGTGGCTAAAAGAGCAGTAAATGGTAAATCAGTATTTTAAAATTTTATTTCTAGGACTACTCTACTTCTTTGGCTCTTAGGGAAACAACTGGTTTGGTGGAAATAGAATGGAATTTAAGCTGGAAGACCCAGTATGATTCCATACCCTACCATTTACCTGGCAAGAACCTTGACTCAAGGCTCCCTGAATACTACAGTTGACCCTTGAACAATATAGGTTTGAACTGCATGAGTCCACTTATATGTGGATTTTTTTTCAACAAATATAATGGAATATTTGGGGGAGATTTACAACAATTTGAAAAACGTTTTCTTTCTTTAACTTACTTTAATGTTAAGAGTACATAATACATATTCATTTAAAATATGTGTTAAATTGTTTATTACTGGTAAGGCTTCCAGTCAACCATAGGATACTGTATTTAAGTGTCTGGACTTAAAAGATATATGCAGATTTTCAATCTAATGGGAGTCACTATTCATAACCCTGCATTGTTCAAGGGTTAACTGTAGTTCTCCTTATGTGTTTGATTTTTTTTTCCCCTCTCTAGGTTTTACTCTAGAAGACTAAAAAAATCATTTACTATCAGCAACATTCTACTGCTATAAGGAAAAATATTACATATTTAAGTGTATCTTTGCTTGTAAATGGCCTGCACACCTTGTTCTTTTTCATTGCGTATGGATACCAGATTTCCCCCAAATCCTATGCAAGCTTTTCGTGCCTCTTGCCAATTTTTTCTTTCTTCTTCAACAAATCCAAGTATTTTGAAACACTGGGATGGAGGGAAAAAAAAAAAGCATAGGGATTAAGTAAGGAGAAAAGCATTTGCTCCAAAGAAATCAAAATTATTTATGAAGATTATAGCTAAACATAAACTTTCTCACAACCAAATAGAGATCTAAAAAATTAAGTTACTTTTATTACCCGCAAACTTTCTTTGCAAAGTTTTTTCCCCCTTGGGAAAAAGAGCACAGCTATTTGGATAGTATTTTCAAGTATACTCTCAGTTTCCTTAGAGTATTTGACATGGGAATCTCCACCTATTCTTGCCTAAAATGTTCTAAAGTGATGAGGGAAGCCAAAGCTAACTTTAAGGCTGTAAGATTTGCACTGTCACTCTCCATATTGATCAATGCCAAAACTACAACTAATTCTCTTAGTACCTTGTTACTGTAAAAATTCCAACCTTCTTTGCAACCTCCTGGGGTGGGGGACATGGTAGGAACAGTCGTGGTGTTGATGCTGCTGTTATGCCTCTGGCAGATGAAGGTGTTTGGATAACCACAATTAATGTCATTCCAAAACCCTGGCAAAGAACAAAATAGCCAAATTAGATTTATTTATTACTTATTTATTTTATTGTTATTATTATTTATTATGAATTTCTAGATTTACATAGTTACATTTAAAAACTTTTTTTTGGAAACTGAGTTTATATATAATATTCTCAGAAATGGCTTAGATGACAAGCATCATTTTTACCCAAGTGACTAGTTTTAGATCTATGCAATAATCTTTTGCTCTTTCACTTAAACTAAAATAGTTCAACTTTATAGAGTGATTCCTGTGAGCCAAGCATATATTTGATGTTACTTGTCTCTTATCTAAACAGTAATAACTAATAATAATAACAATCTGATAATACCTAAGCTTTATACATACCACACATTTATTTAGTGTTTTATGTGTATTATTTCTTTGATCTTCTCAACAACAGATAAATTGTCATTATTCCCATTTTATAGATAAAAATATGGAGAGAGATAAAGGAGATACATGAACATTCTGGATATTTTCCTCAAATCAGAGCATGAAAAATGTTTTGTAAAATAAGAAGTGAGAAGATTGCATCATTTATTAGAGTGGATGTTAAGCACCCATTCTCCTTACAAACTGAACAGTATGCTGCTACAATTACAATTCTTCTTCATTGTCTCTTCCTTTTTTGACTAGGTTCATAATTTATTAGTTTTAGCCTAGGAGGATGTAGCATATGACACACAACACACAAAGCCAGTTCAGGAGGATTTTTATATTGTCTACCTGAATTTGAATACATGGTTACACAATTTTCATCGTCGTTTGCAAAATTAGGTTCACCTGTGGCCCAAGCCACATAATCCACTTTGCTTCCATCCATCCAACTGGGAAAGAAAATTCAGGCATTGAACAACAATCCAATAATGACAATAACCACCCAGTGGTGAGACTGAGTGACCCAACCCAGATGAAAGGAGCACAAGGGAGTTCTAGAGAGACCAGCGGGCAGATCTCAGGGAGGATCAGTGCTCCCATGACATACTTATCCATAACACCCATTGCCTTGGCTAGTCAGTCTCATTTTCCTTCCCTGGAAGAGGCTACCTTTAGTCTTGCAGTGAGAAAAGTAGGAATCCCAGTTACTCTGGAAGTGGGCCAGAAGCAGAAAGCCTCCCATAGTACTTCTTAGGTCTGATTACCACAAAACAAAACCACCCAAAGAGAGGCAGAGAATATAGTTTCTCATTGGGCTCATTCTCTGATTTTCGTGTTTACACTGGTTTCTCTTAAGGTATGTGGGCCAATGCTTATTTTCATAAACTATACAAATTCAGAGACTGTTAGCTGGAAAGAGACCAAGAGATCAACGACTTCAACTCTCTCATTTTAGAGATGATTAAAACTGGTGCTTGTCCAAAACAGCTTCAAACATTTCTGATCTTTAAAAATAATGAGTGTGTGTCTAGGTCTCCACTGCGCGAAAATGACAATAACAGTCACCTGAAACAACACAGTGGCTAAAATATCTGTGCAGGAGCCAGGAAGACATATCTGCATTTCAAACTTAGGAGAACATGTAATAATGAACAAGGAAAAAAAACCCCAAAATGCACTAATTTCCTCCCTCCTGCAGCTTTTCCTGGCCCCTGTATCTAATGAAAAACAGCACAGTCAGTCTTTTGAAGGGAAAGCATTTCGTGAATTTGAAAGGGTTCCTCAGAGCAAGGCTGTTAGAGCAGTGAGTAGGGCAATATGAAGGTACCCTTCCATCTGTGCACCAAGGACAGTGCAAATGGGCATCATAATTTTTAAGATAAATTCAGTATTCATTTTGCATAATTGCTCTTCTTAGTAGATGACTAGCTAACAGGTAATGACACCCTACAACAAAGATAGAAGTTTTGCAAGATTAAGTTGGATTTTGAGTTGTTTATGTGAGAATTATAATGTTGAAAATATTTAACAGGAGTTTCAAAATTCTTTTTATTTTTTTCAAAGATGATTTTTAGATTGAGAACTCAGTGCGATATTTAAAAATAAATTCAGCAAAGCAAAAGTCTCAAAATAAGACTGGATAACTATCCTAAACAAAGTTGTTTTACTTTGATTTACTTACACAAACTTTTTATCCAAGCTGATCAACAAGCCAATAAAATATGCCGGCTGTGCATCATGCCTGTTTACCTAAAACATGGAAGTTTATACAAAGTTCAATCTATACTTATGTAATAAGCAAATTCTTATAAAAAACCTACGTACTCATGAGGTCCCTATTTGGAGCCTTTTCTAAGAAGGGATTCATGCAAAAATTTTGGTATATATTCAATGTTATGTTTTTCATAGAAATAAAAAGAAAAATATGCATACTATAAAACAACCTACATTTACAAAGCCAATATCTTAAGTCATTCTCTATACTATCTAATGCCTAAAGTAATTGAACCTTTAATTGAAGTAATTAAAGGTTATTGAAGACATTCTTTAAAACAAAGTTGCCATTTAGGCTTATGCAACTAAGTAAAGACTTCTTCATTCACATATATATTTGTTCAGTTTTAAGAAATATCCTGAGAATTTCAAACCAAGGTATATCCACAAACATGAACATAAGTCAGGCTACATTCTTTCATTACTATTCAGCTTATTTTTTCTGCTCTCCCTCTTACTTCTTTTCTGGCAAACAATGAGGATGTCATGAATATGTTTAAAGAGAAAGATTGAGCCAAGCAGTCTTGGAAAAAATAAATTACAGCTTCGCTGTTAGCCAACAGTTTGGGTATAACCACAAAAGATTTTTATGTGAATAATAAAGTTGTACTATCTACTAACCAACAATTTGGTCCAGCTGAGACAGATTTTTAAATTAATAATCAACCTGCACTATACACAGAGTCCAAGATTGATACATAACAACTAGTTAAAAATCTTAGTCTTTGAAAACTGTTTCTGGGTTCTGTGATTCTGTACTGAATGGATCTTAAGCAATCATGTCATTCACCTCTCTTATGGTCAACACCTCTCTCCCCTCCTCTGGCATTCACATCTTTACCTCTGACCTTAGAAGTTTCCAATACAGCATATAACATGAAATTGTCCCTTAAGGTACCAATCATAGACATTATCTTTGTTTATTATATGTCACTGTTCCATTCTTAAATTAATCATATTCTTACATATTTCCATAGAAACTTCTTTTCACTTTCACTTTGAATAGAAACAAGATCACCAAAGTTCCTCTTGCAAAATTCTCGTGCATTGTCCATGGTTTCCTTCTCTTTGCTAAAATAGTACTGGTAGTCTTTGTAAATAACCCACCCATCTTCAGTGACTGGTGGATCTGAAAAATTAATGAGAAAAGGTGATGACTATTATTTAGATGAATTCAAGAATTTGGCATGTATGGTACACAAAAGTGAAAAAGGCAGATTAGCTATAACTGATCTGAGTTCCCAGAATAAGGGGATGTTTATGCCAAATACAGATTGAATTATTTAAGGCCAGATATGCACTTTCTACCAACTCCGTATAAAGTAGCCACTTTTTCTTCTCAACTAAGTTCCATGCATCATTATTGGGTAGAACTCCCAACGTGACTTTCATCAGTAGGATGGCATTGCTGGAAGTCTTTACAGACAGGCACCTGTGATGTTCTAGGTTCAAGGAGTGGAAGCTGAGCAAAATCAGCTTTCATTTCAACATAACAAAGAACCTGGACTTTGCTGGAGAATCCAGGAAGCCACATACCAGGAGAGCTCCTAAGTCTTCTTCCAAACCATGGAATTCTAGGGTTCTTTGCTGTAGAATGCCGAACAAGCCACCCCCCGCCACCCAGAGATATCCAGGTTCTAATCTCTGGAATCTGTGAGTGTTACCTTATATGGGAAAAAGTACTCTGTAAATGCGATTAGATCTTGACATGGAGAGACAATCTAGATGATCTGGGTGGACCCTAAATGTAATCACAGGGTTCCTTAGAGAAGGAGGCAGAGGAGATTTGCCTACAGAAGCAGAGGGCAATGTGACAAATGAAACAAGATGCTCCATTTCTTGTTTTGAAGATGAAGGAAGGGACCATGAACCAATAAACACAAGTAATGTACCTCTAGAAATTGGTAGAGACAAGGAAATAGCTTCTCAAGGGGAGGTGGGCCTGCTGATACTTTGATTTTAGCCCAGTGAAACTGAATTCATATTCCTGACCCCCAAAACTGTAAGGGAATAAATACACTTTTCACCAAAACAATAAGCTTGGTGGCTTATTGCCTTAAGTCACCAAGTTTGTGGCAAGTTGTTACACCAGTCATAGGAAACTAATACATGTGCTAAAGAAGAAACCTGGGCCCTTGAATTAGATTCGTGAACTCTTGAGACTTTTTATTAACATGCCTTATATTTGTACATGTGAGCATCCATCTGGAGGCGGAGATCCAAACTCTCATGAGATTCTCAAAGATATTAAGAACCTCTGCTCTCCACCTTCCTAGGGTTTTTTTTTTTTTACTGAGAAAGGAAAGAGGGGGGAAAGGCTGTCAATAGGGAGATCAAGAAATAAACAAACACCTACTGTCTTGAGGAGCTGGTGTTGGTTCAGGTTTTGGTGTTTGTCCTGGAAAACAAAAGAAAATTAGATATTATGTGTGCTTGAACTTCTATTACATGTTCTTCTAGTTTCACTATTTTCGTGGGTCAATATAGCTAACAACTTAGCTGTCCTTTCTCTGTCTCTCCCTCCTTCCCACTCGCCAATTCCCCTATCATGTTATGGAGGAGGAGAAGTAAGTAGTTAATTAACAGTTCAACAAATTAGGTACAATAACAGTCACCATAAAATGGGACCCAGTTTTCAGGAACAAGTAGTACCACATAAAGGAAAGAGAAGAACAAGAGTTTTGGAATTGGAAAGCCTAGGTTCAAATCCCAGACCTGGGTTTAGACTGCTTAACTTTTAATTTTGTCATCTACAAAAAGGAGTTAGTGGTATGTGTGAAGAGGTAGGGTAAAATATTTGAATTACTGTTATTTAGAAGGGACTCAATAGATGTTATTTTTACAGTCACACGTTTTCTAATTAGCTGTGAAAATACTTAAAATTTCATTACTTAAAACCACTAAATATGAACTGTTTATTAATAAAAAAATTTCCTCCAAAGAATCTTATTTTTATTAAGTATGTATTTTACTGAAAGTTAAATGAAATCTTTCTTTCCAAGTAGCTAATGATATATGAGAACTTTGTTAGAATCTGATTAAACGACCAGCTTTTGGTTTAATGTACTTAACAACTGCAAGAATAAAGCTACTAATAATACATAAGGAAAACCAGTCATAGGTAGGCTAGGAGCCCTTTAAAGAAAAACTGGCCATTATGTATTCTTCCATTCTGAAAACTTGAAAACACTAATCTAGGCAGAAGGAGTAAGGAAAAGAAGCAGATAAGATAGCAGGAGAGCAAAGTAGCCAGCATTCCCCAACAGCAGAGGGCAGCACAGTTCCATTTATGTTTACAAAGGAGGAGCTTAGCTTTAGGTATGTTATGATTCAAGGGTGGGGCTGTTTATCTTAATGTAAGAACCTAGATCCCCTGCCTCAATGCCTGACTTGTGTATGTGGAATTTTCTAACAGATCAAGATTAATGCATGCATTGGTATTTTTGACCATCAATAACATGGTAGGTTTAATAGCATCAGGGGCCTCAAAATGGTGCTTGTTCTTTGTGTTGAACATTTACTAAAGGAATCAATCCTTAGACTATTTGGACTTAGGGAAACTTTCAATTACTGGATGACTATGTAGGTCAGAGGGTGAAAATTCTGAAAAATAAATGACTTTTGCATTACCCTGTACAGCGTAGAACACCCACCCACACCCACCACTATAGAACCTGAGCCAGAATCACAGCTCATGGGAACTATTTTGGAGGACGTGACTCTTGTCCAGGATTCCCGGGTGGCCTTTTGATCTTCTGTTCCTTTGGAACATTTATCTGTGCTCAGTGACTTCATTCTTATCCTGTGAAATGGTGGTCCCTGCCAGATCCCTTATTTTGTTATTTTGTTGGTTTGGTTCTGCTAATAAAGGGAAGATATGGGGATGTCAGGAGGTTAGTTCTTTAACCTCAGATAAAAGAGAAGGTAGATTATCATACCTTTTTGTATCTGGCAAATCCAATTATTCAGATGTTCACAGTTAATATCATTCCAGGACATACCAGGGTCACCTTTCAACTCACCACAGTATTCAACATTTTGATAATTATTAGGTTCTCCATAAGCCCAATTTTCATATGAAACCTATGTCAGAAACATTATGTTGCAATCATTAACCATTTATATCAGGCCAATGCCAATAACCTATCCAAATAGGAAAGGAAACATATATTCACACTTTTTAAATCAATTTACTTTTCATTTTCTTCACAATAGCTTTGCTTTAAAGGCAAAGTCCGTGAACATGGGTGGGAAAGCAACAGCTTTCATCACATAGGAACTTTTGAAGTTGAATAAAGTGTGTTATTAATCATAAAATGTTCTTCATTCTTACTAAATAGAATGGATCCAGGGCCACAAAAGAGGGACTTATATACAGGAAAACCTTGGCAAAAAATGCTCCACTTCTCAGTACTGGGAGTTCCTAGATCTGTACCCATTCTTAAGAGATAATATTTCAGTATGGTGTTGATGTTGGAAATTTTCTCTTTATCAGATGGGTAGGATAAAGAAATATAATTAGTTCTTTTTACAAAAGAAAAGACTTATGAAAGGTTGCTAACAAAACTACCAAACTTTCAGTGAACAGTGGAAATAAATGGGAGGGCTATTTTCAATGTGGAATCAAAGCCCACAAGGTTTTAGGCTAAACATCATGATCTATTTTCCAGGGGTATAAATAAAAAAACCCAGATATCAATGGAACTGTCAAATAAGCCACTGTGACCAATGCCTTGACAAGTTGCTAGTGGCTGTGAAAATGAGGCAGAACCGAAATTACCAAAATCACTTCCTATGATAACTAGAGGGTGACTAACATAACAATGGGCAATATCGCCAGCATGTGCCACAGGCTCACTTCTCCATTCCTGAGAATAAGGAAGCCCAACAAAGCCTATTAATGGATTATCAAAAGTTATTTCCAGGTCTCATGATCCTTAAAGGGCTATAAAATCTCAAGTTTTAAGAAGTCTAACTATTTGTACACCAATTTTGCACAAGAGAATGAATACATGATTTTATATAAACTAGAGAAATGAGTTTTCTCTCTCTCTTTTTTTTTTTTCATCCAGTCAACCAAGGGTACACCATGGGTGAATAGGAGAACTATACTGGGACAGGATTAGAATAATGATCCTAAAATAGCATTTGTTTTGCATAGAAAATGTTTCTTGCTATCATAATCTATCTTACCAAAAATTTGGACTAAGCCAAAGACAACATCAAAATAAATACATGATAAAGTAAGAAAATAATATATTAAGTCAAATTACTCACAGGAGAACCATCACTCCAAGCAAAGCCCTCTGAAGGACTTCCATATGTCAGTCCCAACCAAAATAGTTCATGGTAACTTCCACTAGCCCTATAATGTATAACACATAGAGAAGTCTTATGCCATTTCATGAAACAAGTTTGGTTACCTTTGAGGACTAATCAAATTAGAAAGTTACCTCCAAAACAATCAGTACACAGGTCAAGAGATTCAATGACTGAATATAAGCATTATGTAAGAGATGTGCATTTTGGTACAAGCCATAAAGATACTGAACACAAGCTACCATTAGAAGATAAGTAATTGTAAAGCATGGAAAGATAATACTTTGTTTATTCATTTAACAATATGTATTGTGTGTCTTGTACATTTATAGAGCAGTTTATCATAGGATTTATACCTATAAAATTAAAGTATATGGAAGTGAAACTAGATCGAAAAGGGCCTCTGGATTTGGGACATGACATACTCACAGTAGCATTAAGAGCCAACAATGTTAGAAACAAGAATTTTCATAATATCATCAGCATCAGATAGGTAAAAGAAAGGAGCATTATATAGAAAAGATACTTACGTCACTAACCGCCATATTGTTTGCTGTTCATCTTTGTTATTGATACTAGCTAGATCACCACCCAGAGCTCTACAAAAATCTCGAGATTCAAACCATGTTTTCTTCTCATGTTTTCCTTTTGCAAACAGCTGAAGATGATAAGAGTTTCAGAAGTTATTTTACATTTCAGAGCTTATCAAATCAAGAGAGATAATTATTATGATGATATTTCATTTAGAGACAAGCAAGACATTGCAATGGCCCCAAACAATGTAATTTTCTTTGCTGACAATCAATTTAGGAGTAGATATTTGGGTAGAAAAATTTGGGGGGATGATTTTTCTGAGAAAGCCTTAGAAAATAAAATTATTTCATAGCATAGGAGAAAGTAGAGTGAGATCTTAAAAACTCTAGGCATATTGGTTAGGCATATAGCTCATTGTAGAAGACAGGAAAAACTTGTTTAAATATAGAAGAAGCACTGAGATGGGGGAAAAAGGAGAACTTTTGATACAGAGAAAGTAAATACAAATTAGGAAATTTTAAGGCAAATAACCTCCCTAAAATTAGGCCATAGTCTGTTACCAGTTTAGCTTAAACGAATAACCTGAAAGTCTTTCAATACATTGTGGGTGGTATCCTTCAAAACTACCTTGTCTTTTTTCCTTATATTTGTATATTTTTACAACTATTGGATCACACCACAAAAGATTTATCTGGCAGAGCATCTAAAAAGATGTAAATTTAATAGATTATGTAATTTAGGAAATATATTATCCAGAAGACTGTAGTGAAATGGAGTCCACAGTGACCTGGGAAACACCAATTAACATGCAAACAATATAGCAATTCATTGTATATATGAAGGCTGCCTTCACCTTGACCCCAGCTTGAGCTTTCTGCACAAAATTACCTTGAGCAAGTTTCCACATTAGTAACTCCCAAGACCCCTGTGAGCACCTCAACTTGCTGGACTGTCATATAAAACTTTATTTTGTTAAACACATTTACTATTTGTATTACCCAGGTGAATACTATCTCTTCTGGAACCCTTGGTTCACTGCCCAGCTCTGGAGAATTATGCTGCTTCTCTCAAAATCCTGCAACACATCTCTACAGCCTACCACCCTCAGGTGGGTGGCTGGGTGTAGGAAGAGCCTGGCCTTTGTGTGGTAACTCAAAAGTTTCCAGAGGCAACAATGAGTACCTGATTTTCTTTGTGTTAGTCCATTTACAAAATCCTCTCTCTTGTCTTGGCCAAATATATTCCCTTCTATGTAAATTATGCTTTTAGACCTGACTGGCTAATCTGTACTGAACAGCTCAACAGTCTCTATTGCTATTAGTACAAGTTATCAACCCAAGTAGCCATCCCCTTTGAGTTTGAGAAGACTAAACAACTTAATTCTGACACGTGTTAATAATGCCAGTTTTCCCACAGCTTGTACTGTCTTACAGGGCATACCATGGCTATATGCCATTGAAAGGAATGAACAAAAGAAACCTTGAGAATGGGACTCTTTAGAGAATAATATCACTAAGTTGTTGATAAGTACACTTCTGTATTTATCTAAATAAATACTACCCTTCTGTATTTGTCTGAATAAGTACACTTCTGTATTTGTCTAAATAGAGCCTTTTCTAGAAATGATATGACTCACAAGGAGAGAAAGAAAAAGGCTCAGGTGCTCAGTATTGGGTTTGTTTTGGTAAATAGATTACATAAGGAAAAAAATGGATGGTCCAGCCTAGGAATGTATAAAGTAAGAGCAGGATGTCAAACCATCACTTAAAGGGCACTAAACAGCCATGTGGTGACACCTTTACCTCCCATCAGGCACAATCATCAAGGGTTAAACGAGAACAATGGAGCATTACCTCTAGGATACCTGTGTGGCATTACTGGAATTTCATTTATCAGTTCAGTTACCTGAAAGCTTGAGCTTGAAGACCAGGGCAAAAATGAGATGCAATGGGATAACATGAGGGGAAGCAGAAATTTTCATTATGATGAAAAGTGGGAGTTCAGACCAGGGCAAGAAATCCTGGGAGAGAGGGACAGGCAGCAGTAGGTGATGAGGGCACAGCACGGTGAGGCTCCGGGGGCTGCCTCTGTGTTGTGTGTGGTGTCCTGCCCTAAATGCAGCTGGTCGTTAGCACACACCCAAGGAGAGCTCTTTAAAAACAAGCCATGCCCAGACCCCCTTCCAGATAAAATCGGAATTTCTACAGGGGAGCCTGGCGTTGTGGGTTTTGGTGGTTTGTTTTAACTCCATAGGTGATTCTTCAGGCTGAAGTACATTCCACAGCCTTTATTAGCTTAGCAAGTAAAACTGACCTTGAAACACAAGTTTGTTTTACTGCTGCCCCAATCCTCTGGACACTTGGGCTCAGGAGTCGTCGTGGGCTCTGGGGGATGAGTCACTCCTTCTGCCCAGTGCTTACACACAAATTTTGCTTTCTCTTCACATCTCAGAACATCCCACAAGCCCCCTGCAATCCCAGTTCTCATGGCAACACACCCTGCTTTTCGCCCTGCATTAAATACATGGTAAATACATATTAAAAACATATTAACACATATATTAATACAAAATTATTGAACAGGTGCTACTGAGGCTGACCATGCTCACAGAAGACAGTCCAAACCTGAGTGTCAAATCATGTGGGAAAACCTACATGTGATGGGAAAACGCAGAGGAGAGATTCTAATGCTGTTATTTTAAAATATACTGAAATCTTACTGCTTTTTAGAACATTCAATAATTAAACAGGAATCACACTATCCAAATTACTGATTTATTTTCTTTATTGGACAGATGAGAATAAAAATTAAAAGAACTCCTGAAAAGATTAGGACTTGGTAGGTCAAGTAGTAAATTCATACCCTGCAGCTGGTAGCCGTTCCTTAGCTTGTACCCAGGCACCCAGGCTTTCCACCCATCCCAGGTGTTGTCATACCACGTGAATAATGAATAATGCCATTTGCTGTCATACCAGCGTATCATGCAGGCAAACAGTATTTCAGTCTATTTCAGAGACTACTTGTTAGGAAAGGCACACAAAATTTATCAAGAGGCATAGAATTGCACATATTTGGGAATTAAACAGATTAGTCTAAATCTGTGTACACATACTTTCTAGTCACACAAATTTTCTGATTCTCAGTTTCCATGTTTTTAAAATGAAGACATCTAAACTTACATTACAGGTTTCTTATAACAATAAAATAAAATCCAAGGCATGTAAAGGGCTCAGCAGGGTGGCACATGCAAGAAATAAAGTGCTTCCCCTGGCTCCTCCAATCAGGCACACTAATATTGCTATTCACTGTTGCACTGAAAAGCTTTGTATCCCTTTACTATAGCTTTAAGTGTTTAAGTGTTTAGAAACAACCACTTGGAACATCTGTGGCTACTTAACATGTCATCAATATTTTTCAAATAGTGCAGTACCAGATAACCTACTAGTTTTATCTTTTGTTTTCTTAGATCACTGCAAACTAGTTGGAAAATTAAAAAGAGAGAGACAGAGAGAAAGAGACAGGGAATGAACTATAGAATAGTGAAAGCAAAGTTAATTTACCTGGCCTATTTGGGAAGGTACATGGAGGGCTACTGGGCTTGGCCTGGTGGACTTCAGGGTGAAGGAAGACGGCAGACGAAAGTGCTGTGCTTACCCGGCATGTCTGAATTCCAGTGGGTGAATAGAACCTCTTCCTCAACAGTCCATTGAAAGGTTCCCTTGTTTTGTACATCTGAAAGTCCTGTCCAAAAATACCTTTCAGGCCTCAATCCAACCAAACTAGTCAGAAAGGCTTGTTCATATCTTTAAAAAAGAAAATTACTGAGTTTTAGAAACATAGACATTTTTCTAATTATCAACATAAAAAGTATCTCAATTATATGTTGGAGCTATGATTTGTTGGTAACTCAAACATATGATTTGTCGACATTATATTCATATGTCATTTAAATTATGCAGATTTTCACTAAGGAAATGTGATCTTCTGAAGGAAAAGACCATGGAGGTGAGTGAATAAAACAGTCCATATACACCCAAGCCATTTCTCTCTATTATTCCTCACCAGCCTCTCTGCCCCTCCTCAAAATATGAGAACTCTGAAAATGCACAGAAGAAAATTACAGCATTTTAAAATACATTGTTTAAAAGTCAGTCCACTTTTCAAATATTTCAAATATTTCAAAGACTTCATACAATTCTTGGTTAAGGAAGTTGAGAGGTAACATTATCAAGGATAATACAAATGGAATAACCTGTGTGCACATTCTCCTCAATTTTCATTCTCATCTCAGCTCTCAAACAAAAAAGAAAATTATCAAGAAATAAAAGAAGCAGAGATGTAATATTTGGAAAGAGCAAAATAATGAATTCCAACATTTTCTCTCCCTTCGGATCTCATCTATGTATTTGACATAATCTGATAATACAATTTGGTTAGGAAAGCAACCAAAGTTTGTCGTAATCAGCAAATAGACAATAAGGCAGCACCATGGGCAACAGCCTCTCTTTGGAGCAAGACAAAAGTGGTGGCCAGTTTCCAGGCACAAAGGGAGGTGTACATGCCTTCTGGAAGAGCGGAGAGGGGAAAGGAGAGGGGGCTCCAATAACAGTCACTCTCTAGACCAAATAAACTAAGAAGTTAAAAGTTCCGAACTTAATTTTTCTTTAATGTGTAAAAACAAAATTTAACCACAGTTAATGAGCTCCTGAATATAAATATAATAGAAAACATATGAAAAAAAATCTAGAATATAAAATATAGGGAAATCATTGCTCCAATAGACCAAAAGATCAATTATGGTGCAGCTCAGAATATGATATTAAAGATGTGCAGCTCATCTCAATGTCATTAGATAAGAAGCATGTGTTCTGATTTTCAGATGTTAGCATTATATCAGGGTGCTTACAACATATTAGACATTTAATTGTACATGAAAGGAGATGGGGTCAAGTACAAATTTTGTTTTATAAAGACTACACAAATTCTATGACAGCTTTCGTTTTTTCAAAGGATTTTTTAAATATCAATAGCATTCTCTACATTTTATAGGGTCAGCCTTGAATGGCCAGTAAATATAACTTATTCATTAAAACTCAGTATGTTCTTACTTTTTTACTGCAAATCAAATGAACATTTTAAATTTCTTTTGTTTCTTCTTAGCCTAACCAGCTCTGCAAAGAGTAGGGGGAAAGTAAATAAATACTAAAACCTCAAAGAGGTATGGGACTCTAGAGGTCAAAGTTACCAAATTAAAAAATCCTCTATGTCCATGTGATTTTTCTGGACTTACCAATCTAGTAAACCTACCAAAGCAGAGCAAAGAAAGGAGTGGAAGAATGGAAAGGATGAATAAAATATTCAGGAAATCTCTCTGCCCTGTTTTTTGGTGGAGGTAGAGGTAAAGATAGTAGGGTTTTTGAACTGACAAATTCTACTTACTTTTTCTGCTTTAAAAAATTTGACATAGACTAGATCAGAAAAAAGTTAGATCTATAACTATATTTACTAGAGTACTAATAGAACTATCTGATTAGAGCATGTTGATACTTAGGCTTTTCTGAAAATGTTTCATTACTTTACATATTTCCAAGTAAAATGAAAATAGTTGCATACCGGTCTTCAATAGTTGTTAGATAAGCCTCTTCATTTCCACAGGTTTGATTTGCTTCTGTAAATGTTGAAAGTTTGTTTCCAATCAAATAGCAGAAGAAGCCATGTCTCTTCCAGCCCTATCAATGTTAGCAAGCAGATTATGATGCATATTTATTTGATAACATTATCTTAGTCATTCCTTTATCATGAAACATAAATCAATAAACAATAGAAGTTTCTAAAGAACTCAAACCCAAATAATTTGAAGTGCAATGAAAATCATTTATAGGAATAAAGAAAATAGTAGCACATGGTTCCTCCTATGACAAATTAAGATACAAAATTGGGGGCAGGGGATAGTCATTCTCTCCACTTCTGATCATTCTAAAAAAAAATGATTTGTGAAATGTTTACCAGGAAACTGACCAGAACGGCTAAGATTTCAGTTTTGAAAGAGGCAACTTTAGGAAATAATTTGCACTCTCGCAAGCCTAGTCACCTAGTGAAGCCACTAGTCGATGCTGAGTATAAAGCTGTTATCATCCGGTCACAGGAGGACACTTATCACACTGCAGCAACGTGATTTGGCATGGTTCCTCTCCTGCACTTCACACAGGAATGCTAAGCAAAAATATAACAACAACAAAAAAACCTATACTAGAGCTTGAGAGAAGAAGAGGAATCTCTAAGTACCAAAGATAAATAGAAAACTAAAAAGGTAGAATGGAACATGCACAAGCCAAGATTGTAGCTATCCAGTCCTGTATCAGATCTCGATTAAGTTAGGTCTTAGGATCTAGGGGCTGGGTATGAATGTCCATACAGATTAGGATATTTGGCCATCAGCCCACCTAAGGCTGGTGGAATAGAAGCCCTTACATAAAGATGATACCCACCAAAGGTAGCCCTTCTGAGAAAGGAGAGCTAGAAAGCCCACCCCACAGAACCAGGAAATGCCAGAGTCTAGTCATCTGGCTGGGGTTTTGGTGCAGGGAAAAATTCTTCTATTTGAAAATAAATACCAAGTAGAATGTATAATATTTCAAAAAGTGGGATAAAGATATTCAGTAGAAACAATGGAATGCAGTAAAGGAGAAAAAGGAAGAAAACAGAATGGTAAGCAAAATAAAGCACAAAATAAGGTGGTAGAAACAAATCCAAATACAAAACAAATCTAAATGCATGTTGCCAGTTCAGAGACAGTGCCTCAAATTAGTTTAAAAACAAAACTGCAGGTATAGATTTACAAGAGGCATTCCTGAATATAATGACACAGAATGGTTAAAAGCAATCAGTTGGAAAAAGAGATTTCAAGAAAATGCTGTGCAAAAGAAAGCTTTTGTGGCAAGATTATTTAAAATTGACTGAATGATTAAAAAAAAGAAAAGCATTATTGTGAAAGAAGAAGTAAAATACTGATTCATCAGGAAGCTATCACACAAATCAAAGTATATAAGGCAAAAATTGACAGAATTACAAGGAGAATATTTTGTCAAGCAGATGAAATATTTTGAATATTGAATATCTGGATATTATAAATGCTAAATTTTATCTAGGTGACATATATAGACCCATAAACCCAATAATCAAAGATCATTCTGTTCAAACACAAAAAGAATATTTTAAAAACTGACTCTGACCTAAACCATAAAGAAAATCTTAACAAATAACAACAGAAACTTTATATAATAATAATGAGGTGAAATTAAAAATCAATGGTACTTCCCAATTATTTAGAAACTAAAAAACAAACAAAACCCCCATCACTACCACCAAAACCCCCACCACTGTCAACACACACACACACACACACACACACACACACTTCTAAACAATTCATGGGTCAAAGAAATCTTAAAGGAAACTGAAAATACTCAGATTGGATAATGAAAACACTAAATAACAAAACTTGGTTCCACCTTTTATTTCTCTAAGTATTTAAAAATACATTCGTTTTAATGTTATATCCATAATTCCACCATCTATAGCTCCTGGTGGTGTATTTTATAATTCTGGATTTCAGACTTAGCTGTGAGATTCCTTCTCAGCCTGGAAAAGGGGACTTACATTTGCATCTGTCAAACATCCTGGAATTTTAGCAAACTCAAGACCACTTAATATTAATTTCTTAGTTCATGTTTTCCCTCATAGGTAGCAGTGAATTGAAAACTGAATTGCAGATCTGTATGACCACAGGCCCATCCATGGTTCTGTATTCTCAGAAAGACTGCTCTCTCACCAAGTGCCCAGGTTCAGACAAAAAAACTATCATGTCTTCCTTGACTGGTGAATGGCTTTTTTTTCCTAGTCTTCCAGCTCTTTGGGAAAGTTACTGCCTTGAGCAGGCTTTTTTTAACCTGGCCAAAATATTTCATGTCTCTGAGCTTCTGTTTCCTCTTTTGTCTAATCAGGAATATAATATATATCCTTTAAGATCACTGAGAGCATAGTAATCACATTCAACAAAGTTGATGATATTTTCTTATTTCTTTTTACCATCCTGGTGGTTAAATTAATTTTATCCCAGATTGTAGATATAACAATTAATAGATTTTTATATATACAACTTAGTTTGGTTTTATAGGAGTAATAAGATTTAAGGATGGTTTATTAGTTATAGAAAATTAGCATCATTATATAATCTCCTGTTTATGCATATAATTAGGCAAAGAATATATAAATGAAGGCTAGTGAAATCATACTGTTCTGGGGGCAGGAAGCCTGGGGTCTAGGCTCTAAGAAACTTATGGTTTCTCTGGGCTGAAAGTTCCAGAATGTGAAAAATGATTTTGATCATCAGTAAGATGTTTTACATCTCAAACAGTTTGGGATTTTCTGTGTCTGCTCTACATTTCTTTATGGTTTTTTGTAGAGCTTTTAAATTATGTTTCATGAATTCTCAGCACTCTGGTCTTTTTTGTAACATAATTTGATTAAAACATGTCACTCTTGGAAAGAAAATTAGTTTCTACTGTATTTTTACCAAGAGAAGTGAGAAAAGGGAGAAAGAGGAAGATGACTGACTCAGCAGTCAAGCAGGACAGTGATCACTATGTGCCCTGTGTGGGACAGTTTCTCTATGTTTGAAATTGTTTCACAGGAATCATTTACTTCAGAGAAACATAAGACCTGTGGGGTGGTATCACTAACTATTTTGCAGGTGAGGTGGACACACAATAGAATTGATATGGTTTCATTCAGTTTAACAGATTTACGTCCCACTACCAACAGTGGAGGTCTAGATGTCCCGTCTCCCATTATAGCCATCTACCAGAAAGAATCCCCACCAGAAGAAGGCTCGTTAGAAATAGTGTAAGTGGAAAAGGTGACTAATGATAGTTTGCTATCCAAACCTCAAGGTCATCTACTGGAAATGTTCTTGCAACCCATAGGATCATCGATGACTAATACCTCATCATTGATTACCAATACCTCAATGACCCTTTTGCCATGACCTGCCTTACTATCTTTACCCTTACCTCCAACTGAGGGTCATTTTATTCTCTGTTCTCTCTCCCCCAATTCCTGTTCCATTCTGAAAGAAGTTACTGACCCACATACCCATATTAGCTGTAAACAACGCCTGAAGAAGACTTCAGGAAGAACAACAATACCAAACAGTAACAATACACTGTTGAACACTTACACAGCTGAAACATTTGACTATACCTATGATACTTTCACAATGAAGCACTTTCACAGACAATAGAGCCAAGATATCACATATTATATTTGCTGATCTGAAATTCTGTACTCACTTTCCGGCAGCCTGTTTCAACATGCACGGTTTCTGGAGCTTGAGTTTGTGATTTCATTTTACAGATATAGCCAAGGGGTTGCTCACAGGCCCGATCTGCCCAGTACCCATCCTGCAGAAAGCAAAGAGAAAAAATCAGTGATCAGTTGTTTGACGTTTTTTTCTTTGACTCTGTAATTATATTCTTATAATTGTGCCTCAGAAAAGGAAAACAAAGATTCAAGGCTGAGAGAAAATGGCATCTTTGTAAAGGAATGGTAAATTGCGTTTTATAAGAAAATAGCAAAAAGGAGTGGCAAATTGACGTTTTATAAGAGAACAACACATTTAACTCTGGCTACAAAGATGTAAAGAGAGATTGTAGCTCCAACATGTTTTTATATCTTGGCTGGCCAAGCCGTAATTTTGAGGGATCTAGAGAGAAACTAACAGTCCTTGTAAGCCCTTGTGTGATGGCACCTTTTCCAATTCTAAAGATGAGGGTCCCTCCTGGATCTAAGGCTGTACTTTCCACTCTGCTTCACATTCCACTCTTGCCCCTTTCCTTAGAGACTCCACATTAAAATGACTGCTACTCTCCTTCCCTTAGTGGCTAAACACCTTGAAAGCTGTATTCTGTATTGTCTACCTCTAACTCCTCATCTCTCACTCATCTCCCACTGTAAACTGGTACTCAATTCTTCAGCCAGAGTAATATTTGTAAATTGCATATTTGATCTTGCCACTGCCACTCCTGGGCTCCTGAGTGTTTTCTCACTCTCAGTGCTAGTATTCCTACCCACCCTTTGACCTCTAACTCCCACACTTCAGCCATACTGTCCTTTCAGTGCTTTGCAAGACTGATGCTTTCTGGTTTCCTCTTCCCAGGATGACATACTTCTGTTTATTCTTTTTTATAGTTAACACTTACTCTTTTCTTAAGCTTACAATTAATCACACTGACAACAACTACTATGACAAAAATGATAGTTAATACTCATCGTACACTAAGTTTCAGCCAGGTGTTATGCATGTTAGATGCATTAACATGCTTAATCCTTATACCCATGTGAGCTAGGTACAATTACTATGCCCATTTTACAAGTAAGGAAATAAGCTATGCATCAAAACCCAGCTTCTTAACCACCATGTTCATCATCTATTAACAAAAGATAATTTGATGATATTCTTCAGTAGCTGAGGTCATATTTAGGACATAGAAACAATCTTTCCACATTTCACGCCAACATGTAACCTAAAAAACAAATGTAGCTCTCCAAGTACAGATTCCAGGCTATGGAACCCAGAGTAGATCTAACTAAGTCTACATTTACTCAGAGCAACCAGTCAAAAGTATAAACAAAGCTCTAATTTGATCAGTCAAGCAATATATATATCGCCATTTAGAACCCAACAAAGGAACAATAAGAGTATTAATTATTGGTTCATTTCATTAGTGAAACAAAAGTTTCCATCTGTTGCTTTTCTTGTCCTCTTGAAAATTTGACTCAGCTAAACAATGAGAGATTCAGAAAATTGAATCTGAATTTGGTTCAGCCTTGATCTATGTCAATTAACATAGAAGAGAAACCGTCTAAACAACGACACACACTAATTGGGGCAAAGGAAAATCTGCGCAGCTTTTGCTAGACATCCCTGATTAAGGCCGCTTTACCTTGCCCTTCATCACAGCACAGTCCTCCTGCCTGTTGTTTTCATGGCTTGGTTCTCCACGGAGCCATTTGGTATATGTTACAGGAGTCCCATCACTCCATTCAAAATACATTTGAATCTTAATGTCATTTAAGCCAATCCATAACTCATCATTTGGCTCTAAACAGGAAGAAAAACAAGGAATTTATGCAATGTTTTCTTTCATAGATCAGGAGGTTATGAAAGGAGGGGGCCCTCTCCTTTATCAACAGCAGCTCTACAACCCTGGTGGTGTAACTATCATAAAAGACCATCCACTTGAGTGTCAATCTGATCTACATACTGTAGAGATATCAGCTACATTCTGTCTTGTTAATTTCTGTTTAATTGTGTAACATATTCTTTACATTGTGAATGTCACTCTGTTCTTTTGTTATGCTACTGTAAATTATATCTCCTAAATGTAAGATTGCTAAAGTGAGGTTGAGGTTGTTGTATCATTACCTTCTCTCTTGTAAAGCCTCTTTTTTGTAATGAATAACTTACCATACAGCCTGCACTCACAGTTTTGGCAATAAGACAGCTTTTTTATATATAAATCTATTTGAGGATTATTAAATGGTAAAATAATAAATATTAAAAACACTTCTGTTTTACTATGTTCTTATTAAGAACATTCTAGGTGTTTCTGTTTCACTGTAATAGTAATGAAAATGATCTATACAGTGAGAAAATACACAAACTGGGGGTTATCTCCTGACATTTAGGATTTATTTATTAGTCTAAAAATATAAATAAATCTGTAATCATTTTCACCATGAAATACCAGAAAAAGACAAATAAGAAATAAAGGTTAAATCAAAAACAACCTGGTATAGATATTAAATATGATTATTTTGCTTTAAAATTCTGAGTGAACATCGTTGATTTTCTCAGTAGTTATAAATACTCTAAATATCACAACTAAAATGAGACATATTTGAAGGCCTAAGATTTCACGGCTGAAAACACATACATTTCCAAATTTTTTAAATGAAAAATAAGCACAATTCAATATCTATTTAATTTGCATTACTGGGAGTTCTATCATGAATGTTTGATTTATGTTCTTTAAGTAGATTAAATAAAGTTATTTGCTAAAGGATGATAAGATGATGTTGTAGTAGGAAATGAGAAAATGCCACACTATATAGGAATTTCCCTAAATGGTTTAGTCTCTTCCTCCTAAGTTGTCATTCATCTTTGTTTTTGGAGAAGTTCCTGACTGACCCAGTGCCAGCCCCAGCAGATGTTTCCAGAACCAAGAAGCATGATGGACATTGCCAGGATGATCCTCTTTTCCTTTCACTTAATTTGGCCGATCGTGATCTTTTTAGCAGCAAATACAGGCTTCAAAATGGCTTCATGTACCCTTCTAGGATTTAGGCTCTAGACTAATAAAAATTTTAACTCTCAAGGTCTAGAATTATAATAAAATATTAAGTTTCCTATAAATATTTTTCTCACTGAACTGCTCTCCACGCATAGCTTTTGTAATCCCTAAGCACAGCCTGGATCCTACAAAAATGTGTAACATTTTTTAATATTAAAAAAAAATTTGTGAGTATAAAGTTGTTATACTGATTTTTATAAATCAAGGAAGTTGTCTTAGTTGATATAATCATAACATACATGTGCCGGTCCCAATTTGTCTACTGTATTTCCATGATTAATATAAAAGATACCAACACAACTACCAAGAAAAGTTTTTCTAGGCTTTTGATTTAGAAGCAATCATTTAATAACTTTTCTTTATCTTTACCAATATTATTGGTATTGCTTACATAATAAATCCTATTATTGACATTATTGCTTACCTAAATAAATCCTATCAATAATTTTAAAACAGGAAGGTTTCCATTTCCATAGTGACACTTAACTAATTCTCACACTGAATTTAAAAGCAACGTGTGATGGAGGTTGTTCAAGATAGCAGTGTAAAAAGATCCTGAACTGACCTCTTCCTAGGGGCACAACAAATCTATAGCTACACAGGGAACACTTCCCTCTGAAAGGGACCTGACAACCAGCTGAGCAGCTCCTCTACAACAAAAGATAAAAGGGCCATACTGAGATGGGTGCAAGAGGCAGAGATGCAGTCTTGCCAAAAGACCCACCTTGCTGTGGCAACCTGCAACCAAAAGTGGGGGTTTACAAGTGAGGAACTTCCCCTTGAGGACTGAGGGTTTTGTGTTCCACCTCAGGCATCCCAACCCATGGCACCTGCACTGCAGAGACCAGACTCAAAATGTCTGGTTTTGAAAGCCAGAGGATGTAGGTCCTGGAGACAAAGCTGTAGGGAATGGAGACTCTGGTCTTAAAGAGCTCATGCTCAGACTAACAACCCATGTGCAGAAGCTGCAGCATGAAAACAGCCTAAACCGTATGTGAAGGAGGTCCATTTGCTAATCTTAAAGCATCTGTCAGAATAGCCAATAAAAAGGTAACCTACTATATGGGAAAAAATATTTGCTATTCATATATCCAATATGTATAAAATTTATAAAGAACTCATACAGCTCAATAATAAAAAACAAATCTCATTAAAAATGGGCACAGGCTCTGAAGAGACACTTTTTCAATGAAGACATACAGACACATGAAAAGATACTCGACATTGCTAATCATCAGGGAAATGCAAATCCAAGTCACACTAAGATATCGCCATATACCTATCAGAATAGCTTGTGTCAAAAAGACAGTAACAGTCTGAGCAAGGGTGGGCAGCAAAGGCAGCCCTTGAGCACTGCTGGTGAGAATGTAAACTGGTGCAGCCACTATGGAAAACAGTATGGAGGGTCCTTAGAAAAAGACTAGAACTACCAGATGATATAGCTATTCCACTTCTGGACATCTATCTCAAGAAAACAAAAATACTAGCTCAAAAAAAAGTGTATGCACTCCTATGTTCAGTGAAGCATTATTTATAATAGCCAAGAAATAGAAACATAGAAACTACCTAAGTGTACATCAATGGGTGGATGATGGATCAAGAAAATGTCACAGACACACACACACACACACACACACACACACACACACAAGATGGAATAATATTCAGCCACAAAAAGTAATGAAATTTTGCCACTTGAAATAACATGGATGTACCTTGAGGGCATTATACTGAGTAAAATAAGTCAGACAGAGAAAGACAAATACCATTTGATCTCAATTATACGTGGTATTTAAAAAACAAAAAAAGTGAACAAACAAAACAAAACTAAATTCTGAGATACAGAAAATAGATTGGGAATTGTCAGAAGGGAGGGGGATAAGGGGTAGGCAAAATGGGTAAGGAGATTAAGAAGAGCAAATTTCTAGTTATAAAAAAATAAGTCATGGGATGTTATGTACAGCATGCGGAAGACAGTCAATAATATTTTATTTACATTTGAAAACTGTTCAAGTGTGGATAAAATGAAAATCGTGGCCAGGATTCTCACCTGGCCCTGGCTGGCTAGATCACTGCACAGGTGTGGGCAATACGTTGCTATTGACTCTACATAAAGAGCTCCGCCCAGTGCTCTGAGCAACACAGTGGCACAGCTGCAAGTCTGCAGGAGAGCAGAGCAGAGGCTGGAGTGGTGGCAGTGCTGAGGACAGAGGCCCAGAGGACAGCTGTGCAGGCAGAGGGACCCAGAGGCAGAGACCAGCTTGTTGCGTGCAGACTCATTCTGAGTGGATGGGATTTTAGTGATTGACCTGCCACCATGGAAATAAAGTTGGATATAACCCTTTCACACCAAGAACGTTCTACTGTCATTTCTTTGGTCACATTGAATCCATAACAAACTTGCGGGGGGCTGAAACCCATTAGCAAGATATCAAGTAAATCTTAGAAGTTCTCATCATAAAAAGAATTTTGTAACTTCATGTGTTGACAGATGATAACTAGACTTCCTGTGGTGATCATTTCACAATGAATACAAATGTTAGATCTTTATGTTGTATGCTTAACACTAATATGCTGGATGCCAATTACATATCCATTTAAAAATAAGCAAATAATAAAAGCAACTTTTGTCATCTAACTTCCCTATGTAACTATAGCAGTAACAACATAAGGTTGTGTCCTGTTACTACATCATGATATAAAAAGTAGAGCCAAATTTGCTCTTTAGGCCAACAGTCTCTTAACGGTCTCTCAATCTATTTTCCATGGACTAATTTACATACTTTATTACCTCTGAGAAATATCATGACTTATATATGTTATGATACTATTCAGAGATATCAGGTTTGATTACATTATTTTTGTCTAGTGTGAATTCTCCAAGATAGGTAAATAACAGAACATGAAGAAATTATTTACAGTTGCAGTAGGCTGTTATCATGGCCTGCTAAACTCATGAAGTAAGAGAAGGAGAAAGAATTCCATTTGGCACAGGTGCTAGGCAATGTTTTAGGTCTTTTCAATCTTCCTTTGCAACTACTTTATTTTTTCTCATCTATTTGTTAATTGTTTCTTCTCCCCTCCCCCATGCCTATCAATTTTCAGGCAAGAAGAGTCAGGAAGCTGTCCTCACCGTCACCACCATCCATTTCCTCTTGTTTTGATTGCTGGAAATGAACAGCTGCAGCTTTTCAGCAGGCTCATCAGTGGAAGCAGAAAATCATAATCATTTAATCAGCAAGTACTGCTGAGTGCCCATCACCATTAGGTCTTCCTCACCCTCCTCCTCTTCAGGATAAGTATTCCCAACTCATTTTACCCACGTTTTTTTTTTCTTTTGATAGGGCCAGTTTTTAAAAACATTACAATATTTTAGTGAGCACATTTTCTATATGTTTCTTAAATTACATACCTAAAATTGAGACATTAATTTCTTTCAAAGGTTTAGGCCAACACCTAACCACTCCAATAAAATACCCTATTTCTTTCACTGCTTAGCTCTAGCAGCACTAGCGAGGTTAATGACGAAAATAAAATCCAAAGTATGAGACAGTTCATTAAGGGCCCTTCCTTGTGAGACAAAATATGGGCCTTAGAAAAGAAAATATATAAACATATGTAATTCCAATAAATGAAATACTGTTGACAAATTTAAGGTAGACTCTTCTGAATCCAGATTATATATAGAAAAATAACATTTTAAAAACTATCCATAAATTGATTGTTAAAAGAAAAATAAAATTATGTCAGTAATAAAAATCCTTTAAATTTTTATGCAATTTTTACATTTGAAGCATGATTAATATTTATTATATTTCTAAAATTGTCAATTAAATCATTAATTTGAATTTATTAAATTTAACATTCATGATTAAATCTTCCAGAGATGGGTAGAAAGTCAGGGAGCATATTACTGATGTGAGGTTTCTTACCGTATCCTAGCTGGGAGATGATAAAGTCAAATTCCTCAATGCTATGGATACTTGCTAGGTCACCACCTTCCTTCCTACAAGCAATCAAGGCTTCCCTTTGGATTTTCTTCTCTTCTCTGTGAATCTTGTAACAGTGACCTGCATATGGCCACCACTGACTTGGACAGTTAGTAGGCACACCACTTTCTAGAAAAAGAAGAATTTGGAAAACATTTGAAAAAGGAAGATTTTCTAAAATTGTTACCATATTTTCTATCATTCTGTATGTGAAATAGTTCACAGTTATAGAAAATAAAGGTAACAGTTCTCATTTTGGTATACATATTCACAGAAGATAGACTAATTGTATTTGCTTTTAGACTAAAAAATATCTGATCCATCTTTCATTTTATAATAGAGCTAAATATGAAATCTCACTTAAAAAAATTGTATCTACAAGAAGGCATACTAAGATAAAATAGAATGATTCATGATATCTGCATTTTATCATCAGCAAACTTGTACTAAGCATGTTATGTAAATGCTGGACGCACAAAAGGGTTTGACACATAATACATTGCTTAAAAGATATCAATTCACCTCTATTCTGTAGAGAGGGTTCACCAAGGAGCTTCTGTAGCAGCATGAGCTGGTCCCCTGTGCCTCTGAACTGACCCACTACTGCTGACCTGTTCCTGAAAGTTGACATGAGACATTGTGGCGATCACAGGGACTTAGATTCAGAAGCCTTTGAGGCAAAACCTGAATTTGCCACAAGTTTTGTGATCTTAGGCAAGCCACACCACATGAACCGAAGTTTCCATATATGTAAAAACTTAATAATACTAATAATCAGCTACTCTCCTCACTGTGTTCTTCTCAACTAGAAAACATTTGAGATAATGTGACTATACATTACAAACAGCACACAGTTATGATTTAGTTAAACCATCAATAGTGGCCAACATCCTTATTAGTGCTACTACTGCTTATGGTCAAATTTCATAAAGCTTGATTATACATTGCAAAAATGCATTATAATCATAATTAGCTGGGGAAAGAGGAGAAGATGTTCAAAGGCAGATACTTTATTCATTCCCTATATGCCCTACAACTGGCATGAAGCCTGGCACATGGCAGGTATAATGAATGTTGGCTGAGAAAAAGTACTGAAGTTACATTGGATATACAGCAGCTTATTATTACTATTTTACAGATGCTATTTCAAACAGCAGTTTAGCAACATACCATGCTTAAAGAGGGACTATATTACAAAATCAATATCAGTTTATGTATTTGTTTGATAGTAAATGTTCTTAGAAGTACTGTCTTAGTAAATGTTCAATATAGGGTAGCTTTGCTGTTTTTAATAATTCTCTTAAAGCCATTTTCCCTTAAAGGCAGGGACTGTCTATAACACCTTTGAGCCCAATATTCTACATTCAGCAGACATTGAAGTAAACAGCCATGATGACTGAGCACTGTATGATTATAATAGAAAAACGTGCACTTAAAAAAATGTTCCCTTAATACAATTAGAAACTGTACACTGTTTGCAGTTACAAATATATATTTATGCTAGAATAGCTCTGGAGCCCTCTGGTGGGATATTTTAATTTTGCTGCCTAGGAAGCTGAAAATAATATCAGCAAATGCTGAGGACTTCAAAATCTGAACAGAAAAACTTGGAAAATGTTTTAAAACATGACAGCATGCCATGAAGGGGAATTCCCTGGGGCAGCCACAAACCATTGCTTGTTCCTCAAGAGTGGGCAGTGTACAACAGAAATCTAATGTAAGCCCCAAATGAAAGCTACATACACAATTTAAAATTTGCTAGTAGTCATGTTAAATAAAAAGAAAAAGAAACAGCTACATTTAACTTTAATAAATTTTTATTGAACCTAATATATCCTAAATATTATCATTTCAACATGCAATCAATTAAAAAATGAGTTATTTACTTTCTTTTCCCTGCAAAGTCTTGGAAGTCTAGGTACATGGTTACTGAACTGGACAGTCAGCAGCCGCAGAGACACGGGAGTTAAGGACCAAGAGGATAGCAGTGCAAGGACCAACAGGACACGAGGTGGAACTCTTGCCCAAGGATTGCCAATTGTATATACTGCATAACTTTAACTTTGATATGCTTTTGCAAACTCTGGTTTATTTGGCTTTATATATAAAATACAATGATTAATCTAGGAAGAATAGAGAAATTTAAAAACCAATGTCAAGTGAAGGTTAGCAAGTGGAGCAAGGTGAGGTATAATAGAAAAATAAGTATAATTTACTGAGTGCTTGACAATATGAGCATATTTTCACAGGAACAGCAGGTGTTAATGTTTCCATTTTATGGATGAAGTTCCTAAAACTTGAGGATTAAGTCACAAGGCCAAGTTACAGAATTCTGCTTCCTGTGCAAGGAAACTAAAAAATGGCATTCTCATCTTCCCCAAAGTGGTAATTCCAAGTCTTCTAGAGAACTGTATGAGCTCTCCCAAGAAGAAAGAATTATACTATTTCTCTTATGGGAGGAATAGAGGAGATAAAGTACAAAAATGATTACGGTATCCTAAAGCCACGCCTACAGTCATAATGGTGACCCTGTAAAATATAATAAAACTCAATAACCAGGGCCCTCATCTATATCCATTGGAGATCTTAGCCATACCTTTATCTACTCAAATTGCAAACATACCTACTCTTTGATCCTGCATCTTTACTTCTAGGAATCATCACATGCATGAAATGACATGTATAAAATTATTCACTACAGGATTTTTTGTAATAATAGAAATGTGGAAGTGACTAAAGTTCCATTAGATAGATGCCTGATTGAAAAATATATATGGTCTCTCTCTGCAAAGGCTATTGTGCAGCAGTAAAAATAAACTAAGAAGGTATGTATGTTCCATATGGAAAGATGTCCAAAGTCATTACCAAGTGAAAAAGTTGAGAATATATGGATAGTATGCTGATATTTGTATAAAACTGAAAAAATAATTATAAACATATTTGTTTATATATTTATAGACCAAGTAAAAATATACATAGAATAACTAGGTTAAGATATACAACCAGAAAGAGTTATTCACCAAGGAGAGAAATTGGGTGTTAGAGGTGAGAGTAGGAGGAAAGCATTATTATTTATTATTTTGTACCTTTGACTTTCTAGCTATGTCAATCACATTTTTAAATAAATGAAATTGATTTTAAATATCAAGAAGAGTCAAGAATGCCACACTATCAGATTTCCCCAGCAGAATATATACATACATACATACATCCCTTTAAAGTATTATGTCCCTTTAAAAATATAGTGAAATAAATATAGTTTATTTATTTGAATAGTGAATAAAATGTAGTTCATTTGCTTTCTGTCAATTTGAAGAAAAGATGCATTCTTGCCTTAGTAGTTTAATTTTTCTATAAAATTATAATAGAGAGTATAATTGATTTTCTTCCCTAGACTCCAGCTTATATATAAAATGCAGGTATTACTTCTGGATGTTTTACTCCAGTTCCATGAAGACTTCAAAGTAAGATGCTAAACTGAATAGCACTGCATCCCAGACAGATCCTTAAATAGTAAGGATATAATAAAAACATCCCCTTCAGATATTTATTTCCTAGCTTGGATTTGTTTTGTCACATGTGAAAGTTTTACATATCCTCTGAATATCTTTTTCCTCGTCCAGAGTGTGTGAGCTGCCATAAAGATAAAATTCTTATTTATGTCCTTTCCACAGGCCCGAACACCACAGCACACGAGGAAATGTTAGCGAGCAGTAGAGGTAGTAACAACAAAAAGGAATTGTGTAGGAATATCATTGAGTTTACTCCATAAATTATCAACCAAACCTGTCATTTCATACAGCTATGGCTAGGATATGATTTTACCTTTAGATTTTCCTATTTTATACACTTTAGATGAAATAGGTCACTTACCTGAGGGAATAATAAAAGAATTCAAAGTTGTGTTGCCTCTTTTACAAATATAGCCTAGTTTCTGAACACATTCCAGATTTTCCCATTTTGCGTTTTTCCCTGGATTGAGTGACACACAGCTTTTTCCAGGTTCTGCTGATGGACTTCCTTTGGGGAAAAGGAAAAATCAAAGTAGAACTATTATAGGTATTACAAGGAGATAGTCCCCCAGCCTTATGCCTTCATTCTTAGGATTTAATGGATCCCCATTCTGTCTTTTGCTACACATTGATAAATAAACATTTACTGACTATAGAGCAAAACACATGTTGAATGTCTATTTGTTCTCTTGCTGTTGGATTATTCCAGTGCTTAAGATGTTGATTATACAAGTTTACTTTTTTGAAATAACTTTCTTTCACAGTATCAAATAATAAAGATAGACCATGAGTCCTGAACATTCTTTACATGGGTTCATGTTGTGTATAACAGAGAAATATGTAGCGAGAAAGAATACATGATGTTCCAAACTGGCCATAATAAACACTGTAGCTACTTACCAAAAATCTAAGTCAACTAACTGGGAGGACCAAAGTAGAGAATTTGTGGATGTGGGAAAATTTCTCCAGTGAGAAAGAAGAAACAGAAAAGAAAGACAATGTAGAAGAGAAATGAAGGGAAGGATCACTGGAGCAGCACCAAGACACAGCCCGTGCCGAGAACGTGCACCCACAACAAAGCTTCTTTCTCAAGGTTTTCAACCCAGCCTATTGAAGAATATTTTAAACAGCTAACCCCTCATCTCATTTCTTACTGGAAGCTGCTTAAAGGACCAGATAAAATAAACTTTGCAAATGTGATGGACACATGCATTGACACCCATATTTCTCATACTTTTTCACTAATATATTATTTTAAAACCCCTGCTCTAAAAACTAGCATCTCACACCTGAAGTAGTAGGGTGGTGAGCCACATTTTGCAAATGCCTCCACTTCATGCCTTTTGACATATATATAACCTGGACCTGGACCTCACTTTCCCTTCCTGCAAGATGAGAATCATATGACCTCTTCTATAAAGCTTTTGTGAACAATTTTTGAAAGTTGCTTGAACAGCACATAAAGAAAATAAATGTTAGTGTTAAAGATAAAGTTGTTTTTAAAATGTGCTGATATTGTGACCAAACTCACATATAACTGAACAGATGTCAATATTAGAAACTTCCAAGAAACAATAATACATTTTATAGCTACTGCTTATTAATTAACATATAACTAGTAAATCATGTTATGTATTGATTTATCAATACAAACACCACTACCAACTTCAATATATCAACTAATTGTTACCACAGTTATATATTTGAACTCACTTTACATCATTTGCATAAAATACCCTCACTTCAAATGTAAATATATTTCTTATTGGGTAAATAGTTCAATACTTGATTGAACAGTTTATACAACAGCAACATCTAATATCCCACAAGATTTCTTATTTTAGTTGGAAGAGACTCTCATATTATTTCAGAAGGTGTTTTAATCTTGTCCCTACTTCTCAGGAACTTGGTTTAATAAGGAAGGACATTTCTTTTCCTTTCTCAATAATATTCCAATTTTATTCCCCACTTTCACTGAAGTTAACCCTCCAATTTTCTCACTGAACTGTTGGATTGCAAGTGGCTAGATATTATAATAATGACTCCAAAATTGAATAATAAATAAAGTGAGCCTTATGTTGTACAATAGCAAAGCAGGAAAGAATAAACTCTAGTCACATAATAAATGATTATTATTGTTTAATGATCTGATTGAGCCCAGCTGGTATTCTGGTATTCTCCAATTTAATCTAAGTAGGCAGACAAATCAAATCTTCATCCATAAAGGACATCTTATATTCTCTGACAGCAATATTTATTTCCCATATTCCATAGGAAATCTGAGCTGAGTTTAGTGATGGCCCTATAACCATCATATATTAAATGAATGCATTAAAAGTGGAATTCATAGTAAAATCTAATCAATTTAAACCAAAATATATCCTCTAAAAAGTCCCATTTGTGTTTGGTATCTATTCTGAATTTTGTTTATTTTTTTTGAAGTTTTCCTTTTTTTTAATACCATAAGTAAGTGATATAGAAAATAGAGAGTTTAGGTCAAATGCAAAAAGCATTCAATGGCTTTAAAAAAGAAGTCTCAGCATATGAAAAAACACATCGGTATTTTCCATAACAGAACTGATAAATGAAGATGAGACCCATCCTTTTCCACATCCATGGCAGACATCACTAATTGTTAATTGCCTCTTTTCTAATAAACCTAGATCAGTACGGGTCTGGGGTGTGGGCAGGGAACTCAGAGGCACACTCTGCAGAGTGCCTCCAGCACATACTAACAGCAGTTAGTATTGATGACCAAGATGAAAACTTCTTGTCATCATTGGTCCTTGTGTTTTCCCTGAGTAATTGCTGTATATATAAAACATTCTTTAGTCTCTTTTATGTTCTGTTAACTTTATGTTATGACAATGTACACATAATTAGTTCAGAGCATTTTCTGTCTTCCAAAAAATTCTGTTGAAGGCTGGATCATCCCCCAACTGTGGGTTTCTACAATTAAACTACAAATTGCCAACAAAAGTGCTAATGAATTCTTATGCTAGTATGGGGTATCATAATCTCTGACTGAAATATTATTTGTAGTCCAACTCTGGTAGATTAAAAACAGGAGAATACGGTATTGTTATAGACCTTAAGGTAATTATACAAAGACAGAAATATTGCAAATATCTCACAGCTCCAGGTAAGGAGAAATTCTCCAACCCCAAATAATTTAAACTCACTTTAATTCATAGTATATGTATAAAATCTTTTAATAAGCTATGTAGTAGTATATGTTATATATATCTCATAAATATCACTTAAACACTATGAACAGAAACATTGTAAAATTCAGAACTTTGATTTTGAATATAACACCTAGAAAATCAATGATACTCCAAAAATATATATTTTAAGAGTCCTGTATTGGTTTGTGTGATAATCCTAATCAGATAAGTCCTTGTCCCAGGAAGCTGGTGTAACCTTATGGTTTTAGTATACTCAAGTCTAGATGGCAGATTTCAAAGCATGGTGAGAAATGGATTTTGGGTATTTGATGAAGTTTCCCAGTTCTTCTTTTTGAGATCTACATGTGAGATGATGAAGGTCTTCATGGTATTCAGATAAATTAAATTTAGATGAATTTAACTACAGACAAGCTTACCCCTACCTGGTAACCAGTTCAAATATCGGAATGGACTGCCACCACTCCACTGCCACCCGCTGCTGAAACTCAGACTGTTAAGTCCAATCCAGAGTCCAGAAGTCAAGGAACTGGTGAGTCCTATATAACAAAATCAAAAACAAAAACAAAACTCACATTCAGAAAAGACAGCAAAATCAAAATCAGAATTAACTGCTTGAATCAAAATGTCTTTGAGGAGACGAATAAAAATCAAGCCTAATGTTTCTCCTTTGATTCTCCTAAAAACCTAAGATAAGTACAACTACTACCTCTGCTGGAAGGTAAAGAAACAGAGGAGAGAGAGAGCATAAGTAAGCTAGTGAGATTCTTGCTAAGGTTCGAATCCAGATCTCAACAGACTTTAACCCATCATTTCGCCACTCTTCTAACGTGGTATGAATGTGCTTCTAATTTAGATGACTTTGTTTGACTATCATCAAATAATAACATTTTTACTTCATTTTCAAGCACAAGTGAGATTTATTTTGTATAAGCCAGTTTTCTATCATGAAAAATTTTAAGAAATTTATGACACTTTTAAAAATCAGTTTTTCTTTTCATGAAGATGATTATTAAATTCTAAGTACTAAATGCTTATGCTACCATGACAACACTTTATTTAGGCAGTTAATAAATCATAATTACAGTGTTTCAAGCTCTGTGCTTGGCTGATATGGAATAAAACAAAAACACAGAAGCAACATGTACCTCAGCCCTCCAGTGTCAAACACTTCATTCTGTTATTATCTATACCTTTTAAAAAACTATAGATAATCTGTTCTCTCTACAGCCTTTTTAGTTTATTAAAAAGAGTTAATGAGCAAAGAACACTACCCTTTGTCTTTAATAAAATACCATAAGTGTCTGTACATGCTGATAAACATAAATAGACCCATCTACATTTACTATAATCTATAGGATATATTCCCAATCAAATCTTTTCAATGATGAGAATTACCACTTACTTTATTTACAACACTGTACTTGCTCATTTAAGCCTCACAAACTATGATTATGTACTGCTATCTCCATTGTATATATGAAGAAAACAGACTTAAAGAGTTCAAGTGACATGTGCAGCTAAAATGACACAGCTGAAATTTATACCCAGTTTCTTATGACATTGATGTAACCAACAGAGATATCTCAAAGTCACTAAAATTTTCTCCAGCTTTTTATTAATTCATATACACAGAAATTCAAGTGAACACGGGTTACAGTAATTCAATTCCAGAAAAATCACATCTCACATTTATTGCACTCAATTCCATAAAAGTGATCACTCTTTTATTAGAGCTCATGTGACCCCAAAATTGCACTTAGTTTTTTCAGCCTCTAGCAGAGAGGCATTTACCAAGGGAAAACCCACCTGAGGATACCAATTAGATTGATACTCATTAGGTAGATAGATGCTTAATAAACTGAATTTTAGTAAACGCTGGATTTTTTTACTGAAAAGTAAACCCAATTGTGTTACTTCTTTAAATAAGGTAATACAATAAAAATGGGATGAATTTAAATACTGGCATGTAAAAAAATCACTCAAAATTAATTCACATTCACTCATTTTTAACAAGCGTTCTAGAAAAAATGTTTGAACTAGCATGGCTCTTGTCCTCAGGTACATTAGATACCTTGGGAGACATCTAATCCGATTCCTTCATTTTATAGAGGAAGAAACTGAGGACAGAGAGGTTAGGAACTTTGTGGAGAGTGAAGCAGAGAATTGGTGGACTAGGATTGGAACCCAGGGATTAATTTGTTTTTTCCAGTGAATATAAACCCTGTTTAAGTTAAATTTGCCTGTGAGTTAATATTGCAATACCTTTTCTAGACAACTTTAAGTGCTAGAGCACCTTCAAACAAAGAACAATGAAGAAGACAGATATTTCAGATACATGTCGGGCCTCCCCAAACAATAGTCCATGCCAGAACTCGTTCCTGTCACCTGTGAAGACAGCATTTGGTTCTCCAAAGTTACAACTTTACAGAAAAAATAGAAATACTTGTTAAAAACTATGACAAGGAAATAACATTATCAAAAGGGGAAATCTTTATATTTCTTTAGTCTTAAATCTCTGGGATGGACATCATTAAACATGATGTAACTGTATTCATTAAAAAAATATATTCATACAGTAAAAATAACTGTATTCATTAAAAAAATAACAATCATGAAGTGATAAGAATTCATTCATATGAAATCAACTATATAGGACTCATCTCATCAAAGGTTTCCTTTAATTTATTAATTTGTTTACATATAGTTACTAAAACCTTTCTGAGTACTATGTTATTACTTCTATCTCTTTAGGATAAGTTAAAAGAAAGCAACTATAAAGTGCTGACCCACCTCATTCATGCAAATAGATAACTTACAGGGTGTCAGGAGGAAACACCTGTCTACAAGTCTGTACCTTAGAAATGTCATTCTGAGATCAATGTCACATTGAGACTGTGTTTTATGTTAATAATTACTCCATTAAATGCTATTGCACATTGCATGATTCTTTCATAAATCCTTTGAAGTTGTACTAATTTGAATAATAATTTTCTCTATACTTACATAGAGGTATACTAGAAGAAATGATACTAAAAGTAACATTTCAAAAATGTTAAATATAGCTATTCCCCCACGTCAAAAATGTTGGCATTAAAAAAAAAAAACTTATCAGTTAAGAAAATAAGCATATCTAAGTTTTCAAAACCAAAAATAATTCAGAGTATAGGAAGAATTAAAGTAGATTTTGCCTAAGATTGCTTAATTGCTTAATTAAATTACTGCTTACCCTGATGAGAAAAGATGATAGCTCTTTAAAAGAATTATCTACCCTTTGATATTCTTCATCTGCTCTTGGTATTTCTAGGTTTATTTTGAAGAATTAAATTAATGAACACATCTTAAAACAGGGCCTAACACATAATACATACCAAATAAATGTAAGCTGTTGCTATTATTATTATTATTATTATTATTATTATTATTACTCTATGCTGAATTAGGGTTGGCAAAAAGTGTGAGTTAGAAACAAAATAGAAATTTGGGGTTAAATATATACTTAAGCAGTTGAGCATCACCCACGAATTTTTTTCTCTAATGTGCTTTCATAATTTCACAAAGGAGAGACCAAATTTTTTGTAGTATTACTATACAAAGCATTGATTTTACATGCTAAACTTTTTAATCCTTAATTTTTCTGCATATGTTGCCTGAATTGGTCAATACCTACTTTTGAACTTAGCTATAATGGAAGATGTATTCATGTTCATTATTACACTGCATTTTTCTTTTCTATATTGCAGGCCATTTTGTTTCCTAGCCCACATGCAAGGCAAAAACAATCAGGGTAAGAACCAAATTTCACTTCCTATATTTTATATCAATTCTGTAAATCCTAATATTTCACGTATGTTGTAGATCTGGTTCAGGAATTGAGGATTAAATGGAGGGTCCTGACATGTTTTGCCGGTAGAACTAGAAGTAAAGGCAATGAAACAAGTCTGGGTAACGTAAGCATGGGTGGCAGGGCAGAAGCTGTCAGCCCTGCAAACATTGTGAAATCAGTTTAGAATAACTTCACTGCAACATGGAGATGTTGACATTTAAATTAAGGGTTCTCATTAGTGCTTTGGGGACTACCAGATCCTCGTTGATTTTGGGAGGGAGACCCGGGCAGAGAGAAATGGAAAGACAGTGTTCAATTCCAATTCAGCTCTTTTCTGAGCGTGAGGCATCCAACAAATTTCTAACTTCTCTCTCCTTGTCTGTTATCTCATTATAAAGTGGGGACAATAATATTCATGTACGAGGTTGGTGTGGGCTTTAGAAATAAAGCCCAAGGTCTGACACACACAGCTCTTCAATAAATGACAGACAATTTGATTTCAGGGTCATAACACATCTTATCCATTTTTTTATTAAGGTTTCATTAAAATACACTCTTATGAAGGTTTCACAAGAAAAACAATGTGGTTACTACATTTACCCATATTATCGAGTCCCCCCCCACCATACTCCATTGCAGTCACTGTCCATCAGTGGAGTAACATGTCACAGAGTCCCTACTTGTCTTCTCTGTGCTACACTGTCTTCCCCATGACCCCACACACCCCATGTGCACTAATCATGATACCCCACAATCCCCTTCTCCCTCCCTCTCCACCCACCTTCCCCCACCTCTCCCCTTTGGTTAATGGCTGGTCCCTGCTTGGAGTCTGTGAGTCTGCTGCTATTTTGTCCCTTCAGTTTTGCTTCGTTGTTATACTCCACAAATACTTATCCATTTTTTTAAATGATATTACTCCTCAAAATCCTCTCATAAAATAAATTTTATTTTAAAAGTACAACTTTTTGTGGGTGTTTTATTTTAGTAGCATATTGCCCAAAATGGAGTAGCTCACAGTCCCCCACTCACACCATTATTTTGTAGATTCTCCCTCAGAATATCCCAATAAATCCTGAATGTCATGGAAATCTTCCACCAAAAAAACATAGTTCTGTTTCATTTTTTAAATTTCCCATCAGACCTTTTTTTCTCCTAATGCATGATATTTTTAACTTAGAAAAAAGCAGGAAATACTACAAATATCACAAGAGAAGTCATTCTTATCCAGATCTCAGTTAAATTTTGCTGACTGAAATTCCAGGGACTTGGATGAGATTCAAATGTATATCTGAGGTGAACTCGACCTCTGGATCTCTTAGGGCTTGTTTGCTCTCCAGAGGGACACAATATAACGCTCGCTGATTAGGAGAGCATTTCCTGCAGCGGGAGACTGATAGAGCCAGGGAGGAGGAAACCAGTCCAGAGCTGGGCAGAGTCGCTATCTTGCTCATCCAACCCCTTTCCTCCAGGCAGCTGGTAAAGACAATTAAAAGGTAACCTGTGCTCTCCATTCCTTGGCATCCAGAAAGCCAGAAAAGAAGTTCAGCTCAGAAGAATCAAGATAATACAACCCATGAACAGATTTCCTTAAAAAAAGCCAAGTGAAACCCGATTTCATTCCTGACAGATTTTTTTCCCTCACTCACGCCAAGTGTGCACAACTAACTCCAGAATTGTCTTTAATCTTCTTCCTTAACTACCTACATGAATTTACTTTTTTCTATTTCTGTGCTTTCTTCTCTTGCTCTGAATTGTTATATTGTTATGCATGGTTGTAAATATTAATCATTCTGATATTTTGTCTCCATGTTATAAACCCAACACCAAACAGAATAATTGAGCAGACAGGCATAATCCTGTCTCTGGGTGTAGGAATACACAGTGAGGTCAGATTGCTTCCCTACAGTCAGTTTTCTTAATAATAATGGAAAGAAAAGGGTGAACCGCTGCCTATACTGTAAAAGAAAAAATTAATAAATGTTAAACTTGTTGCCCAACTATTGCAAGAAAGATTTCATTACAGTGGAGCTGTTCATGATTTGTTTCTCAGAAATGACTAAGAATAGAAACATGTATTTCACAAGGTGTGGTAAATCAATGTAGGTTACACTGTTTTCCACCAAAAAAAGAACTCAATAAACATCTTTAAATTCAATTTCAAAACATAAGAACAACTTATGAGGAGAATTGTGTTCTGATTGATGAAGAGTATCATCTGAAAAGAGTTGGAGAAAGGGAAGTGTTAGAAAATGAGGCACAGCTGGGGACCTGTTCTGTCCCTTGGTTCACACAACCTCCTCCTTAAAAGATGAAGTCACCAAGCATTGAAGTGATTGAATGTCAGGCTAAGTGTTTTGTTAATTATTTGAGAGGAAATGGGAAGTCACTAAGGATTTTTTTAACATGGCAGTCATAGGATCAGAGGTATATTGATCTAGTAGCAGTGCAGGGGCAAGCAGTGGGAAGGGGTCTTGGGGCAGGAAACTCTGGGTGCTTTTTCTCCCACACTCATTTCTGATTCTAATCTATCTATTTCCCAAGTGCAAATTTCAGAAGTTAAAACATACTCTTATCTCAAGCAAACAGTAGCTCTTTTTTTTTCTACATTTTTTTTTGGTCTCATTAATGTACAATTACAGGAGCAACATTATGGTTACTAGACTCCCCCCATTATCAAGCCCCACCACAAATCCCATTACAGTCACTGTTCATCAGCATAGTAAGATGCTATAGAATCACTACTTGTCTTCTCTGTGCTTTACTGCCTTCCCGGTGCCCCATCCTGCTACATTATACATGCTAATCATAAGGCCCCCTTTTCCCCCTTATTGCTCCCTTCCCATCCATCCTCCCCAGTCCCTTTCCCTTTGGTAACTGTTAGTCCATTCTTGGGTTCAGTGAGTCTTCTCAGTTTTTTCTTTGTTCTTATACTCCACATATGAGTGAAATCATTTGAAACTTGTCTTTCTCCACCTGGCTTTTTTCACTGAGCATAATTACCCTGTAGCTCCATCCATGTTGTTGCGAAATGGTGGGATTTGTTTCTTTCTTATGGCTGAATAGTATTCCATTGTGTTTATGTACTACCTCTTCTTTATCCATTCATCTACTAATGGACACTTAAGTTGCTTCTATTTCTTGGCTATTGTAAATAGTGCTGCAATAAACATAGGGGTGCATATATCTTTTTGAGACTGGGATCCTGCATTCTTAGGGTAAATTCCTAGGAGTGGAATTCCTGGATCAAATAGTATTTCTATTTTGAGTTTTCTGAGGAACCTCCATACTGCTTTCCACAATGGTTGAACAAATTTACATTCCCATCAGCAGCGTAGGAGGGTTCCCCTTTGTCCACATTCTTGCCAACATTTGTTGTTGTTTGTCTTTTGGATGGTGGACATCCTAACTGGTGTGAGGTGATATCTCATTGTGGTTTTAATTTGCATGTTTCTGATGATTAGCCATGTGGAGCATCTTTGCATGTGCCTGTTGGCCATCTAAATTTCTTCTTTGGAGAAATGTCTGTTCAGATCCTATGCCCATTTTTTAAATTGGATTATTTGCTTTTTGTTTGTTGAGGTGCATGAGCTCTTTATATATTTTGGATGTCAACCCTTTATTGGATCTGTCATTCATGAATATATTCTCCCATACTGTAGGATGTCTTTTTGTTCTACTGATGGTGTCCTTTGCTGTACAGAAGATCTCTAGTTTGATATAGTCCCACTTGTTCATTTTTGCTTTTCTTTACCTTGCCCGGGGAGATATGTTCATGAAGATGTTGCTTATGTTTATGTCTAAGAGATTTTTGCCTATGTTTTTTTCTAAGAGTTTTATGTTTTCATGACTTACATTCAGATCTTCCATCCATTTCAAATTTACTTTTGTGTATGAGGTTGGAAAATAATTCAGTTTCATTCTCTTACACATCGCTGTCCAGTTTTGTCAACACCAGCTGTTGAAGCAGCTGTCATTTCCCCATTGTATGTCCATGTGTCCTTTATCATATATTAATTGACCATACATGCATGTGTTAATATCTGGACTCTCTATTCTGTTCCACTGATCTGTGGCTCTGTTCTTGTGCCAGTACCAAATTGTCTTGATTACTGTGGCTTTGTAGTAGAGCTTGAAGTTGGGAAGCAAGATACCAGCTGCTTTATTCTTCCTTCTCAGGATTGTTTTGACTATTCGGGGTCTTTGGTGTTTCCATAAGAATTTTTGAACTATTTGTTCCCATTGGTTGAAGAATGCTGTTGGTATTTTGATAGGGATTGCATTGAATCTGTAGATTGCTTTAGGCAGGATGGCCATTTTGACAGTACTAATTATTTCTGCCCAAGAGGATGGGATGAATTTCCATTTTTTAGTTTCCTCTTTAATTTCTCTTAAGAGTGTCTTGTAGGTTTCAGGGTATAGGTCTTTCACTTCCTTGGTTAGGTTTATTCCTAGGTATTTTATTCTTTTTGATGCAACTGTGAATGGAATTGTTTTCCTGATTTCTCTTTTTGCTAGTTCATCATTAGTGTATAGGAATGCCAAAGAATTCTGTGTATTAATTTTGTATCCTGCAACTTTGCTGAATTCAGATATTAGATCTACTAGTTTGGGAGTAGATTCTTTAGGGTTTTTTATATGCAATATCATGTCATTTGCAAACAGTAACAGTTTGACTTCTTCCTTACCAATCTAGATGCCTTTTATTTCTTTGTGTTGTCTGATTGCTGTGGCTAGGACCTCTAGTACCATGTTGAATAAAAGCGGGGAGAGTGGGCATCCTTGTCTTTTTCCGATCTCAGGGGAAAAGCTTTCAGCTTCTCGCTGTTAAGTGTGATTTTGGCTGTGGGCTTGTCATATATGGCCTTTATTATGTTGAGGTACTTGCCCTCTATACCCATTTTGTTGAGAGTTTTATCATGAAGGATGTTGAATTTTGTCTAATGCTTTTCAGCATATATGGAGATGATCATGTGGTTTTTGTTGATGTGGTGGATGATGTTGACAGTTTTCAAATGTTATACCATCCTTGCATCCCTGGGATGAATCCCACTTGATCATGGTGTATGATCCTCTCGATGTATTTTTGAATTTGGTTTGCTAATATTTTGTTGAGTATTTTTGCATCTATGTTCATCAGGGATATTGGTCTGTAGTTTTCTTTTGTGGTGTCTTTGCCTGGTTTTGGTACTAGAGTGATGCTGGCTTCATAGAATGAGTTTGGAAGTATTCCCTCCTCTTCTACTTTTTGGAAAACTTTAAGGAGAATGGGTATTATGTCTTCTCTAAGTGTCGGATAAAATTCAGCAGTGAACCCATCTTGTTTGGAGGTTTTGTTCTTGGGTAGTCTTTTGATAACTGATTCAATTTCATTGCTGGTAATTGGTCTGTTTAGATTCTCTGTTTCTTCCTGGGTCAGTCTTGGAAGGTTGTATTTTTCTAAAAAGTTGCCTATTTCTTCTAGGTTATCCAGTTTGTTAGCATATAGACTTTCATAGTCTTGTCTAATAATTCTTTGTATTTCTGTGGTATCTGTAGTGATTTGTCCATTCTGATTTTGTAATTCTGTTTGTGTGTAGATTCTCTTTTTCTCTTAATAAGTCTGGCTAGGGATTTATCTATTTTCTTTATTTTCTCAAAGAACCAGCTCTTGGTTTCATTGATATTTTTCTATTGTTTTATTCTTCTCAATTTTATTTATTTCTTCTCTGATCTTTATTATGTCCCTCCTTCTTCTGACTTTGGGCCTCATTTGTTCTTCTTTTTCCAGTTTCAATAATTGTGAATTTAGACTATTCATTTGGGATTGTTCTTCCTTCTTTAAATAGGCCTGGATTGCTATATACTTTCCTCTTAGAATTGCCTTCGCTGTGTCCCACAGAAGGTGGAGTGTTTGCTGTTGTTTTCATTTGTCTCCATATATTGCCTATCTATTTTAATTTGGTCATTGATCCATTGGTTATTTAGGAGCATGTTGTTAAGCCTCCATGTGTTTGTGGGCCTTTTTGTTTTCTTTGTACAATTTATTTCTAGTTTTATACCTTTGTGGTCTGAAAAGTTGGCAATTTCAATCTTTTGGAATTTACTGAGGCTCTTTTTGTGGCCTAGTATGTAGTCTATTCTGGAATGTTCCATGTGCACTTGAGAAGAATGTGTATCCTGTTGCTTTTGAGTGTGGAGTTCTGTAGATGTATATTAGGTCCATCTGTTCTAGTGTGTTGTTCAGTGCCTCTGTGTCCTTACTTATTTTCTGTCTGGTGGATCTGTCCTTTGGAGTGAGTGGTGTGTTGAGGTCTCCTAAAATGAGTGCATTGCAGTCTATTTCCTCCTTTAATTCTGTTAGTATTTGTTTCACATATGTTGGTGCTCCTGTGTTGGGTGCATTGATATATATAATGGTTATATCCTCTTGTTGGACTGACCCCTTTGTCATTATGCAATGTCCTTCTTTATCTCTTGTGACTTTCTTTGTTTTGAAGTCTATTTTGTCTGATACTAGTACTGCAACACCTGTTTCTTTCTCCCTATTGTTTGCATGAAATATCTGTTTCCATCCCTTCACTTTTAGTCTGTGTATGTCTTTGGGTTTGAGGTGAGTCTCTTGTAGTCAGCATAGAGATGGGTCTTGCTTTTTTATCCATTCTATTACTCTGTGTCTTTTGATTGGTGCATTCAGTCCATTTACATTTAGGGTGATTATCAATAGATATGTACTTATAGCCACAGCAGGCTTTGGATTTGTGGTTACCAAAGGTTCAAGGGTAGCTTATTTACTATCCAGCTGTCTAACTTAACTCGCTTGTTAAGCTATTATAAACAGTCTGATGATTCTTTATTTCTCTCCCTTCTTTTTCTTCCTCCTCTCCTCTTAATATGTTAGGTGTTTTATTCTGTACTCTTTTGTGTTTTCTTTGACTGATTTTGTGGATAGCTGATTTTATTTTGCATTTAGCTAGCATTTGGTTGGTCTACATTTTTTCCTGTGGTTTTATTTTCTCTGGTGACATATATTTAGCCTTCAGAGCCCTTCCATCTAGAGCAGTCTCTTTAAAATACACTATAGAGATGGTTTGTGGGAGGTAAATCCCCTCAACTTTTGCTTATCTAGGAATTGTTTAATTCTTCCTTCAAATTTAAAGGATAATCTTACTGGATACATTATTCTTGGTTCAAGGCCCTTCTGTTTCATTGCATTGAATATATCATGACATTCTCTTTTGGCTTGTAAGGTTTCTGCTGAGAAGTCTGATGATAGCCTGGTGGGTTTTCCTTTGTAGCTGATCTTTTTTCTCTCCCTGGCTGCTTTTAATACTCTGTCCTTGCCCTTGATCTTTGCCATTTTAATTATTATATATCTTGGTGTTGTCCTCCTTGGGTCCCTTGTGTTGGAAGATCTGTGGACTTCCATGATCTGAGAGACTATTTCCTTCCCTAGACTGGGGAAGTTTTCAGAAATTATTTCTTCAAAGACACTTTCTATCCTTTGTTCTCTTCTTCTTCTAGTACCCCTATAATGCAAATATTGGTCCATTTGGATTGGTCACACTGTTCTCTTAATATTCTTTCATTTCTAGAGATCCTTTTGTCTCTCTCTGCCTTAGCTTCTCTGTATTCCTGTTCTCTGATTTCTATTCCATTAACAGTCTCTTGCACCTCATCCAGTCTGCTCTTAAGTCCTTCCATTGTTTGTTTCATTTCTGTTATCTCCCTCCAGAATTCATCCCTTAGCTCTTGAATATTTCTCTGTAGCTCCATCAGCATGCTTATGACTTTTATTTTGATCCTTTTTCAGGAAGCTTGGTGATTTCAGTCTCACCAGGCCCTCTCTTTCATGTTTGAGGGATTTTGGACTGAACAAGGTTCTTCTGCCTTTTCATGACAATGGAAGTGATGGCCAGTGAGTGGCGTGTGTGTCAGTTGTGAGAACAAAGTCCCTTCCTGTTTGCTGGTCACCTTGCCCATCTCCACTGCCTGTGCCAGTCAACCACACACAGGGTGCAGCCTCTGGGTTAATTCCCTGAGCTGCCAATGGAGGGGGTGTGTGTGTGGCCCTTGTATAGCCTAGGGCACTGGCAGTGGTTGCAGGCAATCAATGCATATTCACTGTGAGAACAGAAACCCTACGTGCTTTCCAGACTGTGCACCAGCTGACTCTGCCTATGCCAGTTGGCTGCTCGCAGGGGGAAGCCCCTCAGTTAATCCCCTGAGCTGCTGTGGATGGGGCTCTCCTCAGGATGGCCTAGGGCACTGGCAGAAGTTGCAGGCAAGCAGTGCACGTTTGCTACAAGAATAAAGCCCCTTTGGGCCTTTCAGACTCTGAGCCCATCTCTGCTGTATGTGTTGGTCGACAATGGGCAGGGGGCAGCCTCTGGGTCAGGTCCAGTTAGCTGTGCATGGGGAGAAGCCTCTGTGTGGTTGCTGTGGGTGAGGCTGCTCCCCAGTTGCTCCGCTTCAATGGCGGGGCAGCTGGTTTGCTTGCAGCGCTGGTGGGGGGAATGAATGGCAGGCTGCTTATCACTGTTAGGGGCTTCAGTGCTGCTTGCTACCCAGGTGGTTAGGGCGCCTGAAGTTCCTTAAAGTTCCCAGCCTGCTGGGTTGAGTGTGCAGGATGATTTTGTCCACCTGTTAAACCCTTGTTCCTTTAAGACTTTTAAAGCACCCACTTTTGTTTTGTCCTAGGGCAGCTGGCTGTGGGAACCTGTTTGCAGTCTTAGTATCAGATTTTGCTTTTCCATTCCTCTTATATTCAGTACACCATGCAATGTGTGTCTGTACTCCCGGTGCAGATTACTAGGGCTGGTTATTTAGCAGTCTTGTACTTCCACTCCCTCCCCAGGCTGATTCTTTTCCTCTGGCCGGTGAGCTGGGGTGGGGGGAGTGCTCAGGGGGGAGTGCTCAGATACATCCACAAAGCCATGTATCTGATTTTTTTTGTGAGCTGTTGAGTTATCGCAGATGTAGATATAGCTTGGCTGGTGTATTATATCTTCTGGTCACTCTTTTACGAATAGTTGTATTTTCTGTATTTTCAAAATATATATGGTTTTGGGAGGAGATTTCCACCACCCTACTCACACTGCCATCTTGAGAATCTCCCAACTTTAGCTCTTTTAATCCTCACAATCCTATAAGAACACATGCTTCAAAAAAACCAACAGACTGTAGCAACTCTATCAATAAGGCCTGAAAAAGAGGAGTATTTGGGAGTTTGAGAGACAGGAGGTAGAAAGGATGCAGAGTCCGAGAGCAGCTCCTCATCAGCCCCTGGAGATGGTGGCAGCATTTTATCAGCATTCCTCTTATCATTCTGAATTCTGTGATGCTAACAGAAAACCTCTGGCTTCAGGTTAGACCCAGAAACCTGAACAGCACGATACCCCTGCCCTGTGTCCAAGAACACCGTCACTAATTGATTGTGGTATCTTCTATTCTGAGCCTAGATTGATCCTCAGAATCCCCAGCTCAGTTCTGGTTGTCACAACTGATAGGCATCCAGATGCCTCATAAGTTGAAAGCTATTTGCCATCCTGGGTATCTCTTTTTGGGGTGCAGATTCATCATATGATCTGTACTATGTGCTTAGGACTGACTCTATCATGATGGCTATAATCATTTGTGCTGTCTGCATTTACATTAAATATAGGAATAAAAGAATCATAATCTTAAGATCTTGGGTTTTTTTTTCATGTCATTACCTGTCAGGTAGGTTTGCTCATGTAGCTCTGTGATGCTCAAGAGTTCAGCATTCTGTTGCTGGCAGCTCCTTCTCGCCTGGTGCCAAGTTAAAGCAGATTTGGAGTTTATCTGGTAGGAAATGCCAGTCAATGGATCTTTATTCCATAAGCTTTCACTGCCCTCAACTGTAAAAGAAGTCAGTGGGATTGGCTGAATAACTGCAAGAAAAGACTTTCAGTGAACAATGCTTTTTAAACAATCTTAGTAGCAATATTGCCTGAAACACTATATTTCTTTTCCTTTCTTTTTTCTGTATTTTTCAAGTGTCTATGAGATTTTCTTCACTCTTGATAATGAAAAACAGGAGTTTTCCAAAGGTCAATCAATCCTTTCATATGTTTAAGGGAAAAGGGAGGCACAGTCTCCTTATTTTTCTGTTGGGATATTTGGGATCAGGTGAGTTGGGAAGTGAGGAAAATATGAAAATCAAGTAAGAATAGAGATACCAGCCCAACTTCCTTAATTTAGAAAAAAATAAACAAAGGGGGAGGTGAAAATAAATATATGTCTTCTCTCAACAAGTATTTTGCCTGCATTTTCTAGTTTGTTCTATTCAGACCAAAGACACAGGCATTAGAAGGGAAGGTCACAAACTGCAGACAGACTGACCTGGACCTGTATCCAGATACTGTCACTCAGCAGTGGTTTTACCTTATTTAAATTCTTAACTTTTCAAGTCTCATTTTCTCATCTCTAAAATATTACCTATAGATAAGCTCCTGGCAATAGTAGATGTTGATTGCTAGTTTTTCTTTCTTCAGAGTAAAAAATAATAATTTTAGCTTATACTTTCCTTTGCTATTTTGTAATTCCCAATATACTGTATATATTGACTATACTCTATAAAAGGCCAATAATACATATAGATAAATATTATTTATAGCATTTTACATATAAGATGTTTGGGAAACCAATCAACAAATGAAATATTTTTATGTGCCTCGTATTATGAAAATTTCTCTTGCCTTTTTAATAATAGAAAATTCTATATACAAGTCATGTGAAGTAATAATCCGTTCATTTATTTGTAAGGAAGAGATAAAGGATTATGTAACTTTTGAAATTTTCTGAGAAGTATTCAACTTTCTAAGAAATAGGGCAATTTTCCATAAGCATATAGCCTACACTGCTGTGGTTCTTCGTATCTGATGAGGAAGTAACCTTTTGATGTGCATACTGCACACTATGATATGAATTTTGCAGTCCCATGGCACACAAAAGAGGAAGAAAAATATATCAAAATTTCATTCAGGCAACAGTATAGGGATTCCTAAGATGTTTTAACTGTGAAATCATTATATAATTACATAAAAAATGAATTTGAATTAGTAATGTTCGATTTAAACTATCATGATCTGCAGGGCTTACTAGTTTAATGAGCAAATGGATTATTCTCCACATGGTATCATCCAGATGAGACTGGATTGAGGCTTATTTGAAGATGGAAATGTTTTAAATAAATATTTTTTGCACACAATATACAAGAAAATGAGAGACCAAAAAAAGAGGGGGTTATTTTCTTGTTTGGGAATGGAGGAAAGGGGTATAAATGACTAAAGATGGAATTCAATTTGACCCTTCATTTTAAGAAAGTGTATTTTGCATTTTAAATCAAGGAATTAAAAACCTGCTTCTCAATGAATGTATAGGTTTGCTGACTCTACATCTCCCCAAAGTGTTCAAATTCCCACAATTAACCAGCACAACTGATGGTCAAAGCTAAAGTGGAAGCTATGGAGAATTGAGAGAAAAGGATGTTTTCCTTTTCCTGTTCTCATGGTACTCCAAAGTAAATGTGTAAGTAGAAGGAAAACAATACAAGAAACAATGCAAAGGACAATGAGAGTATATATTGAGTGTCACTAAGTCAGTAACTGGTATCCCATCTTCCTATATTGAGCCAGTTAGTTTAAGGTTAATATAAAATAACATGTTCATTTGGAAAGAAACACAAGGAAAATGAAATAGACTGGGAAATTGCAAAGCCCTTTAAAAAGGCATGCAATGTGTTAAGTGTGCTTTAAATTTTTAATGTATATTGAAATCAGTTTTAAATTTTTCTACAGTTACTTTTACATTAATTGTAAAATAAACAATTTGGTTTTGAAGACATAAATTAGAAGTAACAAGACTGAAGGATTATTCTAGAACATACTCAGAATGCTCCTCCAACAAACATCTACCCAAAGTTGTGAGGGTTTTTTGTGATTTACTGAATGACTCATTAAATCATACATGCATCCAACAACTCCTTTGTCAACACCATTTATGTGCAGTATGCTATAATTGGACCTTTGAAATCTATACCCCCAAGAAACTCCACAATAACAGATTTAGAAAAACCATTCCTCCTAAGTAATGGAGAAAAACACTCCTCAATCACTGATAAACAAGTACTGCTTTATCTCAGGGGAAAAAAAAAACTCCATTTTTGTCTTCAGAAAAATTCTACAGAGATCAGATATCTACAAACGTTCCACAGGAATCAAACCTCTAAATGATGTTAAAGAGAGGTGAATACATTTACCTACCCAGTAGAGCAGTATCACTATGAAAGGGAAGCCTGTGAGTTTTGGCAGATACTCACCCAGAATGGAGGAATGGCACACACGAGGAGAATTTACAGTAATACATGGGGCTGAGAAATCAAATGTATTTTTAGTGGGATGGTTAGGGATTATAAATCAAAAGAGATAAACACGTTTCTTCAAATTCTCACTTTAACTTGACAAATTAAAACTTTTTGTTAGTTGTTCTGTTTTACAATGTGCATAGAATAATGTGGTTGTGTGTGTATGTGTGATCTTGGAAGGTTAGTTGTAAGCAAAGTCGTTGCAGTTCAGATGGCCTTTAACACCATCCCAGACCGCATCTATGTTCCTCTCTTCGATTTAATGCAGTGCCACTTACTTTGCATTTTTGCAATACCACTTAAAACCCCATGTTAAAAACCCTTCAAGCATACACATGACCCACTTCCATTTGATGCAGAGCTGTGTTAAATTAAATAATACTCTCCTTAAATTAAATTTTCTAATTGAAATACTATCATGTTCACAGTACAGAGTCTTTTTCATTACACTGACACAAAATTCAGGAGCCCCCTCATCTCTCTCTCCATCAGACCACATGCTTGTGGCATTGTTTAAATTCTGTTTTTGATCTGTAGCTTCATAACAGAAAGTTATTGCGGGTTTGGGGAATGGCATGCCTACCTCTGGTGCTGAGTATATGTTCCATCATGTACAGTGTAATTTGTCCTAAAGTCTTAGAAAGTAAGCAACAGTAACAGTGGAAGTTGAGAAAAAAGAAGTAGTTGGTGAAAATAAAGGCACTGGGTGCAGCCCAGGGCTGAGAGGTGGAAGATGTACATTCTGGTCTTTGGCCAATATGAATCACTCTCTCCATTATAAAATGTGGACAGTGACACCTAAAAAGAGTGGTTGTGGAGTATGATTAGATATTAAGTGAGAAATAAGTCCGAGGGGAAACATTCTATATAAACACAAGGTTCCATCACACTACATTGCCCTACTAAATGTGCCAAAACTTTTCTGGATGATAAACTTACTTACATTTCAATGGACAATATCCAAATAGCTTATCCGCATCATAATCTCTAGTGGTTCCACACCAGAGCCATCCATCTGACCGCCCAGCACTTGTGCAGTCTGCATACCACTTGTCCTCAAACTTGAATGGAAATACACACGTTGCTCCGTTTGCATTGCCCAGGAGGGTGTACATGGCTAGAAGGGACATACTGGTTTGCAATTAGAACGTAAGTGAATCTTCTGAATGTTGACCTTCCAATAAGAAGGATATCTAAAGACTAGGTCTTACTCTTTGGATCACACTCGGTGTACCCCCCAGGAATCCTCTTATATTGCTCTTCTCTTTCTACCCCTATCTTTTGCTGAGTACATACAGCAGTCTGTACTTAAGGATAAGTCTAGTACCACTTCATTTCTGTTGTCTTTTAGAACAGATTTTCCTCTTTCCTTTTGTGAGGCAAAAGTAGTCAGCTCTACTGACACCAGCTTTGACTCCTGCATTTCCTCCAGCACAGAAAAGAGGGTATTCTTCCTCTTGGTTGGAATTGTAGAATTATTAGATCTCTAAATTGAAAAATAACCTTATAGCTGTGAGACACAAGCACATGGTTAAATCCCCTCTAACTACTTCTTGTCAAGCTAGCTTCCACTTCAGTCCTTCAACAGTGGCTGTGAGAAAGGGTAGGCATTTTGGTATAACACTCTAATTTGCATCATGGAAACACATCACTCAAAACCATCAAATGCCACCTACCATCGATATTTGTCTTTGAAAAAAAAACTGAATTCAAATAGATCAAAATGGGAAGCTCTGAGTTTTCCAAAAAAGGAAAATTGAAAAAGTATAGAATCATTGTTTATTCTGGTTTGGCTTAAGTCAAAAGGATTAGAGAAGTCCCTCTCTCCACTGACAGCCAGACCACTCACCTAGCTAAATGCTCCTGTATGTTTAAAGTCTCTCTCTGTAGAGCTACCCCTTTGGGAGACAGTAACCTTCTATTATGGAAGTAATTAGCCTTTTGCCACCAATGAATGTCAGAATTTGTCCTAGATAGGAATGTTCTTTTCTTAATTAAGTTTTATAGATTCCGTGACTTTAAAAAGTTCTTAAGATTTTTAAATATCTTATAGACGTCTTAAAAGTCATTTAGATAATAGTTTGTAAAACATGTAGCCCAGGACCTAACATGTGTTAAGTACATAGTACATAGAAGTTCCTTACCTCCTTTCCTTTTCCTTCACTCACTGTACTTACCTAGTTCTCTTTAAGAGGTAGGTTTATTTTTTGATTATCTCAAAATTAGTTTTTTGCCAATGACCTAGTTGTTCCACTAAGTTATAGGACTACTTTTCAAAACCATATATCGTATAAGGAACATGCTAGGTTCAGAAATAATTATGCTGCCCTCAATAAGTGGGGTACCTGTTTCTTCACATGAAAAAAAAAAAACCTGTTTAGATTATCCGAGGGCTACTTGCACTGTTCATTAAATTAGCCAAGGAATTTTCAGTGCTGGGCTTCTGGATGTCAATCAGAAATGGCCTTTTCAAACTAACCTGATTTATTTAACCAAGAACTGATGAGGCCAAAAGAATCCTGTTCCACTCCAGCCACTTCACTGACACATCATATAATTGCAGTGAATTTACTTGTTCGTTCTCGCATGGTCCAACCTTCCAGACAACGCTTAGGTGCTTCTAAGTCTACAATTCTGATCCTATTTCTAAAATGATCCCTGGCCTCAGCTGTTTTTTTCCCCCAAGTTTTCTGTAGAGAAAGGGAGACTACATATACTCTCTCTGCATAGTCTTCAGACCTAATGCATATTCCAGTGAATGGATTCCAAGATCACTCTGATGGTCTAGATCTTCTAGCAGGATTAACCTGACAGAAAATTATAGGGCAGGACAAGACTGAACCAAATTTGACTAAGTGGATTAACTTGATAGAAAGGCCAAGTTAATACTGCTTAGGTTGCCTTTCATATAACTTCTAAACCTGTATTTTCTTCAGTAAATGCCTCAGGACACCTTCTTTCTGAATGTTCCTTCTCACTCTACTTCAACTCCTACTCTCCCTCTTCTTTATGTAGAAAGAAAATTAAAAGCTGACAAATTCCCACTTTACAAGTATCAGAACTCCTATGCTCTGCTTGGTGACTGTAGCTAAATTCAGCCTATCTTGGCAGGCTCAGTGACATAGGAAGCTTGGAAAAAGGTGATCTCTTGTTCAAAAATGCAGGCTTTCTCTGACCCTGAGGTTGTTCTAGATAACAGTTCACAATAACCAAGTGTCCAAAGGTGGAATGTGGTTATAACATCGGACTCAAGAAGTCTTTGTGAAGACTAAATTCTAAGATTTTATTTGACCTTCATATAAAATTACTTCCTGCCCCACTGTGTTGCCACTTCCTACAATAGCTGACTAAATACTCTCTGTGTTAATTTATAAACTAATTCCTCCAGTTTTTCTAATGTTTTTATTCTTACAGTCTCTTAATACCCAATTAGAAACCCAAATTGTCAAGGAATGCCAAGATTTAACTTTAGGCAATCTGACCAGATAAAGAATGCTGTTTCATGGATCATTTATCCAGGTATAACTTAAACCAAAGGAAAAGAAACATTTGGCTAAATTCATATATCACTACAATGGTATAATGTCAAATGGGAGGCTTTTGCATAAAGACAACAGTGAAAATTAATTTCTAAAATTTTTAACCTATGGTTAAAAAAAAACAGCAAAAGTTTTAAAACATGTCTTCCTATTAATTATAAATAGTTAAAGTTAAAGTATCACTCAAGACTTTGACCATTTACTCACTGTCATGTTCTCATAGAACACAGAATAATTCAAAATACAAAATCAACCAATTAATATTTTTAGTACAGACTAAACAAGAACATGCTTATTTTCTTGAATTAGTTTCTAGGATGAGAAACATTTGACAGAAAGGCAAAAAAATTCCATGCTGCTTACCTTCATAACCTCTAGAGCATAAATCATCTGTGGTTCCATAGATTTTCCATCGGCTCCATAAACCTGATCCCTTGTAAAGCATAATATTCTTTTCTTGTCTGTTGCCATAGTTAAAAAATAAATCTTCTCCTCTGATCCCCAATAGGGTGTCATTCTTGCACTCCCATTTCTGAAATTCGCTCTTCGAGTCACAGGCATACAGAGTGATAGCAACCCAATCAGTTTTGGATGGCACCCCCAAGCATAATTTAAATGCAACACTCATAATCTGGGATTCAGACACCCATCGGAATTTCTGTGCTTCATTGCCCTGGTTGCAAGCTGCCGTTTGGACTGCACTCGGACTTAATGCTTCCACACAGCGCTTGTGGTCTTCATTATATATTAAAAATTGCCTAGTGTCTGTTCAAAAAAAAAAAGAAGAAGAAAGAATGTTTAAGTTAATACATGTGACAAAGATGATGTTTTAGGTCAAAATTTCCCAACTTTACATTTCTCTAAAGACTTCTAATCACAGCAAAAGGGGTAAAGTTGATTCTCCAGGACAGCTCAGCATCTGGGGGATCCCTGAAGCTAGAGAGAGACAGGACTGAGGAGCCCCTCTTGAGAAGCAGTGGCTGCCAGAAATGGGCTGGGATTCTTTGAGATGTCCTAATTCACTATAAGGATCGTTATGAAAAGGCTTGCCTTAAATGCATACAAATTGTAGCAGAGTAAACATAAAAGGTAGGTGACAAAGAAAGAAATAACACCCATTTGAGAAAAAAAAATTGGATGTGAATCCAATAAGCTGTAAAACTAAATGTATGTATATTCTGGAATAGAATTTTGAAATCTGACCCTCCCTTTCCCTCTTTGAGATAGATGAAACATATCTGATCATTCCAGTGATAACCTTAGATAGAAATTTTACCTTTATTTTTTGTTCAATGAATCTTTGAACTAAGTGCTTTTTGGGTAGCCCAAGCCTGGGCAACTAGAGTAGTTTTTTGTTTTGTTTTCCATTACAACAGCAGAGATATGACATCTAGAAATAAGTTAGTACCTGTTATATAACTTAACTTTCATTCCATTGGCATACTCAATGTAGCTTTTATATAATAAAAAGATTTTAAAAAAACATATTTAAAAGTGTAGTAATTTATAAAGTTTGCAGTAAGGGTTAAATAAATGTAAGTTTTTATAGCATTATATCATTTGATGTAATATTTAAGAGAATAACTTTACAAATAACAGTGTTTTTTCATACTAGTAATATGTGGCTGGTAAGTGAAATAAATATGTATAGACAGTTTACACTTACAGTACACAGATGCTAGCTGGCAAAACTGGACTTCCTCTTGCTCTCCCAACACCCACCCCCACAAAAAAAGGATCTAGTAATCATATTTTCCCCCTTCAATCAAAATCGAACTCATGTAAAGATTTTTCTTTTTTTGTTTACCTTTTAAAGAATAGACAAATGAAAGGAACTGTTTTAATTTCATGACATAAATGCAAATTAAATACTTCTTATGAGGGATTACTAAATTGCTACTATTTAAGTGGCTCTCTCAAAATGAGCTGGTAGTATTACAGATGTTTAAGGGTCTGATTAAATGACCTCATTACTTTTATTCAAATCATTTTAGTGTAATATAACAAAGTAATAATAATCCCACTAGTAGAGTCTTTCTCTGTTTAAAAGCACCATTTACACTCTGAGAGCAGTTCTTGGACCATTAACTTAGAGTTTATCATGGATCTTTGCCTCAAAAGATTATTTTCTTCTTCCATGCTCCTGTATCTTCTCTTGCCCTGCCCTTGTTAGAGACTTCCTGCTTCTCTCCGGTCTGGGTTCCTAATTAAGTGCTGCTTTGAACCATGCCTAGTTTCCTAGTTCCTCAGCTGTGTTTCTCATTTCTGGTGGTTTGATTTCTTGGAATTGGGACTCAATAGAGTCTAAATTCAGAATACCTGCCTCTGTTGGCTCCTCCAGACTTGACATATGTCAACCTAACATGCAATGCTTGATGGAATCTCCTCCTGTCTAGCGAACTCCTGCCTAGGTTAGCTGTCATTTTGTTGCTGCCCATGTCCCAGTGTGACAAAATAAGCAAGTTTCTGCATTGGCAATAAAATTTTAATTTCAATAAGATGGGATTTTGTTCACAATAAAACTTAGGAAATAGTAAACTATGTTTTTTCTTTTAAAGAGCCCTATGATAATTTCTCACACACAAATGTAAATCTAGGCTTCTCTAATCTAAAAGGGTAATGAACTCTGAAAATTTTGTCACATATATCTGTAAACTCAAGTGTACTGTCCTTTAAATTTAATTTGTCTGCTTTTCTATCTAGATTTATCTTCCACTTTTCAGATAGTTTTCCTCAGTAATCTTTCATTGTCAATAATAAATATGTCTTCCACCTGATACTTCAGCCACTTGATTGTATTGTTGAGCAGCCAACACTTATTAACTGCCCAAATTCAGTCAACCAACCAACTGGTAACCAGCTATTTAAGGTAAGGTGCTTGAAAGTCTTTTTGTACAAAAGTTTTCATACTTATTTGAACTTTATTTCATTTATTTAATTTTCATCTGTAGTTCCATCTTAATTTTTTCATCCATATTTCGCTCTAAGTATGATGGTATTTAATGAGCAAACATCTGATCTTCTCATCATTAATGGCATCATCACCCACCTAGAGTCAAAAACCCAGGAGTCATCCTGGATTCCAGCTTTCCTTCACTCTATAGGACAAAAGCAGATTCTATTGGCTCTACTCAAAAATATAGTGGGATGGTTAATTTTATGTGTCAACTTGGCTAGGTCATGGTACCCACATATTTAGTCAAATACTAGTCTAGATGTTGCTGTGAAGGCACTTTTCTCTTTTTTTTGGTATAAGATTAGCATTTAAATTAGTAGACTTTGAATAAAGCAGATTGCTCTCTATGCTGTGGGTGAGCCTCACCCAATCAGTTGAAGCCTTCAGAGAAAACAGACCTAGTCCCTGAAGAAGAGGGAATTTTACTTCTAGACTGCCTTTGGACTTAAACTGCAGTATCAATTCTTCCCTGAGTTTCCAGTCTGCCAGTCTACCCTTTAGATTTTGGACTTCCTAGACTTCACAACTGCATAAACCAATTTTTTAAAAGAAATATCTCTTAAAAGATAAATAGACAGACAGGTAGAGATAGCTAGCTAGCTAGATGAATAGAAATATATACACAAACCCTATAGGTTCTATTTCTCTGGAGAACCCTAATACATATATCCTAATCCATTTTTTTCTCTCCAACTCCATTGCCACCACCCTAAACCAAGCCAATGGTCTTTTTGAAATGTATCTTCCTCTTTTTGAAATGTAATCATCAAAGAAGGTAATGCCTGATCTCCTAGGGTCCTGGGTGACATGGGTCTACCTTCTCACTTGACTCCAAATTGCAAAACCTACTTAATGTGTGGGTCATTTCTACTTAGCTATATAAGATTCATATTTCTATTTTCACAATCTCTTTGGAAGATTGCTGGTGACGTTAAGTGCTAATTCAGTAATGAAATGATTTTCTTGTTCTTCTAGCTTTGTGGAAAGGTTTTATAGCTTGGGAGATTTTGCTTTTACTTATATTTCCCCAACAATCTAAAGCTTTCAAGAGTGTACTACTGTCGGGGAACTCTCCTACACTGTTGGTGGGAATGTAAACTAGTTCAACCATTGTAGAAAGCAGTATGGAGGTTCCTCAAGAAACTAAAAATAGAAATACCATTTGACCCAGGAATTCCACTCCTAAGAATTTACCCTAAGAATGCAGTTTTCCTGTCTCAAAAAGACATATGCACCCCTATGTTTATCGCAGTACTATTTACAATAGCCAAGAAATGGAAGCAACCTAAGTGTCCATCAGTAGATGAATGGATAAAGGAGATGTGGTACATATACACAATGGAGTATTATTCAGCCATAAGAAGAAAACAAATCCTACCATTTGCAATAACATGGATGGACCTAGAGGCTATTATGCTCAGTGAAATAAGCCAGGTGGAGGAAGACAAGAACCAAATGATTTCACTCATCTGTGGAGCATAAGGACAAAGCAAAAACTGAAGAAACAAAACAGCAGCAGACTCACAGAACCCAAGAATGGACTAACAGTTGCCAAAAGGAAAGGGACTGTGGCGGTGGTGCGGGATGGGAAGGGAGGGAGAAGGGGAAAAAGGGGCATTAATATTAGCACACATAATGTAGGGGGGCACGGGGAAGGCAGTATAACAGTATAACAGAGAAGACAAGACTCTACAGCATCTTATTGCACTGATGGACAGTGACTCTAACGGGGTATGTGGTGGGGATTTGATAATGAGGGGAATCTAGTAACCACAACGTTGCTTGTGTAATTGTATATTCATGATATCAAAAAAAGAGTGTACTACTGTACACAGGAAGAAAAAACATCCAGCATCCAAGTCAGAGCTCAGCAGGGGTGTGCAATCCTGCCTAGCTGCCTTTCTGCTTTACTTCTGCCTCTCCAGCTCTCACTCGTCACCTTCCAACCACAAGACACTTCTGTTCCTCAAATGCTTCAAGTTAATTTCCAGTATAGAAACTTCTTATGTCAAGTTCCCTCTTCTTGGGAGGCTCACTGAGGTCCCACCTTAAGTGTAAACTCCTTGGTGAGCTGACTATCCTAATTTTACTTTCTTATTTTCTATATAATATTCATAACCACCACCTTTAAAATATTCTTTTAAAAAATTTGTTCACTTATATTTTGTCAGTGCCCCTCTACTGGAATGTAAATTCCAAGAGTAGAAAGAATTTATCTTTCTGGTTCTGCACAGTTTTCTCTCTTTTTGGAGCAAAAGAGGCTCCCAACAGATATTAGCTGAATGAATGAAAGAATATTTATTAAATCTGAAGCATCTTGACTAGTAACCCAGAGATGTTTTTGATTTAATAATTGATTGTGATGGGTCTATTCAATATTACTTTTCCCGTGAAAGTTTATTTTTACTGAAGAGCAATTTGCAAATGTTTGTACTTATGAAAGGAGTACTTTGAAACAAAAAGCTTCTATTTCAATACAAATGTATCTATTATTGTTTCCTTTATTTATCTTTCACATTAGGGAGCAGAGCAAGTGTGATATTGCCTTCACTGCACAATATAAGGAAATCTAAAATTATGACTTTATGGCCCTACATTCATAAATTACTCTTCTCCCCAACTAGTCAAGATGTAATTTGGCTTTTACCATTGTCTCTGTGCAATGCCTCTGATTGAGAAGTCATACTTCTTCCTCTGAAAGTGATTCAAGGCCTTGACCAAAAGGCAGCCTGTGGCATTTCTGTCACTGTTACTCAGACCAATGTTTTATTTGTATAAATATTCTATTTTTTTGTCTCTGCTAATTACATTGTTGTAATAGAAATATTCAAAGATGAACAAATGAGGACCGAAAACTGCACTCATTTCTTTGAAATCTTGTTTATGGGATTGAAGGTGTGTTCTCTGTTATTTTAATATTTACACATCAGAAACTTAATTACAGAACTGAAAATACCCTCCTTTCATGTCAACTCTATTTTATTAATCTCACACTGATTTTTCAACAGATTCGTGTTAGGTACCATGCTAGTGACAATGCAAAGACAAAGCAGAGACAAGTTCCCTGCCACACTGTGCTCATACTCTGTTGTGGTCAGTTCAAGGGCAGAAATACCAAAGGACATAATATATTTAAGTAAGAAGCAGTAAGTTTCAATGCAGTATCTCAGGTCAAAAAGAATTGAAGACTAGATATTCAACAACATGGGTGTGAATTTCCTTTTAAGCATGTTTCAACCGTTTTCAATTATTCCATAACATTGAGCAAATGATTAAATCTTCAAACTTATTGCCAAAGGGAAGTAGGTTATTAAAGGTGACTAGAGATATAACTATTATATGTTAGATATCCTTATACATTTCTAGACTTTCCCCAATATCAATAAATAAAATGTCAACATGAAAACATAAAAGAAAATAACTTGTGGAAGATAGAGAAGCTGGATAAGAAGAAACTAAATGAGTATTTTGTAGCATATACTACCAGACCCACTTATTTCTTCCTGCCTTTTGCCTTTTCAGTGCATGTCAGCCCAGCTCCCCAAGGCCGGCACCCCATGTCTGGACCCTGGGTGTTTTCTGGCCATCAGAGCCCCCATACCCTCACACTGCAAAGACAAGAAGGCTCAGAGACCTAACACCCAGAATACCACCCAGCAGGCTAACACATCGCCACCTAGAGTGTCCCAGCAGGGCTGAGCTCCAGTTGTCCATAATGGTCAATGGCTCCTTAACACACCCTTTATCTGCTGTCTTTCCCTCCAACCTCATCTCTCCACTCCTCTGCCAGTGTTTCCTGGCACTGACTCCCAGATAAACTACTTCACTCAAATCTTTGTCAGAGGTCAGGGTCTTGAGCAACCCAGACTAAGAATCTGTCGATTAGCCTCAGTATATGAATGTACAACCTACCTGTGTCCCCAAAGAACATAAATTTAGTGAAAAACAAATATTTATTATGCACCTACTATATGCAAGAGAAAATTATGCCAAGTGCTGGGGGAAGAGGAAGAGTAAAGATTGAATTTTAAAAATAGGGGAAAAATGGAAAATTACTTTTTCACTTCAGTCATGCATTCATCAGGTATTTTGAGAACCTACTAATCTAAGTCACCATATATGGCTATTGGGGAAGTACAAATATGAATCCAACATAGGTTGTGACTGCAAGGAGAAAAGAGAGGCCAAAGGCAAGAAACTACCAACTGCGTGTCTCCCACCTCAAATATGTGGATGTCCACACCCTTCCTGGGTCCTTCATCTCATTTGGTCTCCCTTGGCCTGCTGATCCCCACATCTATGTCCTGGAGTCCACCCACTCCTGCCCTTCCACTCACTATCCTTTCCTTTTTCTCCTGTATCTTCAACCTCACAATGCCAGCCTCTGCCCCCAACATTAGATGAACAAACAGAAACTTTAGGTACCAAAATGGCATTACACCACTTTTTATTTTTCTATCCATAGCCATGCAAATTAATTAATTAATCTTTCTGTATCATGTCAACCTGATCATAACATGACAAGAGCCCCACTGGTCACTGGCTGTGTGGCCTTGGTCAGATTTCTAAACTACTCTGTGCTTCCTTTTCCCCACCCAAAAAATGAGGGGGAAATAAACAGGACCTGCTGCTTATTGTGAGAGCTAAATGAGATCATCTAAATAAAGTGCTTTGAATTGTTTCTGACACAAAGAAATTGCTTGATACTTGTTCACTTATTATTATCATTGCTTTGGGAAAATCAGTCTTGAAGATAGTGTGAAATGGTTCAGAAACTAGAGAAAACAAGAGAGCTGTTGCAGCAGCACAGGGAGAGGGACAGAAGGACAGAGAAAATGAGGGCCCCTGAGTTTTCCAACCCTAACAGACAGGGGATGTGGTGGAAGGAGGTATGTTCTCTGGGGTCAGCAAACTTGCAATCAAATTCCACCACATACTAGTTGTGTTGCTTTAGTTAAATTCATCATTCTAGCCTCAATTTCCTCATCTGTAAAATGGGGATATTAATGCTCTGTGGTAGAGTTGCCATGAACATCTAAGTGAGAAAATTTATGTAAAGTGCCCAGCATATCATTTTGCATTTAGTAAACACCCAAATGTTAATTCCCTCCCTTCCCTTCTCCAAATGAAAAGTCTAAACAACTGATACAAATAGACTGTCTTTCTTTGACATACTATTGTTCTGAAGCACATGTCTTTCCTGATCAACACACTCCAAGCTGGTAAATGATGCCTAGTTCTTAGCCTCAGAACCAGGAGACCATGGTCAAGATTTAGCTCTGGTCTGTACTGGCTAGCTGACTTCTGAGCTTCAGTTTTCTTACATAACAACGCGGAATCTTAACATCTACCCATCTCACCTCCCAGGGTTGTTGTAAGGGTGATTAAGGATCTGAATGTGATTAATTAATGGGATTAAGGATCTGAAAGTGCTCTGTGACCTTACCTTGGTTTGTACTGGGAAGAATTTGTCTTGGACTACTTTCTTCTTCCTATGTAAGTTACAATTCTTTTTGAACGAGCCCTTGCCTTCTTATCTCCTTCTACTCTCTCTTTTGCTCCCCCTAATTTCCACTAGTCTCCAATGTGGACCAACGTAACCATATGGTTTTTCCACTCAACAAAACTTGATGGTAGCCAAGAGGCAAAATGCCAGGACCATTCTCAGTTTTGACATCAGTTTGACTCCCTCTCTGCTATGCCAGTGCACACTATTTCAAAAGCTAACTTCCTTTTGTTCAGCAACTTTTGTGGCCTCTGTGACCTCCTCCTTCTGCCTTAACTGCTCAGGATTCAGTCTCAGGGCCAGGTTACAGGACATGAGCACTGAAGGACATGGGGTTCTTCTGAAGACAAGGGTCTTTGTCTTTAACTGGGGTTGAGTACATTTCACCCCTTAAAGTTCATATTTAGCCAGTGATGACTCTTACCTAGAGATTGGAACAATACCCTCAAAAGGCACCAAAATATCATGCAACAAAGCAAGTATCTTCTTACCGATATCTACACTGTTGTAAATACACAAATATCCATCTCCAAATTATAGAAAAATTCAGGTATAGTTTGGAATAATAATAGGAAAAATAGGCAAATGCAAGAGCAATTGGAAAAAAGATGACACATAGTTGAAAACGAAGGATCTCCAAGTTCTTGAGAAGTGAGAGATGAGAAATAAATAAATAAATAAATAAATAAGAAAGAAGACACTAGAAATAAAGAAAAGTAGACATATTATAAGGAGAACTTTATGAAAATTAAAACTAGTAAGGGAATGGCAGAGGGGAATTATTTCTTGAAGAAATCCTAGGTTGGTATAAAACCAACCATTCATTCAGCAAAAATGCTTTACTTCTGTTTAGTAGAAAGAACACTCCACTGAGAGTCAGGATTCCTGAGCACAAAACAGTTTGTGCTGCTAACTAGTTGTGAGACCCAGGAAAGATCACTTAACCTGTCAGGACCTTGATTTTCTTACCTATAAAACAAGGAGATTGGCTGCAGCTTGGGACTGTGCTAGATACCAAATTTACCATATTTCTTTTATACTTTCCCCTGCTAGTGCAAGCTGATTGCAGGCATCTCTTCCCAATCTCTCTCCAGAAGCATCACATTGGCAGCTTTAAGTCACCTATGGTGGAAGTGTACACCACAGAAATCAGAAAATGCCACAAATCAGCTTTTTTTCTTCTGAGAACCAATTGCTAAGTTTACCGAAACACATTGCCTGTGAGCCAGTCTCATTTCCAGCTACACTTCTCTGCTGGGGTCCAAACTCTGTGTCTAAGCAGCACTCCCCATATCTCTACTCTGAGGTTTAAATATTGGTGCTAAATGCAATTCTTCCTGCTAAGAAGATAGCCAGAGATAGTCAGGGAAGGAGAGGAGCAAGAGGGGAGAGCATCTCCCTGCTAGGTGGGCCTCCTGGGCCCCTCAGGGTATGCCATGTTCATAGTGCTGGTGATGTGGGGTGCTCTCAGGAAAGTGAGAGAAAGGGTTCTGGGTTGAAAACAAATTAGTCACAGGAAGTAGGGAGATCTTTCTGTGGGTTTCTTATTCAGTAGGAGCCAAGAGAGGAAGACTGGAGAATTCATATATCCTTTATTCTGTTGCTAACTAAGCAGTGCTCTGAAAAAGAGAAATAATTAGAGGCTCTCAAGTTAAAAAAAAAATCTGGAAGGGACTCTTTTACCCATGTTTTGTTTGTTTCTTATTCTATAACTAAACAGATCTTCAGGACCCCCCTGCTTCTCCCATATTTATGCCTATGAAGAGGAAGACATCCATCAGAGTAAGGCATCCTGCTGTCTCAAGGAGGGAAAAGTTCCTATGCCAATTGAGAAACACTTTTGCCCAAAGGCATTAAGAGTCGGCTTAGGGAAAATCAGGGGCTGTGTCTGTGTTGCCCAATGTGGTAGCTATTAGCCCCCTGGGCATACTGCACTTGAAATGAAACCATTCTGAATTGAGATGGTCTGTAAGTATAAAACACATAATGGATTTTGAAGAGTTAAGTTATTAAAACTGAATATAAAACTATCCCAGTAAGTTTTATACTGATTAATGTTGACCAATAAAATTTGGATATACTGGGTTAAATAAAATATATTTACCAAGTCAGTGCCACCTGTTTCCTTTTACTTTTTAAATGTGGCTACATAATTAGGTTCCCATTATGGACTGCACTGGGCTTAGTGTCCAGATCTCAGACACAGCCCAGTTTATCCCACTTCTACCTGAAGACCGTTAGTGACAGGCAACTTACTTCTTCAGACCATTTTATTTAAGACAGCACAAGCCTTAGAAGATTTTTACTGGTCTTAGTTCTGACTTTTGGGGCAATAAAGAATATATTAGTCCTCTTGCACAAGACAGACTTCCAAGATGAAGACTGTGACCATGTCCAATCCCACCGGGCAACCTTGTCCCACCTGAGTTAAGGAGCTTCCCCTTCAGCACCCCCTTGCTCAGTGAGCATTACACTTTCAAGGCAGGACTAAGACAAAATATCTCCTGGGCTCCAGGAATCTTTCTTCAGCATTGTTTCTTGGGAAATCTTTCCAACAAATGCTTAGTGTATTGCTTTTGTTAGACAAAATTACTACTGTGGGGGGAAAATGTCACTGCTTTTAATAGCTAGCACTTATGAAGCAATTCCTGTGGGCCATCCTATATTGCAAACATTTTACATACTTTAACTCATTGAATCGTTGCAACAGGTTATGTTAGGCTCCCCGCTTTATAGGCAGGGAAACTAAAACACAAAGAAATTAAGTAGCTTCCTGGCAGGTACAGGGTGCAAACCCTACTGGCTTTGCTTTTATTTTATTATCATTACTAACGAATGCTCATATGATATAACATTTTCTGTGATCAAATATGCTCCCCGGGAAGCTCCCTGGTGGTGGGGAGGTTCTATCTTATCCGTGTCTCTCCAGGCCTCCCCCCACAACCGTTACTGAAGTGCATGGAGTACCCTTGGAACACACTGGATGCAGACAGTGTTTGTTAATATGGAGGGAGATCAGGAACCAACAATTCAAAGTTGAAATCCCTTCTATCTGATCTCAAAAGAAAACTGGGAATGAAAATTCTTACAGACACTCTCAATCTAAAGTTTAAACAGGCTAAGTCTAGAGAAATAGAAGAGAGACTCAATAAGAGAGACTTTGAGGATTTGAAAAGCTCTGAATCTGCTCCTCATGAGAACTCACTCATTAAAAAAAAATCAGGGGGGAGAGGGGGGACAGGAATAGATCTGTTTGAACAATTTAGGATACAAATAAGGATGAACTTTCTAACAAGAAAAAACAGGAATGATTAAAATAGCTTGTTCAGAGAAAAAAAGGTGTGTTATGAAAAATCACAAGGAATCCCTTTTTGGGGGGATGATCTGTGATTCTATCCTTAGACCTAAGATGAGGAGAGACAGCAGTGCTCCCTCTTTCTGGCCAAAACACTCAGAAGATATTTTTCGGGGGTTAGATAGAAGTATTGCGATTTGAAAGCTAGACCGCACAGACCACAGAGGAAGCCACTCTACAAAAAAAGCAGAGAAGGAACAATGGGAGATGAGAGACATCAGGAGGAAGACAGGGGTCCTGGGGTGGGGGCCTCGCAGCCCTTCTGACCTGAGGAGCAGCCTCCCTCTTCCTCCAGGCAGCCAGGTAGAGGCAACAGGCTTCCCGTAGAACTGGTGTTGCGGTGGATTTTCTGGCTTCCTCCCCGTCACAGGTTTTGAAAGGAATCTCTTAACACTGACTCAAAAGGGAAGGTGTGCTGTAAGACCCAGACTCCAAGTCAGAAGGTTTCCACCTCGGAGGCGACTTACCCAATAGCTGCACAGCCACTGGAATAAAGAGGAAAACCAGGAGCAGGGATCGCCTCATGGCCCAGAGCTTTTCCTTTTCTTCCACTGATGGAGAGAAGGGGGCAACGAGAACCAAAGCAATGAGGGCACTATTGCCCCTTCCCCTACTCCATTCTCCGAGCTGCGCTGCTGAAAAGTGCGGAGGAAGCTCTTGCTTTTAAAGGGCTTCTGAAATTAGGGAAAACCTCCAATAAGGAGATATCCTGTCACATGAGGGTAGCTGGAAAAACAGGAATTCAAAGTCACAACTCTGCTTTGTAAGCTAACTTCTGAGAAGCGCAGACACAGAGGAAGGGGATAGAAGGACATGTGCGGGAGAGAGGTGAGGAAGAGGGGGAGGTGGGAGGGTGATGGTGGGAAATGAGCAGTGCGGGCTGGCCTGCTGCGAGGGAAGAAGTGAAACAGTATTGGACCTCAGGCCTCCGATGGGGCTGTGTGGAGAGCAAGCTGCAGGCCATCCTGGGATGGAAAACTGAAGTTCTCTGGGAAGTGAATGGATCAATGGTCCTTCAGCAGACAACCTCCATTCTAAAGTGACAGAAATGGCAGGCACTAAAAAGGACAGTTTTATGGTGGAAACGTTTTCCTAAGGGCTGAAATGGGTCCCCTCACTCTTCCTATCAGTGCTTAAAGGTTCTTTTTTTTTTCTCTTACAAAGATTAAAAAGAAACACTTCACATGGAGCTTTGTTCCTTTAGCCAGAAGAAATGCAAAAGACAGGTTAAACTTAAAAGGGAATCTCAGTAAGGCCAGGAGGGAGAAAGTTCTAGAAGTCATTCCTAGAAAGTCCTCTGGAAAGCCAGAGAAAACAGTGGCAAAGCATTTGCATTAAAGCCTTGCTACCCAGTTTCAATCTTCTTCAGGTTTGGAAGGGTCCCCTTGCTAGGAGAAAATCTGCTCGTTGAGTCAGAAAGTTGTCATTATAGGATGGGTTTAATCCTTTCTTTAAAAAAAATGGTAACATATCTTTCATTAAGCACAATATTAATATTAACCTTATTAATATTATTATTAATAATAAACATCTGTTTTGTTATTTTTCAATAGTAAAACATGAATTAAGAACATTTTGAAGCAGATGTAAGTAACTGGAAAGCCAACCCACAAGCGGAATGTGGTAAATGTTAGCAATTCAAAAAGAAGCTACTGGAAATACTGGTATTTTTTGAATAGTTTATCTTCAAGTGTAAAGTTCCAAGATTCGCCATCTTTATGATAAAGTTATACACTTCTAAATAAGAAACATGATATGCTTCTCTTATTGTTTTTTTTAACTTTTTATTTTTTATTTAGTCAAGTTTCATATATATACATATATACAGTTGTAATCATAGAATACATATTTTATAAGGTTTTTTCACTGTTTCACTTGTGATTTTCTCTTATTTTTTTTTTTTACATTTCCATAGTGATTATTTTTGATAGTAAATACATGGTGTTTTATTTAGTTGATGCCATACATTATTTAATGCTTGATTGTTCTTTAACATTCTAAATTTAAGATTATTCTGACAGGAAGAAAAAGATGGTGAAAATGTAGGATACAGAGCAAATGTTTCTTCTTCATTTAGCCAATTCTTGAAAAAAAACAAGTTGGTTATAAAACAGAACAGATGAAACAAAATGTTTCTTTCTATGACATTGCTTCATTGATTTATCATGAAAAAACTCTTTTAAATGTAAGTAATTTATAAAAATTCAGTAAGTTCAGCCTAATGTAGATTTATATCAATTTCAGAAGCAAAAAAATTTAATTGAATTCTCTCTACATTCACATTTGGGTTTGTTTTGTTTTGTTTTAGTTACACATATAGCCAACCAGAATCAGTGGTAAAATATGTGACTTTGAAACAAATGAAGCCAACTATCCCACAAAGAAGTTACTCCAGGACTTTGACCTTATTGAAACAAAGATTTATCAGGCTAAAAGAGATGACAGAAAGAGAAGTCTATCTTTGGGGCAGTGATATCATAGAAGATGGTGTAATAGGAAGCTCTAGAAATCCATCATTCCACCTAACCAACAATTCAACTGGCAGGAATTATTTGAAGTAATTATTTTGGAACTGGACTCTAATAGAAAACTTGGAACATCCAGTGGAGAGCTTGATGGAGAGGCTGGTAAATTTTGGTGGATTTCTTTCAACCTTTCCCTATAGTAGTGGCTACCATCCTCCATCTCCCATCTTTGAGGCAGGCAGCAGGAGCAGAGTGGTAGACTGAGTTTCTGGTGTAGATTGCTGGAGCCAGGGGGGACAATAAGGACTTTGTCCCCCAAATATCAGGGTTGTGTGCTCTGAAGGCTTATAGTTGATTTTAATTGCTTTCACCACTCCTATTCAGAACATAGTACTGGAGGTTCTAGCCAGAGCAATAAGGCAAGAAAAAATGTAAGTATAATTTGGAAAAGAAAAAGGAAAATTATCTCTTCACAGATGGCATTAGTTTGTACATGGAAAACCCTGAAACATACATGCACACACACACACACACACACAACTGTTATAGCTAAAAAACAAATGCAACAAAGTTGAAGGATACAAAAACAAAATACAAAGACCAGTTGTTTCTATATACTATTAATGAAAAATATGAAAAGGAATTTAAGAAATCAATTCCATTTAAAATATCATCAAGAGAATAAAATACTTAGGAATAAATTTAATCAAGGGGGTAGAAGACTTATACAATGAAAACTATAAAACTGCTAAATAAATTAAAGAATACTTTAAAAAATGGGAAGATAACCTGTGTTCATAGAATGGAAGACTTAATATTGTCAAAATGACAATACTATACCTAAAGAGATCTATATATTCAATGCAATCACTATCCAAATCCCAATGACATTTTTTGCAGAAACAGAAACAGCCATCCTAACATTCATATGCAATTGCAAGAAATCCCACACAGCCAAAACAACCTTGAAAAAGAACAAAGTTGGAGGATTCAAATCATTTTTCCTAGTTTCAAAACTCACTACAAAACTACAATATCAAAATAGTGTGGTATTAGCATAGGAGAGATATAACAGACTCATATATACAATAACCAGCTGGTGGTTGCTAGAGGGGAAGGGAGAGCGAGATGAGCAAAATAGATGAAGGGGATTAAGAGGTACAAACTTCCACTTATGGATTAAATAAGTCACAGGGATAAAAGGTACAGTATGAGGAATTTAGTCAATAGTTTTGTAATGACTTTGTATGGTGATATGGCATGCACACTTATCGTGGTGAGCATTTCATAATATATATAACAGTCAAATCACTATGTTGGATAGCAGAAATATAATATTGTATGTCATCTGTATTTCAATTTTTTAAAAAAAGAGTGAAAAGGCGACCCACAGAAAGGGAGAAAATATTTGCAAATTATATATCTGATAAGGAATTACTATCCATAATATATAAAGAATGATAATTCAACAGCAACAACAAAACAATCTACTTTAAAATGGTCAATAAACTTGAGCAGACATTTTATCAGAGATATACAAATAACCAATAAGCACATGAAAAGATGCTCAACATCATTTGTGATTAGGAGAGTGCAAATGAAAACATAATGGAATATCACTTCAAATCCATCAGGATGGCTACTATTAAAAATAAAACCAGAAAATAACACGGGTTGGTGAGGATATGGAGAAACTGGAGCAGGTATGCATTCCTGATGGGAATATAAAATGGCACAGACATTGTGGAAAACAGTTTGGTCATTTCTCAGAAAGTTAAACAGAGAATTGCCATATGATCCAGCAATTCTGCTTCAAGGTACATATCCAGAAGAATTAAAACAGACTCCAACATATATTTGTACACCAATGTTCATAGCAGCATTATCCATAGTAGCCAAAAGAAAGAAACACCCCCAAGTGTCCATCAGCTGATGCACAATAAAAAAATATGGTATATATACATAGGAATATTATTCAGCCATAAAAAGGAATTCTGATACCTGCTACATGTACAACCTTCAAAACAGCATTATGCTAAGTGAAATAATCAAGACTCAAAAGTAAAAATACCGTATGATTCCATTTATATATTTGGAATAGACAAATTTACAGAAACAGAAAGTATAGAGGGACTGGCAGGGGAAGAGAGAATGATAGTAATTGTTCAATGAATTTCTGTTCGGAATGATGAAAAGTTGTGAAGATAATGGCGACATTACACAACACTGTGAATATATTTAAGGCCACTGAATTGTACATGTACAAATGGTTAAAATGCTAAATTTTATGTATGCATATTTTATCACATTAAAATAAAATCCATCTCCTATAACATCCTTTTTATATCTTTCTACTAAGTTTGGTTCTGGTTTTTGTTTAGCTGTTGATGATGGTTGTTTTTAAGTAGTACTTCCTTTAGTTAAATAAGTTTATATGACATAAAGGAAATCCTTTTTTTTTTAATTGGCAAGACAATTGCTCAACTATTTCATTCCCATCTAGACTTTTTCTTTCTCAAGCATCATGTACCTCACACCCACTCAAATCCATATAAGATGATCCCAGTGACTCTTTTCCTCTGAAATAGTTCCAAAAAAATTAGCTCAACAAATTCTTTAGTAACCTATCCTATCATTTCTAACAGTTAAAACAGGTGATTAATTCTGACATTTATTTTGTTTGAGCAAGCCTATCTTTTTAGGAAAAGATGAGAAAACTGGACAGCTACATGCAGATGAAATTGGGCCACTTTCTTATACCATACACAAAAATAAACTCAAAATGTACTAAAATCTCACTGTAAGACTGAAACTATAAAACTTCTGAAAGAAAACATAGGCAGTAAACTCTCAGACATTCTAAGTCTCAGAAATATTTTTTTTGACCTGTGTTCTCATGAATGGGAAACAAAAGCAAAAATAAACAACTGAGATTACATCAGACTAAAAACCTTTTGCACAGTGAAGGAAATAATCAACAAAATGAAAAGACAACCTACTGAATGGGCAAATCATATCTAATAAGGGGTTAATATCCATAATACCTAATAAGGGGTTAATATCCAAAATATAAAAAGAACTCATATAACTCAACAAATAAAAATGTGGTATACAAATGGTCAGAGGAACTGAATAGACATTTTCAAAAAAGATGTCCAGACAGCCAAAAGACAAGTGAAAAGAAGCTCAGTATCACTAATCATCAAGGAAATACAAATCAAAATCACAGTGAAATGTCATCTCACTCTTGTCAGGATGGCTACTACCAAAAAGACAAGAAGTAAGTGTTGGCAAGGATATGCAGAAAAGGGAACCCTCATGCACTGTTGATGGGAATGTAAATTGGTGCAGCCACTATGGAATACAGTATGGAGGTTCCTAAAAGAAATGTATATATATATAACTACCACATGATCAAGGAATTCCGCTTCTGGATATTTATCCAAAAAAATGGAAACACTAATTCAAAAAAAATATATGCATCCCTCTGTTTATTGCAGCATTATCTCTATAATAGCCAAGATATGGAAGCAACATTAAGTGCCCTTGGATGAATGGATAAAGATGTGCCATATACATACACAAAGAATATCACTAGCCATAAAAAAGAATGGTATCTTGCCATTGTTAACAAGGATGGAACTTGAGAGTATAATTCTAAGTAAAATGATTCAGAGAAAAACAAATACTGCACGATTTCACTTCTACATGGAATCTAAAAACAGAACAGAAACAGAGAACTGGTGGTTGTCAGAGGAAGGGAGAGGGTGATGGACAAAATAGGTGAAGGCAATCAGGAAAAACAAACGCAGTTTTAAAACAAGACACAAAAATGTAAAGCACAGCATAGGGAGTATAGTTAATAATGTAATAACTATGTATGATGACAAACGGTGACTAGACTTATGGTGATCATTTTGTAATATATATAAATTTCAAATCACCATGTTTTACACCTGAAACTAATATAATATTATATGTCAAATATACTTCTATTAAAAAATAAAAATAATAAATATTGAAATACATTAAAATAAAAAAACTACCATAGACTAACATTTTATAAATTTGAGTATACTCTTAAAATATGAAATCAAATTAAATTTAGATATCAATAATATTCCTCCTAGATGTAATTTTTGTACATGCCTTCATTATTTGTATAGTGTTGTGATTTCTCAAAATATCAGGTACATCCATATTCAAATATAAGATACAAAATGCATTCTTTAGTCAAATATGTAATACTTTACAGTTTATCTGGGCACTGTTCATGCTATAAATTTACAATATAAAGACAAAATACAAGTGTATATAAAATATTTGTATGTTTAGGCATACAAGTGTATATAAAATATTTTTATATTTAGCAATATTACAGATCACCTACTTGGTTTTAGGTTTTTCTTAATAAAAAGGATTATTATGGCAAAATTTGAATGATATTTATACTGTAACTTTTTTAGAGCTCTAATATTATAAATTTCTGTTGGATTGACAGATGAAGATAAAGATGCATAGTTTAGTAAGATACTCTCAGGCTTCCTTTAAGGAATTTAAAGATTAATGGAAAGCTCAGAAAAGTAAATACATAATGAAAGTAGTAAACAAGTACTATAATTAGGGTTGTATGAGAACTCACAGGAGGTACACTAACATACATGCCTGAGGAATGAATATTCATTCACATCAGCTTTAATCTGTATATTCAGTAGATTGCTCACTTTTGAACCTAATACTACTAGGTGAAAGATTATAGTCTGAGGTAACCTTAAGATCTTGCATATTATCTTTCACAAATGTATGGTTTTAATTTTTATTCCCAGAGGGTAATCAGGGACACAGAAAAAAATAAAAAAGGAAAATTAAAACAGTGCATTTACCACTTGTTTCCTGGGGATTTGGTACAATTAAAATACTTAGCGTTTATCAAGTTGTTATTATTAGCCACTGTGATGAGACTATTCCCTACTCTAATCCTCTTAAAATCTACAAAAGAACCATTTAACCCTACTAAAGTCCTATTATGCTGATCTTTTAGATGTGTAAACTAGGGCCTACAGAGGTCAGAGAAACTTGCCCCAAGTCATATAAAGAGGCCAGAAGCTAAACTTTTAACAACTGTGGACAGAAGTTCTCTTGCAGTGTGTGAAAAAACCATATAGCAGGGGCAGGGGTGGAGTGAGATGGGAATTTCATGGAGAGTAGGGGTGGCAGGCAAGTCCAGTTATCCGTTCACTCGTAAGGTATTTGATACCACAGATGTTTGCAGAGACTGGCAATGTGAAATGTTACTTTGCACACATAAGCCTCTCACAAATCTTTCTAGCATTTGAAAATTCATACAAAATGGAGAGCCCCTACCACGAATACCTGAGAGTGCCCCAATATAGTGAAGGCAAATTACATAACTATGTGTAAGGTTGGAGGCACCGGAGGGAGGGGTGAGCACTTCAGACACTGATGACGTGCCAAAGTCCCCGGCTGCTGCCCCCTCCCAACCTGAAAAAATGTGCCTTAGGCTAGCCAATCCTCGCGCAGCTGTAAATCTGAGCTCTGCCTCCCCCTACTTTCTTTAAAAACTCCCCGGCTGTGTTTCAGACTGGTGACCCTCGCCGGGGATTGCGCTCACATAACTGCCTGGCTCTTTGCTGCGTCTCGTCGTCGCCTGCTTATTTCGGTTAGAATTTATCTTACAGTATGTACCTAAATATTTAACATCAAGATATTCATAATATATTATCATATACCACACTAATGTGTTAGCTATTGTATTTGGAAGTTGAACTACTATTTTTAAACAGGGCTTATGTGTGATTATTTTTATGATAGTATCAAATTCCACAAATAAATATCAGATTCCATAAATATTTTACTTTGAAATCTACATCTTCAATTTATGCCTTCTTATCATAAAACTTGTAGATAAACTTTATTTATTATTATCTAATGTACCTGGACTTCATTATATTAAACAATATTTATGTTAGCTCAGTACTAGCAAAAGAGCTAAGCCCTAAACTGAGCCCAAATAGCTGTTAAACAAAATTGCTTTTTAGGCTGAAATCAACCAGTTACACAAATGTCCCTTGACACAGTAGAATAAAGAATATAATTCCATGTTTGAAGGAGACCCTAAAACTACAAATCAAAAAATTTTAAAGCATAATCTAAAAGTTATTCAATAACTTGATATGTTTCCTAAAAATTAATTTTAACTAATAAATTCTTGTAATTCTCTTTATATAAATGACAGAATCTCATTCTCCTTGGTCTAACTTCTTGGGAAAACATGTTCTAATTTTTTTAAAGGCTTCATTGAAGAGCGTTTTGAGAAAAACTGCATTATATGTAGCTAACTAAAATTAACCACTAACATTTTCTACGGATTTTGGGAAACCAACTGTGGGTAAAATTGTAATATTTCCAGAATATCTTGCCTGGCTTTAGTATATCTGCATATCAATAGGCGTTCAGAAGTGGAAAGAAGTATGGCTTTAGTGCATTTGCATCTTTCCTCAGGGGTAGAGAAGTTCATCTCCATATCAATGGGTGATTACCTGGGCAACAGAGGGCTTATCTGTACCTGAGAGGCGAGGGGGCGGGCCGGTGTGGTTGCTGCTTGAGCAGAGAAGACAGCCTGGGACTGCAGTTTGTGAGCAATAAAAGGGTTTTAAACTTTATTTCTCCCTTTGACTGATTTTGGTTTTTAGGGGTATTTTGCCCCAGGATTTCCTTTCCCCGGACTTACACCAACTTATAAGAATATAATTTTGCTTATATTTAGCATCACTTACATACATTAAAAATAAACTTACATGCTTCAGTTAAACTATTAAAGTATTAACTTTGTTATTATTAAAAATAGTTCATGCTGTACAAGCTATTCTTCATTGTTTTATGCAGTACAAAAACTTATGCCCCTGAAAAAAAGATTACATGCATAATAAAGAGATTTGAATATATTACATTTTCTTTTTAAAATGAAGACATTTCAAAGGTAGAGAAAACTCTGAATTTGGTTAAGTAATTGAAGTAAACGTAAGAGAGAGTCACTAGTACATTTTTACAAAGGCCCAGTGTGGGTGTGATAGTTCCCAAGGAAATGATTAAACTAAGTCTAACAAATATAAAGGGTAAATCCTGGAGCAGGATGCCCAGGGAATTGAGGAGAGGGTTCTGGGGAGTGAATATAATTCGAAGGAAAGAAATAAAACTGAACATGTAGACTGGGTATACCCAGCCCGACTTATACACCGCCGGGTGGCCAGCCACACGCACCATTTCTATGGTGTCGGACCACAGCAGAAAGCTCCACAGGAAGATCTCAGCACGATGGTCCTGCTGCGACATTGTACTCAGCACTGCTGAGTGAAAGGAGGGCTCCTGAGGTCCCGCCAGAGCAGGAGCCCAGCTCTGTGTGGTGGCTCTTGGTGGCAGCGATGCCTGGGTCATCCTGGCTGGCTGGGGAAGCTCAGGGTTTTCTTCCTTTTGCCTCACTTGGTCCATCACAGTTTTTACTTGTTGCAAAGTGGTTGCATGCATGTGCTTGTCTTCATTACCTGTGATAAATTGATTTAAATTTTTTTAATTTTCAAATTTAAACTTTAAATTTTTATTTAAATTAAAAAAATAAAATTGTAAGTGTTCTTATTTGAGGTCTGCTTTACTCATGGAACTTTAAGACAACAATGGGTTGCAAAGAGAAAAAACATACAGAGGTAAAGAAGGCTCTTCATGTTATTTTGTTTTCTTGGATGTGGATCCTGTCATTTTGACCGTTTCATAGCACTAGCCATTATTGGTTACTGAGTCAAGCACTGTCACACATTATCTCATTTAATACTCAGAAAAAAGTTGAGAGAGAGGGACCACTATCCCATTTTATAAATATGGAAACTGGGCCCAAGATGTAAAATGACACCCAAATTCGAATACACAGTTCATAATCAGCACAGTTGGAATTCACACCCAGATTTACTTGACCTCAATTGACAATATCTTAACTTTATGGCTGCTGTTACCTGTCTTAGAGGCAATATATCATGTGCTGATTGTAAAACATATAAATGTCATAAAACTAACTGAATTTAAAAGTTCAATGGTCAAATCACTACAACCCAGATCTCCAGATTTAGAGGTTGGTGCTCAGAAGGGAGTCTATTTGACAATGAGAGAGTCTTAGTGAAGGGTGACACTCTGAATCTAGGATTTTTAAGCTGTTCTTGTCCCAAAGTGTCTGAACTAGTCAGTGTGACTGGTTAGACTAAAGCATCTTGTTTGGGGCTGGTAGGCTATGCCTGGTCAATATGCCTGTCATCTGAATGCCTGAAGCATTCTCTCACCAATGGCACACTGTGTGTGTGTGTGTGTGTGTGTGTGTGTGTGTGTGTGTGTGTGTGTGTGTGTGTGTGTGTGTCAAAGAGAGGGAGGAAGAGGAAGATGGAAATGGAAGGAGAGAGAAAGACTGAGAGAGCTTTGTGTACATGTGGAGTTGAATATGAATATGGGGGAATATGAAGGGATCCTCAGATCTCAAGACTTACTAGCAGTGTTGACTGGTATGGTTTCTCTACATGAAAGGTACAACACATTATTTTTCAAACACTGATCTGTTTAAGCACCATTGCTGTTGCTAAGAATTTATTAGGTCTTGACAAAGTTTACCTAGGGAACATGTGGAGCTACCATATTGCTTGATAAGACAAAATTTAAAGGAAGCTATGAAACTAAATAGCTCTAAAGGTTAAAGACACAAAGTCAATAAAAATTTGTTGAACAGTACTGAGCTGAAGTGAAAACATTTAAAAATAAATGTTATTTTGATTAATGACTAATAAAATGTTTGATTACCATAAACAGGTGATGTTTAAAGGACAAACCTTGGTTTCCCTTTTATACAATTAACTATTTTAAAATTTTAAGTGTGAACTGAATATATTTATAAACTAAAAAGATAATCTAAATTCTTGATGAAATATTACTTTCAGTGTGAATCATTCACAAATAAATGGTAGGACCCATAATCCTTAGAAACTTCTTTACCAACCTTAGATGTCACAGTGGCCTGAAAGAGTACTATTTTAATAAATAATACTCAAGTAAGAGAGAAAATTACATACTAATTACTACAATTTTAATATTCATAAAACATCTCTTTTTAAATTCAGATGCTCACGGGCATCAATTATGTCTCTCATTTAAAAAAAAAATCAATATAGAAAATATGTTTCTTAGTGTATAGCATATCCTAGAGGACTCTCCTTCACCTCTTTTAGTAGATAAAGCTGTTTGAATTAAATCCAAATTCCTTTGTCAACATGAAAAACACAGTGTATAATTTGGGATTTGAAGTCTATTGCAAATTCAGCATTGTTTCAGTGGCAGTCTAAGAAATGACACATTAACATTTTAGTCAGTAAGAATCATAATATCCGTGGATAAAAGCTATGGGATGAATTATGAATTTCTTGGCTAGAGTTCATTTCTAATAAAATACTAAGGCTCCAATCCTTGTGTATTTGGTGAACCCAGAGTGGGAGCTTCCTATGTTGCCACAGCTCAATAAGGACTACTTTACATTTAGGGGTACTACTGGCCTTTCAGAGGACAAAGTAGAGTTAGACAAGTCAAGAAATCATTTGCTCATTAGAATGGACCAGCAAATTTATCCCTGAGCTGTATAACTTTCATGTATTCAATACCATTCACTTTGGCTATAAGATTAGTTTCCCTCCAAATTATTATTTTTTAACTTTCCACTTGCAGGTGGAGTTCTTTTTATTGCTGTTAGTTGCTAGTGTTCTATTTGTTTAACACAATATTTATTTGTGTAAAATCCACAGAAAAGGTATAAGCATGAAGAAAGAGATCTCACTTCCTGAGAGGTTAACATTGCACTGTAAAAATTAAAAATAGCAGCCAATCTGTGTAGTTTTCCACATCTGATTCCAGTTGCCAAAACAACTTATTTTCACTGTGCAAGCAAGCTAACTAATTAAGGAAATGTCATTTTGATCGCAGATAAATGTTTAAGTTGGTAACTCATATTCATTTCACTTTATATTGATGTATTTCTAACTTGATCCCCCCAAATTTTAGATAGGGAAAACTAAGGACAACCTAACAAATCAGGACTGAGGAATTTTCTGGAGTATGTATTCCTCTTGCAAATAGAATAGGAAAGCCACAGAAGTTAAGTAACGAGAGAAGAATCACGAGGAAAAGCACCTAAAAACAAGAGAGGAATGAAGTCAATACTAAAAATGCACTATTTAGGTTCCCAGCCATCTGTTTTGAGCAGACAAAATTTAGAGTGCTGTACCAAGGTCAAGCTGGGCATTGAGTATGGTGTAACAAATAATCTGGAAACAGTCCCCACCTGCAATCACATCAATAAACAGAAAAGAATCAACTGTGGCAGGGCTTTAAAAGGAAAGTCAGTTCTGTGAAGAGACTATCGTGGGGGTCTGAATTAGACAGAGGGTCAGGAAGGCTAATCTGAGAAGTGACAGTTAACCAGAGACCTGAAGAATAAGTAGGAGTAAATTAAGTGAAGAATGGAGAAAGGCACTTTCCAGGTAGTAGGAACTGCATGTGTAAAGATCCCTCAGCTACAATGTATTGGAAAGAGGGCTTGGTGAGGGTTTGGAAGGCAGAGGGAAGAGAGGAGGAGAGGATCTAATATATTCAGTGTTTTTTCTATATACTAGGCACTGTCCTAAGCCCTTTCTATGCATTAATTCACTTAATCCTTAAAAAAAGCCTTATGATGTAGATACTATTATCTTCTCATGTTAAAGATGAGTAAACTGAGGCATGGGGTGATAAATAATTGTCTACAAAATCACATGGTTAGAAAAGAGAGAGATGGGAACTTGAACCTCAGACCTTTAACCACTAGACCACACAGTCTGTGGCACAGTCAGGTTATATAGAACCTTATGGGCCATGATAAAGGTTTATATTCTAAACTTTATTTTAAAGTCAATAGAAAGCCACTAAAGATGAAGAGTAAAGAAGTCAGAAGGGGCAGGGAGGATATGGAGACATCAGCAAAGAGGCTCTTGGGTCCAGTTTGGCAATGATGCAAAATGAGATTGTTACTGAATTCACAGCAACCAGAAGAAAATAAATTAGTTATTCAGAAAAAGCATGAATACTCTTGATTAATAGTCTCCAAAATTCATTTTTCCTGAAAGGAAAATATTCTACAGAAAAAAAATGCAATGATTTAGACATAACAAAATCTGAGAAAAAAATATGGAAAAGAAAAATTTAACAGTCTTATTAAAATTATTTTAGCACATGCTAAGTACACAAAGCACTTTCAGGCATAATACTCTTAGGCAATAAGAGGAAAAAATATTAAAATACACACCAGGGCAAATTATAAACACTGTTATTTACTGTACTATTGTGGATAAAATGAAAGTTCCTGTGGCCAGGATTCTTACCTGGCCCTGGTTGGCTAGCTCACTGCACACGTGTGGGCAATACATTGCTATTGACTGCATATAAAGAGCTCCACCCAGTGATCTGGGTGACACAGTGGCAGGGCTGCAAGGCTGCAGGAGAGCAGAGCAGAGGCTGGAGTGGTGGCAGTGCTGAGGACAGAGGCCCAGAGGACAGCTGTGCAGGACGACTTTGCAGAGGGGCCCAGAGGATGGCTGTGTGGACAGAGAGACCCAGAGGATGGCTGTGCTGGCAGAGGGGCCCAGAGGATGGCTGTGCAGGCAGAGGGGCCCAGAGGATGGCTGTGCGGGCAGAGAGGTCCAGAGGCAGAGACCAGCTTGCCGCATGCAGACTTCTCTAAGTGAAAGGGAGTTTAGTGATTGACCTGCCACCATGGAAATAAAGTTGGGTATAACCCTTTCACCCCAAGAACATTCTACTGTCATTCCTTTGGTCACCCTGAATCCATAGTGAACTTGCCTGCAGCTGAAACCCATTGGCAGGACAATTGGCAAAGTCATCAGGGTACACTGTTGACCAAGGAAAATGACAGGCTACTGCTATGGGAGGGGTACTTCAGCGGGCTGCCCCTATGAATGGAGAGACAGTGGATTGTCCCCCAGTGGGTTTGTGGTCTGAGGTGGCTTGCCTCCTAGAGGGCTGGGCCCCACCCCAGGACTGCAGGCAAGTGGAGGTGACACCTGAGGCTGTAGGGGTGGCCCTTGGTCTAGTAAGTAGGTCTTTTGAGAGAGAGAGTGCCTGTGAAGCAGTGGTGACTGTGGGTTGGTTGCTTCTCACAGTATTAAAAAAGTCTACAGAAGAGAAGGACATGCTCTGGAAAAAGACCCAAGAAATGGTGGCACAAGAACATGAGCTGCAAACTGCTGTGGATTCACTGAAGAAGGAAATGACATTGATACGAGAGGAGGCAGCACGAGAGTGCCAGCAGCGAGGTGCCATTGATGAGGTAAAAGATTCCTTACAGAATGAGAGAGCAGTGCTGCCATGTGCTCTGAAGGAGGGAAAGGCCATAAAGGAAATATATGGACTCCTAAGGGAAGCACAGGAGGAGGAGGTGGCATGAGAACACCCACTGCAAAGCACTGAGGTGAAGGTAAGAGCTACTGAAGACTGAGCTAGCATTGCTGCGAGGCACAGTAGAAAAGGTAAAGGTTGTAGCAGAGGAGGCACTTGGGGGAGGGGAGAGAAAGGGGCCATCAGCCCCAGAAATGGAGGAGCTGGAGAAGGATGAAGGCGTGGTGCCGGAGGCACTGGCCCCTCCTGTATCGAAACTACGCCCAGTGGTTGTAAAGAAAATAAAGACCCAGCAGCTGAGGGTTCCCCAAGGAGAGAAGCAGCCCCTTCCCCAGGTCGTGGAGCAGCCCCCTCCCCAGGTCGTGGAGCCCTCTATGGTCCACCCCTATACTCAGGCTGAGCTGGTGGATTTGGGCTCTCGGTTTAGGCAGAAGCCCTTGGTGTCAATATCAGCTTGACTCATGCATCTGTGAGACTTAGGAGTGGATGGAATTGTTCTGTCAGAATCAGAGATGAGAAAGCTGGCTTCCCTGACAGTTCAGCCCACCTTGAAGCAGTGGTTACAAAGTGCACATCAGACCCCAGGGAATCACTCCCTCCTTGGTTAGCTTATGGCTGAATTTCCTGCTGTGTGGCCCAATCAGGGTGATCTACCATCCTCTCCTGTTAGATGGCAGACATATGCTGAGCTCCAACAGGTGTTACGGATGCTAGGCATAAGAAATGCCATCAGAGAATCATGGCCCAGATGAAGAAACTTCCACTAGAGGTATGAGAAATATTATGCTTCAAACAGCTTCCACATCCCTCTAGGTCTCTAGTGGCCATTCTTTCCCCTCACTTAGGGCAGCCCATAAGTGAGGTTACACATACAGTAGCAGATTTAGGAGATGCTGAAGCAATGAGAACATGAAAAGAAACAAGGTCTGCCACTCACAAGAAGAATTTAAAGGGCACTATGAAGGCTATGAGGACCCAGATGTGGGTTGATTTAATACAGGTAGGAGCAGATGGAAGGAAATTAGATGGGAAGGAAATAGGATCTTACTGGAGCTATGGCAACAACTGAAACCAGAGCAGCAGTTCCAGGCATTAAGACCAAAGGACAGAGGCCCAGAGGATGGCTGTGTGAGCAGAGGGGCAAAGAGGCAGAGAGGGGCTTACTGCATGCAGACTCACTCTGAGTGAACTGAATTTTAGTGACTGACTTGCCACCATGGAAATAAAGTTGGGTATAACCCTTTCACCCCAAGAACATTTTACTGTAATTTCTTTGGTCACATTGAATCCATAGTGAACTTGCCCGGAGCTGACACCCATTGGCAATACAACTATGTGTGTGTTTCCTTTGAGGAGCATATCTGAGGTCCGGAAGACAAGTAATCTCAGTGCCCAATAACAAATGAAGAAACCCAGCACCTACCTAACAGGGTGGTGAAAAGTAGTCAAGATATACAAGCATTTGAAATAGTGCTTGACACATAGAAATAGCGATATATGTATTCAGTAAATAAAAGTAGCAATCACTAAACAACTTATTATTTTAAAGGAATTAGTATACAATAGAAACTATCAGAACTCAGTAAATAGTAAAAGTGATTACAGTTTGTTAAATTTTGGTTATAGTTAGACTGTTACCCAATATCCCATATACTGGGGAAGGTTAAAAAGTTTGAGAAGTTCCATCACACTACAGAGCCTGAACAAGGTCATGAGTGTAATTCTTTTATTTGCCTGTTTATATCACAAAGAAAAATGCCAGCCTACAGATACAGCAGAGACAGCTTGCACCAGCTAACAAGAACCTATATTGTACATCTCTTCCCAATTCCATGATCAGTATTTTGTGACATCACTTTGGCAGCTTGTAAATGGTTATGGTAGAGATACGTACACCAGAGAAAGTGGCAAATGCTGCTACAAATCAGGCCTTCACCTCTGTCCCCCAAGAGACAGTTGCTTAAACACTGACCAATATTCTACCGCTTGTGCTCAAAATGTTATGCAAGTTTTCACTAGCTAATAATAATTATTAATGATAATGAATTCTAGACAAATATTCAACCCATCATCAGTTGTGGAAGAGCTCATAGGCATACAGCCCCAGCTGTGAGATAGTTTTGGCAACTTTCTTTATGAAAGGCATTGCGCTGTTATTCAATAAATTCAAAACCTGTTCAGTTTCAGTTCCCTGTCAGGCATTGCATAAATCTGACAACAAATAAATTCATCATTTCTGGATTTCACACAACGTAAAATGTTAAGAGAATTCTTCTGTAAAAAACATTTTCCCCTCCACTGTTAGTTTACAGACTCAAATAACACTGTCAAAAATCTCTACTAAGGCAAGTAGCCAAAGCATAAAAACCAAGCCTCATAACAACCTCCTGTCCACCCCCAGTCAACAGGACGAACACCCACCCTTCTTCCCCCCAGTCAACAGGAAGAAGGACTCTGGAGTCCTGCAAAGGGTCTACTGCTCAGATTGCTATCTGGCCTAGATCCTGGAGAGAGCCCTTGAGGACTGTAGGACTGATTCAGCTAACAAGCCTTGCAAGACATCAGGAGCTGCTGGCAGTGCAGCCTGGGCACCTGCATTGCTCAGTGGTAAGAGAGGGCATAACATGGCTCTGGGCCCAACAGAGTGAGCCAGCGAAGAGGGGCACTTGCTTAGCCCAGCAGGTCAGAGGCAGACATCAGTGGGAAATGGCACCAAGAGCGGCAGCCATGTTTCAAAGCATTTCAAAGGCTTCCAAGGCTCCAGCAGCCTCAGCAGTCAATGGTCAGGTGTCGAAATTGCTGATATGTGTTTCTGAGGAGACAACATCTGTGAGTTTATTGGAAGCAGCCTTAGAACCATTCTCACCCAGAAACTGGGGAACTTGGGGTCCTAAAATAGCAGGTAGAAGCAGAGCTGGAGCAAAACACTGTTCCTATACATAGGACCCCACTACCGATATACATACAGTGTAAACAAGAAATGACCACGAATCTCTGCACATTTGCCAGGTCATCAACTCGACCTGTATCACCCTCTTCGATCCAACACAAGAGAACCTAGATAATTGAAAATCAATGATGTATGCCTTTATTTTCACACTGGGGCCATAAACTTCTGTTGGTTAATAATGTTATGAAGAACAAGGCTTGGTATTATGAAGTAATGCGTGCTGAATTCTTTATGTTGCCTTATTCCTGTCAGTCTCTCTGAAATATTTATTTTGAAAATAGCATGCAACTGTCAAGAATCTCAAAAATCCCATGTAGGAAAAAAGTAACAATTAGCTGTTAAACTGTTAAAATCACATAAAGCCGTACTAATCAAAGGGAGCCGTAGCTCATGATTGGACAGCACCTAATGTCCTGTGTCTTTTGGCACAGGGATCGCTGCCCTATGGTTTCTGGCCCAGTCCACACTAACCTAATCCTGACAGCTGGGACTTCGTTACAAGGTATAAATCAGAAATTCTACTCTTCTCTTACCTCAGTCTGGTAAATGGCTACCGATTTTTGGAGAAGGGGGAAAAAAATCCTAGAACTGACATACTTTCCTGAAACTTCCTTCTTCCAAATACTAAAGGGAGGGTTTGCAAGGAAATACTCCCCCTTCTTGGCATGGCCCCAAACACAGTGTTCCTTATACATATTCTCCAAATGCATTGCAAAACACATTGTGAAAACCCAGCTCACATGCTGGGCTCATGACGTATAATAAGTTTTTTCTTAAAAGGAAACAAAAGGGAACTCAAAATGCCATTCATTTTATTCAGAGAAATGCAGCATTCTTTTCCCTTCTGTGGCATCTCATACATTCTTTTTGATTAAGGTGTGATGAGTTCCATTTCAAGGAAATCTGGAAAGCATGTTTGCTTTAGGAATTTGGATTTGGGCTATCAGCTTTTAACTTGCTATTTTTCACAGTTCCTAATACTTCCTATAACCGGGGGCTCTCAATCCAGCTGGGCACCAGAACTGCTTGCAGAAATTAAAATAATTACAGATGCAGGCCTTAAAATCTTGCATATACTTTGAGCCAGAAATTGTACATGTAGGCATTTAACCTGAAGAAGTAATCATCTGTGCAGAGGCCCAACAACTGTCCCCTGATATGCTGACCAGTAGACAGAGCTCACATGTACGTGTTCTGAAAAGATCCCCCTGGTGGGTACCCAAGGATAAGTGCCTCTGCGTATATGTTAACAGGTGTTCCATGATTCACTGCAAATTGCTTGGAAATTCAATAAAAATCATCACTGCCAGTCTTTTAAGAAATTATGTTTTGGTAGGTCAATAACAAGAAGAAATATCTCAGAAAGTAACAGATCCTTCTTCTTCCATTCTTGCTCTGTAAACTCCCAAACCTGCATCAGTCCTACAGGTCTATTTTTTTCTACAGTCAGTGCCCAGATTTCTCAGACTCATTGAAGAAAAACTTCATAATCTTGATGGTCCCAGGACAAGTTCCTGGTTTCCACCCTTGCTAAACCCTAAGCATCCCACATTCATCCAACTCCTATCCCTGACCTACTTTAGTTCCATTCCCCACAGCACTTTTCCAAACCTTGCCCATTCTATCACAGATTCTCTTCCTTCCATCCATCCCTCTTGCCTTCAGTAGATAACTTTCCTTCCTGTTTTACAGACACTGGGACTTTAAACAGGTGTCAACTAAATCTGCTTGCTTTTTACCCATCCACTCTAGTCACATTTCATAAAACGTGAATCCCCTGGGGATCTTTAAAAACTACTTGTACCTGCTCTCCATCCCCCATCAGATAATTATCTAGGATGCAGTCTGGGAGTCAAAAAATGTTAAGCGCCTTAGATGATTCTAATGTGCCAAAAGTGAGAAACACTGCTCTTAACTGGGGATATAAATCAGAATTTGATGCAGCTTTCTTTTTAAAAATCTACATATGCCCAAGTTTTATCCCTAGAGATCCTGATTCAGTTTATCTGGGAGGCTAAGACTGGCACTGATATTTTAAAGCACTCTTTTTATATGTTGGGAATACTGGGAGAAATGGACAGAAATACCATAGACACAGGGTCTGAAAGTTTTGCCAGATCAAATAAATTAATATACAGGTTATCAAGTTTAATTATTGGTTATTGATACATTAATGAGTGTGCACCCCACAGAAAATCCAACTACTTTTCTACATTAAACACTTATATCCAAAAATTTTTTGAGAAAACAGTTATTAAATATTCATATCACCTTGGAGTGACAAAAGATTTTTTAAGCATAACACTGTTAAAGAGAAAGACACTGGCCCAACATAGTGTCACCTCTGCCAGGCCAGGTCACCAAACCAGGGCCTAATGATCAACCTAACTGTAGTTCCAACCTCTCCCAGAAATGCAGTCAGTCAGGAGTTTTCTGGTGTCATATAGGCCCCTTCTATCTCTGAAGGAAGATGAGGGCACTGACCTAATGAGACCCTGCTCCTTGTGTCCTCTCATACATAGGGAGCATCAGCAAGTCTACAGCATGATCTTTAAGGAAAATGACTAGATGTATTCTAGTCACACTGCTTGATGTACTGATAAATGTGACCTCCTTTCTCCATGCATCCCCTGTGGTAGAGGAAGGAGTTAAGATGTCTCCAAATGGAGGGGGCTCAGGGCAGCTCATCAGAGTGCACTGACAGGCTGACCCCCAGGCCATGGCCCTGGTAAGTCTCTGAATAAACTGTCTTCAGTATAACAGTTGTGTTGATTCCAGCTGACAACACCAAAGAGAGGGTCCATAAAGGAAATATTTATAGATTGGATTATATAAAAATTAAAAATTTCCTATATCAAAAACAGTATAGAAAAATAAAAAGGCAAATAACTCTGGGATATATGATACCTTATGACAGGCAAAACTTAACGTCCTTACAATTACAGAACTCATAAATCTGCAGTTTAAAAAAAAAGTAAGGATTTTTGGAATTAAAGATGGTGGCGTGAGAGGAGAGACAGAGTCTTCCTCCTAAAACTGGATACAATTAGAAAATATAGTAGGTGCAACTAACCTGAGAGAGCAACAGGAAAGAGGATGGCGCCAGACTGCACACACCTGGAGAAAAGAGCAGACCTCACCCAACGGGGTAACGTACCAGAGCCATGGCTCCGCAGGACCCCCGAGCCCTTCTCCCACCCCAGCTCACTGGCTGGAGGAAGCGAAACGGAGCAGGGAGGGAGTGGAAGGCTTGGGACTGCTGAATACCTAGCTGCAGAGATCTGCTCTGGGAGCCCAAACCTACATTTCGTGGTGCTTTCATCATACCCTTCTAATTACGGGATTGGAAAGCTGGGACAGGTGGAGTTCCAGGGGAGACTGGGATTCCAACCGCTTGTAGAAAGCAGGGATCCATATCCGGCTGCTCTGGGACAAAAGCTTATATCTGTGTGCTCAGCCCACTGGTTCAGACAGTGGAGACAGGCACAGCAGCCGGGAGGCAGGGAACAGCTCTTTCCTCCCCCCAGGCACCAGTACCGCTCCCCTGCGACCCCGGACATTGCTTCAGGGGCTGAGCAGCTCCAGAATAGAGCTTCAGGACACTAGAGGGCACCATATACAAACATGAAACACCAAAGAAACCTGATCCAGAGTAAAATTGTTAATACAACTCCCAAGAAAGATTTAAATGATATGGACCTCGTGACTCTTCCTGAAAAGGGAGTTCAAAATAAAAATTATCAACATTCTAATGGAGGTACGGAGAGACATCCAACAACTCAGGAATGAATTCAGGTCAGAGATCCAATCATTGAAGAGCACGATGGAGGGTATTAAAAGCAGGTTGGATATGGTGGAGGAGAAAAATGAAATAGAAACTAGAGAAGAGGAATAAAAAGAAGCTGAGGCACAGAGAGAATAAAGGATCTCTAAGAATGAAAGAATATTGAAAGCACTGTGTGACCAATCCAAACGGAACAATATTTGTATTATAGGGATACCAGAACAAGAAGAAGAGAGAGAAAGGGATAGAAAATGTCTTTGAGGAGGTAATTGCTGAAAACTCCCCCAATCTCAGGAAGGAAATAGTCGCTCAAGCCATGGAGATCCACAGATCTCCCAACACAAGGGACCCAAGGAGGACAACACCAAGACACATAGTAATTAAAATGGAAAAGATCAAGGGTAAGGACAGACTGTTAAAAGCAGCCAGAGACACAAATAAGATCACATACAAAGGAAAGCCCATTAGGCTAACATCAGACTTCTCAGCAGAAACCTTACAGGCCAGAAGGGAGTGGCATGATATATTTAATGCCATGAAGCAGAAAGGCCTGGAACCAAGATTACTTTATCCGGCAAGATTATCATTTAAATTTGAAGGAGGGAGTAAACACTTTCCAGATAAGCAAAAGCTGAGAGAATTTACCTCCCACAAACCATCTCTACAGTCTATTTTGGAGGGACTGCTATAGATGGAAGTGCTCCTAAGGTGGAATAGCTATCACCAGAGGTAATAAAACCACAGTAAAGAAAGTAGAACAGCTAATTACTAAGCAAATGCAAAATTAAATTAACTATCCCCAAAGTCAATCAAGGGATAGACAAAAAGTACAGAATATGACACCTAATATATAAAGAATGAAGGAGGAAGAAAAAGGAGGAGAAACAGAAAAGAACCTTCAGATTGTGTTTGTAACAGCATACTGAGTTAAGTTAGACTCTTAGATAGTAACGAAATTAACTTTGAACCTTTGGTAACCATGAATCTAAAGCCTGCGATGGCAATAAGTACATACCTATCGATAATCACCCTAAATGTAAATGGACTGAATGCACCAATCAAAAGATATAGAGTCACTGAATGGATAATAAAACAAGACCCATCTATGTGCTGCTTACAAGAGACTCACCTCAAACCCAAAGACATGCACAGACTAAAAGTAAAGGGATGGAAAAAGATATTTCATGCAAACAATAGGGAGAAAAAAGCAGGTGTTGCAGTACTAGTATCAGACAAAATAGACTTCAAAACAAAGAAAGTCACAAGAGATAAAGAAGGACATTACATAATGATAAAGGGCTCAGTTCAACAAGAGGATATAACCATTATAAATATATATGCACCACACACAGGAGCACCAGCATATATGAAATAAATACTAACAGAACTAAAGGAGGAAACAGAATGCAATGCATTGATTTTAGGTGACTTCAACACACCATTCACACCAAAGGGCAGATCCACCAGACAGAAAATAAGTAAGGACACAGAGGCACTGAACAACACACTAGAACAGATGGACCTAATAGACATCTACAGAACTCTACATCCAAAAGCAACAGATACACATTCTTCTCAAGTGCACATGGAACATTCTCCAGAATAGACCACATACTAGGCCACAAAAAGAGCCTCAGTAAATTCCAAAAGATTGAAATTCTACCAACCAACTTTTCAGACAACAAAGGTATAAAACTAGAACTAAATTGTACAAAGAAAGCAAAAAGTCCCACAAACACATGGAGGCTTAACAACATGCTCCTAAATAATCAATGGATCAATGACCAAATTAAAATAGAGATCAAGCAATATATGGAAACAAATGACAACAACAACACAAAGCCCCAACCTTTGTGGGACCCAGCAATAGCAGTATAAGAGGAAAGTATATAGCAATCCAGGCATATTTAAAGAAGGAAGAACAAACCCAAATGAATAGTCTAACGTCACAATTATTGAAATTGGAAAAAGAAGAACAAATGAGGCCTATAGTTAGCAGAAGGAGGGATATAGTAAAGATCAGAGAAGAAAGAAATAAACAGAGAAGAAACAATAGAAAAAATCAATGAAACCAAGAGCTGGTTCTTTGAGAAAATAAACAAAATAGATAAGCCTCTAGCCAGACTTATTAAGAGAAAAAGAGAATCAACACATATCAACAGAATCAGAAATTAGAAAGGAAACATCATGACAGACCCACCCAGAAACACAAAGAATTATTAGAGACTACTATGAAAACCTATATGCTAAGAAGCTGGAAAACCTAGAAGAAATGGAAAACTTCCAAGAAAAATACAACCTTCCAAGACTGACCAAGGAAGAAACACAAATTCTAAACAAACCATTTACCAGCAAAGAAATTGAAGCGGTAATCAAAAAACTACCCAAGAAAAAAAACCCCAGGCCAGATGGATTTACCTCGGAATTTATCGGACATGCAGAGAAGATATAATACCCATTCTCCTTAAAGTTTTGCAAAAAATAAGAGAGGAGGGAATACTTCCAAACTCATTCTATGAAGCCAACATCACCCTAATACCAAAACCAGGAAAAGACCTCACCAAAAAAGAAAATTACAGACCAATATCCCTGATGAACATAGATGCAAAAATACTCAACAAAATATTAGCAAACTGAATTCAAAAATACATCGAAAGGATCATACACCATGACGAAGTGGGATTCATCCCAGGGATGCAAGAATGGTACAACATTCGAAAATCCATCAACATCATCCACCACATAAACAAAAAGAAGGACAAAAACCACATGATCATCTCCATAGATGCTAAAAAAGCATTCACAAAATTCAACATCCATTCATGATAAAAATTCTCAGCAAAATGGGAATAGAGGGCAAGTACCTCAACATAATGAAGGCCATATATCATGAACCCACAGCCAACATTATACTGAACAGCGAGAAGCTGAAAGCTTTTCCTCTGAGATCGGAAACTAGACAGGGATGCCCACTCTCCCCACTGTTATTTAACATAGTACTGGAGGTCCTAGCCATGGCAATCAGACCAAACAAAGAAATACAAGGAATCCAGATTGGTAAAGAAGAAGTTAAACTGTCACTATTTGCAGATGACATGATACTGTACATAAAAAACCCTAAAGACTCCACCCCAAAACTACTAGAACTGATATCGGAATACAGCAAAGTTGCAGGATACAAAATCAACACACAGAAATCTGTGGCTTTCCTATATACTAACAATGAACCAATAGAAAGAGAAATCAGAAAAATAATTCCATTCACAATTGCATCAAAAAGAATAAAATACCTAGGAATAAACCTAACCAAGGAAGTGAAAGACTATACCCTGAAAACTATAAGACACTCCTAAGAGAAATTAAAGAGAGGTGAGGGGCAGAAGATGGCGGCGTGAGTAGAGCAGCGGAAATCTCCTCCCAAAACAACATATATCTATGAAAATATAACAAAGACAACCCTTCCTAGAATAAAGACCAGAGGACACAGGACAATATCCAGACCACATCCGCACCTGAGAGAACCCAGCGCCTCGCCAAGGGGGTAAGATACAAGCCCCGGCCCCGCGGGAGCCGAGCGCCCATCCCCCCAGCTCCCGGCGGGAGAAGAGCAGGCAGAGCGGGAGGGAGACGGAGCCCAGGGCTGCCGAACACCCAGCCCCCGCCATCCGGGCCAGAGTGCAGGGCGCTCGATACTAGGAGAACAGGGCAGCAAGAACAGTGAGCAGGCACTGGAGGCTGGGCGACAGAGGACATAAGAAAAGCGCGCGACCATTTTTTTTTTTTTTTTTTTTTTTGCTTTTTTGCTGCTTTGTTTTGGCGAGCGCTTTTTGGAAGTCTTAAAGGGACAGGGACCCCAATACTAGGGAAACAGGGCAGAAAGACCGGTGAGCAGAGGCCTGAGGCTGGCACCGGAGAATAAAGAAAAACGAACGACCACCTTTTTTTTTTAATTAAAAAAAATTTTTTTTTTTTAATTAAAAAAATTTTTTTTCTTGTTTTTTTCTGTGGTCGTTGTTTTGTTTTGGCGGGTGCTTTTTGGAAGTCTTAAAGGGGCAGGGCGGGTCACTTAATCCAGAGGTAGGGAATCCGGGATCTCTGGGCACCCTAACCCCTGGGCTGCAGGGAGCAGGGAGGCCCCTTACGGAGATAAATAGCCTCCCAGCAGCTCCTGCTCCAACGCGACTCCACCATTTTGGAGTAGCTGCCCGAGCCAGGCCACGCCCACAGCAACAGCGGAGATTAACTCCATAGCAGCCGGGCAGGAAGCAGAAACCCTGTCTGCACACAGCTGCGCAGCACAAGCCAGTAGAGGCCGCTGTTCTCCCAGGAGAGGAGGGCCACAAACCAACAAGAAAGGAAGTCCTTCCAGCCGTCACTCGTCCCAGTTCTGCAGACTATTCCTATCACCATGAAAAGGCAAAGCTACAGGCAGACAAAGATCACAGAGACAACACCAGAGAAGGAGACAGACCTAACCAGTCTTCCTGACAAAGAATTCAAAATAAGAATCATAAACATGCTGACAGAGATGCAGAGAAATACGCAAGAAAAATGGGATGAAGTCCGGAAAGAGATCACAGATGCCAGAAAGGAGATCGCAGAAATGAAACAAACTCTGGAAGGGTTTATAAGCAGAATGGATAGAATGCAAGAGGCCATTGATGGAATTGAAATCAGAGAACAGGAACGCATAGAAGCTGACATAGAGAGAGACAAAAGGATCTCCAGGAATGAAACAATATTAAGAGAATTGTGTGACCAATCCAAAAGGAACAATATCCGTATTATAGGGGTCCCAGAAGAAGAAGAGAGAGGAAAAGAGATGGAAAGTATCTTAGAAGAAATACTTGCTGAAAACTTCCCCACACTGGGGGAGGAAGTAATCAAACAGACCACGGAAATACACAGAACCCCCAACAGAAAGGATCCAAGAAGGGCAACACCAAGACACATAATAATTAAAATGGCAAAGATCAAGGACAAGGAAAGAGTGTTAAAGGCAGCTAGAGAGAAAAAGGTCACCTATAAAGGGAAACCCATCAGGCTAACGTCAGATTTCTCAACAGAAACCCTACAGGCCAGAAGAGAATGGCATGATATATTTAATACAATGAAACAGAAGGGCCTTGAACCAAGGATACTGTATCCAGCACGACTATCATTCAAATATGACGGTGGGATTAAACAATTCCCAGACAAACAAAAGCTGAGGGAATTTGCTTTCCACAAACCACCTCTACAGGGCATCTTACATGGACTGCTCTAGATGAGAGCACTACTAGAAGGAGCACAGCACAAAACACCCAACATATGAAGAATCGAGGAGGAGGAACAAGAAGGGAGAGAAGAAAAGAATCTCCAGACAGTGTATATAACAGCTCAATAACCGAGCTAAGTTAGGCAGTAAGATACTAAAGAGGCTAACCTTGAACCTTTGGTAACCACGAATTTAAAGCCTGCAATGGCAATAAGTACATATCTTTCAATAGTCACCCTAAATGTTAATGGGTTGAATGCACCAATCAAAAGACACAGAGTAACAGAATGGATAAAAAAGCAAGACCCATCTATATGCTGCTTACAAGAAACTCACCTCAAACCCAAAGACATGTACAGACTAAAAGTCAAGGGATGGAAAAACATATTTCAAGCAAACAACAGTGAGAAGAAAGCAGGGGTTGCAGTACTAATATCAGACAAAATAGACTTCAAAACAAAGAAAGTAACAAGAGATAAAGAAGGACACTACATAATGATAAAGGGCTCAGTCCAACAAGAGGATATAACCATTCTAAATATATATGCACCCAACACAGGAGCACCAGCATATGTGAAACAAATACTAACAGAACTAAAGGGGGATATAGACTGCAATGCATTCATTCTAGGAGACTTCAACACACCACTCACCCCAAAGGATAGATCCACTGGGCAGAAAATAAGTAAGGACACGGAAGCACTGAACAACACAGTAGAGCAGATGGACCTAATAGACATCTATAGAACTCTACATCCAAAAGCAACAGGATATACATTCTTCTCAAGTACACATGGAACATTCTCCAGAATAGACCACATACTAGACCACAAAAAGAGCCTCAGAAAATTCCAAAAGATTGAAATCCTACCAACCAACTTTTCAGACCACAAAGGCATAAAACTAGAAATAAACTGTACAAAGAAACCAAAGAGGCTCACAAACACATGGAGGCTTAATAACACGCTCCTAAATAATCAATGGATCAATGACCAAATCAAAATGGAGATCCAGCAATATATGGAAACAAATGACAACAACAACACTAAGCCCCAACTTCTGTGGGACACAGCAAAAGCAGTCTTAAGAGGAAAGTATATAGCAATCCAAGCATATTTAAAAAAGGAAGAGCAATCCTAAATGAATGGTCTAATGTCACAATTATCGAAATTGGAAAAAGAAGAACAGATGAGGCCTAAGGTCAGCAGAAGGAGGGACATAATAAAGATCAGAGAAGAAATAAATAAAATTGAGAAGAATAAAACAATAGCAAAAATCAATGAAACCAAGAGCTGGTTCTTCGAGAAAATAAACAAAATAGATAAGCCTCTAGCCAGACTTATTAAGAGGAAAAGAGAGTCAACACAAATCAGCAGTATCAGAAATGAGAAAGGAAAAATCACGACGGACCCCACGGAAATGCAAAGAATTATTGGAGAATACTATGAAAACCTATATGCTAACAAGCTGTGAAACCTAGGAGAAATGGACAACTTCCTAGAAAAATATAACCTTCCAAGATTGACCCAGGAAGAAACAGAAAATCTAAACAGACCAATTACCAGCAACGAAATTGAAGAGGTAATCAAAAAACTACCAAAGAACAAAACCCCCGGGCCAGACGGATTTACCTCGGAATTTTATCAGACATACAGGGAAGACATAATACCCATTCTCTTTAAAGTTTTCCAAAAAATAGAGGAGGAGGGGATACTCCCAAACTCATTCTATGAAGCTAACATCACCCTAATACCAAAACCAGGCAAAGACCCCACCAAAAAAGAAAACTACAGACCAATATCCCTGATGAACGTAGATGCAAAAATACTCAACAAAATATTAGCAAACCGAATTCAAAAATACATCAAAAGGATCATACACCATGACCAAGTGGGATTCATCCCAGGGATGCAAGGATGGTACAACATTCGAAAGTCCATCAACATCATCCACCACATCAACAAAAAGAAAGACAAAAACCACATGATCATCTCCATAGATGCTGAAAAAGCATTTGACAAAGTTCAACATCCATTCATGTTAAAAACTCTCATCAAAATGGGAATAGAGGGCAAGTACCTCAACATAATAAAGGCCATCTATGATAAACCCACAGCCAACATTATATTGAACAGCGAGAAGCTGAAAGCATTTCCTCTGAGATCGGGAACTAGACAGGGATGCCCACTCTCTCCACTGTTATTTAACATAGTACTGGAGGTCCTAGCCACGGCAATCAGACAAAATAAAGAAATACAAGGAATCCAGATTGGTAAAGAAGAAGTTAAACTGTCACTATTTGCAGATGACATGATCCTGTACATAAAAAACCCTAAAGACTCCACCCCAAAACTACTAGAACTGATATCGGAATACAGCAAAGTTGCAGGATACAAAATCAACACACAGAAATCTGTGGCTTTCCTATATACTAACAATGAACCAACAGAAAGAGAAATCAGGAAAACGACTCCATTCACAATTGCATTAAAAAAAATAAAATACCTAGGAATAAACCTAACCAAAGAAGTGAAAGACTTATACTCCGAAAACTACAAGTCACTCTTAAGAGAAATTAAAGGGGACACTAACAGATGGAAACTCATCCCATGCTCGTGGCTAGGAAGAATTAATATTGTCAAAATGGCCATCCTGCCCAAAGCAATATACAGATTTGATGCAATCCCTATGAAACTACCAGCAACATTCTTCAATGAACTGGAACAAATAATTCAAAAATTCATATGGAAACACCAAAGACCCCGAATAGCCAAAGCAATCCTGAGAAAGAAGAATAAAGTAGGGGGGATCTCACTCCCCAACTTCAAGCTCTACTATAAAGCCATAGTAATCAAGACAATTTGGTACTGGCACAAGAACAGAGCCACAGACCAATGGAACAGACTAGAGAATCTAGACATTAACCCAGACGTATATGGTCAATTAATATTTCATAAAGGAGCCATGGACATACAATGGCGAAATGACAGTCTCTTCAACAGGTGGTGCTGGCAAAACTGGACAGCTACATGTAGGAGAATGAAACTGGACCATTGTCTAACCGCATATACAAAAGTAAACTCAAAATGGATCAAAGACCTGAATGTAAGCCATGAAACCATTAAACTCTTGGAAGAAAACATAGGCACAAACCTCTTAGACATAAACATGAGTGACCTCTTCTTGAACATATCTCCCCGGGCAAGGAAAACAACAGCAAAAATGAGTAAGTGGGACTATATTAAGCTGAAAAGCTTCTGTACAGCAAAAGACACCATCAATAGAACAAGAAGGATCCCTACAGTATGGGAGAATATATTTGAAAATGACACATCCGATAAAGGCTTGACGTCCAGAATATATAAGGAGCTCTCACGCCTCAACAAACAAAAAACAAATAACCCAATTAAAAAATGGGCAGAGGAACTGAACAGACAGTTCTCCAAAAAAGAAATACAGATGGCCAACAGACATATGAAAAGATGCTCCACATCGCTAATTATCAGAGAAATGCAAATTAAAACTACAATGAGGTATCACCTCACACCAGTAAGGATGGCTGCCATCCAAAAGACAAACAACAACAAATGTTGGCGAGGCTGTGGAGAAAGGGGAACCCTCCTACACTGCTGGTGGGAATGTAAGTTAGTTCAACCATTGTGGAAAGCAGTATGGAGGTACATCAAAATGCTCAAAACAGACTTACCATTTGACCCAGGAATTCCACTCCTAGGAATTTACCCTAAGAATGCAGCAATCAAGTTTGAGAAAGACAGATGCACCCCTATGTTTATTGCAGCACTATTTACAATAGCCAAGAATTGGAAGCAACCTAAATGTCCATCAATAGATGAATGGATAAAGAAGATGTGGTACATATACACAATGGAATACTACTCAGCTATAAGAAAAGGGCAAATCCAATCATTTGCAGCAACATGGATGGAACTGGAGGGTATTATGCTCAGTGAAACAAACCAAGCGGAGAAAGAGAAATACCAAATGATTTCACTTATCTGTGGAATATAAGAACAAAGGAAAAACTGAAGGAACAAAACAGCAGCAGAATCACAGAACTCAAGAATGGTCTAACAGGTACCAAAGGGAAAGGGACTGGGGAGGATGGGTGGGTAGGGAGGGATAAGGGGGGGAGAAGTAAGGGGGTATTAAGATTAACATGCATGGGGGGGTAGGAGAAAAGGGAGGGCTGTACAACACAGAGAAGGCAAGTAGTGATTCTACAACATTTTGCTATGCTGATGGACAGTGACTGTAAAGGGGTTCATAGGGGAGACCTGGTATAGGGGGAGCCTAGTAAACATAATATTCGTCATGTAAGTGTAGATTAGTGATAGCAAAAAAAAAAAGGCAGTTCCTGTGTGGTAACCTCCAATGAGTTCTACACAAGGGTATAAAGGGCATATAAAAGTGTAGGCAAAGGGTCTGTTTGTGTTTATACAGAGGATCAAAGCCTAATTGGGCTACCCCCAAAATGAACTAAGATACGATATGAAAAAGAACTTCCAACATCTGCACTCTCTGGAAGACTCATGCCAGAAAATGATCATCAAAAAACCCCAACAAAGATCCACGCACTGCTACAGCTGTAGATGCACTCATCCCACCAGTTCCTGGACTTGCCATGGGAATGAGGAAGGAGACATCTAAGCTGGCCTGTGCATACAGTAAAACAACAAAATTGGACTGGATCTATACTGTTGGAACTCAACCAAGAATTTGGAGAAGTGCAAATTGTAGCGCTCCAAAGTCTTACAACTACAAACTATTTACTGTTAAAAGAACATATGGCATGTGAACAGTCCCCAGGAATGGGTTGTTTTAATTTGTCTGATTTCTCTCAGACTGTTCAAGTTCAGTTGGACAATATCCACCATATCATAGATAAGTTTTCACAAATGCCTAAGGTGCCTAACTGGTTTTCTTGGTTTCACTGCAGATGGCTGGTAATTACAGATATGCTTTGGTTATGTAACTATACTCCTATTATGTTAATGTGTGTGTGCAATTTAAGTAGTAGCTTAAAACCTATACATGCTGAAGTTACTCTACAAGAAGATATATCAAAGAAATAATCAATCTTCCCATGTTTTCTTCCGCCTGCTACTTCTATAGCTTTTCTTCTTCCTTCCTAATTACAACCCTTAAATAGAATTCGTGCCTCATATCAAATTTACCGAGTATCATAATTCTTCCAAGTGGTAAAGATACCTCAAGACAAATGCTGGGCATAGAAGCCACAGGGCATAAATATGCAAAGAAGTAAAAAGCTAACTTTTTCAAACAATAAGGCTTCTCTCTCACTTACCAACTTCACATTTCCCTGTATGGCCCCGGAAGATGACTGGTTAGCCAGAGACAGGTAAGATTCCTCAAGGGAGGAACAACCTAAGACAGGCACAGTCGCAGGGGGGCCATCAGGTGAGAAATTGGGGATCAACAGAGGTGAGGCTTAGAACCTCACCCCCCCGTTCTGAGAGAAATCTTCTGCATACGTGGATGTTTTATTGCCCTGGTCTAGCTTGGATTAACACATAGTCTACAGGCACACACCTGATCATCTACATGTGCTCTCTTACAACACTAAACTATGTTTTCTACCTTTATCTTGTATCTACCTACCACTTCAGCATTTTATTAAAAATAATAATAATAAAGAGAGAAATGTGGTATCCACATATAAATCAAGTATAAAAACCAAATGAGTATTCATATTTGAACTGACTGTTTATAGTTCATAATGCATGAGCAAAACCGAAAGTTTCTGTGATGACTGCCCTTGTACTGTTCACTATGTAACTTATTCATTATGTAAGAATTTGTTCTACATGTAAAAACTTGTTTGTTATGCCTCAGAAGATTGGAGACTGACAAAAATTAGGCTTGGGGTGGAATAATGATTGTGCATTGAGCATTGACTCCCCTATACAGAATTTTATTTTCATTAACAACCATTTGATCAATAAATATGAGAGATGCCCTCACAAAAAAAAAAAAAAAAAAAAAAAAAGAAGGACAGACTTCCAATGGTAAAATAAATTAGTAACCAGGATGTAATGTATAGCATAAGGAATATAGTCAAGATATTGTAACAGCCTGGTAGGGTGATAGCTGGAACCTAGAATTATGTATATAAATGTTCTACCACTGTGTTGTACACTTGAAACTCATGTAATGTAATACTGTGTGTCAACTACCCTTCAATAAAAAATAATTATTAAAATAAAAAAATAAAAAATAAAAAAAAATAAAATAAAATAAAAAAAGAGAAATTAAAGAGGACACTAGCAAATGGAAACTCATCCTATGCATTTGGCTAGGAAGAATTCATATAATCAAAATGGTCATCCTGCCCAAAGCAATATGCATATTTGATGCAATCCCTATCAAATTACCAGCAACATTCTTCAACGAACTGGAACAAATAGTTCAAGAATTCATATGGAAACACCAAAGACCCCAAATAGCCAAAGTAATCCTGAGAAGGAAGAATAAAGTGGGGTGGACTTCGCTCTCCAACTTCAAGCTCTACTACAAAGCCACAGTAATCAAGACAATTTGGTAATGACACAAGAACAGAGCCACAGACCAGGGGAACAGAATAGAGACTCCAGACATTAACCCAAACATATATGGCCAATTAATATATGATAAAGGAGCCATGGACATACAATGGGGAAATGACAGTCTCCTCATAGATGGTGCTGGCAAAACTGGACAGCTACATGTAAGAGAATGAAACTGGATCACTGTCTAACCTCATACACAAAAGTAAATTCGAAATGGATCAAAGACCTGAATGTAAATCATGAAACCATAAAACTCTTAGAAAAAACATAGGCAAAAATCTCTTGGACACAAACATGAGCGACTTCTTCATGAACATATCTCCCCAGGTAAGGGAAACAAAAGCAAAAATGAACTAGTGGGAATATATCAAGCTGAAAAGCTTCTGTACAGCAAAGGACACCATCAATAGAACAAAAAGGCATCCTACAGTATGGGAGAATATATTCATAAATGACAGATCTGATAAAGGGTTGACATCCAAAATATATAAAGAGCTCACACACCTCAACAAACAAAAAGCAAATAACCCAATTAAGAAATGGGCAGAGGAGCTGAATAGACAGTCCTCTAAAGAAGAAATTCAGATGGCCAACAGACACATGAAAAGATGCTCCACATCGCTTGTCATCAGAGAAATGCAAGTTAAAACCACAATGAGGTATCACCTCACACCAGTAAGGATGGCTACCATCCAAAAGACAAACAACAACAAATGTTGGCGAGGTTGTGGAGAAAGGGGAACCCTCCTACACCGCTGGTGCGAGTGTATATTAGTTCAACCATTGTGGAAAGCAGTATGGAGGTTCCTCAAAAAGCTCAAAATAGAAATACCATTTGACCCAGGAATTCCACTTCTAGGAATTTACCCTAAGAATGCAGCATCCCAGTTTGAAAAAGACAGATGCACCCCTATGTTTATTGCAGCATTATTTACAATAGCCAAGAAATGGAAGCAACCTAAGTGTCCATCAGTAGATGAATGGATAAAGAAGAGGTGGTACATATACACAATGGAATATTATTCAGCCATAAGAAGAAAACAAATCCTACCATTTGCAGCAACATGGACGGAGCTAGAGGATATTATGCTCAGTGAAATAAGCCAGGTAGAGAAAGACAAGTATCAGATGATTTCACTCATATGTGGAGTACAAGAACAAAGAAAAACTGACAGAAGAAAACAGCAGCAGAATCACAGAACTCAAGAATGGACTAACAGTTACCAAAGGGAAAGGGGCTAGGGAGGATGGGTGGGAAGGGAGGGATAAGGGCAGGGAAAAAGAAAGGTGGCATTTCAATCAGCATGTATAATGTGGGGGGGGCATACGGAGTGCTGTGCAACACAGAGAAGACAAGTAGTGTTTCTACAACATCTTACTACACTGATGGACAGTGACTCTAATGGGGTTTGTGGGGGGGACTTGGTGAAGGGGGATGTCTAGTAAACATAATGTTCTTCATGTAATTGTAAATTAATGATAACAAAATGAATTTTTAAAAAAGTGAACGTATCAACAGGAAAACAGATCAATAACATAAATACTTGATTTTTTTAAAAACACAAATGGCTATAAACCTGTCAGAAAATGTTCAACATGATACTACCTTGAGCAAATTATTAAAACAATAAGATATTACTTTTGCCTATGAAATTGGCATAGATGAAAAGGAAGATATCCAGTGTTACAAGGTTGAGGAGACACAGGTGTTTTCTTACACTGCTTTTTAGAGGGTAAATTAGGACATTATTTAGGAATTATTTGATTGATTGACACATATCCAAACCTTAAGACCTTGAACATATTTTGAGCCAGAAATTGCCCAGCCAGGCATTTAATCTAAGGAAATAATCATCTATGCTGCTGAGGTCCTGGAGCACTTGGCCCAAGTCTCTGGGTATTAAAGAGACTACACAGAAGGAACTGGACTAGGGCCACTGTGAGCAGGTTTATCTGAAAGCCTTACTGCCAACATCATAGCTGGCACCTCTCACTGATATGACAGTGGAAACCACCTCCACTGCAGTGCTCTGATGCTTCCACTCAAATAGCCTGTGGACCTCACCTCTAGCAAGCTGCCTCTGACTATGTGGATATCTCTAATGCAGCCAAACCATACTGCAACCCCCATTTGTACAAAGCCCTAAGACTCCCACCATTTGTCTGCATGTACAATCAGTGCATAATAGTCCTATTCTTCTGGCCAGTGTTGTTGCCAAGTAGTCTGGGCATATGCAGATGCCCAAGGTCTTCTGAGGACATTCTATGCAGTCATAATCCTGATATCATCTGGCTGTCATCCAGTGGCACTTAACTCTTTGTCCCCAGCCTCTCCTTGGCCAGTCACCTCGAGTGGCTTCTAATGCTTATTTAAAGCACAGGGTTCCACTGAACACACACCACCCACACCACCCATATATGTGCACTCTGAACATAGCTTGTCTCCCCTGCCCGACTCAAACACACATCACCCTACTCGTTCTAACCACATCCTGTCTTTCTTTCACAATCCTTTTTACTTCTCAACAGAGTCAGAAAAGTATTTTTGCTAGTTAAAAACTAGGAAAAAATGTAGATTCAGAATCAGCCACAAAATCTAGTGACAGGAGGAGGAACAGTGGTTACCTGTGGAATAGAATAGAATGGCCATTACTTGAAATCATTAAAGCCCAGCCAGTCTGTTGGTGTATATATTATATATATATATATATACATATATATATATATATATATGTATATATATATATATATTCTGGGAATACAAGGCTGTATTTCCAAATGAAAACAACTGTCCCATTACTCTTTGTGGGACCACTAGGGACAAACAGAACTCAATGGGGGGAAGTCAGTATTCCAACTGGCAGAAAAAGGGTAATCAGTCTAAAACACTGCAGAACATCAAGCCAAACCCCAGAGGCACATAGCAGCAGTACTAGGAGTGTTTAGAGCAAAGAGTCAAGCAGGAGCAGTGGGAAGAAAATAAGCCAAGTTGTTTGTGCATGAGAATGATGGCTGAAAGGAAAGCAGGAGCAATAGGATATTTAACAATCTCCACCAACAAATGGATCACAGACTCGCCATGGGTCTGATTTAAAAATGGGAGACAGAACAATAAGGGAAAAGGAGAGATGGAGGTCCAGTCATTAACTGGTTGGGTCTGAGCTAACAAAATTCAAATAGAAATGTTAAGGTGTGCTTACTTGTACCCTGATACTAGTAAGAGCCTGGAGGCAATCAAGATATATATTGTATTCTTATTATTTTTTCAGATGACTAGGGCTTGTCATTATTAGATCTGTGAGATCTATGTACTAGAAAATATTCCCAAGTAAGGCTCAGGCTACAAGCACAGAACAGAGTACATTGCCTGTCCCAGAATTTTCTAAAGTGAGCCAAATTATTCTAGGCATTGTTCATCAACCACCTGTACCCTACCTCTTTGATTCTGAAGTACTGCATGCAGTGAAGCCATATTTATAGCATCTTTGCTTATGTTCACATTTATATACTACAATGTATATATCTATGGATTTATGTATTAAGTTCCACAGGATGAGAATACTCCATGGATTCAAAATTCATAATTTATTTTATTGGTATGCATGGTAAAATGAATACAGGAGACTATCTGAGTTCAAAGTTTGCCTAAAAGTTGAAAACATGTGTAATTAATATTTACAAAGGTATTTTGAGTGAATAATAGTTTTTTAAAGTATGGTCTTATTAAATGGTGGAGCTATTACACCAGATATTAACTCTCCTAAGTTTAGGCAGAGAAGACTCAAGGAGGCTGTTCAACTAAGAACAAGCAGTTGTATAAGACATTCTAGAGCCTTCCCCCCAAGACTGACTTTTTCTTTGGGGTTCTCTTATTTCAACTCTCACTGTCATCATCACTTTGGATACAGGGAAAATTTCCCTTTAAAAATACAGCTCATCACTTAAAATATAAGATGCCAATAAACGATTCCCAAAAATATAATGTGCATTTTTTAAAAGAGAACTTCACTAAAAAGTTGGACAGAAAGTTCACATTAACATGGAAAATACAGGGTTGTTAAAAACAGTCCAATTTCAAAGTAGGTCTATGTCACTAAGGAGTCTAGAGAAGTAGCAAAGGGTTTGGTGATCCCCAAATCTCTTCAGTTTAAGTTAAATACACTTGACTCTGGGGCACAGTTGTCACTTGGGAGTATCTTTTTCTCAGCAGTTGCTGCTGGCTGCCATTTTATCTACCTGCCATCTGTGTTAGATTAAACACAACAGTATATCATCTCCCACATAGGACACAGTGCAAAATGTGAATCTCAGAGTCTTAGGTTTCCTGGGGGTCTCCAACACAGTTTTGCTTTTCAACATGAGGAGCAAAAGTGACAGGAAGGGTGGTGTTTCATGACCCAGAAATGATTCCCTGGTCCTTCCTTCCAAGCTGTAATAGTCATCCCTATTACTCTAAAACATTCTCCTATGACTCACTCAATTTACCCCAACCACCCAGGAGGAAGTGATTAGATAAAACTTACCCATTTCAAATACAAAATTTTAGCCATATAATACTTGTAGTACCCAAATATTGTAAGTACTTTAAACACAGATACATGATAAACACATGAAATTAAATGAAAGCTGTGGGAATTCATGAACTGACCAAACAAAATATTTTTGATTAATAAAATACCTTTTTTTAAAGACCAACAACCTCTATGTAGTTTTGATTGATCCCTTTGGAAGAATGTAGCATATCTCGGTTTTATTTATGTGATCTTTAATTTTTAACAATCCACAATTTAAAACATATAATTCTCAAGGACATAATTGCAGTAGTCACATTAACTGCTGTATCAAAGTTATCCAAAATAAACTGTATTTATTTACCTAAACTTAAGGTTTTAAGAAAGTTCCTAAAAATACAAATCTATAATAGTTTACTTAGATAATTTTCTTGCTAGAATAAACATTAAGGTTTTCATATTAAATATTTATTCATTAATAACTTTATTCATTTATTATTCATATTATCATAAAGCAAATAATAACTCTATAGTTATCAAAGTAGATTTAAAGATAATTATATTTAGATATCTTCATTTGTAATCTTCTAATTGTAACATTAACTCTAAGGAAAGGTATCATTAAACAAGTAGGGTGACAGAAAAAGTGAATAATATGTCAAACTTCTAAAAAATTTATATTTAAAAGAGTACTTACTCTTTTGCTTCCCTCTAAGAGGATATATCCTGAGTTTTTCAATAATATCAACCATGATCAAGGAAGTCACAGCCAGGGAAACTGGCAGGTCAGGTAAGGTATCAGGTAAGATAGCAAGAGAAGCATTCATATTCTTTTGAATCTGTTTTCAAAAAACCATTTAGAAGCATTACATCTTTGTGCTTTCTTTGTTCAAAATTATTTTAACAGTCTGAAAGCAGTGCCAAGTGAATTACAAACACACTTACTAGAGGACTAGAAGTTTGTCTTTCAGGTTCTCAAGTGTTCAGGACCACAAGGTTTTGAACCATTTCTAAAGATGTGATAAGGATTCATGTCGCTTGGAAGAGCTTTCAGTTAAAGACAGACGTTGGTAAATACATGCGAAAATATCATAGCACATTCAGAGTGGAATGCGCAAGTCCTTGCAACACTACTGCTAAGCAAAGCCTCTGGGTGTTCTTAGCTCTGATAGCTAGGGGGACAAGCACTGGAGTCTAGGGAGAGCTCAGGTAAACCCAGATAGGCTTGGGAAACTTCTTTCATCTGATTAGGTATCTACAAAAAAAACCCCATGGCAAGCACCATATTAATCATGATATGTTGAGAGTTTTCCCTTTGAGATCAGGAACCAAAGATGCCACCATAATTATTTCTACTCAGCATTGTACCACAAGTCCCAGACAGTATAATAAGGCAAGAGAAAGAAAGAAAGAGTATAAGTGTTGAAATGAAAGAAAAACAAAATATAATTATGCATAGAATAAATGATTATATATAGAGAAAACCCTCTAAAATGGATAAATTATTTCTATATACTAACAACAAAGAGAAAATGAGATTTCAAAAAATGATTTCATTTGATGCTACCTCAATAAAAATTCCAAGTTTTTGTAGAAAATGACAAGCTGACTCTAAAATTTATATAGGAACACCAAGGGCAAAACAATCCAGAAGAAAAAAGAAAATTTAGATTTACTCTTCTGGATATAAAAAACTACTATAAATCTACAAGAATTAAGTCAATGCAGTGCTGGCACAGGAATAGAAATTTAAGGAATAGGATGGAACAGAAAGCTCAGAAATAGAGCGTACATATATATACACACCTCATGTACAACAAAAGTGGCACTGCCAGGAAGTGGCAAGACAGACTTTAATAAATGGTGCTCAGTCCATTGGATGTTACTTTCAGACAAAAATAATAAAACTTGACTCCCTACTGTACAACATATATGAAAACTAATTCCAGTTGGAGTGGGCACCTAAAAGAGAATGGTAAAACAATACAGTCTCCAAACTATAATACAGAATGCCTTCAGGTCTTTGTTCAGATTCACAATGTGACAAAAATCTTCTCAGAGAAGTTACCAAGAGCACTATTCATAAAGGAAATTGATAAACAACTAATTTTAATTTAAGAACTTCTCTTCATTGAAAGATATCATCAAGAGTTTTAAGTCACAATACACATATTCAAAACATATTCAACAAAGAGGGTGAAATCTGTATTACATGTAACTCTATCAAGTCAATTTTTAAAAGGCAACACAATAGAGAAAATGGGTAAGATGAAAATATGCTCAATCTCATTAATTATTGGGGAAGTGCAATTTAAAGTACAATGAGATTCAAGACTATACCCACTGGAATGGCTAAAACAAAAAGACTTATAATGCAAGTTCTGGTGAGGTTATGGAGCAACAGGAATGCTTATTCTCTGTTCGTGTAACTCTAAAATAGTATAATCTCCTTGGAAAACTGGCATTTTCTGTTACTGAAAGGGATAGAGGGAATAGATGAAAGAAAAGAGGGGATAGGTGAAAGAAAAAAGAGGGGATGTGAACTCAACAGTCCAAGAAGGTTTATTGCTGAACCTGAGAGGGCCCCCTCTACAGAGGTCCTGGCCAGCAGAACAAAGGAAAAGAGGTCTCTAACAGGTCAAGAGGCTTTTATGGCCAGGGTTTTTGGTCGGCTCTTTGAGGGGAGGGGTCAGGGGAAAGGTGGGTTTGTGGCTTGCTGACATGTCCTCTGGAGAATGCTTGTAGCCTAGGTAAGATGACACCTAGGTCTCTCTGTGATGGTGGGTGGGGCTTATTCAAAAGGTGGTACTCAGGTCCGGATTCTATCAGTTACAGTTGAACATTTGGATAATTTGTGACCCATCAATTCTACTTCTACATGTTTAACCAACTGAAATGCTTGCATATGTACATCAAGGGACAAGTTCAAGGATATTCACAACAGTATTATTTGTAACAGCCAAAGCTAGAACCAACCAAAATGGCTATCAAGAGGTAGAACTGATAAATTGTGATGTATTCATAAAATGAACTATTCTATAAGAATGAAAATAAACTAGAGTTGAATACAAAAACATAGATAAAACACACTTTTGAATAAAAGAAGCCAGATACAAATTACATAGATTATAGAAGTTTTAAAAGCAGACAAACTAATGTATGGTATTAGAAGTTAAGGTAGAAGTTACCTTTGGGGAGGTGGGAAAAGTAGTCGTGGCAAGAAGCATGGGTGTGGCTTTTAGGGACCTGGCAAAGTTTTATTTTTTGACCTGAGTAGTGTTTACACATGGATCTGCTTTGTGGTATTCTATTAATATTGTATATTTTATGTTTTGTGCACTTTTCTGTCTATATGTTACATTTCAGTGAAAAGTTAAAAGTAGGAAAGAAAAATATGTAAGTGGGTCAGACGTAATGGGAAAGAACCAAAAAAGGTGATCAAACCACAGATACACCATCTTTTTATTATAGTAATTTTCTTTGAAAGGTTGTAAACTGCATTTTTTTAAATAACTTGGGAATCTCCCTAGTACTTTACAAGGTCTTTGGGGAAGAGGGAGGAGAAAATGATAACTTTAGAGTATAAAGTATTCATGTGCTGCAGTTTGATGCAAAGTATATCTGTGGGGCCTCTCAAGGTTATTCTATGCATTCATATATAGTCCTAATATAGCAACTAGGACCTATTCTAACAATTATATCTAATGATATTGTACATTCCCTCTCTCAAAACACATATCATACCTAATCTGCCTGCTTGTTTATCTTTCTCTCTACTGTCAATAAATAATTACTGAAGGTCAGATTTGCAGAGTGCTCTATCCTGGTACCTAACACAGTGCCTAACATGCAATATGCACTCAGTGAATATCTACTTAACATATAAGTGAAATATCACAAAGTAATTTTAGTTGTGCACATTGGAGAAATGAAAATTCTATCTATTCACAGCCCCTTGCAAATTAATAAGATTAGAAGGGCATTCTTCTTTGAGCTTCTTGGACAATAAAGTTTTTACAGCCTAAAAATTCTGCCTATAATACTCCTGCCCCACAGACATCGGAGTCCTTTTGAAGCTGCATGTAGTCTAAACATAAACTCAAAGTTATTTTCAAATATATATCATATGTGAATCATTTGTCAATGGGTATATTATCAAAGGTCTTATTAGAGTGTCAGTGGTTGTTCCCTTAGATATTATTTTATTACATTTTGAAGTGAGGACACTTGTGAAAAACATCATGTTAGAAGAAGAAAATGTGGATCTACTTTCAAATTCCCTGATTTTCTGTTATTTTGTTTGAAATAACCTATCCCTGTTTCACACACATAAACACAAAAGCAATTTTTTCAACCTGAATGCTAGACACACCTTCCTCCACAACTACAGAGGTGGCAATGATCTTAGTGCTTTAAATATGTATGTTGCAACTTAGAAAAAGAACAGATAAAATAAACTCCCAGAAAATTGTTTGGCACACTGCTCTGTCAAATTCCAGGTACAGAGGTAAGTTTAAAAACTCAAAATCTTGCAGCAGAAGAAATAAAAAATGCCATACCTCAGTCACTGCTATTGAAAAGCTGAAGCTGGGAAGTGTGGTAAGTACCACACACATCATAAGAACAGGTCTCCTAGCAAAAGAGAAAAAATAAGCAAAAGCAGTAATGTACAAGATCAACAGTTCTACTACATTTTGCTAATTTTGCAGTTCCTGTTCATTCATCTATAGTTTTTCTAAGAAGCTAGTGCTTCCCTATTTCCATTTCCTAAATGTTTGAGTATGGCAAAGGGGAACACATGCAAAAACCAGAATGCTTTTCTAGAACAAAGGTTGAGAAATTTCCAAATACAGCTGACCCTTGAACCCCTGCATGGGTCCACATATACCCAAATCTTTTCAAAAATCTTTTGGAAATTTGTGACAATTTGAAAAAAAGATTATTTAGATTACTTTATTTTAATAATACAGTATATAATACATGTAACATACACAGTATGTATTAATCAACTGTTTATATTATCGGTGAGGTGTCTGGTCAATGATAGACTATAAGTAGTTAACTTTTGGGGGGCCAAAATTATAAGGGAATTTTCAACTGCATGGGGTTACCACCCCTAAACCCTGCATTGTTCAAGCATCAACTATCCTTAGCAAAGCATAGACTACTAAAAGTGTTACAGCACAAGACAAATGACATTCAATATTTCCAAAATTCATTAACTGGACTTCTGTCCAAGAGCTCAGTCTCTGTTGACCAACTGAAAAAAAGAATAGCATGACTTTCTCAATTTATATTATGCCCTATGTTGTAAAATTGATTTTTCAAAAAACACATTTAGAGATGGCATACTATTACTTACTATGCCTTTAAGTGGAGACACTTGAGTATTTTTTACTTAAACCAAAAAAGAATCATATATATAAATCAATTTTTTAAACCTTCTTTGGACCACTACTTATACCTTTCATGATCAATCAGTCAAATAGTTATTGATATATAATATGTATATAATAGTCTACCTTATGACAGGAAGAATTCAAATGTATGTTTAGCATCATAAATTTATGGGAAGACAAATATGCTCAAAGCTTTTCTATAATGAAATATTTACCTCCCCTTTCCTTAAATACATATTATATTAATTACATTTATATGATAATGTATTTCTAAGTACAAAAAGTATTGGACTCTTTCAAGTAACAAAGAATTTCTCACTCCTGTCATGCTCCTCTCTATCCCACACCCATCTTAGATGTTCTAGGTGTAGACATAAGTTAGGGGGCATGATAGCCCCTTTCTCATAGCCAGACTCAGTACTACCTGCTAAAACCAGAGATATTATAGGATTTTAAATTGGTATCTTTTCCTCTTCTTCTGAGCCCAGATCCAGATTCCTGTAGCACCCAGCATTCCAAGACTGGCTAGGGCATTCATAGAGTCCTTTTCTCAGCTTGACCTCTAAAGGATGAGTACTCCAAGGATTACTCTAATTCTTAGTTATTTGAAAGAATCCAACATTTTTTTTACATAGAAACACATATAATAAGGTAAATCCTATGGACCCTTCAAAGAACAGAATTTTTAATTGCATAAAATAAAATACATCGATTTACAAAACAAAGCAGTTGCACTAAAATACAGTTATCCAAATTCTTTTAAAGTTTTGATATAATAATATATGTGTCTATCTATGAATACACTGCCTTTTTATTTTCTTTGGAGTACTCAAGATAAAGTAGAAACTGTACTCACTCATAATTTCAAGATAATGAAGATCATAAACCATATTCTGAAGTGTCTGTAACACTTATAATGTGATATGGAAAGATCTTTGATATGTGGTATAAAAGATTTAAATACAGTTACAGGTCCTGCTAATGTGGTTTGTAACTAACATTCAAAATGGAAGAAATGTAGCTTTCAATTAGAGGCTAGTGAAAATAAAGATGTCACTTGTTTCTCATCCAAGTCCAAGAACCTCATGATGCTAGAGAATGTCTGGCACATAGTAGGGATTCAATAAATACCAAATGAATGGATAGAATAATTATAAATTGATACCAGTCCAAGTCTGTGTTGTATTTAACAGAAATGATAATTCGCGTTTGAAAATCTTGACTTACTGCTAGCACATGCTTATAATTCATCAGTCTTAAGGGTTGAATTATGTTCCCACAAAAAGACATGTTGAAGTTCTAATCCCCAAAACCTACCTCATAATAGAACCTTGTTTGGAAATGGGGTCTTTCCAGAGGTAAGAAGTTAAAATGAGGTCATTAGGATGGGCCTTAATCCAACATGACTGGTGTCCTTATAAAAAGGGAACATTTGGAGAAAGATGTGTACAGAGGGAAAGTAATGTGAAGAAACAAAGGAAGAAGCTATGCCATGGGAAGATGAAGGCAGAGACCAGTCAGGGTGACACAGCTATAAGCCAAGGGAGGCCAAAGAAAGTCAACACCCCGCCAGGAGCCAGAAGAGAGGCCTACGCAGGTTCTCCCTCAGAGCCCCCAGGAGAAGCCGATCCCACCAACACCTGGATCTCAGGTTTCCAGCTGCCAGCCTGGCAGACAATACATTTCTGTTGTTTAATCCACCCAGTTAGAAGTAGTTTGTTACAGCAGTTCTAGGAAATTAATACAGATCTTGCTATAGGGAAGTGAGGTACTTCTGTAACAAGTACCTAAAAATGTGGAAGTGGCTTTGGCATTGGGTAACGGGTAGAGTCTGGAAAAGTTTGAAGACACATGCTAGAAAAGGCTAGATTGCCTAGGAGAGACTGTTAGTGGAAAGATGTTAAAGGACATTCTGGTGAGAGCTCAGACAGAAAAGCAGACAGCTGTAGGGAAAGCCACTATTGCCTTTGAGAACACATGCATTGTCATGAACAGAATGTTGCTAGAAATATGAATGTTAAAGGTGTTTCTTGGTGACATCCCAGACAGAAATAAGAACTGTGTTATTGGAAACTAAGGAAAGGTGATCCTTTTTATAAAGTGGCAGAGAACTTGGCTGAACTGTGCTCTGTTAGGTAGAAAGTAGAACTTACAAGTAATGAACTCAGCTGAGATTTCTAAGCAAAGTGTTGAAGGCATTGCTTCGTTTCTCCCTGCTGATTATAGTAAAATGCAAGAGGAGAGAGATAAATTGAGGAAGGAATTGTTAGCAAAAAGGAACCAGAACTGGAAGATTTGGAAAACTACCAGTCTATCCATATTGTAAAAAATGAGAACATGTGCTAGAGTGAATATTAAGGGTGTGGTGTGTGAATCCAATAAGACATCTCAGCAGAAACACTGCCAGCTTGAACTGAAGGGGGACAGAAATGGGGCAAAATGAAGGAAGGCAGTCAGACTTCTGGGATTTAATCAGCAGGAAATGGGCTGATGGAGATACTTGGCTGTGGACACGTATTATTCTTCAAGAAAAGGGAAGAATGAGTCTGATAATGCTTTAGAGGCCAGAGAGGCTGCCACTGTCTCTGCCACCAAGGGCAGAGGTTTTCTCCTCAGACCCAGAAGGCAGGGCTGTTGCCCAGGACCAAGGGAAGGGATGGCACCCACCCTGATGGTGACATCCTTCAGGACAGAGCATCCAGACACAGGATTATTCCCAAGCCTTAAAATCTAATCAAATTCATCCTGCTGGATTTCAGACTTGCTTGGGACCCATGACTCCTCTTTTTCCTTCCAATTTATCCCTTTGGGAATGGGAATATCCTCTGCCAGTCTCCCATTATATTTTGGAAACAAATAACTCAATGCCTGGTTGTGCAGGTTTACAGATGTGCCCTCTGATGAATAGCCCAACTCTCCCCCATAACTGATTTGAATGAGTTAGATGATGAGTTTTGGGACTTTGAGATTTGGACTTAGAGTTGATGCTGGAATGAGTAAAACTTTTGGAGATGCTGGGATGGAGTGAATCTATTTTGCATGTGGAAAGAACATGAATTGTGGACTGGGGGAGACACAGGGAAGATTATGGGTTGAATTATGTCCCCCAAAAGAGACGTGGTGAAATCCCAACTCCAGTACCTCAGAATGAACTGTATTTGGAAATAGGGTCTTTCTGGAGGTAATTAAAATGAGATCATTAGGGCGGCCCCTAATCCAACATGACTGGTGTCCTTATAAAAAGGGAAAATTTAGAGACAGGCATGAACAAAAGGAAAACTCTGTGAGGGGACAGGGAGAGTGCCACGTGAAGATGAAGGCAGAGATCAGGGCGATGTGTCTGTAAGCCAAGGGATGCCAAAGCGTACCAGCAAAACAGCAGAAGCTGGGAGAGAGGCCTGGAGGAAAGAGCCTGCCTCACGGCCCTAAGAAAGAGCCAACCCTGCTACAATCTGATTTCGGACTTTTGACCTCCAGAACTGTGAGACAATAAGTTTCTGTTGTTTAAACTACCAAGTCTGTGGTACTTTGTAACAACAGTCCTAGGAAACTAATACATTGAGTAAAGAATTTAGGTTAGAAATATCAGATACTTGGAAGGTGTACTCATGCTGAAACTAACACAAGACTGCAACCAAAGTACAGATTGGCTGAAGAGGATTTGTAGACGTGATTTCCAGATGAAAGACTACATCAGAGCACTACCAGCAGAGCTCTGTGTGTCCCCTAACGGGCTGAGATAGGTGGGTAAGAAGGATGAATCAAAAGGGCACCTTCCCTACTCTTAGTGCTAAGCTGTGATGACTTTCTTCTCTAGTCTAATCAAGGACTTGTGGTGGATCATGTGGTATTCCATGATTTAGTGCATATAGTTTTAAATTAGTTTCAGATTATTTTCTTGTGTAATTTACTGTGCAGTCTCCACAGTGGACTACAATAGCCCTGAGGAAGGAGATAATACATAATATAGTCAGGTTTTCCTTGATGGTAGCCTGGGAACCATGTAGATTAGAATGAAGAATCTGTGTGGAGAAGTAGTTTGGAGACACAGATAGAAGTCAGAGAAGGGATCATCTTGAATGCAAGGGTGTCCTAGGATCTGGTAAGACTAGTGTTCCCGATGTGCACATGTGGACAGGTCTGTCAGAGAGTCAAGGGCTATTTAATACATGTTTATTGAAGAGGGAATGAATGAATAAGAAATGGGAACTGGAAGGAAATTCAGGTAGGTGAATTCACAGCTATTCTAACAAACCCTAGGAGTGGATTAGTGAATCACTGCCAACCTGGAGGATTTCTAGTAAAACTGTGCCACCTAACACATTTATTTGTAACTCTGGGGATGTGAGGTAGATATGCTTATCTCATTTGCAGATGACACAATATCAGGTGGGACAGCTAGCATTAATAATGACATAATCAGAATTTAGAGGACTGCAAGTGATTAAAAATATGGCTAAAACCAACATGATATTTAATAGAAATAAGAGTGAATCACTTGAATTCAGATTTAAAAAAATAGTTCAAGTATTCATCCATTCACCTAAACTATTGTTAAATGTGTGTACAGTACTCTGTTCTAAGAATAGAAAGTCATATCAGATACACTCTGACTGTCAGGTGCTTCTAGGCCCATGGGAGTGGCCCAAGCTCAAGATGAGAACAACTTTTTCCAGGAGTTTTAGTCAAACATGAATTCAGTTATGAAACAAGTGACACGGTTGCAAATGAAGTCAATATATCACATCAAGAGCTGAAGTCAGCAGCTGCACCAACGGGACAGCAGGGTATCAGTGAGTTCCCTCCAGGCATGGACAAGCCAGCCAGCATCCCAAGGAGATGTCCAAAAGAGAAACAGGTCCAGAGATCACAGGACAAGAATAACTGATGAAACCTGGACTCTGGAGAAGACTTAGCAGACTGGATGGGGTGTGGCTGATGTGGCCGAGTGGTGTGGCTATCTTCCAGTATTTGAAAAGCTTTAACATAAACAGTGAGCTCAGAGAAGTCAGCTCTGAAGACACAACTGTGGGAATTGTCATCACACAAGAGACAGTTTATATCATGAGCCAATGAGGGTGCTTGAAAAGCTGTAAAAAGGGGAAATCAGGAGGCAATGTGCAGAGTTCTTGACCATGGCCAAATTCACTGGCATATAAAGGGAGGACATGAAGTCTACAAAGAAAATGGGGAGTAAGTTATGTGGTGGCATATTTTATTTCAATATAACGAAATAAGAAAGACAATTCTCATAACTAGAGATACAAAAGATATTGAATTCCCTTTAAAATCAGAGGTAGACTGTCTATCTGCACTAGGAGAGAGAGTGTAGTAGAACTCTGAGGTGCCTTCCAGCTTTTGGACTCTGTGGTATAATGCCAACACTGAATTGTACTAGTAAGGGCAAAAGGAGATTTTTAAGGGTGGGAAAGGTGCAGAAAACAATTTTCAAGACTGTGCCGACAAGAACTGAGAGGGAAATGGAGTGGGAGAGAAGAAAAGGACATGGATGCCAGCTGGTGAAGGTTGCCAGACCCCTGCATTAGTTAGTAAAATGTTCTTCATGCTTTCTTGAACAAAACAATCAGAAAAAAATGGTCTGACACTAGAAGTGGATATATGAAAATTGGGGAAACATGCCACTGTACACTGGCCCTAGAAAGGATAGCCTAACTGGGGTGAGGAAAAGAGTCATGGAGAACAAGCAGCTAATACAAGAGACCAAAGGGGAAGAATTAGTGGGATCTGGTGACTTGTTACATAGGCAGGAGAGAAAAGCAAAAGTAAATATTCTCTTGCTGATTTTCTGGATATGTTGGGGCAAGGAAGAGAAAGCCTGTAGTTAAGCATCACAGAATTATTGCCAGAGTATACAGGAAGATGACAGATGCACTGACAGAAAAGTGAGTGCTCTGGGAAGAAGTAACTGTTCAGCACCAGTGTTCAGTTCATGGTCACTTACCAATGACCTCTGAGGAGCTGATAAGAGCTATCTTTGTTTCTCTCCTGCTGGTCAGCCTGTCCAGCAGGTCCAGGTGCTGAACAGTTAGTGTGTACACATCACTTGTGTGTGCTGCTGTAACAGTAAGGTGCTCAAGACACCAGGCTCTGGAAACAAACACCCTGGGATCAGTGTTGGCTCCATTACTCAACTGGTTATGTGGTCTTTAAACTTCTGTGCCTCAATTTCCTCATCTGTAAAGTGGGCACCATATGCACTGTTACCTATAAATGTTAGAGAATAATCTAAACACAGGCAATGTTTACAACTATGCTTGGTACATAGTAACTGCTTAATAAATATTTGTTCTTCTTTTACTACAACTATAACTATTACCATTACTACCACTACCTCAAACAAACCAATAGCAAAATCTCATCAAATACGTTAAGGACTTAAGCAAGGTAAAATATGGGCCAACATGTTGGTATCTTTCAAACTCGGCACAGCCCAGTTTTCCTGACATGTTATGGTCTAAAGTAATTGTACTCTGAAAAAGCCAAGAGAATTCCTGAAACATAGCTCTGGTCCCAAGGCAGTCCGGGAATCTGCACAAGTCCTCATTTTGCCCCAAGTGCCCTCTTCATTGAAATCTGCTCCACCTTCAGGCTAGCCTTGCAGCTCAATGGTTTTACATATTCACTGACATCCCAGAAAAGATTTATCTTATTTACTGGGATATACAATTTGATATGTATATAAATAGCTTTTCTTCTTTCTTCAAACCATCTCCCTAGTCCAATATGAATTACAACAGGCATCCCTAAAAAAGGAACTTCTTAAAGTGTTTAAAAAGAGTAAAGGAAAGAGTATTGGACTAAAGTTCAGACTGTACTGTTGATTAAGTGTGCATGTCTTAAGCTCTCTGACATTGTTTCCTGCCTTACAAAATGGGAATCAGAACCTCTTGGTCAATTTCACAACACTGGTGCACAGGTCAAGTGAAAAAATGAAACATAAATGAAAATGAAACTGTGAATATGCAAGATAGTTTACAAGATATTCATGATGTCACTGTACTGGCCCTCATTATTCTCAAAGGATATAAGAGGCCTACAAGAGTCTCCAAACTTGAAGAGTATTACTCATAATTTTTTCCAGTGTTACCAAGTTTTATCCTCACTTCTACCACTCCTCAGAGTCATTCTGAAGATTAAACATCATGTTTTAAATGGAAATAATTAAGTTCAGCCTGAGGTAATTATACTAATATTCAATGAGTTCATACTATGTGCCAGGAATTGTGCTTGGACCTTTATATGTGTAATCTTATTCAGTTCCTTAAAACAACACTCTAATGAAGAAACTAGGCTGTCCTTGTGTTGCTCATGGGAAAACTAAAATTCAAAGAATTTAAATAGCTCATACAATGTCTCACAGCCAGTGTCGAAGCTGTAATTTGAACTCAGGTCTGCATCCCTCAGCTGTAATGCCAGGGCACACCTTCACTAGCCAATGGCTAGCTCTCTGCTGAATACCAGCCTCACAAGGCTAACGATGTCAAGTGGACAGACCTATAGAGAGGTTCTCAAACAGGCTCATCAACAGTGCATCTGTGAATGCTAAGGATCTATGAAATTTCACATAGACAACTACTCATCTAAGTGTTCTTCAATAATAATTCATACTTTCAATCTGGACTTTTTATAGTAGCATTGTTTTTGCACCATCTTCATCTAGCAATTAAGATACATGACATACTCTATAGTCCCACATACATTAAAATATCCAAATACACATCTTTGGGAATCATATATAATATCCAAACATCTATCTTTGGAGAAAATATATCTTTATGACAATAAAGGGTTGTATTTTTCATGCAAACGACACCTGGCAGTCAAAGTCAGAAAGAATAAAAGAAAAGCTGCATGCCATAGAGGAAACAGCGCAGAATCAGACGGATCTGGGCTCACAAATCCCAACTCCACCACTTAAGAGTTTCGTCACTTGACCAAGTTAATCATTTTGTCAAGTTTCTATTTCTTCATCTATAAACTAAGAATACTAGCACACACCTCTCTGGTTATAACGTTTAAGTGTAATAGGACAGAATGTGTAAAGCTTCTATAATACTGCTCAGTAACTATTTCTTTTCTTTAGGGTCAGTAAGAGATAACAATACGATAGTGCCCATGAAAGAGGCCTTGAGGAAAAAGTTTCAGTTTCACTGAAATTATAGATAACCTGTCCTATATCTAAAATTATTTAAAACTCTCGTGGCCAGCCACACCCACAAACAGAAACTAAAGGCCAGAAGGGCACTTTCCAGAAGAAATCATTGAATGATGTCATTGTTTTAACAGCCCAGGACAAAGGCAAAATGTAGGCCAAAATGTTGGTGTCTTTTAAAGTCCTCACTGCCCAGGATTCCTGACATGTCATGGCTCAGAGGAAACATGTGCTCAGGGCTGGGGGGAGTGGGTAGGAAAGAAAGACTACCCTCTTCCTTCCTCTCAAATGCCTCAGGAGACTGGGACCTCTTATTTCAAAGGGCCAGTTTAGGGTAGTTGTTGGAAGTACCAACTACAGAATCAGATGGACCTAGGTCCAAAGTCTGGGCTTTCTACTCATTAGTTATCTGGTTGGTAAAGTTGTGTAACTCTCTTATCATTAGCTTTCTCTTGGGAATAATAAACTTGAAAATGTCTACTTCACAAGGTGGTAAAGAGTGAAATGAAATTCATCTATACATTTGTCAGCATACAAGTGATCAGTAAGGAAGCAATTATAGCTTGATGATGATGATGATGATGAGTGATATGGGAAGTTTTGCTGCCAGAATGATATTCAGAACTTAGGCATTTGAACCAATGTAAAAAAAAATATCAAAGAGCAGCTTCCTGGGCTGGCGTGGACCAGCTTGCCATTGGTTTACTGCTGCAGTCATGTGGATTTTCCACCATTCCCTCAAAGCTCCCCAACCCAGCCATGAGTCTTACACAGTCAAAGCAACTCCAAGTGGGTGTGAGAGATGGAGAGCCCAGCTCAGCTCCAGACCTGCCCCTTAGGTGATCCTGAGGCTTTGGGTCACAGTTTAGAAAATCCCTACATGCTACTGGTAAAAGCAGTGCCAAAGAAGTCATTTCCAGAAACCCCTCAAGAACTCTGCCCTCAGGGAACTCAAAGTCCTCTGGCGAGGTTTATGGAGCTACACCCCCTGTCAGTACCTAAAGTGTGCTTTATCTCTCCATTCCTGCATCCTTTCAACAGTATTTCTAGCTATATTGCTATTTCTATAATTTTTACATTTTTGCCCTTGCTAATGTTAAAATTCCCAGCTCCTCGCTTTTCAAATGTGTTCTATGTTGTTCAACTTTACAAGAGCAGTATGAGAGAAAGATTAATTTATCAAAGAAATGAAAGAAATCCCAGATAAGAATCAGACCTGAAGATCTAAGAGGAAAAATACATTAGTATCAGAGATGATTTGTTCTCAGTATCTCCACATGGATCAATACAGTCATTAGCTAAACTGTCATTTAAATCAACATTAAATCTTAATTTATTTAAAATACTTGTATTATTATTATTATTAAAGTACTTCTCCCCCACCATGGTAATAGAATTTGCTAACATAGTATATATTTTTTAAAGGTAAGGAGCTTGTTGCTTAAATCTCAGTTGGTTAATAATCTAATGCCTTAGACCTGCAAAACAATGCAATGTAAACATTTTAAAACAGACGACTTCTGGTTTCACACAAAAGTATAAAATTCTATGTTATAATTGATATTATGACTTCTGTAAATTAACTGTGATAACTTTATGCAGTTTAGTGGACAGAGGAATTTGGTCCAACATTTACTACTCAGGGTATCATGGACTCATGCTAACTACAATCTTATGAACACATGTAATTTGTTAAAATTAGTCTGTAGAAATGACCCTACAAAAAAATATGGAACATACCATAATAACACTACATTTATAGAAATGGTGGTAATTATTTATCATTAATCTCACATTATATACATTTATGCTATGCTCACAGCCTAACACATAGTACATGAAAAAGAATCTTTGAAAGTATCACAGGGATTTACTGTTAGACAATTATTTTACTTACCATCCTTTAATTTTTTTGTAAAGATGACGCTTCTTATTTAACAGAACTTTCATGGGAACCCAAATCAATAGAGTCACTGAAGCCACGTAAGCAATTGAACAGGAAACAATTAACCAATAGTGCATTTTCTCGTCTTTATTCCTTGTACTTTGATAGGCAGTGGCAAACTGCTCCACAATCACAAGTGTGGGAATGGAGAAAGCAGCAAATTCAAGAAGCTCAAAAACCAGAAGTTTGATTAGTTTTCCAGAAGCCATCCCGAGCGCATGCAAGCTGCTCCTGCTTGGATTATGAGCAGCATATGGACATAGATAACTGAAGTAGGATCAAGTTCCTTGTACTCATATAACTAACCAGTGGCTTTTTATTCTTTTATTGACCCTCATATGGTTCAATGATCTCCCAACTTAACAACCGAGGTCTCTTAAAGAAACAGCAGCTGTGGAAGTGGTCACCTAATGTGTCTGCCCATCTGTTATAAGTCAAATAAACTTCAGAACATGCTTTGGAGCAATGATAAAAGCAGGTCTTTTAAAGTAGCCTTTACTGCTAATCTGAGCACAAAAAAAACATTTATGTAAAATTTAACACTTGTTAAGTAGAGCTATTGGAATAATATAATTTTGAGTTAAAGGGGAAGAATAGAGTAAATCCCATGTCCTATTTTTATATCTAAGAAATTCAGGCAAAGACATATCCAAAACCTGCATCTTAATTTTGGAAAACTACCCCTCATTTTTCTTCCAAGTGCTTGAAAGGGGAGTTTGGATTCACTCCGCCAATTTCTTAACCAAACTTCTTCCTGGTGCTTGAAATATGTATTTGTTCCTGCACATTAATTGCTATGTAACACAGATTTAAAGTTTTTATTTTGTTGGTCAGGAAACAAACATGGTCATATCAGAAACCTGTTATCGGGATTAATACTAAGAGTTACCTATATCTAGTCCAAAAGCTTATCAAATATTTAAAAGACAACAATTGTCTCCATGAATATCCTTCCTTCAAAAACCACTTTGAGTACCTGCAATGAGCACTTTGCTAGGTGCTGGGGTGTTGGGGTGTGAAGATGAATAAGTGACAGCAGGTTCCTGCCCTGAAATGCTCTCAGTCCAATGGAGGAAACAAACCTGTAAATAACAAAAAATAACTAAACTCAGAAGTAGAACCTCAATGTTATGGTAACACAGAGGAGAACTTCCTCTTTGGGCTGTGGGAAGGGGAGGAAAAGATAAGGAAGAGGAGAACGGATGACGGATGTTAGTGACATTTTAAGCAGAAAAAGGAAGTAAGGAGGCTTGAGCTGTAATGAGTCAGGTGCCACAGGGCAGGAAATCAGGGAAGGTGGTGGCAGGAGAATTAGATGGGGTCAGAATGTGAACGTTCCAGGACTGGGGTGTGTGTTTGGGGCAGGTTTGCAGAGGGTGGGGTGGGGTTGGGGGCAGTGGAAAAGCACATTTTCTGAACAGAGATGTCATTTGACCACTGGAAAGGAGAGTGAATGCTGGTGTGCAAGACAGGAGCTGCATCAACCTGAAGGCAAGGAAGCCAGCTGGACACCACAAAGGAGCTGTGGCAGGGGCTGAGAGCTCGGCTACCCCAGTGAAGGTGCCGTGCTGGAGAGAGCACTGCAGCAAGACACAGACTGAATCCCTGCCACGAGCCTGCTTCTATAGGTGGCCTCCCCTGTGCCTGCTGCCACACTAAAGCAAGCCAATGTTACTCTAGGCATCTCTCCCCCAGGTCCTCTGCAGAAGGGGCCCTGCCGCTGCCTGGCCCTCCAGATGCATCTACGATTCTGGTGGTGGCTCCGAGGATTAATACCTCCTGCCCTCCTACTACAGGAGAATCCAGCCAGTTTCTTCAGCTGACTGATTATTTTATATGACCTCAAATTTTAAATCTGCTGAAATTTAACCGAAGTCCTCTCAAATGAAAGGAGAGATTTAGAAGAACAGTGACAAAAGTATGAAAGGATGGGTCAGAAAACCATTTGAGCAATGTTCTGCCACCAACCATTTCTAATATATAATCAACATCAATTCTCTATATCATCCTGAAAAAGTATCTATTTAAAAGGTACAAGATACAAATTATATTCTGACCTCCTAACCATTTGCCTTGAGTCATCAGCTATGCTGTAGTATAATTGCTTCTACAAACATTGTGTATTAATAAGAATTGTGGCCTGAGCATTTGAAGACAATTGTTGAGGAAAAACAGACTGGCTCCAGGGAGCAGGACTCTTGCCCACGTCTGTAATTTCAATTTAAAATGCTCAATTTTTATATCTATGTAAAGCTGAAATTCACTTTGTACTTTTCACCTACAATTTTCTCCTTCTCTCTCTTCACCTTTACCTTCAAGGACAACATTCATGTGATGTTCACACTCACATGCTGCTACCTGCTATTCTCCACCACATGGAATGCTCTGATAACAAGCTGTGCTTTGAGTGGGAGGCAGATTGTGATTCTTGACCTCTGCCCCCAGCTTTCCCAATTCCATGTAAGGAATGAATGAGTGTGTAACATTGTTCACTGAACACTTACTGTGTGCACATCATAGTAGAGACATTGTCCTTACTGACTTAAATTCTGGTTGGGAGATGACACAGATGCACATTTACGGAGTGAGTTGGGCAGGGGAGTGTTGGGAAGGGCTATTCTGCCCACAGGCCTCCATCCCCCTTCTCCAGCCACATCTGGATGAACAGGCACTGGGCACAGAAGGTCCAGCCATCAAAGTATGGCCTGGCATAAACTGGGTCAATCACTTTCTCATCCTTAGGAATTTGAACTAAAAAACATGGGAAGAATTTGAAATTGGATTAAAGGAAGCTATGATTTTAAGTCAGGATTAGAGCAACCCAAACTGTATGTACCAGAACCATCCTTGGCACGTTGTCAACACTCAGTAACTGTCTGATGAATAAATCGATGGATGGATGGATGAAAAACTGGAAGCCAAGTGGTGAGGGAATAAAAGAGCTAGTAGAATAAGGAAGCCAGTCCAGAGAGTGAGACAACTGGAACAGAGATATGCAAGCCCACCTAAAAAGACCAGTCCCTCAGTTATTGAACTTATCAGGTCATGTGTATTCTTAAAAAATGGGATCTTTGTTTTTTGCAACCAAAAGGGCTTTGAGAATAATGAACAGAAAAAGCAATCTTCTCTATATCATATAATGACATTTTCCTTGAAAAATAGTTCTACGAATATTCACAATACAGTGAGTTGGGAAGAGGGTAGGAGAGAGAAGCAAGTTGCAGATGCTATGGTATAACAGTATGGGTGGCACAGTCTCATTTTTATTTTAAAATATTTTAGTTGTAGATTTGAATATAAATTAAAAATCCAGAATGATACTCATCAAACTGTTAACAGTGCCTTACTGGGGGTATAGGATGGTTGGGGGTGGAGGAGGTTTCATCTTTTATTTGTTACTTGCTTGCTTGTAGCATTTCACAAGCATAAAAATTAGAAGACAATTTTAGACTAGTAAAAGTTAATTAAACAAAGTAATTCCAGATCAATAAAAAATTTTGCATCCTGTTCTTTTCATTTTCCCTCCACCAATTTGTTTTCCCTCACTTCTCAGCAGAAACAAAATTAAGCACATTCCATGTATCCCTTTAATGGCAGTACTACAGACCAGTGAAAGAGCCAAAAGGCAAGCTGAAGACAGGGGAAAGCCTTGGATAACTTTTTCTTGGATAGGCACTTTGTGCTGAATTTGACTGCCTTTTCTGATCTCACAGGAGAGTATGAGAAAGGGTAGCCTGTACCTTTAGGGCCCCTGTGTCAGCGTCTTCTCTTCTGTGAAACCTTTCCTTACTCTCTTTCTCCAAGCAGAAGCTGAGCATTTCCTCATTTATGTCAAAACATCTTTGAACACTCTGTATTCACTCACAAGGCTCCTGCAGCACTTTTTCCTTTGCTGTTCACATGCTGGGTCCCCTAGAATTCCAAAAGCCCCTGGAAGGCAGAGAACATCTGCTCAGCACAGTGCCTAGCACATCATAGGCCCTTAAAATGTATTTGTGGAAGGCATGAAGGAACAAATGGGAGTGGTGGGCAGCAGGGGAAATGTGCGGGGCTTTCCTAATAGCTAACTCATTTTTTCCCCAAGGAATGCTGTCCCTCACACTGCCCTTTAAGTAGAACTCAGGTACTACATGTTCCAACACAGTTGTTGGTTCACTCAGCACACGAGCTTCAGTTGCCTTGCATGGTCCCAATTACAGTTCCTAGATCCCCTTCCTCCATAGCGGTGGCTCTTTAAGGTCTCTAGATAAGAAAGAAAAGACAAAGCCCATGGGGATTGCAGAGTTCTTAATCTCATGATGCATGTCAGGAAAAGACTACACCTCTTTGCAAGCATTCACAAAGACTTTCTATGTTCCAGCGCTAAAATATCTTTCCCAACTTTTTCTGTTCCGTGGGCCCTCAAGAACGCATATTCTATAGTGGATTCTAACCATTAGTCAGGAGGCTGGAGAGGACTGTCTGGCATTTGTCTATTCCAAGGCATAGCCTTCAATTACTTCAGAGTCCTCAGCCCTTCTAAAATGTCATCTGTCTAAATTCTTGAACAGATTGGGAGGCAAAGAAGGTTTCTTCATGAAGGATAGAGCAACTAACTAGCTTAGCAAAGAAAAAGAATGCCATTATGCCAACATTAAGTCACTTGAAGGTGAGAACACCAGACTCATTACTTGTGGACAAAGACAAAGGGAGATGAGCGAGAGTGTAAAATCACCTACCCTTCAGCTGGGACCAGTTTATACCAATCCTGATTCTTTCCCTCCTAAGCCCCCTGACGAGTCTGCCATGCAATTACATTGCCAGTAATTGGAAGGACATAGAGGGGGACATTTTCAAACCAAATTCCCAAATTCTTTTCTTGGATTTGTCCAAGACAGATTCAAAGAACTCTGTCCCTTGGTCTGCTCTTTAATGCTGGGTTTAACAACTTCCTGGTAGGAAACAGATTTGATCTTCTGAAGCTGGGTCTGTGGTGGAAAGACTGAGTCTTGTGGTTAGAACTGACTTCCATGTAGGAGTGTTGATGCAGTGTTTTTTATTTTAGTAAGCAGAAGATATCATGCTGTCCAGGCTAACACCTGTTCTCCACACTTCCAACTGTCATTTCCTTCCTGTAGGCAGGAAGTCAAAAATTGAAAGTCTCTTAAATTGTTAGTAAGATCATTTGTAATCTCAAGGTTTGTGCATTGTTTTCAGTGTAGGATCTGTGAAACAAAATGTACAGACTGCCAGGAATGTTCTGGCATGTCTGTGGTTTGTTTCCTGTGATCATACGGTGTTGATGCACAAAAGGAGCTGGTAGCAGTCAAACTGTTCTCTAGATCAAGTTGGGTCTACAGAGAACCTAGGGAAGAGGTGAAAGTACGTCCTTGGGCCTAACTTATTCATTATTTATAATTTCCAAAGAGCATTTCCAAAATATATTACTGATCCTCATAAGCAGATGTCACCAAATAAATCACTTGAAATGAACTCAGTAAAAGTATGCCATCACCTGATATATGCCCCATTTACCAACGTAATGCTATCACAGTCCAGACTATACTCAATTTATATTATAGGAAAAAGCATAATTTCATCTGACTATTAAATAAACAACTTCATAAAAGCAAAGATAACAGCATATTCATTTTGTAACCCTTTTAATATCAGGTATTTATCTAGTGACACCATTCTTGAAATTAACAAATTGTAGAGAATGTCCTAACTTTGGCTTGTTTTTAAAGTCTTTATAGAAATATTTAATATTCAAAGAAGTATTTTTCAGTATCAGGAACCAAAATAAGTTTCATGTGAGAATGTTTGAGCATTTTACACAAAATCATTAAAATTTTATATAAAATTATAATTTCATACAAAATTATTATATTATTGACTATATTCCCTATGCTGTGCTTTTCAGCCTTGTGACTTACTTTTTTTTAGGTTCAAAATAATGGATTTATTGCATGCATTTATTTTATTTATTTTTTTTGAGAGGGCATCTCTTATATTTATTGATCAAATGGTTGTTAACAACAATAAAATTCTGTATAGGGGACTCAATGCACAATCATTAATCAACCCCAAGCCTAATTCTCAACAGTCTCCAATCTTCTAAAGCATAATGAACAAGTTCTTACATGGTGAACAAGTTCTTACATAGTGAATAAGTTACGTGGTGAACAGTGCAAGGGCAGTCATATCACAGAAACTTTCGGTTTTGATCACGCATCATGAACTATAAACAATCAAGTCAGATATGATTATTCGTTTGATTTTTAGACTTGATTTATATGTGAATCCCACATTTCTCCCTTATTTATTTATTTATTTATTTATTTATTTTAAATAAAATGCTGAAGTGGTAGGTAGATGCAAGATAAAGGTAGAAAACATAGTTTAGTGCTGTAAGAGGGCAAATGTAGATGATCAGGTCTGTGCCTATACACTAAGTATTAATCCAAGCTAGACAAGGTCAACAAAACATCCACAGATGCAGAATTTTTCTCTCAAAACAGGGGGGGTGAGGTTCTAAGCCTCACCTCTGTTGATCCCCAATTTCTCACCTGATGGCCCCCCTGCGACTGTGCCTATCTTAGGTTGTTCCTCCCTTGAGGAATCTTACCCGTCTTTGGCTAACCAGCCGTCTTCCGGGGCCATACAGGGAAATGTAAAATTGGTAAGTGAGAGAGAAGCCATATTGTTTGAAAAGGTTAGCTTTTTACTTCTTTGCAGATTTCTGCCCTGTGGCTTCTATGCCCAGCATTTGTCTTGAGGTATCTTTACCACTTGGAAGAATTATGACACTCAGTAATTTTCTACATGAGGCACAAATTCTACTAAAGGGCTGTAATTAGGAAGGAAGAAGAAAAGCTATAGAAGTAGCAGACGGAAGGAAACATGGGAAGATTGATTATTTCTTTGACATAACTTCTTGTAGAGTAACATAAGCATGTATAGGTTTTAACAAACTACTAATTAAATTGCATAGACACATTAACAGAATAGGAATACAGCTACATAACAAAAGCAGACCTACAATTACCAGCCATATCCAGTGAAACCAAGAAAGCCAGTTAGGTAAACTAGGCATTTGTGAAAACTTATCAATAATATGATGGATATTGTGTAACTGAATTTGAATAGTTTGAGAAAAATCAGACAAATGAAAACAACACATTCCTGGGAACTGTTCACATCACATATGTTCTTTTAACAGTAGATAGTCTATAGTCGCACGATTTTGGAGCACTGCAACTTGCACTTCTAATTCTTGGTTGAGTTCCGACAGTAGAGATCCAGTCAAATTTGTTGTTTTACTGTATGCATAGGCCAGCTTAGATATCTCCTTCTTTGTTCCAATGGCAAGTCCAGGAACCGGTGGGATGAATGCAGCTACAATTGCAACAGTGCCAGGATCTTTGTTGAAGTTTTTTGATGATCATCTTCTGGAATGACTCTTCCAGAGGATGTTGATGTTGGAAGTTCTTCTTCATATCGTATCTTAATTCATTTTCTGGGTAGCCAAATTAGGCTTTGATCCTCTGTATAAACACAAACAAACCCTTTGCCCACACTTTGATATGACCTTTATACCATTGTGAAGAACCTATTGGAGACCACCACACAGGAACTGCTTTTTTTTTTTAAGGGAAAGAAATATTATCAGAAAAATGTACTTCCATAGCTGATCATCCAACACCTGCCTAACTTAGCTCGCTTATTGAGCTGTTATATACACTGTCTGGAGATTCTTTTCTTCTCTCCCTTCTTATTCCTCCTCCTCCATTCTTTATATTTTGGTTGTTTTATTCTGTGCTCTTTCGTGTTTCCTTTAACTGCTTTTTGTGGATAGTTGATTTTATTTTTTGCCTTTAGTTAGTATTTGGTTGGTCTGCTTTCTTTGCTGTGATTTTACTTTCTCTGGCGACATCTGTTTAGTCTTAGGAGTACTCCTGTCTTAGAAGTGGTTTATGGGAGGCAAATTCTCTCAACTTTTGCTTGTCTGGGAATTGTTTATTCTCTCCTTCATATTTAAATGATAATCGTGCTGGATACAGTATTCTTGGTTCAAGGCCCTTCTGTTTCATTCCATTAAATATATCATGCCATTCTCTTCTGGCCTGTAAGGATTCTGTTGAGAAGTCTGATGATAGCCTGATGGGTTTTCCTTTATAGGTGACCTTTTTCTTCTCTCTAGCTGCCTTTAAAACTCTGTCCTTGTCCTTGATCTTTGCCATTTTAATTATTATGTGTCTTGGTGTTGTCCTCCTTGGGTCCTTCTGTTGGGAGTTCTGTGTACTTCCGTGGTCTGATTGATTATTTCCTCCCCCAGTTTGGGGAAGTTCTCAGCAATTATTTCTTCAAACACACTTTCTATCCCTTTTTCTCTCTTCTTCTTCTTCTGGTACCCCTATAATGCAGATATTGTTCCTTTTGGATTGGTCACACAGTTCTCTTAATATTGTTTCATTCCTGGAGATCCTTTTATCTCTCTCTGTGTCAGCTTCTATGTGTTCCTGTTCTCTGGTTTCTATTCCATCAATGGCCTCTTGCATCTTATCCATTCTGCTTATAAATCCCTGCAGAGTTTGTTTCACTTCTGTAATCTCCCTCTGGACATCTGTAATCTCCCTCCATACTTCATCCCTTAGCTCTTGTATATTTCTCTGCATCTCCGTCAGCATGTTTATGATTTTTATTTTGAATTCTTTTTCAGGAAGATTGGTTAGATCTGTCTCCTTCTCAGGTGTTGTCTCTGTGATCTTTGCCTCAAATTCTGCCTTTTCATGGTGATAGAGATAGTTTGTGGAGCTGGCATGAGTGACAGCTGGGAGAATGTCCCTTCTTGTTGGTTTGTGGCCTTCCTCTCCTGGGAGAACAGCGACCTCTAGTGGCTTGTGCTGGGCAGCTGCGTGAAGATGGGGCTTCTGATTCTTGCCTGGCCACTATGGAGTTTATCTCTGCTGTTGCTGTGGGCGTGGCCTGCCTAGGGCTGCTGCTCCGATATGGCAGAGCCACATCAGAGGGGAAATGGCTGGGAGGCTGTTTATCTCCGTGAGGGGTCTCTGAACTGCCCTGCTATCCAGGGGTTTAGGGTGCCCAGAGTTCCCTGCTGCTGGGCTATGTGTCCCAGGATGCTTCTGTCTGGCTGTGGGGTCCCTGTCCCTTTAAGACTTCCAAAAAGCACTCACTTTTCTTTGTTCCTGGGGCGATGGCTGCGGGGACCTGCTCACAGGTCTTACTGTCCTGTTTCCCTAGTATCCAGCACCCCACACACTGTGTGTCTGTGGTCCAGTGTGGATGGCTAGGGCTGGCTATTTAGCAGTCCTGGGCTCCCTCTCCCTCCCCACTCCAACTCCTCTCCTCCCGCTGGGAGCTGGGGTGAGGGGCGCTCAGGTCCCGCCGGGCCGTGGCTTGTATCTTACCCCCTTCACAAGGCGCTGGGTTCTCGCAGGTGTGGATGTAGTCTGGCTGTTGTCCTGTGTCTTCTGGTCTCTCTTTTAGGAAGAGTTGTCTTTGTTGTATTTTCAAAAATATATGTGGTTTTGGGAGGAGATTTCCACTGCTCTACTCATGCCACCATCTTGGCTCCACCTCCTCTCATGCTCTTTTATTTTTAAGATTTCTTTCTTTCTTCCCTTTTTTTCTATTTATCCAGTCATTTCAGTTTCTTTCAACAGGAGGATTGGTCCACATACCCTAATCTACTAGAGGTGAAAATCTGCCTTATCTGTTCTCTAATAATCCTGTGAGGTTTGTGTACAGATGTATGACAGGCTGCTTTCCCGGATAAGGAAACTGAGGCTGAGGGATGTTTAAGGACTGGGTCAAGATCACACAAGTAAGGCACAGCCTGGAACTCCTGAGTCTGAGGCTTCTTTTATTTCTACCCATGACATTGCCTTTGAGCCTTCTTCTACTGGGCGTATTCTTAGAATTTTAGACTATATATTATTTAGACTATATATTATATTGGTGCAACTTTTTCCAGATGTGGTGTTTTAAATGGAAAACAATAATTGCTTTCTTTTTCTTTCAGCTGAAGTGAGTAGCGAATACAGTATGGACAAGGCAATGGTTGAATTTGCTATGATGGATTAGGAACTAAACCATTATGTAAAAGCTGTTCAATCTATGATAAGTCATGTAAGTTTATACCATTTACCTGGATATATTTGGTTACAACTCACTGACCTAGAAATGGAAACACAAAAACAAAATTATTCTCTAACCTTCCATCACCCTTTATCCTTAGTGTAGCAGCTATTGATTTCTTCTAAATTAGGAAGTTTAAAGAATAAGAATCTTAAATTATTTTCCCAGCTAGGCCACCTAGGTTTAATTAAGATATTATATCTGTTTTAGATTGTCTTATATTTTTTTGTCTTGAAATTTTTAGTCTAAGCCTCCTTTGAATATAAATAGATTTTTATAAAATGCTAAAAATTGCATAGAACTTGTTTTTATTGTTATATTTGCTTAAGCATACAACTTAGACCAGGTTTAGTTACTCATTCTCCAGCTTTAACTAATATATAGCTTTTGCAAAATTTGTAAGATCAGATTATATGGAAGAGTTTTAGAGCAAGTTTAAAAATAAAGAAGGTTGGCATTTCATTTTTTCCAGAAGCTAAACTTATCTTTGTTGACTCCAGCTGTCACAGGAACAACACATAAGGCAGTTAAGGTGGGAACTTAGCAACATCCTTTTCAGTAGTACTGTGTTGAGTAAGAAATGAGCAATATGATTGCAGTAATGTTTCTAAGAAGTCCTTTGTCCTCTAAGCAGTGGAAACTCCCCTTTGAACTGATTTCATATACCTGTATAATAGGGTGTCTTGTACTTCTGGTTTCTTTATTTGCCTTTGCTAATATCTGTGGGAAAATTCCAAAAATCAAATATTTTGCAATGTAGAATACAACTATTCAGTTGAAGATAAATTTTAAAATATGGTGTAATACTTAAGCCATACTTAAATGAGCATTACCTAGTTACACATTCATAATTATATAAAGTTTTCCTGTGTTTTCAAAAAAAAATTTTAATGTTTTTTACTGGTTTAAGAATTTTTGCTTTTTTTAATGGTTTGTATTCATTAAGTGTAGTATTTGTGACTAACTAAAGAATGTCCACTTATATCCAACTAATAAACTCATTCAGCTTATGAAATTCTGATGTTTCTAGTGATTGAGGTTATTGGTCCTGGTACTGTGAATATTTCTTTCATAGGAAAATATGAAAATGACGTCATGTTGGGGCATTTGAAACTGGATTACAAAGTGCTTAGCCCAGAGGTTTTCAACTCCAGCTGGACTCTAGAACCAGTGAGTTGCTACTTTAAAGAGATTCTGATTTCATTGGTCTGGAGCAGGGTTGGGCATCAGTATTTTTTTAAAAACTCGTTCTAATATGCATCCAGGGTTGAAGACCACTGACTTTATAGAATAGTGTGTTTGCTACCAAAGGTCAGATTTAGGCCTATTGTATAGATAAATCCTGCTTTGACCCTTATATTCTACAGAGGTTATTTGATAGGCCTTTCTGTATCTTTACTTAGGTGTTGTGCGGATGTAACAGCCCAGTGTACATTATAGATAAGAAAACAGACTAAAGAACTTAACATGGATTATTTTTCCTATAAAACTCTAGGATTCACAGATGTTCAAGATATTTTTACATAAAGAATCCAACTTTTCTCCCTTTAAAAAACTGAGTCACTCAGTTTTAAAAAAAGGCAAGCCCTCTGTCACCCACATTCTATAGTTCACAGCATTGAGCCCTCTTGCCATTATCCCTACCCTGCTAAAAAGGAAAGGTGACACTTTGAGTTTTATCCCACTTTTCAGTCCTAACCTTACCCTAGACTGTAGAGCAACTTGGATTTAGTGATTCTAATGCTTGTCAGGAAACTCCCTTGTCTTTCATAAGGGGAGAAAACATGCTTATTGTCCTTTTCTGATGCAAAGTTGTGCTCTCTGTATAGGCTTGATACAAGACCAAGTAATAGCAACTCATAATTTTATAATGTTTCTAAAACCTGAAACTATATAGTGTCATAGTGGGTTATGATCATCATTTAGAAGGAAATATCTTACACTCTCTTTATGTATTCTACATGCTTGAAGTTATGGATATTGCTATCTTATTGCTTGTTTTGGTGAGGGATAAAAAGTGAACAACAGCTTGATAAGAGCCAGAATGGTAGAGTTCTTTAGAAATAGCAATGGTCTGGTGATCAGAAAGTCTTCCAGCCCTAGTTCTTCCATTTTGTAACTTATGATCCTGGGTCAAGAAACTTAACCTTTTGGAACCTCATGTTCTCCATTTATAAAATTCTTGGTCTGCCTATTCCACAAGATTATTGTGTGAATTGGATTAGATACTGTGTATCAAACACTTTGACATTCATAAACTTTGATGGAGATATAAGATACTGTGTTATTGCAAACCCATATTTCCAAACATATTCCTTAGATAGAAAGAACAAGATATTTTTTAAAGACAAGTATTTTGCTCGCTTGTGCCAAAGCTTTGAAACAGAACTTCTTTTGGGCTTTGACCTGTTGGAATCCAAAAATGATGTAGGATTAGATATAAGCTAGTTAAGTTATAGTATGAGGTGTTCATGACCTCTAAGATGAAATTGTTTTAAAATCAGATTATTAAGAAAGAGTACAGATAATAGGAAGCTGTATGTGTCCCATTTAACTTTTGTTCTGTCAGAGACTTTTAGAACTACAGCACTTCCATTACTATAACATTTGCCAGAATTCTGATCCACTGTGTGGTCTTAGTATTTATGAATTTTCATATAGTCATAGAAAACTAAAAAAAAAATTTAATCACCAAAGAGCATTAAAGTATTTTTATTTAAATATGTCTTTCTTCTATTCTTTTCCACACCTCTGAAAGGGTGTTAGGCATTCACTTTGGAACCTTCCATGTGCAGCTTAATTTACCAACAATCCTTAGGAAGTCCCTTTGGCATGCAGCACCTTCAGATTGCCTTTCTTTGTCCTTAGAGAAAATAGAGCTACTATGTTCTAAGATGGCTGAAGACTTGATTTGGAACCAGTATTTATGTCAGTGCTCTGAAATTTTTTTTTAAAAAAGGGCTTCATTCCAGCTAGTTTGCAGAGGGAATATTATGCAGTGGGCACTAAAAAAAATTTCCAGATAAGTCTATAAGTCATTTAGAAAATCTCTTAGGATAAATAGGTGTTATATACCTGTCACCATGCTTTAAAACATTCCTGTCAAACCACAGAGAGTTCTGTATGAGCTCTTTGAAGACTTTCAGTCATGAGACCACATATGTGATGAAAGCTTTTTGAAAGCTGTAAAATGGCACACGGATACACTACGGCACAGTTACTTCTTGTATCACTGTTACTGCCAGGGAGAAACTTAGTTTCAAGTTGAGAGAAGAGTGATGTTCTGAACATTCAACTTTTGATTACCTCATGTTCTTTCCCTTAATATCTAAGCTTTTATTATTTGAGTATATTGAAGGAGTGCCATTGGCTGGATTTTTTGCTCTCAAATATTTATTGAATAAATATTTACTAAACATATGTGCCAGGTACTTCCAGGTGCAAGAAACAGAAGGTCTGTTACCAAAGCCCACATGACTCCCACCTTCAGGATGTCTGAAGTCTAGAGAAGAAGACAAATGTTTAACAAAGAATAAAACAGATATTATAACGACTATTGTGTGTACCGCAAAGGGAAAATAGGGTGTTCAAGGAGAGTTACTAACTTGGGGTTCGGGAGACTTTTTTCTGAAGAAGTGATGCTTAATGTACAGTGTAAGTCAGATGAGCCTGAACATGGTGATCATGACATATAATTTCTCTGTCTGTGTGATTTTTGCATGAAATGGAAGCATCTTTTTTTCTGATTGTCTTGATGTCAAAGTTTCAGAGTGCCTTGATCAAACCAAATCAAACATTGAGAAAGCAGGCCAGAGAAAGCCTACTTTTATATATGGAAATTTTAAAGTATATAGAGTAGTTGAATGATTTACCTAGGGTTGGTCAATGATTCATTCATTCAAATACGAGTACCTACTGTGTGCCAGCACATGTGCTTAGTGATGCAAGTCATGGCGATAGCAGATTTAAGAATAAGTGCATTACTGATATTGTGCTTTTCAAGCCATTTCACTAGTAAAATAGGGGTAATCCCTCTTAAGGAATAAACAGTACAGTGTACTGAATAGACAGTGGTAATACTGTGTATTTCTGACTCAGTATTTATGTGATTGTTTTAAACTGAAGTCCCATCTTGTGGTTTCAGATTCCAGGGGGTGGGTACCAGTTTAGTTCAAGGAATCCTCAAATCCATTTTCAGGTATATGTTTTTCAAATAAGAGATAATAAAGAGTTCCAGTCACTATTGGGGGGTCTTCCAATTTTTGTACAATCTCAATTCTCATAGTGAAAAGGGATGGGTGCCACAAAGCTAAATGATAAATGGCTTGACAGGTCAGATTAGTTACACATATTATTAGGAGTCAGTGGTAAAATATACATCCTGTGTGATTTTTGGTGAGCAGTCTAGTCCTGGAGTTCAGCAAAAGTAACTAAAGCTTGAGATTCACATTATACTTTGGTGTTAATTTTATCATGATACCTAGTTGTGTAATTTTACTTAACAAACTTTAAATTTTAAAAGAATTGTCAGATTTTACCTATATGCTGTTCTTTTAGGCTGTGCCGCATCCACAGGTTAATTTATTGAAAATGCAGACCACTGGTATTTTCTTTACTTTCTTCTACTACTGTCTTTTGTGCTGTGTGCATCTTATAAACTAAGTAGACTAGGTAAAATTTTCAGGTGTTTAAATCAGATTGGTGCCACATATATATATATATATATATATATATATATATATGTATATATATATATATACATATATATATTTTTTTTTAAGATAGTGTTTTATAATAGTTCCTACTGAAAGCCTGGGAAGGAGAATATTTCTTCTTAACCTAATAGGAACAATTAGGTGCTAGGTTGGTTTACTTGTGTTGTTTCTTATGAATCTTCTCATGGGTATGCCCTGTGTACCATGGTTTTTACTTGATAAGCTAACCTGCACATTTTATCTGACTTTTAAGATATTGAGAGTTAGAAAGATAGAAATACACCTCACCTCATGTAAGCTGTTGAAACCAATACAATCTTAGATATAATAAAAGAATGAGGTGGGTCAAAAGTGTAGCTTACCTCAGTCTTGTCATTATGCAACTAGTTTAGAATGTTTTTGACATTATCATTTCCCTATGCTTCCTCACCCTCCACCCTTCACCCTTCAGCTGGTAAGCATTGCCTTTTGTAAATCTTATTTCAAGTTACCTTAACATCCACTACTTTGACATGAAATCTTATGGGGTATCTTGCAAGTTGGGAGTTACATTTTAGTTAAACAAGATTTAGGGAGCATGTCTCACTTAGAAAGCTAATTTATATAGTATCTGAAAGAAGTTCTAGGCCAGAAGATATAATTTATTAGATATGATTATCTACAGACTAAATGTCAGACTGCCCCCCCCCCCCCCACTGAATCACTGGCACAAGAGGAAGGAGGAGAAATGAGTTTGGGGGTTATAAAATTTAAGGACAAAAGATTTCTGAGTATGAAAGAAACTACTATTGTCAGGGAAGTAGCAAGAAAGTAAGAAATGACAGTGGAATTAGTGAAAATCTCTTGGAGCCAGAAGGGGAAAGTACTAGAGAATACCCTTTCTTCTACTCCCCAGAGTGGTGTGTGGTCTCCACCTTTCTTGTCAAAAGTTTACAAATGCTCCATATATGAGCCTTTATATCTGTAGGAATATTGCCCAGTATGGAAATTAACCAGAAAAAAAAATTTATTGACTTTAGGTATTCACACTTCAGGTGAATTCAGGACCACTTGGTCCCCCAGTGTGTCTGTTTCTGTGATTACTGGTAATTAATTTCCATTCATTAAGTGCTTTAGAACTTCCCAAATTAAGGTTGTGTTTGGTAGTATTTTTTCTAACACACAGAGAGAGTTAGGTCTGGGCTGTTACATCTGCACAACACCTAAGTAAAGATACAGAAAGGCCTATCAAATAACCTCTGTAGAATATAAGGGTCAAAGCAGGATAAAGTTGGGAAGGAGAATACAAAAATAACACAATCTCTAGAAGGACTTAAAAGCAGAATGGATGAGATGCAAGAGGCCATTAATGGAATAGAAATCAGAGAACAGGAATGCAGAGAAGCTGACGCAGAGAGAGATAAAAGGATCTCCAGGAATGAAAGAATATTAAGAGAACTGGGTGACCAATCCAAAAGGAACTAATTGAGTTGCTTCAGTAGGAAAGAATCTAGACTTAAATCTCTTAGGTTACCAAGTAATATAGCTGCTAATAGGTGAACATTCTGGTCCATGCTATATTGAGACTGATTTTCATGGGTAGTTTATAAAAATCCATCCTGGTGTTTTGTAAGTATTAAGTGTTGGATCGTATTCAGAATTATAAAATGTTTACACTCTACTGAGCCTTAAGGTGCCTCTAGTGCAGCATTTTCAAAAGTTTCTCTGTAATACTAATTAATCAGGATGTGAATAAGTATAATATGAAGAAAGGATTTTGTGGTCAAATAAGTTTGGGGAATGCTTGATAAAAGAATTTGCTTAAAGATTCTAAAACCTTTAATATGATTTTATGCATTGTGATTGTTCAAAGGAGGTATATTTAGTAATTTTTTAAACTAATTTAACTAGAAAACCTCTTTGGGGGAAGGCCTGATGCTGTACAGAACCTACTTTGAAAATGACTTTTGTATAGTCTCCACCCCCTTACCTTACAGAGGAGGCCGAGAGATGGGCCCAGCAGTTTGGGGTAGAGTCTTTGTGGCATTCAGGGAACTGGGGAGTACATCAACCTCCCTATCCAAAATGGCCTAAGAGATGTTTCCACAAGGAAGATCAGCAGAGGGCCAGGCCTCTGAAAAGACTGCAATTTTCCAACACTGAAAAAGAGGAAGGAAGTGTTTTTAAAAACGTGCACTGATTGCTTGGTGCTCAGTCTCTGAAGCAAACAAACCCCCGTGTGGAATGTCGATTCAGGAGAGTGAAGAGAAGGAGAAGGGAATGTTTTTGAGGAAAGAAAAAGAGGAGGGTACAGAATAGGCAGAAAGGACCCAGTGTGGGCAGGAAAAGTACCCAGACCCTTGACAGATCTTATCCACCACAACACTACATTAAGGTATTAATAGGATTATTGAACACCTTGGTCTCAGTGGCATCAGGAAATCCTGGCAGTTAATTATTTAAATTATTTAAATGATGTGAAATTTCTTTAATGTAGCCAATGCAAGCTTATATCTGATATTGGGCATAGTTCACATATAGCATCAAACCCTTATTTTAGAGAGTTACTTTAGCCTCTTCCCATATAAAAATTTCTCCATAATAGATCAGTAATACTGAGATTGAGATATAGGCCTTTCCCCACCATCTAGCAGTGGTGCCAGTGAGCCATGAGAGGGCATGGACAAGGCCACGTGCTGAGGGCAGTGAAAGGGCATGGGCAAAGAGAGGTGGGGAGGTAGATTGGATAGGGGAACGGATCACCAAATGTTAATGTTCACTTTAAAATGAGTGCATTTTCAGTGTGTGGATTTGAAAGTAATTGCTTCTTTCATAATTAAATAGTCCAGTTAGTGCCAATACTGTAATGAAGATATCAAGCCTCTTGACATGTGTGCATCCAATGGCCACAAGATAATATTAACAGTGAGATAGTTTGACAGGGACAATACAAACATGCTTAAGAAATTCAGAGTAAGGGAAAAGAGCCTTTGCTTAAGTTCTGGCTTTTCTACACTCTAATTCTGAGCCTCAGTTTCTCTTAAAGTGGGGGTGGTAGTATAGGTCATAGAGTTCTGGTAACAATGAAAAGTGGTAGCCTGAAAGTACCTGGACAGTTCTGTCATACTAACGTATAAGGTTGCCCAGGGAGTTCTGTAAAGAAGAAGTCATTTCTTTGATCAAATTTAAATAATATCTGAAAGGAAATTTGAGTTGAAGTTTGCAGAGTAGAGCAGGCAGCAGGAAACCATTGGGAAAAACAAGAGATTACGTTCCTTGACAGGTTGAAGGAAGAGCCTCATTCCTTTGAAGGAGTCTTCTGATAAGAGGAGGTATTGGGGGGAACTTAGCACTCTTGTTCTATAAGCAGAAAGAATTGTGGGGGATGGGCCAGTGCAGAGGCAAGTGAGCAGCATGGCATCTGGCCAGCTGGCTTAAAGTTCCCTAAACAGTGAGTCTCCTTATGTCAGTAGTAACAAGAAAGAGATAGTACTCTTTACCATGTGCTAGTTAATAGCTATGAAGAGTATCATACTAGAGGTATGAACCAGACAACTAAGGAAAAACTGGTAATTCAAGAATAACCTGTGATGTTTTCTTAGGTAAAGTAAACAAATATTACTTAAAGATGTAAGCAAAAAAGCTCAATAAATATCATATTTATAGTATCCATGTGCACACAGAGAAATCTTTCTTGAGCTACATTTCCATCTGTAATTTTTATCTTATTAGTAGCATCTATATGAAAAATAGGAGAAAAATATGTTGGATTAGTCCTCTTGTGTATCATATGCAAATTGCCAGCTATATTTTAAATGAGCACTCTGTATAAACTGTTGACAAGTGAAAGAATAGAAGGAGTCTAAGTGGAGAGACTCTAAACGGACTTAGTTTTTCAGGCCCTGTATGTCTGTGGCTGTACCGGTAAGGAAAAGCTCTATCATTCTGAGGTACAGCCAGGGCCTGGGGAACTGTCACTGAGAGAAATGGAGAGGATCTCTTTTTATTCTGTTTCTTTCTTGAAGACCTTCTAGCATCTGGCAATTGTGACACTTAATCTTTCATTCTTTTGTGTCATGGTGAATCTGATATTTTAGACATCAGAGCTTTTTGAATTTCATTTCTTTCTGGGCTTCTTTTTTTAAGGACAATTTATGTTGTATAATATAGTATTCTTTAAAAGAGTGAAAAATCCTTGTTAGTTTTTCATAGGCTAGAGTAGTATAATCAGTTTTGAGCAATTTCTAATTATTTCTTCAATCCCTTATTTTACCTTAAAATAATCATTTTATTATCTTCTAATAGAAAGTGATACTTAGAAAGACCAAGTCAGTATTACTTAAAATTGACAACAATAACCAGAAATAGTTTAATATGATTGTATCACAAGATTGCTCTCCAGACATCCTGACTTGATTGTTTTTTACCTTCCCCTTGACTGACAATGTATTTGCCTTCCGATTGCCCAGCTATTTGTGGTTCTTGGAATGTTTTTGGTACCAAAGAGCAAACCCTCTCTACCCATCAGGTCACTCTCTGTCATCCTGATGTTATTTTAGCACTCTACAAGAAAGAGAAGCCAAAAATGCCATGTGAAATACTAAATAGGAGCTCTAAATGGACTAAATCCTGGTGTACTGAGAGCATTCTTCTTGCAAAATCAGAAATAAACTTTGACGCATAAGGTGTAGTTACACTGTGTTATAAAAAGCCTCAGCAGAAACATTGTATGCTCAGTTTTTTCATAGAAGAAATTCCTAATATATTACTTAAAGCACCTAGAAATAAGAGGGATGAAATTTGAATGTCCTAGCAGATTTTCTAGTAATAGTAGTGGGATTGTTCTGCCAGAGTATGGAATTAAAGTGCTTTGCTTTTGTAATATAAATGCTTTGTATGATCCCATTACAATAGTAAGGTGTTTGGTGTTAATGTTTAATTTAATAATGTAGTTTTCTTCTGCACTATCTGCTCAACAGCTGTGTGACCTTAAACAAGTTTGCAAAATGAAAAGTTGGTTGGTAGAATTTCAAACTTTTTAAATTTAGTGAGGCTCTTTTTGTGTCCTAGTATGTGGTCTATTCTGGAGAATGTTCCATGTGCACTTGAGAAGAATGTATATCCTGCTGCTTTGGGTATAGAGTTCTATACATGTCTATTAGGTCCATCTGTTCTAGTGTGTTGTTCAGTGCCTCTGTGTCCTTACTTAATTTCTGGCTAGTGGATCTGTCCTTTGGAGTGATTAGTGTGTTGAAGTCTCCTAATATGAATGCATTGCATTCTATTTCCTCCTTTAGTTCTGTTAGTATTTGTGTTACATATGTTGGTGCTCCTGTATTGGGTCCATATATATTTATAATGGTTATATCCTCTTGTTGGACTGAGCCCTTTATCATTATGTAATGTCCTTCTTTATCTCTTGTGACTTTCTTTGTTTTGAAGTCTATTTTGTCTGATACTAGTATTGCAACACCTGCTTTTATCTCCCTGTTGTTTGCATGAAATATCTTTTTCCAACACTTGACTTTTAGTCTGTGCATGTCTTTGGGTTTGAGGTGAGTCTCTTGTAAGCAGCATATAGATGGGTCTTGCTTTTTTATCCATTCTATTACTCTGTGTCTTTTGATTGGTGCATTCAGTCCATTTACATTTAGGGTGATTATTGAAAGATAAGTACTTATTGCCATTGCAGGCTTTAGATTCGTGGTTACCAAAGGTTCAAGTGTAGCTTCTTTACTATCTTACCATCTAACTTAGCTCGCTTATTGAGCTATTATAAACAAAGTCTGATGATTCTTTATTTCTCTCCCTTCTTATTCCTCTTCCTCCATTCTTTATATGTTTGGTGTTTTATTTTGTGCTCTTTTGTGTTTCCTTTGACTGGTTTTGTGGGTAGTTGATTTTATTTTTTGCCTGTAGTTAGTATTTGGTTGGTCTTCTTTCTTTGCTGTGATTTTATTTTCTCTGGTAACATCTATTTAGCCTTAGGAGTGCTTCCATCTAGAGCAATCCCTCTAGAATACCCTGAAGAGGTGGTTTGTGGGAGACAAATTCCCTCAACTTTTGTTTGTCTGGGAATTGTTTAATCCCTCCTTCATATGGAAATGATAATCATGCTGGATACAGTATTCTTGGTTCAAGGCCCTTCTCTTTCATTGGATTAAATATATCATGCCATTCTCTTCTGGCCTGTAAGGTTTCTGCTGAGAAATCTGATGATAGCCTGATGGGTTTTCCTTTGTAGGTGAACTTTTTTCTCTCTGGCTGCCTTTAATACTCTTTCCTTGTCCTTGATCTTTGCCATTTTCATTATTATGTATCTTGGTGTTGTCCTCCTTGGGTCCCTTCTTTTGGGAGTTCTGTGGCTTCCATGGTCTGAACGACTATTTCCTCCCCCAGTTTGGGGAAGTTTTCAGCAACTATTTCTTCAAAGACACTTTCTATCCCTTTTTCTCTTCTTCCTCTGGTACCCCTATAATGGTGACATTGTTCTGTTTGGATTGGTCACCCAGTGCTCTTAATATTCTTTCATTCCTGGAGATCCTTTTATCTCTCTCTGCGTCAGCTTCTCTGCATTCCTGTTCTCTGATTTCTATTCCATTAATGGCCTCTTGCATCTCATCCATTCTGCTTTTAAGTCCTTCTAGAGATTGTGTTGTTTCTGTATTCTCCTTCCCAACTTTATCCGTTAGGTCTTGCATTTTTCTCTGCAGCTCCATCAGCATGGTTATGACCTTTATTTTGAATTCTTTTTCAGGAAGATTGGTTAAATCTATCTCCCCAAGTTCCTCTCAAAGGGTGTCTGGGTTATTCTGGTCTGTATCAAATTCTTCTGCGTTTTCATGGTGATAGAGGTAGTAATGGACAGTTGGCTCATGTGTCAGCTGGGAGAACAAAATCCCTACTGCTAGCTTGTTGCCTTCCTCTCCTGCAAGAATAGAGACCCCTAGTGGCTTGTGCTGGGCAGCTGTGCCTTAGCGGGGTCTCTGAGTCCGGACCAGGCATCTGTGGAGTAGGCTCCGTGCGGCTGCTGTGGGTGTGGCTGGTCTCAGGCTGCTGCTTTGCTATGGTGGGGCCACACCAGAGGGGGAAAGGGTGGGAGGCTGTTTATTGCCGTGAGGACCCTCAGAGCTGTGCTGCCGCCCAGGGGGTTAGGTTGCCCGGAGTTCCCCAGGATTCCCAGCTGCTGGTCTGAGTGTGCTGGGATGCTTCCATCCAGCTGTGAGGCTCCTGTCCCTTTAAGACTTTCAAAAGGCACTTGCCTTTTTTTTGTCCCAGGGGCATTCTCTTCTGGCCTGTAAGGTTTCTGCGGCTGTGGGGACCCACTCACAGGTTTTACTGTTCCGTTTCCCTAATATCCAGCACACCATGCACTGTGTGTCTGCGCTCTGGTGCGGATGGCTAGGGCTGGCTATTTAGCAGTCCTGGGCTCCCTCTCCCTCCCTTCTCTGACTCCTCTCCTCCCGCCAGGGAGTTGGGGTCACGGGCGCGCTCAGGTCCCACCAGGCCACAGCTTCTATCTTACCTGCTTCGTGAGGTGCTGGGTTCTTGCAGGTGTAGATGTCGCCTGGCTGTTGTACTGTATCTTCCGGTCTCTCTTTTAGGGATAGTTGTATTTGTTGTATTTTCCAAAATATATATGGTTTTGGGAGGAGATTGCCACTGCCCTACTCATGCCGCCATCTTGGCTCCTCCTCTCTCATCGTGTTCTTTTAGAGACAGCCTCCTTCTTTCCTACCAGAGATGAAGAATGGGAGTATAGCTATGAAAGAATGAAGGCCTTACATAAAAACAATAGAATAGTGAACTTTAGATAGTTATCTCTAAAGAAACCAACAGTCTGGCACCTACCTAACCTTTGTAAGATTTTCTGGCCACAATAACTAAAAACCAAGCTGACCTAGAAATAAGTTAACTGCTAAGACCTGCCAAATGATATAATCTTATTCTCCAAATTCATGTAACCGTGCTATGTGTCAATTATATGATTAATATCTGTACTTTACTTTATGTAATCAAAGAGTATATAATCAAGCTGCTACTTTTCATTAAAGGCCAGGCTCAGCTTTTGCTAGTGTCTGTGTCCTCATTTATTTTGGTTAGTCACTGATACCATCCATCTTTCAGGGACTCCTATACTCACTGGAGCTGGATTCTGACACTTAACTATTATGTTTGCTCCTCCTAAGAAAGAAATGCTATATTCAAAGGTGAACTTCAGATGCATTAAAGGTCTAAATATGAAAGGTAAAACTTCAAAACTACTAGAAGAAAATCTAGGAAAATATCTTTGCAACTTATGTATCAGGAAGGATGGTCTATTGCCCACAAACTGAAAAATTTGATAGACAAGTACATTAAAATTAAGGATTCTTGTACCATAGTCAGTCAACTTATAAATGATACATTAGTAAAATCTCTGCTATGTCTTAAACCACCAAGGGACTGCTTTCAAAATACACAAGGAACTCTGGGAAACAAGTCAAAATCCCAACCAAAAAGAAGGTCAAAGGGTATGAAGAGGTCAGGTATGAAAAGAGAAACCCAAAATGACTAGCAGGGATATGAAGAAATGATTGATATACCTCATAAACAGAGAAATACATTTTACAGCAACCATGAAATTCTATTCAACAACAATTAAATGAATAAAATGGAGGATGTTGTGCAATACCAAAAGTAGGAATTTCTACACCTTGCTGGTGAGGGTGAAAACTGGTGTACTCATTTTAGAAATGGCCTGGCAGAACTTAGTGAGATTGAATATGTGATATTTAACAGTAACCTATAGCAGCAATATCGTGCCTGCATATATACCCCCAGGAAAACTCTACCACAGTCATAATCAATATCTAGAAAGATGTTTGTTACAGAACTATTCATACCCAGTAGTAGGAGTCAACATGCATATCCATCATTAAAGGAACTGGTAAGTAATTTGTGCTGGAGCAAACCATGAAATATTGCACAGTTGGAAGCAATGAACTAGATGTACATACATGAAAAGATCTCAAAGAGCGCTGAACAAACAAAGTAAAATATATAGCAAAAGAGCAGTTATACAGATGCAAAACACACAAAAGAACTCCATAATTTTACAAGGATAGAGAGAGATAACCAAGAACATATATAAAACATTTTATATTGGGTACATGTGAGGATTTGGAAAGATAGAGTGAATGGTAGTCGGGAATGGGAATAAAAGATAAAAATTGTAATCCAAATAAGAAGAATATGCCTCTAAGCAATGCTCTCCACAACTCAAATATTTTGTTACAGTCACATCATCTATTAAACTTGATAAGATTTATGCCAGTGGTTAGAAATATTTTTATCTGAGATGATTGAGCATTATACACATCTTGGCCTTAACTATGATAAATTTGAAAATCCATGGCATCTAGTTCTCAGTTGTTACAAATGATCTAATAAATGAAATACTGAGCTCCGAACCTGAAAAGCTATAACCCAGTCCAACCTAACTAGTACTAGCACCTTAGCAGAGTCATTTTATCTCTTTAATATGTTTCCTTATCTGCAAAAATGGATTTGGATTATTCTCCAAATCCGTCCAGCTCCAAAATATTTCATTAATCTTCGTAATTAATATATACTCATATGCAACTACTTTCCCTCCTCCAACTATCCCTCCACCCGGCAAAAAAGCAAAAAACAAGAGTATCAAAAGAGGGTTAGAAAAGAGATGTAGTAATAGGAGTGAAGAGCAACTTAAGTTTTTTAGGGTAGAAAGAAGAAAACATTAAAGAGACACAGTGATTTTTAGAGCCTTTTCAAGCATCTAAGGCAGAGTAAGGTTATCTTGAGTCCAAGTTCAGACAATCTATTCTTTGAAGAGTATTACTGTATGCTGTCCCACATGTCACTATTACTCCTTCTCAAAATCATGTTAAAGCCTCTCATGGATTCTATTTGAAGACCCTAAATTTCAGCTTACCTGTATTAGTTTTCAGATAATAATGAGCTCTGAAGATGCCTTCCATATTAAAAATATAAGATGTCAAGAGAACGATTAATTTCTTAATCAATAAACTAGTCACACTCTGAGAATTTAATAAAAACTCAAACATTCTATTAGAATGTGGATCGAATGGATATAAAGATCTTAAAGATTAGGAAAATTAGAATATATTGTGGGTTGATGACCATGAATAGTAACTGAGGTATCTAAACAACAATGGTATCACATTTTATAAATAGAAAATAGATATTGGATTATTTAAGATACCTAAAAAACAAAATTGGAATATTTAAAATATCTGAAAATTTGAAATTAGAATACTTTAAAAGACAAAATAGAGATCTTGCAATATTCTTAGAATACAACAATAAACATGGGAAATTGACCTAATTCCATACACATTTAATTTTAAATATGGATGGGGAAAGACGGGGAGGGGAGAAGGAATTAAGAGGTCACAAACCATCTGTTACTAATAATGCCAGCACACATGTAGTTGGTACTGCAAAACAGATGATGAAGCTTTTCTCAGGCTGCCATACTCTAAGGTCTTCTACCAACAGCTATAGTTTATACCTGACTCCATGCTTCAAGTCTCAACAAATATATAAAGTTGATTATGAGGAGAAATGTATGGACAGATAAATGCAATCCTGATGAGTACAGAGGACAGGTATTAGGTATTAATTAACAGGAAGATGTTTTAATAAATGAGATAAAATAGCCTCTTAGAGAATAAAAAATAAGAATCTAATATTTCAAGCTACAATACAATTATACACTTGAACTTGGCTTTTCTACTCTACCTTTGGACTTTCTCAATTGAGCTACACCTAAGTGATATACTCCAAAATATGTTTTAACAGTGTTAATGAAGTGAGTTTCAAATATTTAAAAATTTTCTTCTCTGAAAACCATCTTAAGGCAAATTTTGCTTATTAGGGAGTATTTTGCTATTTGAGTAGTAATAATATGTTGCCATATTTTCAAGCAAATCAGTTTCAAGTTAACAAACATCATTACCTACCTCCATCAAGGTTAAAATCTAGACATGCTCACAGCACACTTTAATTTTATGTTAAAACTGATGTCCCAGTAATGCTTCCTTCAGGAATACAATTCTCAAAACACTGTCCCACCCAAAGTAAAGATTATTTCCAATAGCAATGCCTGTATAATAAGTAAGATTTAATTTTAAATGGGGGTCCTACAAAACTTTTTTTGCTTTCTATATATTGATTTATTTTCTTTAACTTACACCTACCTTAATGATTATTTAGTTAGTACTATGTACAAACTAGAGGCTTTCAAAAAAAGTTTTAAAATACCTTTTATTATATTTCCTATTCAGGGTGCTTTTCCAGTTCAAATTTAAAAATTTTTTTTCTTTCAATAATTAACTTTTTGTTTTGCCTTTTACCTGTATTAGAAATAAACCTACATTTCCCCATAAATTAGTGATCATGCTGCAAAGATTAATAAACTTTTTTTCAATCCTAAGCACTATTTCTACAATTCCATATAGTCCTCTAACCTCTCACTGTATTCCTGCATACTAATGCATATCTTCTTCCAACATCTGCATGATTTTTTTCTCTACTGTAATTCAGTACAGGTAGTTAAGAGTAGCTAAGCGTATAATTACACATGATACTGCATGTGTATTTGTATCTGGCTCTAATCACATGCCTAGAAGAGATTTATAAAGAGGAAAGAAAAAAAGGAAAAACAAAATAAAAGCACAGCTATGAGAATTAATGGCTGCTGTTACTTAAAATATATTCCAAACTTCTAGATAGAACTTTCTCACCACATGCTTCAAAGCTACTAGAATTGCAAGAATAAGGTATGGCATTCAAAATGCTGGATACCAGAGAAAGAAAAAATGTAATAACCAAACATCTCATATGTTTTCACATAATGGTCATTTTGACAACTAACTGATGCTTTCAATTTAGAAGATATTTTGCTCCATGCTACAGTTACATATATCATGGCTTTGTGGTAAAGTTCCTCAGCTCCATCAAAAAGTTAAGTGAATCACACCTATTTACTACTCCTAGCTCTAGGAATTAGGAGAAAACCAAATTCAAGAAACATTGGTCAGAAAGCATAAAACTATATTTACACACACATGCACACACTCACTCTAGAAGAGCCATGACACTCTCAAATGAGAAATTCACATAGGCTTATTTGATAATTCAGGCGATTTCAGCTTAATTCTAGATAAACAGTATTACTGTAACACTATGGTACTGGTAGTATACTCAAAGAAACACCATTAAAAATAATTAGGGACAAACACATGGAGGCTCAAAAACATGCTCCTAAATAATCAATGGACCAATGACCAAATTGAAACAGGAATCAAGCAGTATATGGAGACAAGAAAAACAATGGCACAATGCCCTAACTTCTGTGGGACGCAGTGAAGGTCATTCTAAGAGGAAAATATATAGCAATCCAGGCCTATTTAAAGAAGGAAGAACAATCCCAAATGAACAGTCTAAATTCACAATTATTGAAACTGGAAAAAGAATAACAAATGAGGCCCTAAGTCAGTAGAAGGAGGGACATAATTTAAAGATCAGAGAAGAAATAAATGAAATTGAGAAGAATAAAACAATAGAAAAAATTAATGACACCAAGAGCTGGTTCTTTGAGAAAATAAACAAAATAGGTAAACTCCTAGCCAGACTTATCAAGAAAAAAAGAGAATCTACACACATAAACAGAATCAGAAATAACAAAGGAAAAATCATGACAGACACCACAGAAATACAAAGAATTATTAGAGAATTCTATGAAAATCTATATGCTAACAAATTGGATAGCCTAGAAGAAGCAGACATCTTTCTAGACAAATACAACCTTCCAAGACTGAACAAGGAAGAAACAGAAAATCTGAACAGGCCAATTACCAGCAATGAAATTGAACTGGCAATCGAAAACCTACCTAAGAATAAAACCTCTGTGCCAGATGGTTTCACTGCTCTTCGCCACTGTATTTTATCAGACATTTAGAGAAGATATAATACCCATTTTTCTTAAAGTTTTCCAAAAAATAGAAGAGAAGGCTATACTTGCAAACTCATTCTATGAAGTTAGCATCACTCTAATACCAAAACCAGGCAAAGACACAACAAAAAAAGAAAGCTACAGGCCAATATTCCTAATGAACAAAGATGCAAAAATACTCAACAAAATATTAGCAAACTGAAATAAAAAATACATCACAAGGAACATACATCATGCTCAAGTGTGATTCATCCCAGGGATGCAAGAATGGTACAACATTCAAAAATCCATCAACATCATCCACTCTATCAATAAAAAGAAGGACGAAACCACATGATCATCTCCATAGATGCTGAAAAAGTATTTGACAAAATTCAATAACTATTCATGATAAAAACTCAACAAAATGGGTACAGAGGGCAAGTATCTCAATATAATAAAAGCCATATATGACAAACCCACAGCCAACATCATACCTAACAGTGAGAAGCTGAAAGATTTTCCTCTAATATTGGGAAGAAGAGAAGGATGCCCACTCTCCCCGCTTTTATTCAACATGTTAGTTCAGGTCCTAGCCATGGCAATCAGACAACACAAAGAAATAAAAGGCATTCAAATTGGTAAGGAAGAAGTTAAACTGTCCCTGTTTGCAGATGACATGATATTGTACATAAAAAACCCTAAAGAGTCCACTCCAAAACTGCTAGAACTAATATCTGAATTCAGCAAAGTTGCAGGATACAAAATTAATACACAGAAATCTGTGGCATTCCTATACACTAACAATGAACTAGCAGAAAGAGAAATCAGGAAAACAATTCCATTCACAATAGCATCAGAAAGAATAAAATACCTAGGAATAAACCTAACCAAGGAAGAGGTGAAAGACCTATTCCCTGAAAACTACAAGACACTGGTAAAAGAAATTAAGAGGACACTAATAAATGGAAATTCCTTCCATACTCTTGGGTCAGAAGAATGAATAATCTCCAAATGGCCATCCTGCCTAAAGCAATCTACAGATTCAATGCAATCTCTATTGAAATACTGACAGCATTCCTCAATGAACTGGAACAAATAGTTCTAAAATTCATATGGAACCACAAAAGACCCCGACTAGCCAAAGCAATCCTGAGAAGGAGGAATAAAGCAGGGGAGATCTCGTTTCCCAACTTCAAGCTCTACTACAAAGCCACAGTAATCAAGACAATTTAGTACTGGCACAAGAACAGAGCCACAGACCAGTGGGACAGAATAGAGAGTCTAGATATTAACCCAAACATATATGGTCAATTAATATATCATAAAGGAGCCAGGGATATACAATGGATATTCAATTGAAGACCGCCTCTTCAACAGCTGGTGTTGGCAAAACTGGACAGCTACATGTAAGAGAATGAAACTGAATTACTGTGTAACTGCATACACAAAAGTAAATTCAAAATGGATCAAAGACCTGAATGTAAGTCATGAAACTATAAAACCCATAGAAGAAAACATAGGCAAAAATCTAGAATATAAACATGAGCAACTTTTTCCTGAACATTATCTCCTTGGCAAGGGAAACAAAATTAAAAAATGAAGAAATGGTACTACATCAAACTAAAAAGCTTCTGTACAGCAAAGGACACCATCAGCAGAACAAAAAGCCATCCTACAATATGGGAGAATATATTCATAAATGACATATCTGCTAAGGTGTTAACATCCAAAATATATTAAGAGCTCACATGCCTAAACACCCAAAAAGCAAATAACCTGATTAAAAAATGGGTGGACGATTTGAACAGACACTTCTCCAAAGAATAAATCCAGATGGCCACAAGGCACATGAAAAGATGCTCCACATAAAGAGGAGCCCTCCTATACTGCTGGTGGGAATGTAAGCTAGTTCAGCCATTGTGAAAAGCAATATGGAGGTTCCTCAAAAAACTAAAAATAGAAATACCATTTGACACCAGAATCCCACTCCTTGGAATATAGCCAAAGAATACAACTTCTCAGATTCAAAAAGACATATGCAGCCCTATGTTTATCACAGCACTTTTTACAATAGCCAAGATATGGAAGCAACCTAAGTGTCCATCTGTAGAGAAATGGATAAAGAAGAGGTGGTACATACACACAATGGAATACTATTCAGCCATAAAAAAGAAAAAATCCTACCATTTGCAACAACATGGATGGAGCTGGAGGACATCATGCTCAGTGAAGTAAGCTAGGTGGAGAAAGACAAAAGCCAAATGATTCCCCTCATTTGTAGAGTATAACAATGAAGCAAAACTAAAGGAACAAAATGGCAGCAGACTCACAGACTCCAAGAATGAACTACTGGTTTGCAAAGGGGAGGGATTTAGGAGGGTGGGTGGGGAGGGAGGAAGAAGAGGAGTGAGGGGGGTAGTATGTTTACTACACATGGTGTAGGGAATCACGGGGAAAACAGTGCAGCACAGAGAAGGGACATAGTGGATCTCTGGCAACTTGCTGCACTGATGGTCAGTGACTGCATTGGGGTATGGGTGAGGACTTGATAATATGGGTAAATGTAGTAACCACATTGTTTTTTCATATGAAACCTTCATAAGAGTGTATATCAATCATACCTTAATAAAAAAATTTTAAAGAAAAGATGCTCCACATTGCTACTCATCAGGGAAGTGCAAATTAAAACCACAATGAGATATCACCTCACACAAATTAGGGTGGTCAAAATCCAAAAGATAAGGAAAAACAAATTCTAGCGAGGATGCAGAGAAAGGCCAACCCTCCTATGCAGTTGGTGGGAATATAAATTATTCCAACCATTGTGGAAAGCAATATGGAGGTTCCTCAAAAAACTAAAAATAGAAATACCACATGATACTGTATGTGTTTTTACATCCGGCTCTAATCACATACTTAAAAGAAATTTATAAAGAGGAAAGATAAAAAGGAAAAACAGAATAAAAGCACAACTATGAGAAATAATTGCTACTGGAAAACTGGACAGCTATGTGTAAGAGAATGAAACTGAATTATTGTCTAACTCCATACATAAAAGTAAATTCAAAATGGATCAAAGCCCTGAATGTAAGTCATGAAACCATTAAACTCTGAGAAGAACAAATAGGCAAAAATCTCTTGAATATAAACATGAGCAAGTTTTTCATGAGCTTATCTCCCCAGGCAAGGGAAACAAAAGCAAAAAATGAATAAGTGAGACTGTATCAAACTAAAAACTTCTGTACAGCAAAGAACACCATCAGTAGAACAAAAAGACAGCCTACAGTATGGGAGAATATATTCATAAATGACATATCTGGTAAGGGTTGACATCCAAAATATATAAGGAGCTCATGTGCCTCAACAAACAAAAAGCAAATAATCCAATTAAAAAATGGACAGAGAATCTGAACAGACACTTCTCCAGAGAAGAAACTCAGATGGCCAACAGACACATGAAAAGATGCTCCACATCACTAACCATCACAGAAATGTAAATTAAAACCACAATGAGATATCACCTCACAGCTGTCATGATGGCCAACATCCAAAAGACAAACAACAACACATGCTGGAGAGGATGTGTAGAAAGGGGAACCCTCCTACACTGCTGGTGGGAATGTAAATTAGTTTAACCATTGTGGAAAGCAGTATGGAGGTGCCCCAAAAAACTAAAAATAGAAATACCATTTGACTCAGGAATTCCACTCCTAGGAATTTAGCCTAAGAATGCAGGATCCCAGATTCAAAAAGACACATGAATCCCTGTGTTTACTGCAGCACTATTTGCAATAGTCAAGAAATGGAAGCAACCTAAGTGTCCATTGGTAGATGAATGGATAAAGAAGAGCTGGTACATATACACAATGGAATATTATTCAGCCATAAGAAGAAAACAAATCCTACCATTTGCAACAACATGGATGGAGCCAGAGGGTATTATGCTCAGTGAAATAAGCCAGGAGGAGAAAGAAAAGTATCAAATGATTTCACTCATCTGTGGAATATAAGAACAAAGCAAAAGCTGAAGGTACAAAATAGCAGCAGACTCACAGAACCCAAGAATGGACTAACAGCTACCAAAGGGAAAGGGACTGTGGAGGCTGGGGGCAAGGGTGGGATAAGGAGATTAAGGGGCATTATGATTAGCACACTCAATGTAGTGGGGAGCAGGGGGAAGGCAGTATAGTACAGAGTAGAGAATTAGTGACTCTATAGCATCTTACTATGCTGATGGACAGTGACTGTAATGGGTTATGTGGTGGAGAAGTGCTTATGGGGGGAATCTAGTAACCATAATGTTGCTCATGTGATTGTATATTAATGATACCATAATAAAAAAAAGTATAGTCACATTATTGACAAATTTACTTGTAATTTTTGCTTATAATTTTTGATGTTGTTAGTGGTTCTAGACAAAATTTTTGTAAGTGCTATTAATATATTTAGAAATACACCAATTGTGAAATTGAGAGGGGGAAGGTGGTAGTGGTGAACTAAGCATAATGGCTTCTTTCACTGGGATGGTGAAGTAAGGATATTCATTTTTGAGCTGCTCATAGATTACTGTGTGTTCGTGAGTAGGTCCATGTTTATCCTCTGCCTGTTTTCCCATGGTAAAATACAGATACCACTATATACCTATGGATAAATACTAAAAATTTATGTGACTCCTGGATGATAGTATAAAATAATTAAATGCAAAGTATTATGCCTATAAGTGGATTTAGCTTACTTATTGTGTGCTAGGTAGAGCTCCATTTTCTTTCTTTTCATGTATTTGTAGGAGATAGAAATGTAATAAAAATACATGTTTCATTTCACTTTTATGAGAAAAGTATATTTATTGTATTTAAGATGAACAGTTAGTTCCCTAAAAGAAAAGATATAATGTTGACTACAGATTCAAATGTTGTTGTATATAATACCCTAGGAAAATTAAGAACGAAAATTTAGGAAGAGGTTGCATTCTAAAGGCACACTTCATTATCAGGCACAGCTATGCTTTCTGAAACCCTACCTGGGCAGATCCTCCCCTTGGTAGTTAATACCAGAATTCACTAATATTCCTTAAGAACTTAAGCCATCTTACTTATGCCAAATTGCCTCCTTTAGATTATAAATCATGAACTCATGGAGTTGCAGACCCGGGACACTGGAAGATTGTATTTAGTTTTGTTGGGAAAACTGAGGCCCAAAGAGTTTTAGAATTTTCTCAAAAACTAGTACTTCCTAAAAACAAATGCTAGAGCCTAGACCAGACCTGAGGCCTCTTGCTTTCTTTCTACTCTGGAGTTTTTTTCATAGCTCTACACTGAATAAAGGCAGTTAGTAAATAAATTTTAAAAAGCACAGTTACCTCAAAATGAAAAAACAAGACACTTCAAAATTTGTACTTTTTAGCATAAATTCCATTAGTCCAAGAGCCACATGCTGTCTTGTTCTAAAGCAATGACTTTATTGTTTCTAATATGACAGGAAATAACCTCCAAACCCTAGCATGTGGAAAAGTGTGTGTTTGAAAAGGCAAATTATGACTTTCAGAGAGTTTGCCATTTACTTGTAGAGTGGATCTTGCTTTGCAAGGCTTTCTACCAGATGTCAGTAAGTGAAATTTAGGACAGTATTTTCTGTTTGCTACTTAAGAAAGAATATATCTGAAAACCTCTTTTAAATTTACTTCAAAGGATAAAATATCTGCTGCAGAGTCTTCAGCTTATTTGTGAAAAATGAATTGTCATTCATTTGAGAACAAGATATACAAAGCCCTAAAAAGCATTGCTCAGAACTGTCAGAGATGTATATAGATTTCAAATCAGAAAGAAAGCTCACTGCTATCTTTTATGCCAGTGCTTCATTACGGCAAACTAAATAAGTAGTTGAAATGATGAATTCAAAAATCCCACATTCTAGTGTTACAGTGATAAACATGCTATGCACATTCTTGTTAAGTACTTGCAGAGAATGATGAATGAACCAATCCACTGACCTTTGCAGAAGAAACTCTTTTCTGTAGGCTGTGTGGAAAGCTTGTTATTATTTAGATTTATTTTAAGTTAGATAGACTGTTGTTTGAACAAAATACAGTTCCAGCAGTATCAATAAAAAAGGACTCAACTACTATTAATTTAGTTACTTCCCCTGAAAACATATTTCATCCACACACAATTGTCTGTATAGACATACTGGAAGGTAAGAGAGTCTGAAACTTTGAGAATCTTTCTGAAAGTTAATCAGGAAGTAAGATAGTGAATACAGGATTTTCAAAGTATAGTCAATATATTTAACTCTGTGAGCCCAGCTTAGCAAAGTTGCCCATTTCTTCCCATCATACTCTCCTACAGAACATTAAAGTATTCTAATAAGATTCTCATAGAATAAACTACAGTATCAATACTGACAATTCCCTTTTCCATTTTATTGAAGTAAGCATCTACTGTTTGTTTTCTGAAAACTTGGACAAATGACTATGCAGCTGATATAAATGAGTTGGTATAGGCTTTTTACCACGAGCCTATTCCAGAGGTGAATAAGCTTGACTGTGGAAGGAGAGTATTAATGTTTCTTAGCAGGTTGTCAGGGCTAATGACAGAGTGCTAGATATCTAGAATTCAATTTCTGGTGCCTTGGCCAAAGCTTACTCTCTGACTAATACTGAAATGAGTTCCAGATGTAGATGCACTATGCAAAAGGTAAAACTTGGTGTTTTCATTTTCACATTTTTCATAATGAAAATGGAAATAGAGATATTAAATAACTGTATTTACCAAATAGTTCTTTTTTTGTGAATTAGTGCAGCAGGAAACCCATTATAGTTTCCTCTTTCTAGGTCAAAAGAGAAATACTCCCATAGTCCTCAGGGGATTTTGAAGTTTATATCAGCTTCCTAAAGAGAATTATAAAATCAGAAATATGATTGCTTAACTAATGATTAAAGAAATGCAGACTCTATTCTAACATTCTAGTGCTTTGCCAGTCTAGCTATGATGTTAACTTGACATGTGTCTCAGTTCAGTAGAGTAGATGTAGAAATTTTTTTGTCAAGTTTTATGATGCTTAAAGAAAAGAATGATGTTGGCTGAGTCAAGAGCAGCACCAAGGGTCTTGCTGGCACAGAGCACTGGAGTGGAATGAGGACATGTGTTCTACAGGAACAAAGATGGTCCCTGACAAATATTGAAATAATGTGACCACTCCATGGAAATTACATTGAAATTTTTGCCCCTAAATGGAGGTTCTTTTTAAATCAGGAAAAGACAAGATTTCCAAACATGAGACTGTTAAGAATTTAACTAAAATTCAAATGAGAAACACAAACAGGATGACAATGATCATTCAGAATGGTGACTATAACTCAGTGTCCTGATAGATCTATTCATGTTGAATTTTAAATTTGTGCTCCTTGAAATTAAGCAACAAAGAAAGACTACTCCATTGTTATTAACTCTAATTATTTCCATAATATTAATCAGAGACCAAGTCAACATTTATTCACAGCTAACTATTGATATTATTTTGTGTTAAGAACTTTGAAGATTTACTCTTTTGGCAACTTTCAAATATGCAATACAATATTTTTAACTATAGTTGCCATGCTGTACATTGTATCCCCAATGCTTATGTATTTTGTAACTGAAAGTTTGTACCTTTTGACTCCCTTTACCCATTTTACCACCTCTCCCACCTTCCCCACTCTGGTAGCCACCAAATCTGTTCTTTGTATTCATAAGCTTGTTTTTTTTTCTTTTAAGATTCTACATGTAAGTGAGGTCATATGGTATTTGTCTTTCACTATTTAATTTATTTCATTTAATGTAATGTCCCCAAGGCCCATCCATGTTGTCACAAATGGCATGAATTCATTCTTTTTAATGGCCACATGATATTCTGTTGTATATATGTATACCACCTCATCTTTTATCAATTTATCTTTTGACAGACACTTAAGTTGTTTCCATATCTTGATTATTGTACATAATGCTGCGATGAACATGGAGGTGCGTATATCTCTTGAAGTTAGCATTTTCATTTTCTCTGGATAAATATCCAGGAGTGGAATTGCTGGATCATATGGTAATTCTTTTTTTATTTCAAGGAACCTCCATACTGTTTTCTATATTGGCTGCACCAATTTAGATTCACACCAATAGTGCACAGGGTTTCCTTTCCTCCATATCTCTACCAATACTGTTATTTCTTGTATTTTTGACAATAGCCATTCTAACAGGTGTGAGGTGGTAGCTCATCTCATTGTGGTTTTGATTTGCATTTTCCTGATGATGAGTGATGTGGAGCATCTTTTCATGTTCCTGTTGGCCATTTATATTTCTTCTTTGGAGAAATGTCTGCTCAGGTCCTCCACCCATTTTTCAATTGGATTGTTTGTCTCTTTTTTGCTATTGTGTTGTTTGAGTTCTTTTTGCTTTGGATATTAACCCTTTATAAGATATATGGATTTGCAAATATTCTATCCCATTAAGTAGGTTACCTTTTAAATTTTTTGGTAGTTTTCTTTCCTATGTAGATGCTTTTTAGTTTGATGTAGTCCCATTTGTTTATTTTGTTTTTGTTGTCTTTGCTTCTGGTGTCAAATGCAAAAAGTTATCACTAACCCACTGTCAAAGACATACAGACTATGTTTTCTTCTAGGAGCTTTATGCTTTCAGGTCTTACATTCAAGTCTTTATTCCATTTTGAGTTAATTTTTGTGCATGTTGTAAGATAATAGTCCAGTCTCATTCTTTTTCATGTTGCTGTCTGGTTTCCCTAACACCATTTATTGTAAAGACTATACTTTCCTCATTGCACTTTCTTGCATCCTTTGTCATAAATTAAGTGACAATATATACATGGATTTTTTTCTGGGCTCTCTCTTCTGTCCCATTTGCTATGTCTCTGTTTTTATGTCAATACCATACTGCTTTGTTTACTACAGCTTTGTGATATAGTGTAAAATCAGGGAGCATGATGTCTCCAGCTTTGTTCTTCTTTCCCAAGATTGCTTTGGCTATTCAGGGCGTTCTGTGGTTCTATACAAATTTTATAATTGTGTTTTTCTAGTTATATGAAAAATGCCATTAGAATTTTGATAGAGATTACATTGAATATGTAAATTGCTTTGGGTGTTAAGGACATTTTAAGAATATTAAATCTGCCAGTCCATGAGCACAGAATATCTTTGCATTTATTTGTATCTTTAGATATTTTATTCTTCTATGATACAAATGTAAGTGATGTTGTTTTCTTAACTTCTCTTTCTGATAGTTTGTTAGTAGTACATAGAATGTAGCAGATTTCTTTATATTAATTTTGTATTCTGTAAGTTTACTGAGTTCATTCTTACAGTTTTTTTGGGGAGTCTTTAGGGTTTTCTGTATATAATATTATGTCATCTGCAAACACTGACAGTTTTAATTTTTCCTTTTCAATTTGGATACCATTTATTTCTTTTTCTTGCTAAATTGCTCTGGCTAGGACTTCTAATACTTGTTGAATAAAAGTGGTGAGAATAGGCATCCTTCTCTTGTTCCTGATCTAAGATGAAAAGCTTTCATCTTTTTGCCATTGAGTATGATGTTAGCTGTGGGTTTGTTGTATGTGGCTTTTGTTATGTTGAGGTATGTTCCCTCTATACCCACTTTATTGAGAGTGTTTATCATGAATGGATGTTGAATTTTTTCAAGTGCTTTTTCAGCATCTATTGAGATGATCATATGGTTTTTATCCTTCCTTTTGTTAATGGAATTATCGTATTGATTGATTTGTAGATACTGAACCATTCTTGCAACCCTGGAATAAATCCCACTTGGTCACATTGATCATTTTAATGTTTTTTTTAATTCAGTTTGCTAATATTTTGTTGAGGATTTTTGCATCTATGTTCATTAGGGATATTGATCTGTAATTTTTTGTTGTTGTTAGAGTGTCTGGTTTTGGCATCAGACACGTAATGCTAGCCTCATAAAATGGATTTGGAAGCATTCCGTCCTTTTCTATATTTTGAAAGTTTGAGAAGGATAGATATTATTTCTTCTTTAACTGTTTGGTAGAATTCACCTATGAATATATCTGGTCCTGGAATTTCATTTGTTGGAAAGTTTTTGATTACTGGCTCAATTTCATTACTATAAGTGGTCTGTTCAGATTTTCCATGTCTTCCTGGTTAGTTAGACTTAGGAAGCATCAAACTTCAAAACAACTCATTCCTTCAAGAAGGTGCTGCTGTGCCCTTCTGCCACTTCCTATCCCTCATTCCCAACTAATATGGCTGCCAAGTCAGGAAGATGATTCAAAATTGTGTAGATTTCAGAAGTGAAGGCAGGTACAAAATTCAGTTAGGCAGAAATTCCATATGCATATCATCTAATAACATCCTTTCTCATTTTACTTGAAGAAACTCTGAGGGTCCACCAATTTAGAAACATGTTTAGGAAAAACGGAGGTATTTCTGGGATGTTGAAGGGCTGTTACTGCAAAGTTAGTTCATTGAATACATTTGCATGACTCCTACCGCCTTCTGTAGACCAAACACACTAAGGCAATGAACACTTTGATAAGGGCGGGTGTAGGAAAGAATTTTGGAGTCTGAGTCCCTTCGGAAGAAAAGATAGGAGCTACAATAAGGTGCTCAAGACATGTGGAGAAGGGTTCAGAAAAGGAGATGGGAAAAATCAATGCCAAATGCCAATTATTTTTTTTATTTAGGCTGGTCCTGTATTCAAGAAAATATTAAACTTTCCTCGCTCTCTCTCTCTCTCTCTCTCTCTCTCTCTCTCTCTCTCTCCCTCCCTCTCTTTCTCATTCTCTCTCTTTTCATTTCAGCCTTTGTTCTCCAACATCCACTCAACCAATGCTGCTACAGATGAAATAAATGGTTGTTTCCTCACTTGGGACTATAAATAACAATACTTTTGTGGGGAAAAAAGTACTTGAATGCCAAGAAATCAATGCCTATATGAATGTGGACACATATTTCATAGGCAAGCTGAGGGTTAGTTTGCCTGAAGATATCTGTCACAGGGAACTCCTTTAATTGTTTTTCCTGCTTTTATGTTGATTTCCTCTTAGTAAGTAATAGTGCCAACATAGATCAGCTTCTGTGCTTCAGAAGCCAAGTGAAGAAAGTGATTCAAGAAAGAGAGAGAGCATTATGCCAAATGGGCCTGAGATGCCAGGGAAGCTCAGGGCGGGCGACTAAAGTTTGGCTTTGTACTGTGAAGCTCTGCATATAGATAAGAGCAACTTCATGGCAAGATGAGGGTGAAAATGATTGGCATGTGTTCAAGAGAGCAGGGGAAGGGATGAAGTATTAAGAGCAGGCAAAGGCAAATCTTTTAGGGGATTTCTCTACACAAAGAGACAAGGAAATGTAACAGTAGCTTGAAGGGGAGGTGAAGAAGAAGGCAGCCTTTAAAAAATTTCTTTGTAGGGGCCTTATCCTTGAGGAGGCAAAAGGAGATGGGACTCAGAGCACAAGTGGAAGGGCTGGCCTCAGAAGGAAGGTGGCAGTTTACCCACAGTCATAGGTGGGAAGCCAGGATTATGGGCAGAGATGCAGATGGATTAATAAATTTCAAGATAGGAAGAAGTGAAAGTTCTTTTCTGATCGTTTCCATCATCTCAGGCAAAATCATAATCAGGAATCAGCTGAGAGTGAGAAAGATGAGTTTGGAAGAGAGAAGGGGTGATTGTTCTCTGGGAGTGCAGGAGAGTGAAGTGGCCAGGATCAGTGGGGTGGACGACGCTGTGGTCTGCTCAATTTGGACTCATAAATTCACAACTACACAGTCAGTGTGGTTGCATTTTTCTCTAACTGTATTCATCTCCTTGGATACAAGAGTGGAATAGGCAGAGGAATGGGTTGAATCCATGGAGAGGTTTTGCCAGGTGAGTTATGGTGAGGAGAAAGAGGGGCCAGAAATTGTGTAATACATGCTGGAGGGTTTTGATGATGGACATGGAATCTAATCTGAGGAAGCACAGAAATGGGCACTGAAGGGAAAGAAGAAAACAGTGGAAGGGCAACATGAACAGAAAATCTAGTGGATTTCACAGATTACACAGAGAATTCTAAAGGCACTAGGGAGTGAACTTGCATTTCCTTTGGGATGAGTATAATGTCAGAGAATTTTCTTCAGGAATTTTATATAAGCTAAAAAATGCTCTTTGAGCAGACTTCTCACTGATGAAAAAGCATGAATCCTATGAATTGAGCATCTCTAATAAGGAGACATAAATATCTATTCTCTCAGCTGGAGGGTAAAAAACTGTTAAGTGAGTTATTTTCAAAATAAAAAAATGATTTTAAAAGGGGAAGTATAAATTGAGGCAAATCACACTGGCATGATATTGGGCCTATTGATTTCTGCAATTTTCAGCAAAAGGGAACTTTCAGGCAGAAAGAGCCCCATGAAGTTAAGAGCAGATGACCAAATGACTAGAATTCATTTCCAATTCCCCAGGCAGGTGAGCCGGACTCATAGCTTGCTGCTAAGTTCGGTACTTAGCAAAGCAAATTAACTATTTCAAGTCAGCAGGGATATTGAACAAATAGCAAGAGTAATTTTAAAGTGCTTAAATTGTATGGCACTGACAATATTCTTTCCAAAGGAGGGACCTTGCCACAATACAGAATGAGGCCCAGTGACATGTGACACCTTGTCATGTCCATAGCATTTTAGTAAATATTGGAGCAGAGCAGGACAAAATATTGTTTCCCAAGATAGGACCTAATTTTGCATGTGGAAATGAATGGTTGAAAAGTGCTCATAAATATTAGCTATAAATGTGATCTAGAAAGATGCTAGTGGTTTTTCTTTTTATCTTTTATGGTTATCTGTGTTTTTATTGATACATTTGCAGGTGTGTAGGGGTTAGATCAGGAACCTTTATGGAAGGAAACTAACACATTCTAGGTTATTGTTTGAGAGTATACACTGCTTAACCTATACAATTAGGGCATCCCCAGTAGCCTGGATGGGTTATTAATTTCTCCTTACAGAGATTGCATGTTCTGAAATCACATCTTTGTCTGGCCTTGAAGCATTGGGTCCATGAGGAGGAAGGGAACTGACATGTGGGCTGCCTCACGAGGGCCAGACACTGTTCATACATGCCTGATACATAGTATCAATTGGTTGTTATTCTGTCCTTACTGGGCAGAAGAGGAAACTGGTTTAAAAAGTTTTCCCAAATCATAGATTAAGTGATTGAGCTGGGATTCAAATCTCGGCTCACAGGTCTGACTGATTAACCCCCTCGCGTCCTTGAGTGAACCCGACAGTCCCGCAGCCGCCGCGGCTTCACTGTGAGATTTGGTGCCTCCCAGACTCCTCACTTCACTTTTGCAAAGCTTACAATATTTCCTTTCCTTTTCTTTTTAAATTGAAGTATAGTTGATACACAATATATTAGTTTCAGGGGTACAATATAGTGGTTCAAATTATATACATTTCAAAATGCTCACCATGATTAAGTGTAGTTACCAACTGTCACCGCACAAAGGTATTACACTGACGATATTCCCTGTGATGTACATTTCATCCCTGTGGCTTATTTTACACTTGGAAGCTTGTACCTCTTTATGTCCTTCACTTATTTGGCCCATCCCCCTGCCCACCTTCCCAAGCTTTCTGAGTTTCCTGTGAGCCTAAAGAGCCACCGCGATCCCCACTGGAAAACCCTGTGGGGCCGCCGTGTGTGAAGGCTCCCTTCCTGGTGTCCCGTGGCCCTAAGGCACCTCAGGTCTTTCTGTCAGCGACCGGAGAGGGTCCCAGCTCGGCCACATCACAGCTGGGTGACCTTGCACTCTGCCAACAGCATCCGTTTCATTCAGGGAAAAAATGAAAAGATACACATTACCTTCTTCCCAGGGTTGCTATACCGACTGAGTGAGATAACAAGTGTGGATTCAGCATAGTGCCTAAAAAAATCGTATATTTTTAAAAATCAGGCTCACAGATTAGACTGTTCTGCTGTATTTGAACAATTCATCTAGTACATTCTGGTGACATCTATTAGTCATTTTTATGTAACATTCAACCCACTCTTGTCTAACTTGTTTAAAACCTTTTTCAGGCTTGAATCATGTTCTGCTCCTTTGTGCCCTCTACACATAGCAGAGGACTTTGCATAGAGAAGGCTCTCCAAAGATATTTGTTGAGCTGATTTCATTTCATAAGACATTCTTTTTAAATAGCAACAGGAAGAACAATTCAAGATGTACATACTGCGCATTTTGATAACGCCTTCCTTTTCTGATGTTGTGTGGCTCTTTGTTGTAGCTTTTTTCCTTCTGAGCCATGTTTCTGAAATGACACTTGGGGGCAGCATTGAGTCAACTTGCACTTGACTGTTATGAACTAGAATGAAATAAATCCGAAGCTATAGGGGATGAAAGGTAGGAAATGAACAATTCTCAAACTACGTCACTGGCTTTAAAATGACTGTGTGCTTTGCTACAGAAGTCTATTTAGAAGCAGTACACCCTTCTTCATGCCTCCTGGGAGCTTTTGAGAATAAAACCTAACCTGGGTGGCAAAGCAAACTACAAGACATTTAACCATTTACTGATACAGCAAAATGGAGCAAATGTGCAAGCTACATCATAAAGGAAGATAAATTTAGCGTACAATTAGGATGTGAAAAGGCACATCTACTGCTCTGGTCAAACACTACCTTAGTAACTGGCATCAATTAAATCAGTTCAATGAAACAGTGAAATAAAATGCTCCATTAGCCAGATTTTTCCCCTGAAACATGAAGAGAAAAAAGTTTAGAGTAGTGTCACCACAAGTTAATAGCAGAGGTTTATTTCACCAAAAAAACTTTCTAGAATGCTCTATGCCCAGGACATATTCTATCCATTCTCCTACAGTGATATTTACATCACTGTAAATATATGCTTAGATGTTCTATTAATGCCCAGACTTTTTGCCTCTGGGTATTGCAGGATCCTTACCTGTCCAAAGCAATGTACTAACTGAGAAAACAAAATAGACTCAGGTATTTCACACATTTTTTTTTTTTTTAGCAAGTTGGGTCTGTCTCTACTCCTCACCAGAATCTGAGGAAATCACACGTTTTTATGGGTTCCTATGGATACACAAGTCTCCATAGGTCCACAACCTAATTTCTGTGATACCTGTTCCCTGATTTATTATACAGGCATTTATTTTATTTATTCATTCAACAAACACTCACAGACCATCCAATATGTATCCAGCCTTGGGATTACAAGGATGAAAAACACATAATCTATGTTTTAAAGTTCACAGTCTAGAGAGAAATGAACACACACACACACACACACACACACATACATACATACACAAACACACCTGTAAATATGCTGTCACACTGATTTCTTTTAATCTTGGAATCTATGATTCTTCCCATAGCTAAGCAAAATTACACTTCAGAGTGAAATCTCAGAAAGTACAGATCTCACTGGACAGATGAGGAAGATGAAGTTCAGAGATGTTAAAGATTGGCAGTTGAGTGTTGATGTCCTTATAAAAATGTGTAGTACGTTGAAAGCTGATTCCCAGTGTGATGGTTTTAGGAGGTGGGGCCTTTGATTTGTGATTGATAATGAGGGTGGAACCCTCACAAATGGGATTAATGCCCTTTTAAGAAGATACAGAGAGCATGTTCTCTCTCTCTGCCATCTGAGGATACAGCGTTTGCAAACCAGGAAGTGGGTTCTTACCAGAACCAATTCTGCCAGCATTTGATCTTGGACTTCCAGCCTCCAAAACAGTAAGAAATAAATATATGTTTGTTGTTCAAACCACCTCATCTGTAGTAATTTGTTATTGCAGCCCAAACTGATTAAGACAAAGGGTGTTTATTGAGAATCCTTTTCTGTTTGTATGGATTTAGATATTCAGAAAAGAATCTCATAATGTAGAAAAGGGAAAGAATTTACTCCAAAACATTCATTCTGTAGAAAATTATGCAAATATCGACACCCCATTCTACTCCCCAGCTACAACTCTAAGGCTGTATGGGAAGAGCACAGGAGAGATCAAAGCCTCAATCTGATTCTGTGGCTCCAGTCCAGAGCTGGGTTACTTGGAGGGCAGGAGAGGGAGCGGCCCTGCTGCCTTTTTCTAGGCCGACCCGCTTTATTCCAGTCACTAGCCTAATCAGAGTCAGTGGGGATGCCACAGTCCCCAGAAGTTCTCAAACATGAAGCTTGGATTTAGACATTTATTCAAGATTGAGAAAATCACCTTCATTTATTTCCTCTGAGGTTCCCACTTCCTTTGGGATAGCTTTTTTTTTTTACAGTGCCATCTAACTGGGACCACATCAGGTCCATTTTCAAGTACTTTTCCTGTAGTGTTGCTTCAAAATGGGGAGGTTTTCAGTGTCCCGGTATCATGTGGTAATAATCCTAAACAGGCTGGCTTTCTTCCAAGTATGAGCGAACCATAAATGCATGTGTTCAAAGCTATGTTAACAACTCATATGCTGAGTTTCCATTACAATTTTATAAAAATCGACCTTAAAGTTACATCTCCCAATAGATCTGCCTGGGTGTTTTCATTGTCCTTGTATTTCTTACTCTGCGTTTTGAATTTAGACTAAAAAGTCTGTGTATTGTCCAGAATGCATGTTAATGTTTTTTATTATAATGTGGGGCCTCATGCTTTTAATCCTGAATAGCACCTATCCTGAGCTACACATCCTGAGGTAGCATGAGAAGGTACATTTTTCCTGCCTGCCATGTGTGAACATTCCCCCCGATGGCAGCTAAACCAAAGAACACCCAGGATGCAGAGACTGCTCTGTACTCTCTAGTTTTGTAAAGAGACACTTTGGGCATGAGACTAGAAAACCAGAAACAAGGAAAGGAGATTTTATGGAGGATTTCTTTCTTCCACCCCATCCCTTCCTTGTTGTGGGGACAGGAGGCAGAAGGGAAAATTTGAGGGAATGAATGAGAGAACTTGTGTCTGTTCAGAACCTTCTTTGGTAGTGGGCATCTCACAGAGACGTTGGCAATGGGCTTATGGGGCAATGTTATGCCCTCTGATTAGCTTGGGTTTCCCACAAGTTCCCAAAAGAGGTCAGGACAGAGTCTCAGCCAAAATAATCACCATCCATCATGGAAGACCTGTGCCTACGGACTGTGTCTGCAGTGACACATAAATTTCCCCTGAACCCTGATGCTCCCTCTCTCTACCCTCCAGGAAAAAGGGGAGAAATGGCAGAACTTTCATGAACTGTGTTTGAGAAATTGCATATTAGACCTTGGATTGGAATGTAGAACAGAGAACAAAATAAGATGTAGAGATGGGCAGACAGAAATTGCTGGATTGGATAGAAGGAACATCTCAAAAATGACTGGATTATATTTTCTGCCAAGAACAGAATTAGATTCTGTGAATCAAAAATCAGGTTGAGTCAGAGAGAAAAAAATAAGGCAGTATTTCTAGACACCCAAGTCTTGTCCATTATTATGACCATGAAAATGGACGTCTATCATGAAACTAATCCATTATAAATGTAAATTAGTTATCGAGTACCTTGTCACCCAAAATACTTATTCTGCTCTCACCAATCCTACTGCGTAATATGAACCTGGCTGATTGAATCTTGAATTTGTTTTTATCACTTTAAAGTCCAGAGGTGTTGGCGCTAGACACAGACTTAACTGTTCTATTTGTATCACCTCTGATTCTTTCGAGTAGATGAGGTTAGTCCTGAGTGCAAAATCAGAAAAGAAATGCTTATGGAAATATATTTATCTTCTAACCATTAGCTGTGAAAGAGGTCAAGGAGTCATTTTATATGATTATTAGCAAATAGGCATTCAAATTCCTTCTCCATAGGGATTGTCAAATCTTCATTTAGATTGTACTCTGAAGTAGAAAAAGGCACAGAATTAGGGGACGGATGCAAGTCAGTGAGTCCCAGGGACACTAGGGGTTCTGAGTGTCCATAGGGACTGACGGTTACCACAGCACGGGTTCAGAAAGGTCCATGTGCCTGCCTATGGCAGACTTGATATGCACCAAGTGCTAAAGTGAAGGGAGGAAAGAGAGGGAGGGGAAAAGAGACAGAGAAGAAATGGAATTTAATATGTCAAAAACAGCTTTTAAAAAGATTCAACATGATACATCAAAGTGTAAGAACTGGCCTCTTCAATGTCAATCCTTCTTTGGGCGAGGGTGGGTGGTACAGTCAGATGAGGCTACATTACCCCTGTATGGAGTTTGAGGGAACGAAATAATGAGACAAGAAAGGCACAGTATTCTTGCTTTGTAAGGCTTCAGTGTCCCCAAATATTGCCACATGGACCATTTGCCTAAATCTGAAGTATTGCTAATTATAAATAATTTAAGAATCTTAAACATCTTTCTGATTTGAAAATCTTTGTCCTGCCTGCCCATAGCCTACGGAATATCTGTTCTACAGTTAGAGATTTAAATGCTGCCTATCGGGCCTTTCCGTTTAAGGGAGGTTCGCTTGTGCTCCGGTGACCTTCATGGAACACCCTGCTGCTATTTATGTTCCAGGAAGAATCCAAGGGTTGCACCAAACCTTTCCAGAGGCTCTGACGCCAGGCCAACTATTTATATACATCACAACTAAATTACAATTATTGTAAGTACCCCCTTTGCTGATCTTTCTTTTAGAAAGTGTGACGCCAAAGGATAGTGAGGAATTACAAAATCTCCGCCTAGGATTGTCACACACAATTCTCATCTCCCTGTCTAATCCTTGTTTTTCCAAAAGGAAAAATACCGAGGGACTTTGGAGGAGCCATCTTCACGGTGGGAACACCGCTCCCTCCCAAAGCCTCCCCGCTGCGCCCCTAAACATGCAGTTGGTAAATTGTTCCTGCTGAATAACAACGTGAGCTGCGGGGCTTTTTCCGCCTGCCTGCAAGCAGATTAGGCTGCTGGCTTTCCTGGGTGCGAGGACAGCCCCCGGAACCCCAGGAGGCCTTTATCAGCCGCCAACAGATGGAGCCTATCAGCGCGCTGTCAGCCATGCGCACCTGTGGATCGCGCGCCGCAGCCAATAAATTAATTGCTTAGAAATATAAAACGGGTAGGCTCCGATCGGAGAGGATTAGGAACAAGAAGGTTAGGCACGGTAAGAGGAAACTGCGCTCTGCTAGGGAACTTTATCAACGTCAGCGTATCTAAGTGTGCGTGGTGGTCAGCGTTTGATTTGATTTCCAAATAGAAAAGACACAGCAGGATTAGAATCGAAATGTTTGGGAAGGAAGCAAAGCAACTTGAAAGAACGCATAATGCCTGTTGCTTCATTTGCATCGTTCACAGGCATTCTGAAGTAAACCGACAATTTTTTTCTTCTTGTACTGGGCTAGTGAAATTTCGTATGTAATCTCTTGGTTTATTCATTCTCCCCATTTTTCATTTGCTATAGTTTTCAGCTCTTCGTATTTTACTGCTTCTTATATCTCAGTACGGGCGGGAGAGGTTTTGGGTTTGGTTTGATTTTCCATAATGGTTCCAGGGGCCTATTTTTATAATTCACATTTTCTTGTTTCTCTTAAGGAGTTTTAATATAAAAAAAAAAGTTTTGAGTCCATTGCAAAAACGGTTCCTCATTGCGACCTTCAGTCTTTTATCTTTTTTCCTTTCAGTTACCTGCAAAATGAAGCAAGATTGCTAAGATCCCTGGTAGCTCTTAAATTGCACGACTCTGTAAAATCAGTTTCCTACATTATTTAGAAATAGCTTATGCAGAATAGCTGGAAAATGAAAATAACTGGTATAGAGGGGAAAATCCCTGAGAGAAGTGCATGTTACATTGTCCAACACAGTACTCTTCCTTTGGGAATTTCTCCAATGAAACAGCAGATCATTATTACCAACGTCGTAACGAGGAAGTATCAAAAATCTCAGCAATTATAATGCAGTATTTGGAGCTATCTTTACTTAATTGGAAAATTAAATACAATTTTTATTTGTCAATGGTTTGCTTTATTTTAGTTTTAAGGCAAATGTATCTTTTTTATCTTTAAAATAAATGATCCTGGCACAGCAAAGCAGTGTATATTCTACATCTGAATTGAAATAATCAATTTTTTCTCTGCAAATAGAATTGTAGAAGAAATTGAATTCAATTGAGAATAAATTAACCCAACAGACATTTTTTTATGTATCTCTTGTCAACTTCCAGAATATCCTGGAAATAAAATATAGTGCCTTTCCTCAAGGAACTGAAAATCTGGTGGCTTGAATACAAACAATTGCACACATAATAAGTAATGATAAAAATAATACTAACCACCACTTATTGTGTACTTTAAAGTCTGTGGCCCACCTTTTAATCAGGTTGCTTTTTTTCCCTTGATATATGTCTGATATGTCAAATCCTCAAAACAATGCTGCAACGTATCATTATCCTATTTTTTTTTTTAACGACTTAATTTTTTAGGGCAATTTTGGATCCACAGTTTAAGAAAAGGTACAGAGGTTTCTCATTCACCTCCTTGTTTCCACATATCCACAGCCTCCCCGGCAAAAACATGCTCCACCAGACTGGGACATTTGTCACAGGTGATGGACCCTCAGTGACCCTTCACCGTCGCCCGAGGTCCACAGGGTACATCAGGGCTCAGCCGGTGGTGGTGCCATACATTCAGAGGTTTGGGCGAATGTATCATGACTCGTCCATTCTCACAGTATCACACAGACTAGTTTCACTACAGGGACTCTGTGGCCTCTTCATTCCACCTCCAACCCCATCTCTGCAACCACTGATCTTTTTTAAGATCTTCATAGTCTTGCCTTTTCTAGAATGCCATGTAATTGGAATCATACAGTGTGTAGCCTTTTCAGATAGCTTCTTTCACTCGGTAATGTGTATTTAAGTTTCCTCCCTTCTCTTCATAGCTTGATAGCACTTTTTTTTAGCATCGAATAACATTTCATTGTCTGGATTCCATTGTTCACAGTTTTTTAATGGATTCACCTACTGGAGGACCTCTGGGTTATTTCCAAGTCTTAGCAGTAATGAATAAGGCTGCTATAAACATCCATGTGCAGGTTTTTGTGTGGATGCAAGTTTTAAACTGAGTAATACCAAGGAAAGCAATCGCTGAATCATATGGGAAGAGTATGTTCAGTTTTGTAAGAAATTGCCAAACTGTCTTCCAAAGTAGCTGAACCATTTTTGCAACCCCACCAACAATGAATGAGAGTTCCTGTGGCTCCCCTTCCTCACCAGCATGTGGTGGTGTCAGTGTTCTGGGTTTTGGTCATTCTACGCTGTGTGTAATGATATTTCCTTGTTTTAATTTGCATTTCCCTGAAGACATATAATATGGAGAGAATTTTCATATGTTTATTTGCCATTTGTTTATCTTCTTCACTGAGGTATCCATTAAAGTCTGTGGCCTACCTTTTAATCAGGTTGTTTTTTTTCTTGTTGTTGAGTTTTAAGAGTTCTTTTTATTTATTGGCCAAAGTCCTCTGCCTCATTTTGCGAGTAGAATTTTGGTTCTTGAATCCAGAGTCTTGCGGCCTTATGCAAGTCCCAGATATAGCACAGTCATAACTTACAAAATAAAACAGTGTTCCCAAAGGAGAGCCCCGAGGATGGAGCAAGACTCTATCTGTATCCCCAAACATATTAAGCAGGATTATATACAGTGACCAAGTAAGGTTTATTCCTGGCATGCAAAGATGGCTCAACAAATGAAGACCAGTCAATGTAATAACACCATATTAACAGAATTAAGGAAGGAAGGGGGAAAATGGTTATTTCAATTGATGCAGAAAAAGCAATAAACAAAAATCAAAACATCCTTTCATGATTAAAAAAATCTAACAAACTAGGAATAGAGAGAAAATTCCTCATGGATAAACAAGAGGTGGTATATACATACATTGAAATATTATTCAGCCTTAAAAAAGAATAAGATTCTGATACAAGCAACATGATTGAACCTTGAAAACATTACACTAAGTGCAGTAAGCCAGACACAAAAGGAAAAACATAGGAGTCCTCTTATATGAAGTTCTTAGAATAGTCAAATCCTAGAGACAGAAAGTAGAATGGTGGTTACCAGGGATTGAGGGGTGGGGAAGATGGGGAGTAATGGGTACAGAGTTTCGGTTTTGAGAAGATGTCAGATATTCTGGAGAAGAGTAGTGGATATACTTGTATGACAATGTGCACATACTAATACCTCTGATCCCTACAGTACTGTACCCTTTAAAATGGTCACTTATATCTTACATGTGTTTCCTCACAATTTTTATTTTATTTTTATTTTTATTTTTGTATCATTAATCTATAATTACATGAAGAACACTGTTTTCTAGGCTCCCCCCTTCACCAAGTCCCCAAAATATACCCCTTCACAGTCACTGTCCATCTGCATAGCAAGATGCTGTAAAATCACTACTTGTCTTTTCTGTGTTGTAGAGGCCGCCCCGTACCCACCCCACATTACACATGCTAATTGTAAGGCCCCCTTTCTTTTTCTCCACCCTTATCCCTCCCTTCCCACCCATCCTCCCTAGTCACTTTCCCTTTAGTAACTGTTAGTCCATTCGTGAGCTCTGTGATTCTGCTGCTATTTAGTTCCTTCAGTTTTTCTTTGTTCTTATCCTCCACATATGAGTGAAATCATTTGGTACTTGTCTTTCTCCACCTGGCTTATCTCACTGAGCATAATACCCTCTAGCTCCATCCATGTTGTTGCAAATGGTAGGATTTGTTTTCTTCTTATGGCTGAATAATATTCCATTGTGTATATGTACTACATTTTCTTTATCCATTCATTTACTAATGGACACTTAGGTTGCTCCCATTTCTTGGCTATTATAAATAGTGCTGCGATAAACATAGGGGTGCATCTGTCTTCTTCAAACTGGGCTGCTGCATTCTTAGGGTAAATTCCTAGAAGTGGAATTCCTGAGTAAAGTGGTATTTCTATTTTTAGGTTTTTGAGGAACCTCCATACTGCTTCCCACAATGGTGGAACTAATTTACCTTCCCACCAGCAGTGTAAGAGGGTTCCCCTTTCTCCACAACCTCGCCGACATGTGTTGTTTTTTATCTTTTGGATGGTGGTGATCCTTACTGGTGTGAGGTGATATCTTATTGTGGTTTTAATTTGCATTTCTCTGATGACTAGCTATGTGGAGCATCTTCTTATATCTGTTGGCCATCTGAATTTCTTCTTTGGAGAAGTGTCTGTTCTGCTCCTCTGCCAATTTTTTTATTGGATTACTTGCTTTATGTTTGTTGAGGTGCATGAGCTCTTTGTATATTTTGGATGTCAACCCTTTATTGGATCTGTCATTTATGAATATATTCCCATAGTGTAGGGTACCTTTTTGTTCTACTGATGGTGTTCTTTGCTGTACAGAAGCTTTTCAGCTTGATATAATCCCACTTGTTCATTTTTGCTTTTGTTTCCCTTGCTTGGGGAGATATGTTCATGAAGAAGTCACTCATGTCCGTGTCTAAGAGATTTTTGCCTATGTTTTTTCTAATAGTATTATGGTTTCTTGACTTACATTCAGGTCTTTGATCCATATTGAATTTACTTTTGTGTATGGGGTTAGACAATGATCCAGTTTCATTCTCTTACATGTAGCTGTCCAGTTTTGTCAGCACCATCTGTTGAAGAGACTGTTATTTCCCCCATTGCATGTCCATGGCTCCTTTATTGTATATTAATTGACCATATATGTTTGGGTTAATGTCTGGATTCTCTATTCTGTTCCACTGGCCTGTGGCTCTGTTCTTGTGCCAGTACCAAACTATCTTGATTACTGTGGCTTTGTAGTAGAGCTTGAAGTTGGGGAATGAAATCTCCCCCACTTTATTCTTCCTTCTCAGGATTGCTTTGGCTAGTCGGGGTCTTTGGAGTTTCCATATGAATTTTTGAACTATTTGTTCCAGTTCGTTAAAGAATGTTGTTGGTAATTTGATAGGGATTGCATCAAATCTATATGTTGCTTTGGGCAGGATGGCCATTTTGACGATACTAATTCTTCCTAGCCAAGAGTATGGGATGAATTTCCATTTGCTAGTGTCCTCTTTAATTTTTCTTAAGAATGTCTTATAGTTTTCAGGGTATAGGTCTTTCACTTCCTTGGTTAGGTTTATTCCTGTGTGTTAATTTTGTATCATGCAACTTTGCTGTATTCCGATATCAGTTCTAGTAGTTTTGGAGTGGAGTCTTCAGGGTATTTTATGAACAATATAATGTCATCTGCAAATAGTTTAACTTCTTCTTTACCAATTTGGATTGGTTGTATTTCTTCGTTTTGTCTAATTGCCATGGCTAGGACCTCCAGTACTATGTTGAATAACAGTGGGGAGAGTGGGCATCCCTGTCTTGTTCCCAATCTCAGAGGAAAAGCTTTCAGCTTCTCACTCTTCAGTATGATATTGGCTGTCAGCTTATTATATATGGCCTTTTTTAGGTTGAGGAACTTGCCCTGTATACCCATTTTGCTGAGAGTTTTTATAATGAATGGATGTTGAATTTTGTTGAATGCTTTTTCAGCTTCTATTGAGATGATCATGTGGTTTTTGTATTTCTTTTTGTCTATGTGGTGCATGAGGTTGATGGATTTTCGAATGTTGTACCATCCTTGCATCCCTGGGATGAGTCCCCACCTGGTCATGGTGTATGATCCTTTTGATGTATTTTTGAATTCGGTTTGCTAATATTTTGTTGAGTATTTTTGCACCTACATTCATCAGGGATATTGGTCTGTAATTTTCCTTTTTGGTGGGGTCTTTGCCTGGTTTTGGAATTAGGGTAATGTTGGCTTCATAGAATGAGTTTGGGAGTATTCCCTCCTCTTCCATTTTTTTGGAAAACTTTAAGGAGAATGGGTATTATGTCTTCTCTGTATGTCTGATAAAATTCCAAGGTAAATCCACTGGCCCAGGGTTTTTTTTTCCCTGGGTAGTTTTTTGATCACCGCTTCAATTTCTTTGCTGGTAATTGGTTTGTTTAGATTTTGTGTTTCTTCATTGGTCAGTCTTGGAAGGTTGTATTTTTCTGAGAAGTCCATTTCTTCTAGGTTTTTCAGCTTGTTAGTAGATAGGCTTTCATAGTATTCCCTAATAATTCATTGTATTTCTATGCGGTCCGTAGTGATTTTTCCTTTCCCATTTCTGATTCTGTTGATGTGTGTTGATTCTCTTTTTCTTTTAGTAAGTCTGGCTAGAGGCTTATCTATTTTGTTTATTTTCTTAAAGAACCAGCTCTTGGTTTCATTGGTTTTTTCTATTCTTTTATCATTCTCAATTTTATTTATTTCTTTCTGATCTTTATTATGTCCCTCCTTCTGCTGATTTTAGGCCTCATTTGTTATTCTTTTTCCAGTTTCAATAATTGTGATGTTACACTATTCATTTGGGATTGTTCTTCCTTCTTTAAATATGCCTGGATTGCTATATACTTTCCTCTTAAGACTGCTTTTGCTGTGTCCCACAGAAGTTGGGGCTTTGTGTTGTTGTCATTTGTTTCCTTATATTGTTTTAATATCTATTTTAATTTGGTCGTTAATCCATTGATTATTTAGGAGCATGTTGTTAAGCCTCCATGTGTTTGTGAGCCTTTTTGCTTTCTTTGTACAATTTAGTTCTAGTTTTATACCTTTGTGGTCTGAAAAGTTGGTTGGTAGAATTTCAATCTTTTTAAATTTACTGAGGCTCTTTTTGTGGCCTAGTATGTGGTCTATTCTGGAGAATGTTCCATGTGTACTTGAGAAGAATGTGTATCCTATTGCTTTTGAATGTAGAATTCTATAGATGTCTGTTAGGTCTATCTGTTCTAGTGTGTTGTTCAGTGCCTCTGTGTCCTTACTTATTTTCTGTCTGGTGGATCTATCCTTTGGAGTCAGTGGTGTGTTGAAGACTCCTGAAATGAATGCATTGCATTCAATTTCCTCCTTTACTTCTGTTAGTATTTGTTTCACATATGCTAGTGCTCCTGTCTTGGGTACATATATATTTATAATGGTTATTTCCCCTTGTTGGACAGAGCCTTTTATCATTACATAATGTCCTTCTTTATCTCTTGTTACTTTCTTTGTTTTGAAGTCTATTTTGTCTGGTACTAGTACTGCAACACCTGCTTTTTTCTCCCTGTTGTTTGCATGGAATATCTTTTTCCATCTGTTGGCTTTTAATCTGTTCATGTCTTTGGCTTTGAGGTGGATTTCTTGTAAGCAGCGTATAGATGGGTCTTGCTTTTTTATCCATTCTATTACTCTGTGTCTTTTGATTGGTGCATTCAGTCCATTTACATTTAGGGTGATTATTGAAAGATATGTATTTATTGCCATTGCAGGCTTTAGATTTGTGGTTACCAAAGGTTCAAGATTAGCTTCTTTAGTGTCTTACTGCCTAACTTAACTCAGTTATTGAGCTATTATAAACACTGTCCAGTGATTCTTTATTTCTCTCCCTTCTTATTCTTCCTCCTCCATTCTTTATATGTTGGGTGTTTTATTCTGTGCTCTTTTGTGTTTCCTTTAACTGCTTTTATGGGTAGTTGATTTTATTTTTTGCGTTTAGTTAGTATTTGGTTGGTCTGCTTTCTTTGCTGTGATTTTATTTTATCTGGTGATATCTGTTTAGCCTTGTGAGTGCTTCCATCTAGAGCAGTCCCTTTAAAATATCCTGTAGAGGTGGTTTGTGGGAGGCAAATTCCCTTCACTTTTGCTTGTCTGGGAATTGTTTAATCCCTCCTTCATATTTAAATGATAATTGTGCTGAATACAGTATTCTTGGTTCAAGGCCCTTGTTTTTCATTGCATTTAATATATCATGCAAATCTCTTCTGACCTGTAAGGTTTCTGTTGAGAAATCTGGTGATAACCTGATGGGTTTTCCTTTATAGGTGACCTTTTTCCTCTCTCTTGCTGGCTTTAAAACTCTGTCCTTCAAACAACAACAAATGTTGGCGAGGTTGTGGAGAAAGGGGAACCCTCCTACACTGCTGGTGTGAATGTAAATTAGTTCAACCATTGTGGAAAGCAATATGGAGGTTCCTCAAAATGCTCAAAATAGACATACCATTTGACCCAAGAATTCCAATTCTAGGAATTTACCCTAAGGATGCAGCACTCCAGTTTGAAAAAGACAGATGTACCCCTATGTTTATTGCAGCACTATTTACAATAGCCAAGAAATGGAAGCAACCTAAGTGTCCATCAGTAGATGAATGGATAAAGAAGATGTGGTACATATACACAATGGAATATTATTCAGCCATAAGAGGAAAACAGATCCTACCATTTGCAACAACAAGGATCAAGCTAGAGGGTATTATGCTCAGTGAAATAAGCCAAGCAGAGAAAGACAAATACCAAATGATTTCACTCATCTGTGGAGTGTAAGAACAAAAGAAAAACTGAAGGAACAAAACAGCAGCAGAATCACAGAACCAAAGAATGGACTAACAGTTACCAAAGGGAAAGGGACTGGGGAGAATGGGAGGGTAGGGAGGGATAAGGGTGGGGAAGAAGAAAGGGGATATTATGATTAGCTTGTATAATGTGGGGGATGGGGGAAAGGGGAGGGCTGTGCAACACAGAGAAGACAAGTAGTGATTCTACAACATCTTACTATGCTGATGGACAGTGACTGTAATGGGGTTTGTGGGGGGGACTTGGGGTAGGGGAAAGCCTAGTAAACATAATGTTCTTCATGTAATTGTACATTAATGGTAGCAACAACAACAACAAAAAACTCTGTCCTTGTCATTGGTCTTTGCCATTTTATTTATAATGTGTCTTGGTGTTGTCCTCCTTGGGTACCTTATGTTGGGAGGTCTGTGTACTTCCATGGTCTGAACGATTATTTCCTCCCTCAGTTTGTGGCAGTTTTCAGCAATTATTTCTTCAAATACACTTTCTATCCCTTTTTCTCTCTCTTCTTCTTCTGGTACCCCTATAATGCGAATATTGTTCCATTTGGATTGGTCACACAGTTCTCTTAATATTGATTCATTCCTAGAGATCCTTTTATCTTCTATGCGTTCCTGTTCTCTGGTTTCTATTCCATCAATGGCCTCTTGTATCTTATCCATTCTGCTTTTAAATCCTTCCAGAGATTGTTTCATTTATGTAATCTCCTTCTGGACGTCATCCCTTAGCTCTTGCATATTTCTCTGCAGCTCCATTAGCATGGTTATGACATTTATTTTGAATTCTTTTTCAGGGAGATTGGTTAAGTCTATCTCCCTAGATTCCTTCTCAGGGGAGCATGTCTGGGTTAGTCTGGTCTGTATCAAATTCCTCTGCCTTTTCATGGTGATAAAGGTAGTTGTGGGAAGCTGGTGCATGTGTCGAGTGGGAGAACGTCCCTTCTTGCTGGGTTGTGGCCTTCCTCTCTTGGGAGAACAGCAACCCCTATCAGTTTGTACTGGAAGCTGTGCACAGACAGGGTTTCTAATTCTTGCCTGGCTGCTGTGAAAGAAGCTCTGCCCTGCTGCCTCAGGCTGCTCCTCCACTATGGCGGAGCGGCGTAGGAGGGGACACGGGTGGGAGGCTGTTTATCTCCGTGAGGAGCCTCCAAGCTGGGCTGCTGCCCAGGGGGTTAGGGCACCTGGGTTTTCCTGGTCCCAGCTGCTAGGCTAAGTGTCCCAGGATGTTTCCGTCCAGCTGTGGGGTCCCTATCCCTTTAAGTCTTTCAAAAAGCATTTGCTCTGCTTTGTCCCAGGGGTGCCGGCTGCAGGGACCCACTCGCAGGTTTTACAGTTCCATTTCCCTAGTATCCAGCACATGCTGCACTGTGTGTCTGCACTCGGGTGTGGATGGCTAGAGCTGGGTGTTTAGCAGTCCCGGGCTCCCTCTCCCTCACGGCTCCAACTCCTCTTCTCCCGCCGGGAGCTGGAGTGAGGGGCACTTGGGTCCACCAGGCCATGGCTTGTATCTTACCCCCTTCGTGAGGCGCTGGGTTCTTGCCCGTGTCAATGTGGCCTGGCTTTTGTCTATATCTTCTGGTCTCTCTTTTAGGGACAGTTGTATTTGTTGAATTTTCAAAAATACATATGGTTTTGGGAGGAGATTTCCGCTGCTCTACTCCTGCTGCCATCTTGGCTCCGCCCCCATCATCTGTCATTTTTAAATGGTAGTTTTTACTTTTAAATGGTAATTTCAATGTAATTTTAATTATATGTCCTTCTGAAGTCTCATCAAAATCATTTTTTCAAGAATGCCACAGTTGTCCAAGGCATCAAATATAAACAAATAACTTTACTGCACAAACATTATAAACATTGGACTGTTTTTTATCAGCCTTCTTGATTTCAATAGCTTTATGGGTCATGTAATGGTATACCATTATTTTCCTACCAGTAAGAGAAGAATAATGGAGTTTGTAAACTTTTGAGATCCTTGAAAACAATAAGTTGTTTCCTATACTACTATAATTATTTTTGAAACAATATGTATAGAATTATAACTACTCTGAATTTGTGTTGTTAATTAGTTAAATGTATGAGTGAGGCTCTAATTATTTATAAATCCCAACCTTTACTGGGAAGTGGGGATAATTCTTAAGAAACTTTAACTTTTGCAATGGCTAACACATCCTGTGTTCTTCCAAGCACTGTTCTGAGCCCTTTCAGCATAATTTATTTAATCTTCATAACAACTTCGTAAGAGACGTTTCAGTATTCACTCCTTCCTACAGAGGAGAAAATGGAGGCCCAGGGTGTTCCCTTGCAAGTGCTAGAACCAGGGCTGGAGCCCAGCCATCTGGACTCCTGAGCACTCCCTTGGCCACTGTCCTGCCCTGTGGAACACTTCCCACGACAGGGTCCTCCCTGCCTTCAGAATTGACCATTCCACCATCAGACGTGTGCAATTATACGCTAGTCTCTGACTGAAGTACTTAAGAATGAAATTATATCATGTCTAGGTTTTGCTTTAAAATTATCCACCAGGGGCAGAGATGAAAGATTATTTCACCAGAAACTATTGAAGCTGAAAGATATGTACATGGGATCTATTCTGTTGTTCTCCACTTTTGTGTATGTTTGAAATTTTTCATAATAGTGTGGTTTTTTTTAAGTTACTCTCTATGTTAAACTTAAAAGGTCTATAGTGTTCTAGAAGGTCATTTCTTTAATTCTAGTTTTTCTTGTGTTTAATGTTAATTTTTGGTATGTTCTCAGTGATACTCAGGTATTTAACTGGAATTTCTTGCACCATTTATTTTTTTATAAATTTTTGCTTCTCAGTAGTATTTTTAGTATTATAACAATGAGGAAAACATTCATTTTCAGAATCCCATAAAGTTCTATACTTTACAATATGTAAATACTAGCTTTTGAGAGGGCTCAATTTTGTCCAAACTTGTTTAACATCATTATACCTAAACACACATTTAATATAACCTGATTTTCTTTTTACAGGAACCAAGGAATAAAAGAGTTTGACCTTTAACTCAAAGTAAATCCTTGGCAAATTTAATCTCTCCAGTGAGAAATGGAGCAGCCAGATGCTTTGGTCATACAGTACAGGGGCAATGGGGCTGGGGGTGAGTAATATAGTGAGGAGGCTTTTTTCTAAAAGCCTAAGATTGGTATTTTTTCCTTGAGGTGTACAAACAGGTTTGCACTCTTACTAAACATAAATTTCCCTTTGGAGTATGCTGGTAATAAATACCAGAACAATATTTATCTAATCTCACTATAGTAGTTTACATCGTCTATCAAAGCATGATCTTGGATAGGTTGTATATCTAAAAAGTAGTTTTGTCTGATAATATTTTTCAATGACAGAATGAAGCTTGGATAAATGCCTGGAAGAATTCTCTGAATTTTGTTTTCTAATTTGTCTATTTTATTTAAGAAGAAAAAAGAATAATTACTGTGTCCTCCAAAGCTTTTCTCTTTTGTTCACCTCTTTTATTCTTCTGTTAAGCCATTTACTCGTCATGGTGACAGCAGATCCCCAGCTTCTGCCCAAAAGTCATCACGCAGATCAACAGTCCCAACACCTGCCTAAAGGAGAAGTAGCGTCCTGTGGTCAGAGACGTTAGGTGTCAACATTAGAGAGTCTTTAACTGCCAAAGAAATCAAACGTCAGGAGGTAAGCTGGCATTGAGTAGCAAGACCATATATATTGGCTTATACTAAAAAAAAGTACCTGTTTTTTAAATAGGTGTTTTGCCAGAAGATTAGCAAACTAATGCCTAAGGTAAAATCAACTTGCAATTTTGTATTTGACAGTAATTCTTAATACACGCTAAGCAACACTTTGTGATTGGTGGGCGTCATCGGATTGAACTCTTGATGGGGTAAAGTTATAATACATAGGGCACTATATAAAACATTGAGACTCCATTCTGAATTTTACTTTTCAGACAGAGACACTTTAAAAAGAACTGTTTGAAACATCAGTTAAATAATGGTGAATATCAATTGTACATAATTTTCCTTTCTCAGAGGAAGGGATGGTGACTTAAAATGTTTGCTTCATTTTTTTTAAGGCAATATATGAAATGTCCCGAGGTGAACAGGACTTAATTGAAGATCTCAAACTTGCAAGAAAGGTCAGTGTATAACTTTTTATCATACACTCTGGTTTTTAGAAATTATATTTAACAAATTCTAACATAGTTTTCTTTTTAGAAGCAGAAAATATCTATTAGTGAATACTTTTTTTTTACATGAGCTTTATTAGACACATCTTCAAATATGAATGTCAGTGAGAGAGTCTCTTAGGGTGATTAGCAAACATATACTTTAATTTCTTCTATGTTTTACAGTAGAATCCACAGTAGCTTTTGTACAGTTACACAAACTTGCATTCAAGTACAGATCTCTCATAATGTCTTCTTTGCTTTATGTCTCTGTGTGATGCATTTCTCCCCCTCTGGTAGGCCTACCACGACCCCATGTTAAAGTTGTCTATCATGTCAGAAGAGGAACTCACACATATATTTGGTGACTTGGATGCTTATATACCTTTGCATGAAGGTGAGATATGCTACTTAATTTTCTTTAGAATCTTGAACAGCAGGAATACAAGGAAGTTTAAATCTAAACTTCTAATTTAGTGCTGCATTATTTTTAAAATAAACCAATTCTTGGTATTTCTGCTTTTTTATCCTTCAGATTTGTGGGCAAGAATAGGAGAAGCAACCAAGCCTGATGGGACAGTGGAGCAGATTGGTCACATTCTTGTGAACTGGGTATGTCATATTTTACTCCAGATAGTTTTTCACAAGTACATGCCACACCTGTCATTGTAATGAATATCAGAAGCACTTGATCCAGGAACTGGATTATAAAAACAGATCAATAATGCATTAAAATTGAACAAATTTTTGTAGCTATAAGAACATACAGTCTCTGTTTAAAAACCTACTTGATGAATGATAGCGTTTTGTTTTAAAAATATGTTCTTCCTTGCACAGAGTTCTTACATTATACACCATTAATTTTCTGTTTCATTCTGTCAGTTAATATTTGAGTGCCTGCCAGATGCTTGGCACTGTTGTGGGAGGGATCACTGGGAATTGAGAGATAAAAGGCAGTCTCTCCATGACTAATCTAGTGAGGGATAGTCAAGTAAAGAAACAGTCTGAAGGTTGGTGATGAAGGTGATACAGCAAGGCTACGGTGTCCTGCGACTAGAGAAGACTAGCATCTAACTAGTTGGGGAAAGTAAAAGTCATGAGTGTTTGGTTGAATTTAGCTACATTAGGGAAATTAGAAAAGGGTGTTTGGTGTTGGCCCAGAAGACTCTACTCCCCCTAGTATCACCTGCAGGACAATGCTCACAGCTTGTCAGAGCTTTCCAGAACAGCTGTGAGCTTTATGTTTCTTGTTCACAAGCTTACTAATGAACTGACCATAGCAGGAACTTACGGTACTTTGTTTTCTCGTGTCACTCTTCAGTTGCCAGGCTTGAATGCCTACAAAGGCTACTGTAGTAACCAGCTGGCAGTCAAAGCTCTTCTTGACCAAAAGAAATAGGACCCAGGAGTCCAGGACTTTCTCCAGCGATGTCTTGAGTCTCCCTTCAGCCGAAAACTAGATCTGTGGAGCTTCCTCGATAATCCCCGAAGTCGCCTAGTCAAATACACTTTACTGTTGAAAGAAATTCTTAGACATACTCCAGAAGACCACCCTGATGTTCAGCTTTTGCAGGAAGCTCTAAGTAGTCCAACTAATGATTCTTGTGTTTTCCAAATTTGTACATTAGCTTGTCTTAGAAAGTTACGCAATGCTACTCCCAATTATGCATAGTGACTCAACATCCGGAGGTGTTTGGTGGATGTTTTAAGCACGCCATATGCTCGTGCACCACACACTGAGTAATAAAGAGGCAGGACACAATCTGTATTTATATTCTAATCAAAAGACTGGATTCTGGTCTTACCACTTCCACTAGCTAGCTGGAGAACTTTGGGCAAATTACCTATTTAGGCTGAAACTGTTTCTTCATCTGTAAAATGAAGGGACTGACTAATTTCAAGAGTCCCTTCAAGCTTTAAAATTCTATCATTTTGATGTGGTGTTTTAGCCCTGTAGGGACACTGACTACATTATTCTGAAAAGACTCCATCAGTTTTTTAATAATTTTTAGATATTGATAATACAAGGAGTTCTCTCCGATATCAACTTGAAGAAAGGAGAATCAGAATGTCAGTATTACATCGACAAACTGGAGTATCTGAATGAAAGGCAGAAGGATCCTCGAATTGAAGCAAGCAAAGTATTGCTTTGCCACGGGGAGCTGAAGAATAAAAATGGACATGTAAGTGTATCTTAGAACTAATAGGAAATGAGCCATTGCTTCCCTTTCCCACCCAGTTTGTTTCCACATAGATTATGAAGCAGGTTGTAAAATGGACTCATCAAATAGTGAAAGAAGGTTACTGGTTTTTGTTCTTTGTTACCAGCTTTCATAACGCAAACATTTGGTTTCTGTCTTTACAGAATAACTTAAATGTCTCTGGAGAATCAATAATACTTTATTTTTTAGTTTTGGAGCATAAATTAATTTGGCCAGCAGTTTTTCTGAATAAATTATTAGTTCCATGTTTCAGAAAAAAATAACATATCCATCAGAAGATTTTTCTGAAGAGTTGATAGTGATGGAAGTAGTCTTAGCATTACTAACCAGGCTTCTGCAGCAGACTAACTGGAAGGAAACTTACTTTTAGAATTTTAATTGAAAAAGTACCTGCCAGAGCTGAGTATAAGCATGGGTGGTATTTTTTGATTCATTACTTGCTTTTCAGAAGCAAAGAAGACTTGAGGTTCTTTTTGTAAAAAGATGAAATCTGACATCTCTGATTTATATTGTTGAGTCCCAGCTGTTCTGTAAAGACTTAAATTTGTGTGGGACAAAGTAGAACCATTAACATTTTTACCAGCTTGCATTATTTAAATCCTTTGTTAGAAAACTTTGGTGTACAATCCTGGTCCTTCCAGGCATGTTCCTACTGATAGGTCTTTGTGGGGTGCAGTGATGACTCAGCTGCTACCTCATCTAATGTTATATGCCAATAAAAGGTTTTTATAGTCTGAGATTAGACAGGCTCTCCAAGCAGAACATGCATCGCCTTCGAATCCTCCTCTTTGTGAGGTCATCTATAAGGGGAATCTCAAAGAAATGTGATGAAATTAATCATGTCTAAATTCCAATCACTTAAAATCACAGGGTTCCACATGTAGGAAGTATTTGTTTCTCATTTCTGCAGAAATTTTTTTTTCCTGTTTCAAGACATCTTGGTTTTGACTCGTCCTGTTACACGAAACCAGCGTTACTCTTATGAAGTTTACCAACGACCAATCCCCGTCCAAGAGCTGGTCTTAGAAGACCTGCAGGATGGAGATGTGAGAGTGGAAGGGTCCTTTCAAGGGGCTTTTGGCAGCTCACATAAAGGTAAAAATACAAATTGTAAAATTGTTTCAATTAACAAACTCAGAACCTAAGTGAATTTAGTTTTAATCTTTAAAAATTCTGTCTCAGATTAATATATGATACATTTAAATATTCACACAATTCAAACCCCCCCCACAAAAATCTGATTTAAAAAATGAGAACCTGAATGGAAATTTTCTGAAGATATACAGATGGCCAACAGACACATGAAAAGATGTTCAGCATCACTAATCATCAGGGATGTGCAAATCAAAACCACAATGAGATATCACTTTACACTAGTCAGAATGGCTAGTATTAAAAAACAAACAAATAACAAGTATGAGCAAGATTGTGGTGCACTGCTGGTGAGAATGTAAATTGGTGCAGCCTCTGTGGAAACAGCGTGGAGGCTCCTCAAACATTTACAGAGAGGAATACCATATTATCCAGTAACTCCACCTCTGGATACTTACCTGAAGAAAACAGAAACACTAATTCAAATAGATATGTGTACCTCTATGTTAACTGCAGCACTATTTACAATAGCCAAGATATGGGTCCATCAATAGATGAATGAATGAGGAAGATGTGGATACCTGTGCAATAACTCAGCCATAGAAAATAATTAAATCTTGCCATTTGTGACAATATGGATGGACCCAGAGGATATTGTACTAAGTGAAAAAAGAGAAAAACAAATACCATATGATTTCACTTCCATAATACAGCGTCTGAAAAACAGACAAAACAGAAATAGGCTCATTCAGACAAAGAATAGGTGTTTGCCATGGTGGGGTGGGGTAGTAGGCAAAATAGGTGAAGGGGATAAAGAGGTGCGAACTTCCAGTTACAAATTAGTCACAAACAGAAGGTACAGCATAGGGAAAATAAAAAAGAATTCTGTCTCCACACAAAAAATTACAAATGAAAGGATTCCATTGTCCTATAGCTGCTGCTGTCATCAAATTGTGCTCTGACACCAGTAGGTGCATCTAATAATGTCCCAAGGCTTTATTTAATGCATCCACCTAACAAGTGTACATGTACAGAAATTCCAGCACCCACACCAAGATTATATGACCACTTCATCTATACAAACTGTTTTTAAGTCTGATTTCCTTTCTTTTCTCCCATTTTTCTTTTCCTAGCTAAAAATATCTTTAGAGTTGGCTTTCAAGACCCCTCTCCAGGCCAGTCTCACACTCTGCAAGCCAATGATGTGTTCCACAAGCAGCAGTGGATCAACTGTATTCGAGCCGCCATAGCCCCTTTCCAGCAGGCCACCAGTCCAGCCGAGCTGCAGGGTTTGCCCCAGCTCCATGAGGAGTGCGTCGAGAACAACCCCTCCGCTGGGACTGTCGAAACCCAGAGAAGGGCATCTACAGCATCCAGTGTGACTCAGGTCGAAGTTGATGGGGACGCTTCAGCGTGTGTCTCCCCTGCGTGCACATCAGACGACATGAAGAGTGTCAAAGCGCACCTAGCACAGCCTGGCTTCCCAAAGCCAAGGGACAAAACTGCATTGGGTGGTGAATGGAAAGAGACTTCAGTATAAAGGAAGTTCTGTGTATTACTGGTGCAGACCCTGTTTATTTATAAATGTATACAGTTTGGGTTTTCTAGTAATGCGAGCATGAGAGCGTTGCAGGGTTACTTAATACTAGTCTTAACATTTTCTGTTTTGGGTTCTTTTTGTTTTTTTTTTTTAATGGCAGCTAAAGATATATATACAGATTACTGTTAAAACTGCAACCGTCTTTTTTAAGATATATTCTCATAATTTGGTACATGCAAGCCTGGTATTTTTAATCAAATGAAAGATTTATAGAATGGGTTACTTCTTCATTCTGAATTCGTTAGGACTTTCCAATACCTACCTATTGTGATATTTACAATATCTACCAAACCTTAAAATTTTGCAAATACTGGGATTTTACCAGTGTTTCTTTGATAAACTGTGTGTGCAGAATTTGAAATTTTAACATTCACTTCTAAAATCTTCACAGAATACAGGTGTGTAATACATTAGAATTTATACTGAAACATAAGTTCCTTTTGAAACAAAGTATAAAACTTTATACAGATTTTCCATTTTATGAACTGGAATGCTTTATATTAGTTTTTATCACTACACCTTCCTCATTTTCATTCACTTAACCTGCCAATTATTTAATTTTTTTCTTATAAAGTAGTTTTTAGTATTTGCTTTATTCATTTATTTTTTACTTTGCCACCTTTACAGATTGGTAGCGTTTATTTTCCACCTTGATAAAAATGTGTACATATGCACATATATAGATATATATATGTTTTTAAAATCATATTACCTTTATCAATGAAAACCAAGCCATACTGTTTTTGACCCAATTAAGAAAACTGCAATTTTTCACATGAAGCATTGCAAGGTGGTGAACACACATGAACTGATCCAGTGTATTCTGGACTACTGAAAGAAAACCACCTTAAGGGTTTTGTTGAGAGCTTTAGTGCTGTCTGAAAAGCAAGAGGGGAGGCAGTTGGCTGCTAATTCATAAAAAGGGGGAAAAAGAGAGTAGTTTGGTCTTAAGGTAAAAATATCTGGTTGTGCTAGATCATGCAAGAAGATAGTAAAAGCTAAACTTGAGCGTGAAGAGTAAGTTATAGAAGGCTTGGGGAAAGTGAATTTTATTTGTTGGTTTATAATACCTGCAAATAATGAGTTTGAAAAGAAGCAGGTGTGTTGAAAATCTGACCATATTTTATCAATTTTTGTGGATTTATTCATAAGAGGTAAAAAGTAATGAATCTTTTACTCTAAAATATTTCTGTTCCAATGAGATCATAGTCTTTAAGTGGAGGACTAAATGCTCTGTGTCACAGCAGACTTATAATGTTGATCATTCAAGGAAAAGTTCACTATTCTGTGAATTGTATTTGGCCACTGCAAGTGAAAATGGAGAAAGATTGTAAATAGATCAATCCAAATGACTTCTTTATTTATTTATTTATTTATTTATTTATTTATTTATTTATTTATATTTTTGCTATCATTAATCTACAATTACATGAAGAACACTATGTTTACCAGGCTACCCACCTCAGCAAGTCCCCCCCACACACCCCACTACAGTCACTGTCCATCAGCGTAGCAAGATGCTGTATAAACAGCACCTGTCTTCTCTGTGTTGTACAGCCCTCCCTGTACCCCCCACAATACTATACATGCTAATCGTAATGCCTCCTTTCTTTTTCCCCACCCTTATCCCTCCCTTCCCACCCATCCTCCCCAGTCCCTTTCCCTTTGGCACTGTTAGTCCATTCTTGGGTTCTGTGATTCTGCTGCTGTTTTGTTCCTTTGGTTTTTCTTTGTTTTTATACTCCACATATGAGTGAAATCATTTGGTACTTGTCTTTCTCTGCCTGGCTTATTTCACTGACCATAATACCCTCTAGCTCCATCCATGTTGTTGTACATGGTAGGATTTGTTTTCTTCTTATGGCTGAATAATATTCCATTGTGTAGATGTACCACCTCTTCTTTATACATTCATCTACTGATGGACACTTAGGTTGCTTCCATTCCTTGGCTATTGTAAATAGTGTTGTGATAAATATAGGGGTGCATCTGTCTTTTTCAAACTGGGCTGCTGCATTCTTAGGGTAAATTCCTAGAAGTCGAAGAATTCCCTTCTTTTTTAAGGCTGAGTAATAGTTTCTTTCTCTGTCTCTATGTCTGTGTGTGTGTGTGTGTGTGTGTATAGAACATTTTCTTTATCCATTCATCTATCAGTGGACACACACAGAAGTTGCTTCCATGTCTTGGCTATTGTGAATAATGTTGCAATGCACATGGGACACAAAGACCTCGTTCCATACTGATTTTACTTACTTTAGATATATATCCAGAGCAGAAATTGCTGGATCATATAGTAGTTCTATTTTTAATTTTTAAGGAACTTCTACACTTTTTCTTTTTTTTTCCTTGCCACACTGCTTTTCTAATGGCTATACCATGCCAGTTAACTTTTTGTATCTTGCTTTTTTTCCCTCCTAAGAATATCTCGAGCTTGTTGCACTTAGAAGAATTCCACATTTTCCCTCTTAGTATCATGCACATAATAAACATCAGTTCCTATTTGTGGAAAGAATGGTATTTTACTCTATCAGACCTAGAGATTAACATCTACCGGTGAGCACTGGGTGGAAAAGTAGAAACCCTGAACTTCTCCCCCAGAGCTCTAGATGTATCTCCTGGTCCTTATGAGTGACTGCTGCAGAGTCTTTTCTCCTATTGTCTGTGTGTTTGGTATGTAAGAAGTTTCTTTGTTAAATGCATACAAAAAGTGATAAAGACCAAGGTTCTGAAATTTTGCCTTTAAGCCAATTTCCAGGTATTTATCTTATATTAATCTAGCCCAACAATTGTACACACAGCCAGTACCATAGTTCTTTAGTGTGTGCAGTTGCCATCTCCTATATCTGGCCTTTGGGGTTCCCTGGCAGCTACATTTCCATCAATAACTATGAAAAAAAATTTGTGTGTGTGGATAAAGTGAAGGTTCCTATAGCCAGGATTCTCACCTGGCCCTGGTTGGCTAACTCCCTACACATGTGTGGGAAATACATGCTTATTGAGTCTATATAAAAAGCCCTACCCTGTGCTCTGCGCAACATGGTATGGCTGCAAGGTGCAGGTGAGCAGATACGAGGCTGGGGTGGTGTTAGCACCGAGGACAGCGACTAAGACGGCCGCATGGGTAGAGAAGCCCAGAGGCAGAGACCAGCTTGCTGCATGCAGACTCACTCTGAGTGGATGGGATTCTAGTGATTGACCTGCCACTGTGAAAATAAAGTTGGGTATAACCCTTTCACCCCAAGAACATTCTACTGTAATTTCTTTGGTCACATGGAATCCATAGTGAACCTGCCCGGAGTTGAAACCCATTGGCAAGACACTACTTTGAGACAGTGTTCAGGCCAGGGACAGGCAGGCAGCATCCAGGTAAGGCCAGCAGATTTCCTGAGATGGAGATGGAGCTGAGTGTCCAGGGAGACTGACAGTCAGAGTTGGCCCAGAAGACATAGAGTAAAGGCAACACTGAGAGAAACCCCAGAGGTCTGAAGGTTGTGGAAAGACCACTCAAGGGTCCTTCATTTCAGCAGAGTAGTAATCATCAAATGAGTGTGAAGAAATGGCCGAAGGCCAAGAAAAGAGCCACCTTAAAGGATGAGAGAGAATAACACTCAGCTCACAGGGACCAAGATTAATGCCTGTTCCCACCAGCCAGCCAGAAGCACCTTTAAGTCCGTTATTCATGGGGCATCAGGTAGGGTGCCCTGAAGAGCCATGCCTCATTGGTGGGAAATAATCATCCCTAGACTAAAAGCTGCTTGAATCCTGCCTAAGGCACCTTAAAAGCGAGACTCAAAAGAACTGAAGTGTACCCCAGTGTTTAACTGCATCCCAGAACAAAGTCCCAGAACGTTTACAGGAATAGGAAACTATCCAGCAACCAACCAGGTAAAATTACAATCTGTCAAGGTCATCAGTCATGCAAATAAGCAAGATAATATGACTCAGAATGTGTACGAGTCAATCCATCGAAACTGAAGCAGAACTGACACAGATGTTAGAATTAGCAGGCAAGTGCAGTAAAAGGGTAATGATGACTTTATTCCATTTGTTTAAAAAGCTAGAGGAAAGACTGTACATGTTAAGTAGAGATCCAAATCACACTTCTATACATGAAACTACGATGTCTCAGATTAAAAATATACTGGGTGGCATTAATTACAGCTTAGATTTTACAGAAGAAAAGACTAAACTTGAAGACATAGCAATAGAAACCACCCAAAATAAACAGAAAAAGACTTTAAAAAACTAAGATTGTTGAGCTATAAGAGAACTTCAAAAGAAACCTTTAAAAATTAAATACAGAGGGAAAAGGACTGGAAAAAAAAAGCACAGCACAAGGTAATGGGCTCAATAACACTAATCCTTAGGGAAATGTAATGCAATCAGCACTACAATAATGCATTACCATGAGCAAAAAAAAAAAAAAGAGAGAGAGAGAGAGAGAGAAAAGAAAATAACAAGTGTTGGCAAAGATGCGGAGAAACTGGAACCCTTGTGGCCTATTGGAGGGAATGTGAAATGCTGCAGCTGCTATGGAAAACAGTATGGCAGTTCCTAAAATACCTAAAATAGAATTACCCAATTATTCAGCAATTCTATTTCTGGGTATGTACCCAAAGGAGCTGAAAGCAGGGTCTTGAAGAGATATTTCTAAAGCAGCATTATCCACAATAACTTAAATGTGGAAAAAACCTAAGTGTCCACCAACAAATAGATAAGCAAAGTGTGGTCCATATATACAATGGGATATTATTTATCCTTAAAAAGGAAGAAAATTCTGTAATATGTTACAACATAGATGAACCTTGACATTATGCTAATGAAATAAGCCAGCCACAGAAAAAGACAAATACCATGCGATTCCCTTACATGAGGTCCCTAAAGGATTAGCCTACGTTGGAAATCTATTAGAAGAGAGAAACCTGCCCATCTGTAATTCATAAAACCCTTGCCATCAGAAACATGTACAAATCCTCGATCTCAAAACGAGTTGGGTCTCCTTCCCCAAATCATTGACACGATCTGAAAAAAGCCTGGGAACTTTCCTCCTTGTCAGGCTGTGGTGCAACGTTAGGAGAGGTGACTGCAGCTACTACAGGGCACCTCCGGAAAACTATCAGGCAGAGACCTTCACTGGACAAGGGAAACTTCAGTGGAATATTCAAAAACTGGTAAAACAGCTCCTCTGATGTGGATCTCTGCAAAAGTTATAAAGTGTTTTTTAAAATATTTTTTTGGTAAATTGGGAAATACCAGCAGATTGACCACTTGCAGAACTCGTCTTGGCAAACTGGCTTCCAGGGAAGTGGCTTCCAGAGAAGTGGGTTTCCCCAGAGTGACCTCAAGCCAAGTTGGCTCCTGACGCTGCTCACACACTGTCCAGTTCTCAGAGTCCTACGTTGAGGCCAGGCCACTTTGGGACCTAGGGGGAATGTAACCTCAGAGATCTGCAAAGGGTTGTGAGTCAACACGGAAGCCATCTCTCTATCTCCTGCAGAGAGTCAGGGGCAAGGAGGACTTCATGACAACTCAGGGCTGCTGGCTTCCAGAAGACATTCCACCCTGTGGGTCCCGACCAGCAGGCCACCCAGGAGAGGTGGCCCAGCAACCTCCACCTGAAACCAGCCCCACACGTGACAGGAGGCACCACTGGAGGGGCAGCATTCTGAGCCCTCAAAGTCCATCCAAGGCCCTCTCTCCTCCCAGAGCCGAAGTGAGTCACTTTCTCTCCCAGACCCTCAGACTCGCTTTTTGTCATCCTGGGCCAATAAGTAGAGAGGTTTCTGTGGCTTTCTTCTTGCCCTGTGGCCTTGGGAAGGACTCTTCAGTGATAGCCTCAAATGGCCCACCTCTAATAGCAGCCAGACCACCTGCCTCCCTGGGCTGTCCATGCCTACATTTCTCTCACCATCCGTGAGCTCTAATGGTCCATGCATTGCATGCATTATTTTTAGTCTAACATATTTTAAACACACGAAGACATGGAGAATCAAATAGCTAGATCTGTGCAGCTCTTGACCAGCTTAAGAAACCCATTATGAAGGCGTTGGTTGAGAGCCTCTTGTCCCTCCCCAATCCCTTCATATCAGACATCAGTCCTGAAGTTAGTTTTTACTCATCCCATTTACGAGCCATATATTTATACAAAGTCTCCACAAAAAAAAGTTATTTTTTAAAGAAAAGAAAATTGATTTTACACTCCACAGACAGGAGCAGTGGCTCTCAGACATTTGGGCCTAATGGGACAGTTAGCTGTCAAAATCAATTTGAGGCGCTGGTAGGACTGTCCATTTTTCAGAGTAAGAACATGAAAAAAGGAAACCCAGAAAACTATCATCTACCATCACATTAGCTTCATGAAAGAGAGGCCATTTGTCACAGAAAATATAGAAAGAACATATTCTCAGAATTTAAAAAAAGGAATACATTTAGACAAAATGCCTTAGTTTTTCTCATTTCCACACAAAGCTTAGAAAAACGTCATGTGGGATCAGCTTGGCATTTGGCAAGATTCATCAGACAAAGACCTTAAAAATAAAGAAAACATATTAAATTTGTCAATGCAGTCCAAGATATTTAAGAGCATTTATCTAAGATTGCTCTTAGGAACCAAAAATTCCCTAATTTTTGCCATTGCAAAGGGGATTACAGAGGGTCCCAAAAACTCATGTATATTCCCTTTAAAAGTGATTAAGTTTGGTAAACTTAGAAATAACATAAGTCACAAGCTGAATTTTAACAATTTAATCCATAATTAGGTTTTTATCTTAATTTTAGTAGATTCTTAAAAACGAAACCTCTAAATGGTCTTTTCTGAGTGTATGAATATGCACACTCATAAATGCCCTCCAGAACGCCAAGACATATGAACTGAGCAGTGATTTAAGCATTTCACTAGTGCCCTCCAGTGTCTGAAGAGAGAAATAACACATGTACATAAAAGTGAAATAGTTGAAAGCGCTATGTGGGAATGCACATGAAACAAGCATATTTTTTCAGTGAGTATTTATTACAATATTTTCCATGGACAGAGACATTCAGAGTGTATCTTGACTATCCCTAAATTCTGGGGTAAAAGTAAATGGATTCCAAGGGGCTCCATGGAAAAGGCAATGTTCGAACTGGGTTTGAAGTGGGCATTATGTCACATGGTCACAGAGGGAAAGCAGAGAGGAGAGCAGAGGCACGGGAGAGAGGAAACTGTGACTTAGGGAATGGTGAGCAGTGTGGATGCATGGAATGCAGGATCACACAGTAATGGATGGGATTGGAAATTATGCAGGAACTGGTTGGTACAGGCTCTGCATGCCATGCGCAGGAGTTCAGAACTTACGCTTAAAACAATGGGGACTTTTTAAAGCTTTGGCTAAGTTAACAGAACGATCCAAGTTCTGCTTCCGAATGTTCAGTCACAGGTGGATCAGGAAGACAAAGTGAAAGGCAGAAAAGCATCTAGAGACTGGTGCGCTACTTACAGAGAGGATTTGATGACCTGAGCTAGGATGACTGCACTGGGAAGAAAGGGAAGGCAATGGATGCCTGAAACATAACAGAAGTAGAGTTGACAGCACCTATTCTATGTTGAGAGCAAGAAAGAGACAGCAGTGAAAAATGACATCACTTAGAATGTGCTTATGAGAGATGATGACACAAATAGGCAAGTAGAGAATGCTAAAGGAAGAGCAGATTTCTTCTGAGGAAATTGGTAAATTCTTAGAGGTTTAAGTGTAGGCAATACATCTGGGAGGAAAGGTCTAGCAAGTAAATGGGAATTCTAGTATAAAACTCAAGAGAGAAGGAAAACTTAGAGTTTACAATGTCCCCCACACAGAGGTCGTGAATAAGATACATAAGGTCCAGGGAAGAGGGCCAAGGTGTCTCCACTAGGAAAAGACAGTGCCGAAGAGAAGTCAATGGAGATGTCAGATGGAGGAGAACCAGGTAGGGCCACAAGAGTCAAAGGACAAGTTTCAAGAAAAAAGAATAACCAAACGCTTATGGTCAAGAAATCTGAAGGCTGAGAGTCATTGTTTTAATAAATAAAGTACAATCAGTGGTCTCTGAGATAACAGTTTCTGTAGAATGGCGGGGAAGACACCAAGTTACAAAGGTTGAGGAGTAAGCAGAGGATGAGGCAGCGGTATGGAATGCAAATCCTTTTGAAATGTTTGGCAGAGTGGACAGATGTGACAGCACATTATGGGAGTAATAAAATCCAGCAAAAAGGGTGGATTGTTTTGAATAAGGGGACCTTCACATAGTCAAGGAGAAGAAAACAAATCAATGAAGAAAAGGAGAGAGAATATACAAGGGAGACTGAAGGAGCAATCTTCTAGAAGGTAAGTCAAAGGGCGAAGGTTCAAAAGCAACACATGGCCCTAGAAAGGGGAGCATTTTTCCTCTGCGGTGGTGGAGGGTATATGAAGATCCAACCCAATTTTAGGGAGAGACTGAAGAGGAACATAAAACGGTAAAGTCACATAGGTGGTATTCAATAAAGTAGTGGTTAAGATCATCTCCTGGCACTTTTCAATTTAAAAGACATTTGAGTACCTACCCATGCCTGATCCTATAGGTACCCAGTGAATAAGAGGGTCCCTGCCCCAAGGTCGCATTTAACTAGCACATAAATCCTCATCTCAGGTGATCTCACTCTTTGGATAGTCAAATGTCATGTCCTCTCAACCCCAGGTCCACAGTAAGAATAGAAAAGGGAGTTATTTTGACAGAAAGAAAATGAACCCAGATGGCAGTATGGTAATACAGGAAGGAATGAAGAGTACCTTTGACATAGCAGGTGGGCAAATCTAAGCAAACAGTGCTGGTTAAAGCAATAGTAATCAACATCTGTGGGGTTTAAAATATACAGAGCATCAAACCATAAAGTAACAATACACAAAAGGCAGGGGTGTAGTAAACGAAGGTGTGGTGTTCAGTGGTCTTTTCATCATCCACGAAGTGGTAAAAATACTTATGTGTGGCAGATGCTCATAAGTTCAGTTTCTAGGATATACACTAAAAGAATTTTTTAATGAAGCTAATAGGAAATATGAATAAAGAAAAATATTTGGTAAATCTAATATTTATGTATGGCATGTAGAGGCAAGCAGCATCACAAGTTAATCAATACTTAGCCTGACAAAATCTTGGAACTGGAAAGAACCTTAGAAATATCCTTATCTGAGATGATGACTTTAAGATATGGAGAGGTATATATTTTAAGATTACATCATTGTAACAGTGCCATGACTTAGATCCATATTTCCTAATATCTAGTTACATATTCTTTCCATGTTAGTCATTACCATTTGACAGTAATAAACTTTATTAAAAGAAAGAGTCTAAAGAAAAGTATTTGAGTCTTGATGACTACTCTAAAGAGACCTAATCCTAAAACTCACAAGTGTGTGAAATGTCCATATGTAGGGAAAATGGAAGTCCATGGCCAGGATCCTCACCTGGTCCTGATCTACTCACTGTGTACATGTAATGATGTAATACTTAGCCTACTGCATAGGTGAATGCTTGCACACCCATTGGCAATAGGCCTTTATTGCATGAGTTGCTATAAAAAGAGCTTCACCCAGTGCTAAGAGCAGAGGGAAGCAGCCAAGGAGAACAGAGGATGGAGGTGAGGGCAGAGCCTGGAGTGGAGGCAGCACTTGGGGCAGAGGCTAAGACAGAGGCAGGATTCTAGCACTTGATCTGCCAACAGGAGAATAAAGCTTGGAATAAGTCCCCTTTTACCCCCAAAGTTTCCATTGTCATTTGTCAGTCTCACCCAATCCAGAATGAACTTGCCCGGGGCTGAAACCCTCAGGTAAGACACCATAGTATTCAGGTCATCATATAGCTTTTCTTACTACTGAATAAGAGACAAGATTTTAAAATGCAAACATGAGAGACACGGGTGAATTGACAAATAGAGCCCCCAGGAATCTGGATACTAGCAGAGGCTCCTTCAAGCACTGAAGCAGGTTTTCTTCTACCCTTATGTAGAGCCCGATAGTCTGCTTTCAGATTTGGTGAAAGTGACAGTGGGGTTCACCAAGTCACTCCTTTTATTTGAAGAAAAAGTATTTTTTATTTTCCTCCAAATGTTTGATCACAGCAAGTCAGAGACATGAGAGTGAGAATCGTATTTCTTTCCCCACTGCTATACTGGAAGTCCAGGCAGACCTTAAGGTTAACAGGCCTCAGGTTCCAAAGCAAGCTCTGGCATGAAGCTGTTTTCATGTCAGCAAAGATTGAGCCCTTGTCAGAGGGCCATGGAAGTAGAGTTCAAAGGGGATGCAGCCAAATGCTGAAAGTCTCAGGATCCAGCAAAAATCCACTGACGGTTGGGTAGGCTGGACAGCCATACCTTTATGGGCATTGAAGAGTACCTGAATATTATTTCCACCAAACTGTGCTCATTGGGTTCCATGGTGACAATGGCTGGGTCTAAAAATAGGCAGAATGGTACATCATGTGACCGGTGCTCTGGAGGCCACATGTCAGGGCGGTGGTTTTCATACAGAAGAGCAGCTACCGGGAAACTGTTAAGGACAGAGCAGCAGTCCTGGGGTCCAGGTGACACCTCCAGCAGGCAGTAGTGTTGCAGCTTGGTACACCTCACACAAAGACACCCAACTGCATGCTCCCAGCCAAGGCGGGAGAGCCTTTCCTCTGAGTGTCCACCGGGACCGAAGCACTGGCCGTGCTGAAGCTAGTGGTTTTAAGGCATTAATTGCTCTTTGTTCTATTTTAAATTCTCACTTGTTTAAAAAAATGGGAGAGTTTAATACCAAAAATTAATTCCATTAAGTGTTTTCTAAACTTGAAATTCTCGGGTTACGCATGCCCCCTCCAATCCCCAGGGCTTGATGTTTAGCAAGTCTGTGGTGAGGCTCAAGAATCTGCAGTTTATCTAAACCTCTTGTTCTGATGAGGGGTTCTGCTGGCCACACTTTGAGAACACCTCAAGGGCAGGGGAGCCAAAAGAGGTCATTTTCACCTTCTGAGCTGCAGGACACAGGTTCACATTTTTAAAAGACCCAAGAATATTCCTGTTGTTTCTTTGTTTGAATGAAAAGCAAACTGAGATGGTAAGGCCACATTTGGAAGAAGGAGAAGAATCACACTGAAAATCTTCATTATTTGATCAGTGTACAAAACACAATATGGGGGAAATAACATTAATAATCAATATGTGCTGTGTTCCACCTCAGGTGCAAGAAAGGGAAATCACTAACTTTAGGGTTTCATAGTCCCATGGTTAACAAAGTGAAGAATAAAGTTAGGTTTCTGTCATGACCAAAAAAACAAACAAACAAACACAGACATGATCCAGAGGCTTAAAGGATTCCAAACCTTGCAGGCTCCCAAGTAGCAGTGCTGGATCCCAGGGACAGAGAAGGAAAAATGTGCTCTTTGTTAACACTGCCCCTTTAATTTTTGGTGGAGCTGGGGATCTTGCTTGATTTGATTTCCTTTTTCTTGCAATCAAGGCAACTCTACCCACTAATGTATAATGTCTTGGAAAGAAAGCATGACCCTTCAGCTTAATGTTCATTTCCATCAGTCACATTTGCCTCAGAGACTTTGCCCTGCTTCCTCATAGTCCATCTCCAGGGCTGCCAAATCTTCTCTGGCCTCTAAGAACTCACCTTCCTCCATGCCTCCTCTGATGTACCAATGTAGAAATGCCCTCTTGGCATACATGAGGTCAAACTTGTACTCTAGGCGGGCCCAGGCATCCACAATGGCTGTGGTGTTGCTCAGTAGGCAGACAGCCCACTGGACCTTGGCCAGTTCTCCCCCTGGCATCACCATGGGGGGCTGTGTCGATGCCTACCTTGAGACCAGTGGGGCACCAATCTACAAACTGCACAGAGTTCCTTGACTTGATGGCTGCAACTGCTGCATTCACATCCTTAGGAACCACATCTCCTCTGTAGAGTAGGCAGCAGGCCATATACTTCCCCAAGTGAGGATCACACTCGACCAGCTGGTTGGAAGACTCAAAGCAAGCAGCAGTGATGTCTGACACAGAGAACTCCTCATGGTAGGCACTGTCAGCAGAGATGATGGGAGCAGAGGTTGTCATGGGGAAATGTATTCTTGGATAAGGTACGAGGTTAGTCTGGAATTCAATTAGGTCCACATTCAAGGGCCCCTCAAATCATAGGGAAGACGTGATGGAAGATACCACCTGACCTATAAGCCTATTAATGCTGGCATAACAGGGGCGTTCAGCACCAAGTTCATGATGGCAAATGTCATAGATGGCCTCGTTGTCCACCATGAAGGTGCAGTCCGAGTGCTCTGTGGTGAAGGGGGTGGTGAGGATAGAGTTGTAAGGCTCTATGACAGCAGTGGAGATCCTGCGGGTGGGTAGACAGAGAACTCCAATTTCGTCTTCCTGCCATATTCTGCCCAGAGCTGCTCCAGTAAGAGGGATGTAAATCCTGATCCGCTGCCTCCTCCAAAGCTTCGGAAAATCAAAAATCCCTGCAGCCACTGCACTGTTCTGCCTAGAGAAAGTGGATGAGATGTGAGAACTCAGCCAAGTTAACCAGAAGCCAGGGTGGTGGCGATACAAGTTCCTAAAAAAAACAAAAACCTTCAGAAAGAACTGGTTTTACCATGCTCAAGTCCAGACAAACATCCATGAGGGAACACATTCGAGGGCCTAGTTCTGTAGTGGGGGAAGCACTTTAGAGTGTTACTCCAAGTTAAGCATAAACATTCAACTGTTGTTCACTGCCATTCATGGATTTATCTGTATGTGATCTAAAGCAAGGTCTTTATCAATAACAAAGAAGAGAAAATGACTAGCAAATGTTGAACTATCACTTTCCCTCCCAGTAGATACATACCACTTGTACACCTAGCCTCCTGGGCTTGTGTGAAGGCATGGCATCGCCTAAGGACTATGCCAAATGCCAAAATGTTTACTGGATAAGGAATTCTCCAGACAGAGGTCCTTGGAGAAGAATTAACTGTTAGTAAACAGAGTCGTCTTGTGGGGTGTTCCCCAAGCTAACTTTACAAACAGTGGTCACTATTGGAAATGACAAGTTTTAACATGCTTTGGAAGTCTTGGATAACAGATAAACTATGAGCAGCAGAAGAGTAGATGGGGCACTCTCAACACGAAGGAGGAAATCCTGCCGTTTGCAACAACTCGGATGGACCTTGTGGGCCTTGTGCTAAATGAAATGGAGTAAGTCAGAGGAAGACAAATATTGTATCATTTCATTTATATGTGAAATCAAAAGCCAAACTCATAGAAAGAGAGAGGAAAAAGTAGCTGCCAGGGGCGCAGGGGTCAGGGAGACAGGGGATGTTTGTATAAGCACACAGATTTTCAGTGAGAAGATGAATTGGGATTCTTGGTATCTGATGTACAGCATGGTGACTGTAGCTGAAAACATTGTATCATATACTTGAAAGTTGCTAGATGGGCAGATCTTAAATATCGTCACTACAAATAAAAAAAAGAAAAGTAATCATGTGAGCAGATGGGTGGTTAAGTGTAGTGTGGTAACCATTTCACTGTGTGTGTGTGTGTATATATATATATATATATACACACACACACGTGTCAAATCATCACTCTGTACACCTTAAATTTACAGAGTGTTAAACGTCACTTATATCTCAATAAAGCTGTGAGGGAGCGAGGAACTTACATGTTTCCTCATAAGTCTAACGAGAGAGAAAAAGAAGATGGGGCTTTACAGTAAGTAAAGAGGGTACTTTTGCCCTTCGTAAGTAGCAAAGCGCACTCAAAGCCAACACCAGGACGCCTCCCCACTGTGACAGCCTCAGGAGGCTCCAGGGTGCAGGCTGGGTGGTGTGACGTCGAGGACAGAAACACAGGGGCTGCTGGGGAGGTGCCTGCAGACCCCCAGGCTCTTGGGTGTGGTCCTGCCTAAGGAGAAAGGAGCCACTTCCCAGCTCCCGGATCCTCTCCAGCATGAGGTCAGTGATCCCTGACCCCACAGAACCGCGACCTCGGGCATAGTTGTTTGCAGCGTCTTCCTTTCCGCTCAGGAGCTGCTCGGGGTGGAAGAGGGAGCGGTACTTGCCAGCAGGGATGCCATCTGCAGAGGGAGGGGAGGGTCAGTGTGCTTCACACCCTTCAGATGCCAGCCCCCTGTTGATCCATGCACTGCCCTGTACCCCGACCCCCGGTCTTCCCCCACATGGTGGGAAAGGGATGGATTTAAACTGCTGACCCAGACTTCCTCTGGCTAGTGAAAGGAACCAGCATTTCCCTATAAACTGATGGTATGTTTTCCCATCATGCCCCTTTGTTACTCTCTTAGGGCTGCCATAACAAATTACAACCCACTCAGTGGCCTCAAACGAGAGACATTTTTTCTTCCACAGTTCAGGAGGCCAGAAGTCCAAAATCAAGGCGTGGGCAGGGCTGGTTCCTTCTGGAAGTTCTGATGGAGAGACTTTTCCATCCTCTGTCCAGCTCCTGGTGACTCTGACAATCCTTTGGGTTCCTTGACTTACAGCCACATGCCCAGTCTCTGCCTGCACAGGTACCCCCTCTTTCCTGTCTTCTTCTCATAAGGACACAGGTCACTGGATTTAGGACTACCCTCATCCAGTATGACCCCATCATAGCTAAGTACTTCTACAAAGACCTGATTTTCAAATAAAGTCATATTCTGGGGTGCTAGGTGGACCTAGATTTTTGGGAGACACTATTTAACCCACTACACACCTGATGGTACCTTGGCATTCTAAGACAACTATTTCTATCTACAAACAGCCAACTGTATACTGGAAAGGCACGACAATCTGTATTATCCATATACAGTAATAGAGGCTTTAACAAAGAAGGCCCATATGGCAACTCAAACACCCACGAGACTCAAATGCAGTTCACATAAATGTGTGATGCAGGGAAATTGGTGTTAAGATGTTGGCAGTATTGAATGTAACCAGTGCAACTTGTGCTTAGTTCACTGACTTCAAAGCCTGGGTAGCATGAGAAGACAGCAGAACACAGCATGTCTGAGGCCTGGGTCCCAATCCCCCCACTGTAGAATGCCCAAGAGCACAATTCCTCAGGAGTCACACAGCAGTGTTAGAGGGCTAAGTAGGCTACAGAGGGAGTTCATGAATTAGTTTCCTGGGTTCACATCTTGCCTTCCTCATTTGACTACAGAGCAGTTACTTAGTAAATCTATGCCTCAATTATTTCATCTCACTAAGCAGGATATTAACAAGACCGGCCCTACTGAGTTATGAGGATTAAACAAGTTCACAGGGCATGGTACACGGCCCACATAGCAACAGTTACACAGAGCAATAATAACACTGGCTTCATGGCATGTATTTATGCAGATCTGCCTCCCAGGTCTTGGCACCAGATATCTATAGTAGTAGGAGAAGCTCACTGTTTAAGAGCAAATGCTCTAATTTTCTAAGAGCAAGACAGTTTTCTCAATTCACGGTGCTTTCCTGCATATGACCATGAATTCCTAAACCCAACTGTATACTCCGAAAGAAGCCTGCTTCATATGGACACCAAACTGCCACTCTAACTTCCCGCCATTTAGCACTTTATTTGGAGACTTCAGTGCCTGGCCCAGCATCCTCAACCAGCATCTGCAGGGGATTTGATGGTTTTTAAACATAATTATTTGATGGCTTTTTGGCTGCCTCACCTCCAATGCCATTTAGGTCCTCTCCACTTTAGTCTCCATCCCTTACAGCTGTGCCCTGCAAAGTCCTTTCTCTGTCCAAATTCCTGACTGCTACCAGGCCCATGGCCCAGACTCCTTTCTCATCACCCTCCTGCCCACACCCTCCATTCCAGCCACACTGAACTATTAGGCTGCATGTTCCTCTACACCTCTGAATTTGAAAATGCTGTTTCCTCAGGAGTAGACACCTGATGACTCCCAAGTCAGTTTTCAAGCACCCTATTTGGCTTTTATAGGTCTGCACCTGACTATGTGGAATCAATGAACACCGAGACTATATGTGCCTCCAATGTCAAGAACACTGCCTGGCACGTATGCTGGACAGAACAAGGAAAACCAGGGCCTCCTCCCTAAACCCTGGACCTTAGGCCTTTTTGTTTGGACAGCTCAGGACCCTCAAAATCACCCTCCTACCAGGCTATATTCTAAAGGATTAGGAAATTTCTTCTAGGACTTTGCCTGCCCCTGTCTCTTCTCTTACTTGCTTAGCTTCTGATCTTGGGCCTTAAGCCTCCCATAGGCCTAGCATCTGTGCATTGGCACAAATTGAAATGTCTGCTACAATAATCCTAATACTGGGATGTGGCCTCTCTCATGGCTCCTTCAGCTACATTTACTGAAGTCCTCTGGGGACATATTCCACCCTGCTCAGGTTCCTGGGACAGCAGACTCCAGCTAACTCCCATGTGTCTGAAACAAAAACTCAGATATTCTCTGAGGATACTTATAACTCAAATCAGAACATACCGCAATTGCTCCTCCTCACCTCTGTACTAGTCTCCTCTGTTCTTGAAGTTATCAATGTCTCCTTATTTTTAATTCTTTCACAGCATCTACCAGAGTAAACACTAAATCTTTATTGAAGCATCTTGGCCTCGACAATTTGTAACTTCCCCCTTTCAATAAAACCTTCTATCTTTTCCTTCATATTGACATCAATCCACTGTTCTGATGGATTGACTTTGTTCTGACAGGGAAATGGACTCCAATCAGTCCAGTATGTACAGATTACATTTTCCAAAGAAGGCCACAACAAGATTTTTCTTTTCACATGTGCTTCTAGAACCTATCTATTTCCACATCGAGAGGTGAGGCTTATACCCCTTCCAGGGTAGATCTTTGTAGCTGCCTTGGCCAGGTAAAAATACCTGAAGTGACATCATGTGACTTCCAATGCTAAGTTATTACAGTACAACGAACCTCTGCGTTGTTCTCACGGGATGCTTGCTCTTGGCATCCAGCACCATGCTGTGAGGAAGCCCAAGCAGCCCACAGAGAGGCCCATGTCCCCCACAGCCCTGGCCTGGCTCTCAGCCAACAGCCTGAAACAGCTGGCCACCAAGTAGATGACCCATTTTCAAAGAAGATCCTCCAGGTCCCACTTGAGCCTTCCTAGCTGATACCACATGGAACAGAGAGAAGCTGCCCCGTCTGAGCCCTGTCCAAATTGCAGATTCATGGACAAAATAATGATCATTATTGTTTTAAACCACTCAGCTTGGAGCTAGTTTATTACACAGCGATAACTAATTAATACATAGTCCCAAATCCAAATCCACCCTCCTCTCCATACTGTGGCCACTTCTCAACCCAGGATTATTGCTCTAGCTCCACTTCAAGTGTTTTTTGCACAAGATACTACAAAGGCAGCCATTAATCATCATAGAATTGTATTGATTTTCCCCACAATTAGATTTATTTGGCTTCTTGCCTCTGTGGGATCATTTTCAAATATTCTAAACTTTATAAGCAGCTGATGTCAAATTTCAGGTTCTTTGTCAGAAGCCTCTAGCAATTGGCTTTCAAATCCAGGAGAAAATTAAAAGTTTTGTTATGATAGATGTGTGTGGAGAAATTAAGAATTAATTTGCTTTGCCACACAAAAAGGCTACACCAGTCTTCCCTCTGGGTGTGTTTGCCATGCTGCTCATCATAAGTGCCATTGAGTGATCCTCTAAATTTGGAAAAGGTCCACATGACGCCATTTAGATAGATTTGTATGATCTGATAATCCCACAATTGGATACTTGGTGTGTTTGTTTTGATTGTGGGCCTGAAAACTGCAGTAGAATGTAAACTTAAATTACCTACAACAGTTGGCTCCAGGTCCACAAAAAGTGCTCTGAGCACATGCTTCCCAGTTCTTGTCTCACAAAAGAAGGTATCAAAAGATGCATCCATATTATCCATTCTAGCACTTTCCAACTGATCCTTTTTACTGTTGAGAACAATGCCATCCGGCTGAATTCCATGTTCCAGACAATAGAGTTCCCAGCAAGCATCCCCAATCTGGATGCCAGCTTGGCCAATATGAATGGAAAGGCACTCCCTCTGAAATAAGCCACAGTAAGTTAGCATTGAGTGGGCCTTCTCAGATAACATTAGCTTCATCATTCAGCATTCAGACACCAAGCTAGCCTTTGTGAAATGTATTATAAGGCTAATTAAAAGTGTCTCATGGAAACCAAAAGCCAGGGTAGAAGAACAGTTGAATTAAGGACAACAGTTCCATTCAAAGTTTCAACAACATAAACTAAGCACCTATTGTGTAATGGGCTAAGAACAAGTTAAGACTATATATATATTATATACCATATGTGTCTAAAATCAAGCTGTCTTGCTCCCTCAAAAATTAGCTAGTTATTGGAAAGGTATAAAACCAAAATCAATGTATAACCTTGACACAGTTTAAAACCCACTACAGATAAATTAAAGATGTTACCTTTTCATATCTTATGATTTTTATGTTTACTGTTCATATGTGCTCTAGATAAGGAAGTATGGCCTAAGCTTAAAAGTAGTGAAAAATTAATGGGGGGAATCTAGTAACCACAATGTTGCTCATGTGATTGTATATTAATGATATCAAAATTTAAAAAAAAAGATTTTTAAAAGTAGTGAAAAATTTACCAAAGAAACATGCAATCGATTTGACAACTCCAAAATGTAAAAATTCTATACCATAATAAATACTGATGTATACAAAAACTGATTTATATAGCCCTTCATATATAAGGGTGTATATAAAGCAGTTTTATATTCATCAGTTACAAAAGAAACACTTGCGACATCTACTAGATAAACAGGCAAACGACATAAACTAATGAATTACAAAAGAAAGAAATAATCTAAAACACAAAGATTAGGCAGAATGGCATTCACTGCTTCATTAACTAAATGAGTGAAAACATCTTCTTAACCATTCACCTACTGCGAGGCATTTAAAGGAAGATCATCAATACAGCAGTATGTTTTGCATTATTACCCTTAATATTATCTTAATTAATATTATCTTAAATATTTACCCCCAAAAAGGTATGAAGTGGGAAATGCTCATAACATATTAAGTACAGAGTATATAAGCTTTTTGTTGATTGTATATAAATTATGTCAAATACATTTAAAACTAAGCATAGAAAACAGTCTTGAAAAATGCGAAGTACTGGCGGTGGGGGGGACTTGATGATATGGGTGAATGTAGTAACCATCATGTTGCTCATGTGAAACCTTTATGAGATTGTGTATCAATGATACCTTAATGAAAAAATTGCAAAGTATTAACTCTAGTTATATCTGGGTAGTAAGTGGTCTTTTTGGTTTAAACTTCACTGTTTTCCTTCACCCATATCAGCCCCCACATCTCCTACACACTTTTAAATCACTATCCACATTTTTAAAAATAGCAAACAACTCTTTTTGTAATTTAAACAGACACAGTTTTAGTGGACATATAAGAGAGGGAAAGGAAAAGTTAAATCCTAAAAATCTAAAGGGATTACAATCACTGACTTTAATATCATTGAGCTTTGATTGCCAGGGTCATGGAACAAGTCTACACAGGAGGTCTTAGAGAGTGAGAAGGCCATTTTCTGCATCACCAGGGCCCTTCAGGAGGTTTGCCTGTTGATGTGCTAGGTAACCCTACCCTCTTTTCCCAAGGTCTGAGCTTCAGCTACAAAAAGCCTACCAGTCGCAGGTGGGAGGGGGCTCTGGCTGGTCACACCCCTGCAATCTGACTTGGACTCTCTTCGTGCTGAGCCCCATCAAACCTTGTACTTCGTCTCCTTCATTCTCAAGGCACAACACCGCTCTCTCTCCTCTTTGAAGAATTCATGTTCATTACCTGAGCAGAGCTTCCCTCTTGTGTTACTTCTCTGCAATTAACAGTCTCTCATGACAATGGTTGTGAACTCAATTTGCAATGCATTTAGTACCAATCAATACTCCCACCTTTATCTGGCACATAAAAATCAAAACAATACATTCCATCATAAACAGCTTTCTACCACCCCTATCTGCAAAGAACAGTTTCATTCCTTTCAGCTGTGGGACTTAAAATGTTCCCGGTACATTGTAAGCTACTGTAAACAGATCAGACTCACCTAAATCCCTAGATGTAGGTAAAAATTTAAAGGTTAGGGGGCATTTTGTGTCTCTACATCATTGAAACCATGTACACGTAGATTTCTCTCAAAGCAATCTTCCTCAGCTGTTTACCACCCAGTCATGTGGGATGCACGCATGCCATGTGCTCACAGTGCCAACATAAAAAAACAACTGCTGCTTTGCATGTGATCTGCTACCCACATAGTTCAGACAGAGGAGTGATACTGTCTTTTTTTAATTTGGCAGGAATACTTGGCCCAAGGAGAATCAACTTTGCCCTTCCTGGTTTGAGAAGCAACTGAGCTTACAACATCACTCTGTTCCAAGGTACCGAAGGCCGTCTTCACCTTATTCTTCCCTCCTTTCCAAACTATGTGTTAAAATAATAGTCACACTCTAAGACCGTAAAATGCCCACTGAATATCAACATTGGTAACTCACAGCACGTTAATAAATGCTACTATAAAGCTTCTTTGAATTACTAGGAAGGCATAATCTTCTAGTTAACTTTTTTTTAGATAAATAGGAACTGCAAATTCATACACAGTTGTAAGAAATAATACAGAAAGATCTCATGTGCCCCTTAGGCATTTTCCCCAATGGAAATATCTTGCAAGATTATAATACAATATCACACCCATAATACTCACATTGATAACTTAAGACAGGCTATTTCCATCCCTCATGTGGGAAAGCATAATTTTAAGAGCAAAACAATTTAAACATCCTTACAATGTCATAGAGAGGGTCCAACGGGGTGAGAAGATCAAAGATGAAAAAGCAGTTTGAAAGGTTTCCATTTAAGAATTAAAATTCTAAGATGTTAAACATTTCTGTGACTGACACATAAGTGATTAAAGAGATGGTAGATCTTAAAAGGTGCCCCGAACGGAATCACTGTAAGTAACTGTCGTCATTATTGTCCCCAAAGAACTCCAGAGAGGACAGAGAAGATGTTGCACTTTACCCTGCCAGGCATTTATGAGCTTAGCAATGGAAACCTGGGTCTGAAGTCCCCAGAAACTCTAAAAGCATAGTTAAAAGTGAAATGATTGATTCCTACAGGAATATCAGCACACCAGGTCTCAAACAAGCACAGAAACTGAAGGAAGCAGAGGTGCTCGCTTCAGCACTTCAATTAAGTGAACAACTTCAAATCAACAACTTTTCCAGAAGCAGTAAAAGTGGAGATGAATAGAGGAGAGCCTATCCAGATCTGCACCCAACATTGATATTGCAAGAACCAAATGTCTTCTCACATATTAAGAATTAAGTAAAGAATTGTTTGGTGGGAAGAGGGCCAAATCCAGAGTCAAACCTGCTTCAACAGCAAAGCAACACTGCCAGCACCCTAGGAGAACAGTAGCCACTTACCATGCCCTCGGGAAGCTGCTCCACTGCCCGCAGGAGTGATGGAGAAGTGCACCCAGGTCAGCTTTATCACAGGGCAGGAAATGACCCCACCTGCGGACTTAAAGAGACACCTGCTCCACTTAAAGCAGTACAGACTCTTCGCCGTTTTGTCAGTTCAGTCTCAGAGTAGTGGAGGTGGGTCTGAACACAGCCTGAACTAAGTTTGTTCACGACTGCAGATGAATTACTTCCAGCTTATCCCTGGATTGAAAATAATAAGTGCATTTTTAAAAAATCCATCCTTATGGGGAAAGGAAAGTGAGCAGAATCTGCTGTGCCAGCAAGGAGCTCTTTCTATTGCTTAAGTACTGTATGAGTATCTATTCCTTAAATAAGATTCAAACAATCCTTAATACATAAAGCAAACCAAAAAAGTGGCCTTTTTACCTCTACCTTTCACCCTTTCACCTGGAGCACCACCACTTCCAAGTATTTGCGGATAGTCTAGGTTTTTATTATTTATTTTATTTTTAATTCTATCATGTATTTTTTTTTGGTTCATTTATTTCAGAGAACATACTCTAAATAATTTCTCTCTTTACATACTTAAGACATCCTTTATATTCTGCTATATGGTCAATTTTTTTAAGTGTTCTGTGAACACTTGAAAAGAATGTATATTCTGGAGTTCTTGGATGCAATATAGATATATACATCTCCATTACATCAAACTCATTTATTGTGTAGTCTGAATTTTGAGTACTGATTATTTTTAAAGATGTATTAAAATTTCCCGTTATGATTGTTGATTTGTCTATTATTTCTTTATCTGACAATTTTTGCTTTATTTTCAGAATATGTTATCAAGAGCATGTGAATTTTAAGTTGTTACAGTTCCTACAGAATTGAAACTTTTTTTACCATTTTAAAATAACTATCTTAACTGGATTTTTGCCTTAAAGTTTGTATTATTGAATATTAACACTATTGAACTACAATTAAAATTATTGAATATTAATAAAGAATTACTACTTTAATGTGGTTTTCTAGGTTAGTGTTTGAATATCTTTTTCTACTTTTTCCATTCTTACATTCTTTATTCTTCATTGTTCTCACCTTTGTAAACACACTAGAATTTTTTTTCTATTTTTGTCTTTAACTTGAAGAATTTAGTCCATTACATTCAATGCAATAACTCATATAGTTGGGTTTAGATATAGTGTTTCCTTCTGTGTTGTTTGACCTCATATCCTAGATTATCTTTTGCAAGAAAAGGGTAAAGATATTGATTAAATTTAGATATGTAGTAATATCTTGGATAATTGCTAAAAATAGAAATGGAGTGTTTAGCTTTCAAATAGAATAAGGGGAAAAGGAACAATAAAAATGCTTCATTACCCCAAAGAAATGAGAACATATGTCCACACAAAATTTGTAAACAAACATTCATAGCAGCATTATTTGTAAGGGCAAAAGTGGAAATAACTCAAATGTCCATCATCTGGTGAATAGATAAATAAAAGTGGTATATCCATACAAGGGAATACTATTTGGCAGTAAAAAGGAATGATAATGATATGTGGTACACCATGGATGAATTTTGAAAACATGCTAAGTGAAAAAAGCCAGACACAATGCACACATATTATGTAATTCCAATTTTAGCAATTATCCAAGATATTACAACATATCTAAATTAAATCAATATCTTTACCCTCTTCTTGCACAATACCCTTTTCTGAGACCTTAGAATAATTGAATTCCATTTATGATTCTTTTTGTTGTTGTTGTTGTTGTTGTTATTGTTGTCAAGTATTTGTCTGCTAGGTAATATTGTTGGTTTAAATGATGTTTTAGATTCACCCACGGATTTACCACTTTCATTGCTTTGCATTTCTTCTCCCATTTCAGATTTTACTTTTCTTACTTGGGCATGAGGTAAATCCTTTAGACTTTCTTTGAGAGCATCTTTCAGTTACAAACGTTGGTTTTTTTTTTTTGCTTTTGCCTGAAAATATCTTTATTTCACCCATATTCTTGAAAGGTATTTCACTGGGTAGATTTCAATGCTGGTATTTATTCCTCAGTCTACTGTTGCATATGAGAAGCTGTCAGTATAAATCTTGTTCCTTTTAAGGTCTTTTGTCTCTGGCTACTCTGGAATTTTTGTCTTTGTCCTTGGTTTCTTTGGTTTTACATAATGTGTCTTTATGTGGATTTCTTTTTATTTGTTCTGCTTTGGATTCGCTGGGTTTCATGATCTGTTGGGCTTGATGATTCATGTCTTTCTTGAGTTCTGGAAAGTCCTCAGTTGCTATTTTTTTAATATTGCTTCCTTCCCATATTCCCTTTCCTCTCTTTTTTGTTAGACCTTTTTGCTGTACCTTGTAGAGTCCTTCACATCTTATATTTCCAATTTGAATGTCTATGCTACATTCTGGTTAATTTCTCCAACTATCATCCTGTTCACTCACTGTCTTTCTTTGGCTTTATCTAATCTTTTAAAGTCACGCAGTGAGTTTTCTATTGGAATTACTGTATTTTTTTCATTTCTACAAATTCTTCTAAGTTCTTTTTCAAATCTGCTCCGTTATGCTAATTTTTGGTAATTGTATACTTCCTGAAGATATTTTCCACCTTGTCTTTTATTTCTTTTGACATAGTAATTGTAAACGTTTCTGTCTCATTATTCAGACAAAATCTTTGCAGGTCTGTTTTTTTCTGTCAATTATGTCTTCTGATTCTTACCAGCAGTGGCTTCTTTCCTTATCTGCTTGGTTTTTTTTGTGTGTGAGCTAGTGATTTTCCTTGAAAAATTATTTGAGGGAAGTCTCTGTAGTCTGGGATAAAAGTGTAGTTCTACAGAGAGCATTGGCATTTTCAAAAAGACACCTAAGGGATGTTTATCTGTTTAAATATATTTGTTTAATTTTCAGACCATCCAAGTGATGTGATTCTGGATTGCCCACTGGTCTTAGTGCCAGCTTGTGGTCATAGCTTCTGAGAGACGGTCCCTCCTAATGCCCAGCCCTGCTCAATACCAAGGAAAATGCCCTTGTGGTCTCATGGGTGTTGAGGAGGTGGGTGGATTTACCCTTATTCTGAAAGTATTTTGGTGGTTGAACTGTATGGTGAAAAGTCTCCTATGAAATTACCTTGGATCGGGCTCTGGGCATTGATTCCTCTCCCTTGCACCAATTGAGTCAATGAACACTGAAATTTCCCTGTTTGGAAAGTACCTTTAACATAAAAGGGGTTTCTGGCCTCCACTTATCTTCTTATTTCCTCAAGATTTGGCCCAATAATTCTTTACTATCTTATTCATCAAAGCCTCAAGATGTTCTTTTGCACTTTACTCAGCACTTTTTGTTTTATTTAGTAATCAAAATGGTCTCGATAACTTATTGCATCATATTACTGGAGCTGGAACTCCATTTGTTTATTTTTAAACTTGTTTTGGATGTGGCTCTTCTAAAAATAGTGAGAGTCTCTGTCTTTCAATGGGAAAATGCAATGTAATCACTTCTATTGTGATTACCTACATTTGGCTGGGTTTTCTATAATAGAAGTTTTCTATTCCTTAACGCTTTCTTTTAACTATGTTTTTTTCTTTTTTCCATATTTTCCTCCTATTTGATAGATTGATTGACTTTTAGTTGTACCACAATTTTTCCTCTAGTGGTTTGAAAAGCTGTAAGACACTTTTAGTACTTCTAGCTGTTACTGTTAAATTTTTATGTGTATACTTAATTATGTATGTTTATATACATATATTATCTCCATCATATGTATTTTAGTCCTTTAGAAGTATTTTCCCGAAAACACACATAAGTGTGCATACACACACACACACATATTTTCAATACTCCTTTTTTAATCCCTACCGGTGTACCCATTGCTTCCACTGATAATATTTTGGAACTTTAGTGCCAAAATGTTATTAAAATAAATTTTTTACCAACTCCCGAGAGGACATTTCTGTATTGTTTTACTTTAACTGCTACAAAGCAATATTTCCTTCTTAATTTGGTGGTAAGGGTATGATAAGGCAGAACAGAGGTTGTTCTTAACTATGGGCGTCTTACTCCCTAACTTCTTTCCCTTTTTAAAACTAAACATTCTTTACCTTGTGCTATAAATGCAGTATAAGCTCAATACTTCACAATTAAAAAATTATAAAATATAAGTAAAAAAATTAATACCTAAAGTATGACCACATGGAGACATTTTAATTCATTGATCTCATCTTTTTCCAATTAAATCTCTTATAATTCATAACTCTGAATATACTAGATATACCTCTACATTCCATGTTTTTATTTAAAAATTACAACATATTATAGTATTCCACACTTCATAGTTAATTTTTATTGGCTGAAAATATTCTTTCCAGTGATTCAAACATAATTAACCATTTCCCTATCATTGTTTTTTTAGATTGCTTTTATTTACTCTTTCTGATATCATAAACAACAACCATGCCATTAATATGTTCATGCTGTAGGGGAAACAAAACTTCACTTCTGCCCTGTTAGGGTGTCCAGCTGGGCATGACAGTTAAAATGACAGAAGACAGATTAATAGAGAAAAGTAAAGGGATTTTCACACAAACAAGGGAGCTCCATAGGAAAATGAAGACCCACAGGAGTGGAAAATCTTAGTGCTTATTTATATACTAGAGTAGATGAAGAGAGGCAATTGTGGGAAAGTAACTAAAATATATACACATTTTCAATACTCCTTTTTTAATCCCTACCCTTATTTACATACTAGAGTAGATGAAGAAAATATATAAGGAGACCAAAGGAAGATGTTATTTTAATAAGGTCTGTTTGTACATTATTCTCTCTCCCTTGACTTCCCCCCATCTCTGGGAATTAGAATGTTTCTTTCCTCCTGGTATAGAAAGGGCAGTTTTCACGCCAGAACTTCATCTCCTGCTTTCAGTAAAAAAACGGAGGCCAGAATGCCCTTCCTGCACCTGGTGTTCTTCAACTGCCTGTAGTGCAAAATAATCCTAATGCCACAGTAGCATATTTTAGGATGGCATATTCTACCACCCTTCAGTGCTTATATAATTTTATTTCTTAGGATAGATTCCTAAGTGTCAAAGGAAAAGTTATTTTTGAAAGACTTTGATACAAAAAAAAAAAGCAATATTTAAATTCAAAGAACGTGCTATTTAACAACTTCATTATTTGAGAAGGTCCATTATTTGACGTTGTGCCTTTTGCTGCCTTCTTATAATTAGGGATGAAGGCACTTTCACTCCTCCCCACTGGGAACCAGGAGGGTTCAAAATTAGGTTTTACTGGTTTCCTAGACAGCCCTGAGAACACATTTCCATTTCCTTTGATAACTGGGATTTCTCTCACATGAATAATTTAGTGTGTATGTGACCAATAACACCACCTCATATTCGGTCATTACTTTCTACCTCTCTTCTCCCCAGATGCTGAAAAGGTATTAAAACGCTTGCAATTTGTCATGGCCTGTGATGAAAGTCCTAATAAACAGTGTAGTAGGTATTGGGCTTTGGGGATTTAGGAACGGAGTCATTATTAAATCAAGGTCATCCACTAATCTGCAGGACTGCCCAGGGCACCACCTCACTCTTTCAGCTTCGGTCAGGCGCCAGAGGGCCTGGGAGGGTAGAGGGCGGGACTCCACGCATCCTAGCAACGACCTGCTGTCCTCTGATTGGCTGGCCCCTTCGTGGCCGCCATTTTCAAACCCCGGGAAATGGCATAGGCGGAGCGCTTCTTACCGGAACTGCTGTGGGGTAGAAGCAGCCGCGCGCGGTGCCTGTCCCTGTGGGTCTCCTCGGCATGCGGCCACTGCCTCCCACCACCCACCTCCGCGCCATGGGGCCAGAGCCGGCGGCCCAGAAACAGCCCCCGCCTCGTAAGCGAAGCCGCCGGGCCTCCGGTCTCAGCGCTGGCGGCGCCGCGAGGTCTTCGGCCGACACCCCCGACCCCAGGCCGGAAGGGAGGTGAGAGCAGGGGCGGCAGCGACCGGGAACCTGGGCGTACGGTCCGAGGCTCGGGGTGCGGGGAAGCGGGGACGGGGTGCCGCGGGCTTCTCACTCCCTGTCTCCTCCCGCTCCTCCTCGACCCCAGCCCTTCCCCCCGCCGGGGGCTCCTGCTCCTTGGGCTGGGCGGGGACGGTGGAAGGTGTCAGCCCTGCCCACCCCGCGCCTCTGTGCTGGGATGTGGGCGGTCCCTGCATGCAAACCCAGGGCCCGAAACTGTCAGGGAGCCTGCTGGCGCGCAGAAAATTGTCACGGGAGTCGGAGGACTCCTAACATGCACCGAACTTTTAGCCTAAAAGCGAGCGTTAAATGTTTTGCCGAGGCCAGAATCCCATCTTTCCGAGAACCGGCCAAGTTGAAACGGAGCACACCGCACAGTTCCATCCTCCCGGGCAAAGAGATGGCTTTTTCGCTGTTTGTCACATTTCATATTCTGCCTTGCGTGTCTGGAAAAGGTCGACACTAGCGGAGGTTTTCAGAAGGCTGAATCTGGAAGCGGAACGGTGTAAAAATTAAAGTATTGGGGACATTGCTTCCCATCAGTGTTGGAGGTGGTAGGTCCCAATGACTGGTTTTGGGACCTTTTGTTTTTAAAGCTATGTCCCCATCTGTAAAATGGGGTTATAATAGTATCCACTTCCTATGTGTAAGTCGTTGTGAAATTAATTGAGATAGTGCCTGTAAGGTGTATGCATATACCAAGTGCTGTGCACAAAGAGCTCTCAATAAATGTTAACTGTTGTCAATTTCTATCTGTTAGAATATTTCCATATCTGCCCCATCTTTTTAAAAGTCCCTTTGGTCCGTTTCACATTATTGCTTTAGATAAACTACAGTCTCTTAGGTAATTTGCATTCCAGTCATGCCTGGATGTGTGATCCCTCTTTGAGAGAGAGAAAAACCGTCGTACTTTCATCAACAATAAGCCCACTCACTGTAAGTTACTCTGCAGAGAGCTAGACTTTTCATCATATACTGAGTCTTATTTTGAAGTTTAGAGTTATCCTTGCCTGACTATACCTTGGTGAAACCTTTGTACTGATTATAGCCTATACTTCAGTAGTCAAAGAGCAGAGAAGAAGTAATCATCCCTGAGAATGAGAAATGGGAGAACTAGAAAAGGCTAGTGAAGAGAGAAGGAAAACATGTCAAAAACAATGAAGAGAGGCACTGTTAAATTCTACACTAATTCAGTAATATTCTTCAGCTCTTGCCTAATGTCAGATATTATAGATACTGGGAGTTCTGGTGAGCAGAACAGATCCTGCTCTGATGAAGCTTAAATTCTGGTTGGGGAGAAAGACAGTAATCAAATATCTGCTGTGAAAAAAGTTAAGGCATTGTAAGGGGGACAGAGATAAGGAGAGGATGGTGTTGCTGTTTTTAAAAGCTCACAAGGAAAAGCCTCTTTGATGATGATGACATTGGAGCAGAGATCCAAAGAAATTAAAACTAAACCACGGGACTGGAGAGAGGCACAGCAAGTGCAAAGGCTTTGCGGTAGAATCATCTTTGGTGCATTTAAGGAACTGCAAAGAGGCCATGGTGATTGGAGTGGAATGAAACAGAGGATGGTAGATGAGGTCATAGAGATGGCTGGACCGAGACCATCCAGAGGACTTTAAATCCGAATTAGTGAGCTGGAAAGCAAACGATGTGATCTATATTTTAAAAGGGTCACTGACTGCTATGTGGCAAGGATAGAACAGGGACACCAATTATGTTATTTTAGTTGAGACATCATATGAGATGTGGAAAATATTCATTTTGGGGATATATTTTGAAAGAGCTAACAAGATTTGTAGATGGATTAAATGTAGGATTAAGAGAAAAGGAGGAATGAAGGTTGAGTCTGAGGGTTTTGGCCTGAGCACTACTAGAAGAGTCGGTTTCCATGGTGTCAGAAATGAAAGACTACAGAAAAGGTTTGCTTTGGGATATGTTATAAGACTTCTGTTAAGAGCTCATCACAATAGTTGTTTTTCTTTTCTCTTTTTTTGACCATTTATTGAAGTATTACACTCAAATGAAAGAGTGTATGGATCCTAACTGTTTAGCTCAGTGAAATTTCATAAAGTGAACGCACCACATATAAATTTGGGAGTTATCGGCAAACACATTTGAAATCATGGTACTGGGAAGTTATCTAGCTAGTGAATATCAATAAAGAGTTTGAGGAATAAACCCAGAGGCACTCCCAACATTTAAAAGGTCAGGGTAATGAGAGTGTTCTGGAGAATCAAGTGAGAACAGTATCCAGGAGGCTAAATGAGGAAAGGATTTCAAGAAAGAAGACATGATAACTGTGTCAAATGTTACTTAAAAGGAAGGACTGGAAAGTTTAAAATTGATACGGAATGAAGAGATCATTAAATCTGGTAATGGGAGGAGCATATTCATCTTAACTAGTTTCCATAGAGTAGTAAAAATATTGTATTTACAGTGTTTGCAGTGGGTTGACAAGGGAATAAGGTATGATTTATCTGGGAAATACATGAATGCCATACACTAGTAACATGGAGATGGAAAATACTGTCCTTAACTCTTGTAAGAACTTGTCATCTTACAGGGAAGAAAGGTAAGTTAATAATTATAAAAATGTGTGATAAAAGTTACTATATAAGTATACACAGGATGCCATAAATGCAAATAAAAAGGATACTTAATCCTGATGGAGAACAGGAAATTATTCCCTTTATGTTGCCAGGCAGCTGTGTCTGGGGAGGCCTTTCCCTGTGCACTAGGTGAAACCTCACCCAGACTAGGGAAGTCTCCTGAGGATGAGTGTAGGTAAGGAAGGAGTTCATAAAGCAAGAGGATTAGTGGATGTTAGCAGCTGTGCAGACAGTAGAGCACAGGAAAGAGCAGAGGGAGAAAAGGGAAGTTCACTGAACTGCTAAAAACTCCCTTGGCAATTCCTAAAGCCAAGGTCACCTGGCATCTAGTGTCCACTTGATCTGCACAGTGTGGGAACTAAGTAAGCCCCTACCACACCAGAATTTGAGGGAGCCACAGAGCATTGGATGGAGTGAGATTTTGTTCTGAGAACTTCCCAAATCAAAGAATGATTTTTCAGGCAGGCTACAAAGAGCATGATCATGCTGCCACAGTTCTGTCAGGGTCACCCAGGTGACAGAAACTTGCAAGCCCAAATCAGAGATTTCAGTAACCGTTTCTTACTTGTTTGCAGCAGAATAGAGAGAAGACTTGGGTTTAAGACTAGAAAATTGAATGAAAAAGCAAAGTGACAAATACATTTACCTCCAGAGGAGGTCAGCAAGTTCTTGTCTTTAAAATGAAAAGAGTTCAGAGAAGGGCAACAGGCTTCTGCACCAAGAAAGTTTGTTAAGACAGTGCACACTCAGGCGGCTGTGCAGGTGATCTCAGAGAGGAGGTGCACTTAAGTTTTAGGGTTTGGGTTTTTAAGGATTTGAAGAATAGGGCCAGGGGAGCATAGGCTGATGTGTGGTGTCATGATGGTTGCCTCCAATGAGACATTACATGACAGTCCACCGTCATCCCTCTGAATATTCTGTAAGATAAACTTAACACAAGGGATTTATTAATCCTGTTCTTCTCCAAGATAATGGTTACTCTCAAGCAGTGAAAACACATCACTGAGAACTGCTTGCCTTGCCTTAGGATAGGGTCTTTTGTTGGCGAATCATGATAAAATATGTTAGGAATCTTACCTCCTAACTCCCTGGTTTTTAAAATAGAATTTTAGCCTTAAGATGGAGTCCCTCCTGTTCTTACTATACTAACCCTTATATCTTGGCATTTCTCATCATAGGCAGGAAAAATTAATCATGATGCATGTCCCATGTCCCTGCTCTATCTCACTTTTGTAATCCCAGTTTAGAGAATAGGTCTGAATGGGTGATTTCATGTAGAGGAGAATCATGCTAAAAGGCCCTAAAGCAAATGAGAGTTATGAATTCTAGGTATCCTAATAATTCACTGTAACTAGATACTAGTAGTGTAGGGGAGAGGACTGAAATAGAGATGGAGAGGAGGTAAGTAGTGATGAAATACTATGCTAAAGAGGTAAGATCTACATCATGGAGGGTTTTGAGTTTTATTTTCAAGGTGATGGAAAAATACTGAAAGATAAGCCAATGACATGATCATTTTTGCATTCTTAAAGTCACTCTGTTTTCCATAAGAAAAATAGGTAACATTTTGGCATCCTAGCACTATTTAAATTTTATGAAAACGACTCCAAAAAAGTGCTCATATATGTAAACTTTCAGATTTGTGAACCCTTACAGCCCATCTGTGCATACCAAATTAAAAATCACAGGTGTAGATAGATGATAAGTTCGTTGCAAGTCAATCTGCAGTAGCCTAGATGAAAAATGATGCGTGTTTAATCTGATAGCTCATAGTGACATTGGAGAACAAGAAACTTTGGGGATTACACGTTCAAGAGGTTTCACTGCAACAGGAAAGCAAGAAAGAATAGTACAGGGAGACCACACAGGTTTGTGGGCAGACTTTTCATAAGGGACAAAGTTGATATGCTGGGAGAAATAAGTAAGTAGAGGAGAGGTTGAAGAGATAAGAAAGGGCAAGTGATTAAACAAGCAACCGAGAAGGTAGAGAAGGACCAAGATTCTCTCCAAATTACGGGTAGAGAACTTAACCGGGGTAAGAGCTATGGATGGTATAGTTTTAGGTAAGTTTGGGGAGTCGGGTAAGTTGTGAGCAGTATTTGGAGGGTTTTCCCACCAGGTTTCTACTTTTTTGTGTGAGGTTGGAAATTATGTCTGTCGGAAAAAGGGTGTTGACATAAGCAGCATGAGAGTAATGACTTGAATTACCAAGTCTTCTGTCTTTTTATCTTGGTCAGTGTGCCTAAGGATTTATCAATCATGTTGATCTTTACAAAGAACCAGCTTTGGGCTTTATTGATTTTTTTTCCTACTGTTTTTTCTATTCTCTATTTCATTTATTTCTATTTTAACCTTGATACTATCTGTTCTGCTTGGTTGAGGTTTAGCTTGCCCTCTTTTTCCCAGTGTCTTAAGGTGGAAGGGTATTACTTATTTTAAATGTTTTTCTTTCATAATGTAGACATTTATAGCTATTAATTTCCCCATAAGCACTGCTTTAGCTGCATTCTAGAAATGTTTATATTTTATATCTTCACTATCATTCATCTTAAATTATTTTCTGTTTCCCTTTTATTTCTTTTTTGACCCATTGATTGTTTAGGTGTGTTGTTTAATGTCCACATATTTGTGAGTTTCCCAATTTTTTTCCTCGTGTTGATTTACAATTTCATTGCATTGTAGTTGGAGAAAATAATTTGTATTATTTATATCCCTTTAAATATATTAAGGTTAATGCTCTAGAATGTGGTCTATCAAGAAGAATGTTCCATGCATTTGAAAAGAGCATATATTCTGTTGGATGTCATACTCTATAGATGTCTGTTAGATCTAGTTGGTTTATAAGATTGTTAAAGTCTTGTATTTCCTTGTTGATCTTCTGTCTAGTTATTCTACCATTATTGAAAGCAGATATTGAAGCTTTTACTGTTGAAATGTTTATTTTTACCTTCCTTTATGTCAGTTTTTGCCTCATGTATTTTATTATTAGGTACATATGTATTTGTAATTATTAAACTTTACTGATGAATCAATCCTTTTATCATTATCAGATGTCACCCTTTGATAAGTTTTATTGTTGTTGTCTTAAACTCTATTTTGTGTGATGTTAATGTAGCCAATCTAGCTTCGTTTTGCTGTTTATGTGATACCTTTTCTCTATCCTTTTTTCAAGCTGTTCTTATCTCTGAAACTAATGTCTCTATAGACAATATATAGTTAGATCATCTTTCTCCCTCCCCTCCCCTCCCCTCTCCTCTCCTCCTCATCCGACCCTCCCCTCGCCTCCCCTCCCTCCCCTCCCCTCCCCTCCCCTCCCCTCTCCGTCTTTCTTTCTGTCTTTTTTTTGGTTGCTTACCCTATTTACATTTTATGTTATTATTGATGTAGTTTGATTCATGCGTGCTATTTTACTTTTGTTTTATGTCTTTTGTTTATCTTTTTCTCCTTTATTGCTTTTTTTTGCCTTAAGTGAATGTTTTCTTATTTATAAAATTTTATTTTCTTTGCTGACCTTTTCATTTAAATTGATTTTATTGGTGCTCTTTTTTGTGTGGATTCAGATTACATCTGGGCTGACTTGCTTTTAGCGTAAATACTGCCTCTCATACTTCTCTTAAGACAGGCTTACTGGCAACAGATTTTCTCAATTTTTGTTTATCTAGAAATGAATTTATTACACCTTCATATTTGAAAGATAGTTTTCCTGCATATAGGGTTATTGGTTGATAGTTTTTCTCTTTGAAAACTTTGGGTTATCCCACTGCTTTCTGGTTTCCATTGTTTCTTGATGAGTCAGCTATTGATCTTCTTGGAATTCCATTTTAAGCAGCAAGCATTAAAGGTTTTTCTCCTGTTATTGACCGTTTTTACTGTTTAAGTCTGTGCATCTCTTTTTTATGGTACTTGGAGTTCGTTGAGCTTTCTGTATGTGTAGGTTATTGTTTTTCTATAAATTTGAGAAGTTTCCAGCCATTATTTCTTCACATTATTTTTTCTGTTCCTCTCTCTCCTCTTCTTCTAGTACTTGTGTTACATACATGTTGCAGGGAAATCTGGTAAATAAAACACATTTTTAATTATGTACTTAAAACCAAGCAATTTCTCTTAAGGTAATTGCGCCAGTATATGTGGGTGTAGGTACATGAAAGTAATCATATTTTTTTATTAAGGTATAATTGATATATACTCTTATGAAGGTTTCACATGAAAACATTGTGCTTACTACATTCACCCATATTAACAAGTCCCCCCAACACCCCATTGCAGTCACTGTCCATCAGCCTAGTAAGATGACACAGAGTCACTACTTGTCTTCTCTGTGCTGCATTGATTTCCCCGTGACCCCACACACCCCATGTATGCCCATGTATCCTCAATCCTCTTTCCCCTCCCTACCCACCCAACCTCCCCTTTGGTAACCACTGGTCCCTTTTTGGAGTCTGTGAGTCTGCTGCTGTTTTGTTCCTTCAGTTTTGCTTCATTGTTACACTCCACAAATGAGGGAAATCATTTGGTACTTGTCTTTCTCTGCCTGGCTTATTTCACTGAGCATAATATCCTCTAGCTCCATCCATGTTGTTGCAAATGGTAGGATTTGTTTCTTTCTTATGGCCGAATAGTAGTCCATTGTGTATATATACCACATCTTTATCCATTCATCTACTGATGGACACTTAGGTTGCTTCCATGTCTTAGGTATTGCAAATAGTGCTTCAGTAAACATAGAGGTGCATATGTCTTTTTGAATCTGAGATCTTCTTTCCTTTGGGTAAATTCCTAGGAGTGGAATTCCTAGATCCAATGGTGTATCTATTTTTAGTTTTTTGAGGCACCTCCATATTGCTTTCTGCAATGGTTAAACTAATTTACATTCCGACCAATTGTGTAGGACGGTTCCCCTTTCTCCACATCCTCACTGGCATTTCTTGTTCCTTGTCTTTTTGATGTTGGCCATCCCAACTGGTGTGAGGAGATATCGCATTGTGGTTTTAATTTGAATTTCCATGATGATTAGTGATGTGGAGCATCTTTTCATGTGCTTGTTGGCCATCTGAATTTCTTCTTTGGAGAAGTGTCTTTTCAGATCCTCTGCCCATTTTTTCATCAGGTTGTTTGCTTTTTGGGTGTTGAAGCTTGTGAGCTCTTTACATATTTTGGATGTCAACCCCTTATCGGATATGTCATTTATGAATATATTCTCCCTTACTGTAGGATGCCTTTTTGTTCTGCTGATGGTGTCTTTTGCTGTACAGAAGCTTTTTAGTTTGATGTACTCTCATTTGTTCATTTTTGCTTCTGTTTCCTTTGCCCAAAGAAATGTGTTCAGGAAAAAGTTGCTCATGTTTATATGCAAGAGATTTTTGCCTGTTTTCTTCTAAGAGTTTTATGGTTTCATGACTTACATTCATGTCTTTGATCCATTTTGAGTTTACTTTTGTGTATGGAGTTAGACAGTAATCCAGTTTCATTCCCTTACATGTAGCTGTCCAGTTTTGCCAACAGCAGTTGTTGGAGAGTCTTGTCATTTCCCCATTGTATATTCATGCCTCCTCTATCATATATTAATCGACCATATATGCTTGGGTTTATATGTGTGCTCTCTAATTCTGTTCCATTGATCTATGGATCTGTTGTAGTGCCAATACCGAATTGTCTGGATTACCATGGCTTTGTCGTGGAGCTTGAAGTTTGGGAGCATAAACCTCCCAGATTTATTCTTTCTTCTCAGGATTGTTTTGGCTATTCAGGGTCTTTTGTGGTTACATGTGAATTTTGGAACAGTTTATTCTAGTTCGTTGAAGAATGCTGTCAGTATTTTGATCGGGATTGCATTGAATCTGTAGATTGCTTTAGGCTGGATGGCCATTTTGACAATATTAATTCTTCCTATCCAGGAGCATGGGATGCATTTCCATTTATTAATGTCTTCTTTAATTTCTCTCATGAGTGGCTTGTAGTTTTCACGGTATAGATCTTTCACCTCCTTGGTTAGGTGTATTCCTAGGTGTTTTATTCTTTTTGATGCAATTGTGAATGGAATTGTTTTCCTGATTTTTCTTTCTGCTAGTTCATTGTTAGTATATAGGAATGCCACCAATTTCTGCGTATTAATTTTGTATCCTGCAACTTTGCTGAGTTCAGTTATTCCAGTAGTTTGTTGGTGCATTCTTTAATGTTTTTTATGTTCAATACCATGCCGTCTGCAAACAGTGACAGTTTGACTTCTTCCTTACCAACCTGGATGGCTTTTATTTCTTTGTATTGTCTGATTGCTGTGGCTAGGACATCCAGAACTATGTTGAATAAAAGTATGTAGAGTGTCTTGTTCCTGATCTTAGAGGAAAAGCTTTCAGCTTCTTGCTGTTAAGTATGATATTGGATGTGGGTTTGTCATATATGGCCTTTATTATGTTGAGGTACTTGCCCTCTGTACTCAGTGTGTTGAGAGTTTTTTATCGTGACTGAATATTGATTTGGTCAAATGCTTTTTCAGCATCTATGGAGATGATCGTATGATTTTTGCCCTTCTGTTTGTTGATTTGGTCTGATGTTGATGGGATTTTCTCATATTTACCATCCTTGCATCCCCAAAATATATACCACTTGATCATGATGGATGATCTTTTTGATGTATTTTTAAATTTAGTTTCTAATATTTTGTTGAGGATATTTGCATCTTTGTTCATCAGGAACATTGGTCTGTAATTTTCTTTTTTTATGGTGTCTTTGCCTGGTTTTGGCATTAGAGTGTTGCTGGCCTCATAGAATGAGTTAGCAAGTATTCCCTACCTTCTACTTTTTGGAAAACTTTAAGGAAGATGGGTGTTAGGTCTTCTCTAAATGATAAAATTCAGTGGTGAAGCCATCTGGACCAGGGCTTTTGTTTTTAGGTGGTTTTTTGATTAGCAGCTCAATTTCATTGCTGGTAATTGGTCTCTTCAGATTTTCTGTTTCTTCCTGGGTCCGTCTTGGAAGGTTGTATTTTTCTAGAAAGTTGTCCATTTCTTCAAGGTCATCCAATTTGTTAGCATATAATTTTTCATAGTATTCTCTAATAATTCTTTATATTTCTGTGGTGTCTGTAGTGATTTTTCCTTTCTCATTTCTGATTCTGTTTATGTGTATAGACTTTCTTTATTTTCTTGATAAGTCTGGCTAGGGGTTTATCTATTTTGTTTATTTTCTCAAAGAACCAGCTCCTGGTTTCATTAATTCTTTCTCTTGTTTTATTCTTCTCAATTTTATGTATTTCTGCTCTGATCTTTATTATGTCCCTCCTTCTACTCACTTTGGGCCTCATATGTTCTTCTTTTCCTAGTTTCATTAATTGTGAGTTTAGGCTGATCACATGGGATTCTTCTTGTTTCCTGAAAGCCCTGTATTGCAATATACTTCCCTCTTCGCATGGCCTTTGCTGCAACCCATAGATTTTGCAGTGTTGAGTTATTATTGTTATTTGCCTCCATATATTGCTTGACCTCTGTTTTTATTTTGTCATTGATCGATTAACTATTTAGGAGCATGTTGTTAAGCCTCTGTGTTTGTGGGCTTTTTTGTTTTCTTTGCATAATTTATTTCTAGTTTTATATCTTATTAAGGTGGTTGGTACAATTTCAGTCTTTCTGAATTCACTGAGGCTCTACTTGTTGCCTAATGTATGATCTATTCTTGAAAATGTTCCCTATGCACTCGAGAAGAATGTGTATCTGCTGCATTTGGGTGGAGTGTTCTGTAGATGTCTGTTAGGTCCATCTGCTCTAATGTTGTTCAGTGCCTCTGTCTCCTTATTTCCTTCCTGTCTGGTTGATTTGTCCATTGGGAGGAGTAGTGCGTTGAAGTCTCCTAAAATGAATGAATTGCATTCTATTTCCCCCTTTAATTCTGTTAGTATTTGTTTCACATATGTAGGTGCTCCTGTGTTGGGTGCATAGGTATTTATAATGTTTATATCCTCCTGTTGGACTGACCCCTTTATCATTATGTAATGTCCTTCTTTGTTATTTTCTTTGTTTTGAAGTCTATTTTGTCTGATACAAGTACTGGAACCACTGCTTTTTTCTCCCTATTATTTGCATGAAATATCTTTTTCCATCCCTTTATTTTTAGTCTGTGTATGTCTTTGGGTTTGAAGTGAGTCTCTTGTAGGCAGCATACAGATAGGTCTTGCTTTTTTATCCATTCTGTAACTTTGTGTCATTTGATTGGTACATTCATCCCATTTACATTTAGAGTGATTATTGATAGATACTTGTATTGTCATTGCAGGCTTTGGATTCATGGTTACCAAAGGTTCAAGGGCAGCTTCTATACTGTCTAACATTCTAACGTAACTCGTTACGCTATTTCAAACACAATCTAAAGGGGTTTTCTTTCCTCCCTTCTTTTTCTTCTTCTGCTACTCTTTATATATTAGGTGTCATATTTTGTACTCTTTGTATATCCCTTGACTGACTTTGGGAGTAGTTGATTTAATTTTGCATTTCCTTAGTTATTTATTGGTCTAGTTCCTTTACTGTGGTTTTATTTTCTCTGGTGACAGCTATTTAGCCCTGGGAGCACTTCCATCTAGAGCAGTCCCTTTAAAATATATGGTAGAAACAGTTTTGGGGAGGTAAATTTCCTCAACTGTTGCTTATCTGGAAATTGTTTAATCCCTACTTCAAATTTCAATGATAGTCTTGCTGAATAAAGTATTCTTGGTTCGAGGCCCTTCTGTTTCATTGCATTAAATATATCATGCCACTCCCTTCTGGCCTATAAGGTTTCTGTTGAGAAGTCTGATGATAGCCTGATGGGTTTTCCTTTGTATGTAATCATTTTTCTCTGTCTGGCTGCTTTTAATATTCTGTCCTTGTCTTTGATCTTTGCCATTTTAATTATTATATGTCTTGGTGTTGTCTTCCTTGGATCCTTTGGTCACAAGATCTGTGCATTTCCATTACCTGAGAGACTATTTCGTTCCCCAGATTGGCGAAGTTTTTGTCAATTATATCCTCAAAGAGACTTTCTTCCCCTTTTTTTTCCTCTTCTTCTTTGGTACCTCTATAATATGAATATTGTTTTATTTATAGTTTCATTTTTCGAGATCCTTTTTTCTTTCTGTGCCTCAGCTTCTTTGTATTCCTGTTCTCTAATTTCTATTTCATTTACCATCTCCTTCACCTCATCTAATCTGCTTTTAAATCCCTCCATTGTATTTCTCATTTCAGATACTGCATTTTTCAAAGTTTCTATCTCTTTCTTGAAATCCTCCGTGAGAACTTGAATATTTTTCTTCAGTTCCATTAGCATGTTTATGATTTTTATTTTGAAATCTTTATCAAGAATATTGGTGATTTCAGTTGCACTTAGCTCTCTTTCTAGTGTTTGAGGGATTTTGGTTTGTACAAGATTCTTTTGCCATTTCATATTTCTAGTGATTCCTGTGGAATAATAACTTTGTGTAGGTCGTGGTGCCCTCTTTTGCCCAGCAGCTCTACTCTCTGGACCTGCCCAGCACCTGGAGCGATGGCAAGTGCACAGGTGAGCGTCGCTGGTGCCTACTGGGAAGAAAGAGCTCTTTTCTGCTCACCAGCTGCAGTGCCTGCCTTCATTCCCAGGGCCACTTGGCTGAGCACGCATGATTGAGCCTCTGCGTTATGCCCTTGTAGCTGCTGTAGGCGGGACTGCCCTCTGGCTGGCCTGGCGCTATGGTGGGGGCAGCAGTTTTGCAAACTGGTACCAGCCGGGAGGAAGGAGCATCATGCTGCATGTCACATTAGGGGTACTCAGCGCTTCGCCTACCAGGGGGAGAGAGCACCTGAAGCTCCTGAGAGTTCCCAGTCTGCTGGGCTGAGTGTGCCAGGACAATTTAGTCCACCTGTCCTTTCTCCTGAGCAGTAAGCTCTGGGTAATCCTTGCCCCTTTAGCTGTACACTCACTACTGGGGTGTCTTTCAAAGTGCCCACCTTTCTTTTGTCCCAGAGAATCTAGTTGTGGGTACTTGTTCTTCACAAGCGGCTGGAATCTCAGTCTCTCCATGTATTTTGCCTGTCTTTGCTTTCCAACCCCACTAATCTTCAGAACACTATGTAATGTGGGTTTGTGTTGCCAGAGCAGCTCTCCAGGGGTGGTTGTTTAGCAGTCCTGGGCTTCTACTCCCTGCCCACTCTGTTTCTCTTCCTCCTTCTGGTGAGTTTGCAAATGAGGAGGGCTTGGGTACCACTGAATTGCAGCTTTCCTACCTACCCTTTACTGTAAGGTCTTCTCTTTTCCCCAGTTGTAGGCTGTCTGTTGCAGTCTTCTTTCTAGTCGCTCTTTGAGGATTATTTATATTTGCTGTATTTTCATGTTATTTGTGGTTTTGGGAGGAGGTTTCTGCCTCACTTCTTATGCTGCCATCTGCCGTGATAGATTTTTAGTTCAAAAAAGCACGAGATCTTTAATAGTCTTTTCAGACAATTGTGGATATTTCTCTTTAGTAATACGCTAGGACTGACAAGTGGTAGTTTCTTAATAGTTGGCTGCAGTTTGGAATCTGAAACTGTATTAGTGAAGTTTTCTTTTTCTGTTACAGTAAAATCCATTGGTCTTTTAAATTTTAAATTAATCTTTTTTACCAATGCATATTTTTGTGACATTATGCATTGATCATTTGGAAAATATTGGTGCACTGCGTTATGCAGGTCTTCCAAAGGTAAATACATACTGTTACATGCCAGCAAAAAAATCACAATTATTAATATCACCACCAATCTCATGTGAAAAACTTTTTAGTGTTGAGAAGATATCACGCTTACAGAGATGGGTACAATTTTCAAAAATTCTGATTTTCATTTGAAAGTTCAAATTTTATCACTGGCAGCAGTGCTCCATTGTACCATTATAGAGTTTAATGTCTGCAAAATACAAGTCCGAATAATGATGATAGTTTATCTGTTGGCCACACTCTCATGTAAAAATATTGTACTATGGAAATGAACAGCTAATATAGCTCACAATTCAATCACACAACTGCTTTTCCTCAAGACAAGCTGATTACACTGTCACCTTATTCAGAAAGGATTTCCCCCTTCCTGGCAATTTGTATCTTTAAATTGATACATATGATCCATTTACATTTAATGTTCAATTCTTGTTCCTTTGAAGTTAATGTGTTTTGTCTTCGGCTGCGTTTAAGAATAGGGAAGGGAAGTTATGACCAAGTGTACAAATAGAGATTTTGGCTTTAGATAATACATTATTAAAGAGAAAAGAAAAAGTTTATGGTATTTTGGCAGATTGGACAGTACAAGCATGTGGCATATAATACAATAAGATTCATAGGCTGCAAATGAGGTGGGGATGAGGAAGGAGTATTGAAAGAGTAAAGAGAGAAAGATTTGAAATAGTTATTTCAGAGGGTAGGAGAGGAAATGACAAGGGAAATATAATAGCTTTCTGGGCAGAACTCAAGACCCATCTGAAATTTGTAGTCAGGAGTTTAAAGTGAACCTTGTCAGCTTTTGTTGGGGGTGTATATACGTACATGTGCATGCATAACTACTTTTTACAGAGCCGGCCCTTTAATCAACCTGGCCCAAGTGGTTGGAGCTCATTGCTAACTACACCCATTGCTAATTGTCAATCCTCCCATCCTAGCAAGAAATTGGCTAGACTAGAGAAGGAGCTAGGGAATAGAAATGGCTAGGATGTGCAGAACCTAAAAGAAATGACTTAGTTTTAAATCTGTACCAAGTTAAATAAAGAATTGTTAAGCTGATTCGCCTCTGCTGAATTTTCATACTTGGAACTACTTCATGCTGAGGTAAAGAAAAAAATTTTTGGACATAATGTGTGTGTGCTGACTGCTATAGAATTATAGCAAGGGAAAGATAATTAGGGGGAGAAAAGAGCAGAAACAACCAGAATCCAATGAGGTGTAAGTTTTCTATGTTAGGCTTTTTATGTCAGGCTTCTGAACTGCATTCCCCTCTTAACTTCCTTCTCTGTCTGTTCTTTGTAGTAGGAAGGAGTTGTGTCCACTGACAGCCCTGAGCCGTACCACGTGGTTCAGAGCTCAGGAGAAGGCCTGCTTTTCTGGCCTAGTTTTCCTGACAGTTTGTTCTGGCCCCAGGTTTGAGTCAACTCTTTTCTCTGGGAATGTACATTCTTTTAGAGTGAGACCCACAGCCAAATAAAACATCAGTGTTTAAATAGTTTAGGCTTTACAATCACATTTCCTGGGTTCAAACTCTGGCTTTCAAGGACTTAATCTCTTTACGTCTCACTTCATAGTATCTGTCTCATAAGGTTGTGAAAATTATGTGAGATAATTGATGTAAAGCACTAGAATAGTACCTAAGCATGCAAATAAATACTAGATATCATTTTCATTTTCTACAGGAAAACACTTGAGGTATCACCTATGTACCCTTTATCAAAGAATATTTAGCAATTAGCTCTATGATCAACTTTTTTGTAGAGTTGGTATATATAATAAGTAACAACACAATATGCTAGAGCGAAATGAACTGGATATGAATCCTGATTCTCTACTTTGAGGCCTTGACCAGGTTAATTAATGCATGTCCCCAAGCTTCTTCATTTGTAAAGTGGAAATAGTAATAGTTCCTGCTTTATAGAGTTGCTATGAGGATTGTAAGTTAATGCATATAACTGATATCAGCACCTAAAATGCTTAGAATAGTATGTGGTACATAATAAACATTCAATAAATTTTTTGCAGCTGTTACTGGTTATTCATTTAAAACATAAAAAACACTGGTTTGTTGATTTCAGTACTGAAAGAGAGGGCCTTACAAAATAGTACAACTTCTTTTATATATGAGGCATTTGAAGCTTAGTGAAATTCAGTTAGACGCTGGAAAAATTTTGTCCTGTGTTTTCTAACTCTTAATTTAATGTTCTGTTTGCCATGCTTCCTCCACTGAATGTCTGTAAAGAGATGCATCAGTAAAATTAGTGGAACAATTACTATCACTCAACCACATTTAAGGAGCTCTTCACAAGTATTAAAATACTGCATATAAATAGCATTTAAATAATTCTGTTCCTGCCCTTTGGGATCTTAGGAGAATCCATTGACTATTAGGCATCACCTGTATGGCAGGAATCTAAAAACTGAGCTTTATAAGGATTTTATATTTTCCTTTTTAATAGATTAGAAGTAATACTATATATTGGTAGAAAAATAGTATGTCTGTGTCTGTGGTCTACCAATAGTGATGGGACTTACTCTTTCAATTTTGTTTTTCCAGTAAAATTGGTGAATTTGTAGAGTGCATATCCAGGGTTATGGCAGTCTTAAGCCAGGATAGCTGCTGTAGAAACTCAGATCGAGGATTCTCTTCCCTTTTAGGGAATTTAACTTTTGGGATGGGCTATTTTTCACAATATACTTTAACCTACATCAGTGCATAGAAGCACAAATAGTTGAGTCAGTTCTTGATAACCCAGGATTGTCATTATTATTACTATTTATACTAATACTTGCTAAAAGTAAAAGGATGCCCACATTAGTTCCTGCAGCTGTTTGTTCCCACATCAAATGACTGTACTTTTGATCAGTTTTATTGACATATAACTTGACTATCATAGCACCCATTATAAGTTGCAATTCAATGATTATTAGTAAATGTTTTGAGATGTGCTTCCATCACCACAGTCCACTATTAAAAGATTCTATCACCCCCAATACTCCCTCACTAGTTGTCGTTCCTTATTCTCATTCCCACGCCTAGGCAGCCACTGATCTACTTTTTGTCTTTATAATTTTCTGTTTTTTGATATCTCATATAAATGGAATCATACAGCATACAGTCTTTTGCATCTATTTTTGCAGTTCATCCATATTATGGCATGTGGGAATATTTCATTCCTTTTTATTGCTAAATAGTATTCTGTTATATGAAATGAATATATCACATTTTGTTACTCTTTTTACCAGTTGTTAGAGATTTAAATTGTTTCCAGTTTTGGCTACTATGGATAATGTTGCTATGAACATTTACATTCAAGTCTTTGTATGAATGGTATGTTTTCATTTCTCTCCAGTAGTTTCCTAGGAGTGGAATTGCTAGGTCTTAAGTTTAACTTTTTAAGGAGTGGCCAAAGTGTTTTCAAAGTCTAGTAGACTTTTAATGATGTGTGCTTTTAGATAATTTTCTCTTGCCTCACAGTTAACTTGCTGTATCCCCTCTCCTGAATTTGATACTATGGCAAGGCATCCTGATGAATGTATTAAGTTTGCATAATACAAAGGCAGTGATAGTGTGGGTATGAGTATAAAGGACATTGTGATGTCTGGAATGTGTGTGTGTGGTTTCTAGATACTCAGCTGTGTTCTAGACTAGAGATCTTCCAAGATGTATCTATTATTTGGGAACTTCAGATACAGAAAGCCCCCAGTGTGGCAGGGGATATAGTCTACATGATTATCCACTCCTTTAGAATTTTGATGAGGCAGGAGAAGAAACTTAGTAGCAAAGATGAGGGGCAGTCAAAACAGATGGTATCAGATATTTGACCCAAAGAAACGAGTTGTGTCTGCAATAATTGTCATTATTTTTTGCCTGAATTGCAAAGAAATCAAGAACCTGAGCAACCCAAATATCAACAAATGTTAACTATGTTATTTTATACCGTTTTCTCTATACTTATGGTGCCCTTGGCTTTTACAGATTAAAATTTTTATTTCAGCTATTTGTGAGTTTTGCATACAAGTTTGTAATTGGGCTGAGGCATTTATTTGGGTTGCACTGCTGATGTGTGGAGACAATTTACTTAGCCGAGCAGCTACATTTCTGTACTACTGTATTCTTTTCTTGTTTTCACATAGGAAGTAATTCTTAACAAACCTGGAGGCATCTGACACAATTTTCAATTATATTTTGTCATGTTTTGAGTGTCCCTATGCTTCAAGTCGTCTTTCTTGCCACTATCAGTGACCGACTCTGCTATATTCCTCTAGTCCTTCTATTTTGCTTGCTTTTTAAAAACATTACTTTGCTAGGTCATTTTGGTTGTCATTATAAACCCCTAACTAACCTACCTAGTAATAAGCCAGTATCTTTGTATTTTTGTGGATTGTTTTCCTTTTTCATTGGAAGACTTATCTCACATTGTCTGCTATATTTTATGAAAATGTTCATTGACCTACCTTTCTGCCATTTATATTCCAGTTCAGGTCTTAATTATCTGCCATGATAGAGAAGGGCAGAGACACAAATATAATCTCTGAAAATATAATTTGGTTTAAAAATGAATCAAATTCTCTTTTTGAACATCAGCTTTACCATTGTAATTCTGCTCTGTTTAGACTAAAACTAGTTTAGTGTAAAAATAATTTACATTATTCAAAAACACAAGAAATGATACAAAAGAAAGTATGTTAGAGGCCAAGAAAAGTCACGGTGGTGAAAATAAGAAACACAGTTTAACACACCAAGCTGGTTACTTCATTGATTTTATGCCTTAAATGTTAAAATTATTTAGATATATGCAAAAAGGGAATTGGACAAAACTTCTTGAATTCTTAAACCTCTGTTTAAATGGACTATACTGGGTATCTTCTAGAAAGGCTACTTAAAATCTTAATGTTTTGAGAAATCAGTTTTTTTCCCACAAGGATTTAAAATAGCTATTATATTTTGAGTCAGACCTCTGAAAAATGACTGTATGTCTTTCCAAGATTTTTGAAAATTGGCACTGTCTTGCATGCTTTCTGGGCACAGTTTGTTTTTTGGGTTCATTTTTTTCATGGGTGTTCAAAATAAATAGATACTTGTTATTGAAAGGGAAAAAACAGCATTACTGTAAAGCTGATTACAGCTAGTGCTGGAAAGAATCTTGCCCTCCGATTGGAAATATTTTTCCAGTTTGTTGACCTGCTTAAAATTCTTAAGAACTATTTTTCGTTCCAACTTTCAGACATAACCCATTCTGAGGTCAGTATGGTCGATTCTAGAGAATAAAGAAATGAATAACTTTGGTTTTGTGTTCTCCTTAACATAGGTCTTATACCTGAAAATAAGTATCTACTGAATATTTTAAGCACCACCATGATTACCATCTTGAAATGAATATTTGTACTAGATTAAAAATAATCTTCTGAGAAATCGTTATTGCTGCTTCTCAACCCATTCCCCCACTGATGACTCTTTCTAACCATGTAGGATATGATAGCACTTCACATACCTTGAGCAGTGTTTTTTAAAAATGCTCTGAGAACTCATGTGATATGAAGGTCCTGTTGTCCCTATAATCTTTTATTATTTGTTTATGATACATATGTGTATTGTTTAGTCATATAAATTATAATTTATTTCAGATGCCTTCTATGTTTAACTTAAATACCTTACTCCATGTTTTCTCAAAAATCATGCTCTTTTCTTCATTTTTGCTTGATTTTCCTGCAGTGGCTAAAAAGTCAGTTCCTGAAGTTACTTTGCTCCACTGAGAGGCCCTCAAAAAAAATCTGAACTCCAAGAGTAATGAAAAGCTTGCTGTATTTTTATCTTTCTCAAATAACTATTTAGGAAATGTTTACTTTAAATATATTAAAATCTTTCTGCCTCTATTTCTAATTACTATTAGTAGCATTATATTTCACTATGCCAAAAGCCTTATTAGTAACTGAACAAGCATAGAGAGGAAAAAAGAAAATCTCCTACCAATTTTGTTGTTGACCCCTCTTTCTAATCTACTTTTCTCTGACCTTGCTTGCTGTTGCCTCAGCCCCTTATCATCTATTGTAAGAAATATTGGATCTGTCTCCTAATCGGCCTTTCTCATCAGTCGTGCCTTCTTCCAATCTGTCCTTATTGTTACTTAGAAATCAATAGCTGATAACTACCATACATATTCAGAATCAAGCCCCAGACTCTTTAAGGGTTCTATGTAAGGTCTTTGCTCATGATTTAGCCCTTCCTTATTTCTTTGGATGCTCAAATCAGAGGAACTACTTGCAGTTTCCTGAATATATTTCATTAATTAAAAAAAATTTTTTTATACTGAGAAAAAAAACTTTAAAAAGAATTTTATCAAATGTATATCACTGTGGTTCAACAGTTTTCCCCACCTCCACCCACACCCCTCCCCCTTGGTAACTAGTAGTTACTTCTCAGTATCTATGAGTCTAATGCTGTTTTGTGTTTTTTCTGTTTTGCTTTGTTTTTATATTCCACAAATAAGTGAAATCATATATTTGTCTTTTTCCACCTGGCTTATTTCACTGAGCATAATGCTCTCTAGATCCATCTATGTTGTTGCAAATGGCAAGATTTCTTTTCTTTATATCGCTGAGGAATAATCCACTGTGTATATGTGTTACATCTTTATCCATGTATCTACTGATGGACACTTGGGTTACTTCCTTATCTTAGCTATTACAAACAGTGCAGCAGTAAACATAGGGGTGTGTATATCTTTTTGAGTCAGAGATTTTTTTCTTCAGGTAAATTCCCAAGAGTAGAATTACTGGGTCAACTGGTATTTCTATTTTCAGTTTTCTGAGGAACCTCCATACTGCTTTCCACAACAGTTGCACCAATTTTGCAGTCCCACCAAATGTGTATTTACATTTCTCTGCACCCTTACCAGCATTTGTTATTTCTTGTCTTTTGGATAGTGACCATCCTAACTGGTGTGAGGTGATATCTCATTGTGGTTTTAATTTGCATTTCCCTGATGATTAGCAACGTGGAGCATCTTTTCATATACCTGTTGGCCATTTGTATTTCTTCTTCAGAGCAGTGTCTGTTCAGGTCCTCTGCCCATTTTTTGATTGGGTTATTTGTTTCCTGGGTTTGAGGTGTATGAGCTCTTTATATATTTTGGATGTTAAACCCTTATCAGATAAGTCATTTACAAATATAATCTTCCATACTGTAGGATGCCTTTTTGTTCTGCTGATGGTGTCCTTTACTGTACAGAAGCTTTTTAATTTGATGTAGTCCCACTTGTTCATTTTTTATTTTGTTTCCCTAAGGAAACCCCTGAGGAGGTGTGTTCAGGAAAAAGTTGCTCATGTTTATATTCAAGAGAATTCTGCCTATGTTTTCTTTTAAGAGTTTTATGGCTTCATGACTTATATTCAGGTCTTTGATCCATTTCAAGTTTACTTTTGTGTATGGAGTTAGACAGTAATCCAGTTTCATTCTCTTACATGTAGCTGTCCAGTTTTGCCAACACCAGTTGTTGAAGAGGCTGTCTTTTCCCCATTGTATGTCCATGGCTCCTTTATCGTATATTAATTGACCATATATGCTTTTGTTTACATCTGGGCTCTCTATTCTGTTCCATTGATCTGTGGGTCTGTTCTTGTTCCAGTACCAAATAGTTCTGATTACTGCAGCTCTGTAGTAGAACTTGAAGTTAGAAAGCATAATCCCCCCAGCTTTTTTCTTCTTTGTTAGGATTGCTTTGGCTATTCAGGGTCTTTTTTGGTTCTATATGAATTTTAGAACTATTTGTTCTGGTTTATTGAAGAATTCTGTTGGTATTTTGATAGGGATTATACTGAATCTGTAAATTGCTTTGAGGGCGGTATGGCCATTTTGACAATATTAATTCTTCCTATCTATGAGCACAGGATAGGTTCCCATTTTTGGTGTTTTCTTTAATTTCTTTCATGAGTGTGTTGTTTTCAGAATATAGGTCTTTCACCTCTTTGGTTAGGTTTATTCCTAGGTATTTTATTCTTTCTGATGCACTTATAAATGGAGCTGTTTTCCTCATTTTCTGCTAGTTTACTGTTAGTATATAGGAATACAGTAGATTTCTGTGTATTAGTTTTGTATCCGGCAACTTTGCTGAATTCAGTTATTAGTTTTAGTAGTGTTTTGGTGAATTCTTTAGGGTTTTCTGTGCACCATATCATGCCATCTGCAAACAGTTACAGTTTAACTTCTTCCTTCCCCATCTGGATGCCTTTTATTTCTTTGTGTTGTCTGATTGCCATGGCTAGGACCTCCGGTACTATGTTGAATAAAAGTGGTGAGAGTGGGCATTCTTATCTTTTTCCCAATCTTAGAGGAAAAGCTTTCAGCTTTTTGCTATTAAGTACAATGTTGGCTGTGGGTTTGTCGTATTTGCCCTTTATTATGTTGAGGTACTTGCCCTGTATACCCATTTTGTAAGAGTTTTTATCGTGAATGGATGTTGAATTTTGTCAAATGCTTTTTCAGCATCTATGCAGATGCTTATTTGATTTTTATCCTTCTTTTTGTTAATGTGGTGTGTGATACTGATGGATATACTAATATTGTACCATCCTTGCATTCCTGGAATAAATCCCACTTGGTCATGATGGATGATCTTTTTTATGTATTTTCAAATTCAGTTTGCTAATATTTTGTTCAGTATATTAGCATCTGTTTTCATCAGGGATGTTGGTCTGTAATTTTCTTTTTTTATGGTTTCTTTGTTTGCTTTTGGTATTAGAGTGATGCTGGCCTCATAGGAAGAGTTGTGAAGTATTCCCTTTACTTCTACTTTTGGAATGCTTTAAGAAGGATGGATACTAGGTCTTCTTTAAATGTTTTTTTTTTGTACATTTTTTGTAGGCATAACAGCCATCTGTGGTGTTCGTGTAACTTATGGAAAACACAGCCCGTGAGGATTAAGGATGAGAGGCAGAATATACCAATAGACAGTATGCCTGGCAATCCAGAAAGCTAAACAGTAACAATTGACCCAGAAGGACCAGGACTTGATTGATAATTGCCAGCTTCCTTAACTTTTGTTCTTGCTTCCAACTTAGAACCCACCAGAGCAAGCCAAATAACACACATGATGCCTGCTGCTAGTTAGCCTGCCTACAGCTTCCCCACCCAGCAGGCTCTAATCGGGGCACCCTTGAAGCCTTCTCTTTTTTCCACTATAAAGTTTTTCCACCTCTCAGCCTTCCTTTGAGTCTGCCTAAACGAAGTGATGGCGGCTGACTCCCTTGCTACATATAGTAAGCTCAGAATAAATAGTCTTTGCCTTTCTTTTTTGTTGGTCTTTATTTCCACAATGGCAGAAAAAACTTATTATTTTATTTATATCTGAAGTGATTAACAATAAGTATAGTTTCAAAACTGTTTTTAATTCCTGTGCTGGCTATGTTTTATGATTTTCTCCATGTTTTGTAAACATAGAGGCTTATATTTTATAAAGGTGAAGACAGGTTTTGTCATAAGGATTCTCTTACAGAAGAAAAATCTGTCACTGAATAGTAGAAACAAAATTGTAGTCAAATTTTAATCTTGAGGTCTTTGTCTTAGATATAGTTTTCAAAGCTTTTCATTTGGTGTATTAAAGTGTACTTTTAAAGAAATCAGTGTATGGTAGAAATTTAAACAAATGATAATTAAATGCATTTTAGGTTTTATTTCTTATGTTAAGAATATCCTTTTATTCTTTTAAAATATTAGGTATGAATGTTGAATTTTATCAAATAATTTCTTTCATTATTTAGTTTTTATTTAATCCATTGGTGATATATATATATATATATATCAAAGGAAAGTGCAGAATTGCATTAAAAGCAGGATATTCTTGCTATGAACGTTTTATTGACCAATTTGTGTATGTAATTGGTAGAAGTAAAGATACATTGTACAGTTCTCTGAATATGTTTTTTTCTATATTTTTTCTATACGTAGATTTCATATAATTGAACCATGTATATGATCCAAAATAAACTGTTTGGTTTAGTGAATTATTATTTTTGCTTAAATAATCTTAACTTTATAAAGGGTCTCTCCCTTTTGTAAAGATTCTGAAAGTGACCAGAACCTGTACCTTGATTTTTGTATACCCTCCCTCTTGTTTCTACAATTGAATGACTAATGAGGCTACTTTAACTCTAAAACTATGGAAAGAATAGTTTTTTTATCTATCTAGTGTTTTATTTTACTGGTTACTCTCTATTTATTGTTTGAATTGTCTATTAAACAGATATTCCCTTCGGAGAGGTAGCTCCTTCACATTTTTAACACGTGGCCCCCATTGGGACTTCACTTTGGTGAGTAGATAATGCAATGGGTTTTTATTTCAAGTCATTAGAGAGAATTCACTCATGGGCTGTCTTTCAGCCTGGTATACAGCTCAGTTTTCTGTAGTTTTCGGAATATGTTGAGGTACAGAGTTTCTTTTGCCATCTCTAGCAGCCTAATTTAATTTTTTCTGCAAACAGGCTGAACTTTTTCTTTCAGTTAAATATGAAACAGATTTTGAAAAGTTCCAGATCTATTCATCTTCAGCTCAATGCAATCCTTTCTCTTATTCCTACCAGTGTTAAAATTAGGGGACTATATCTTGAAATATGAAGCTTTTTTTTTGTACATACTCTAATGGCTTTTTTTCTTGTTTGAAAATGTAAAACTCATTGCAGATAATAAATATATTGAATGGATTTCCTCTTATTAATCATCTTAGTGTAGAAGGAGTGAATTATTTTTAGAATGAGACTGTACAGAGGCATCAACTTTGTGCAAAGTAACACTGGAGAATTGATTCTTTGTATAATTAAAAACTCATTACCTATTCTTACTACTCATATAAATAATGTACAAATAAAGCATGAGTCTTCTGCTTTTCTTATTTGAGGAACATAGCAAAAAATGACTGTTTCTAGTTTGCCAAACTATACTTGTCTACATGTATTGATGTGCTAATGGATTCATCAATGCATATTTAATTTGTATCCTGTTCTTTTGTGTTTAATTTATATATCTGTCAGGGAGTCCTGTACAATATTTCTTTACTCTTATACCAATTATATACACTAGTTGGTTAGTAAAACATTCACAGCAAGAATATCCTGCCTTCAATTCTGCATTTTCCTTTGAAACTTTCATCTTGGTCCCTTTCCTTTACTGGTTTACGGACCTAAACTTAAAATCTTTAGTGGAGAATTGTCTCCAAACATATCAGCAAACATATTTTGATCAAGTACCCCTGATATATTTATTTGTAATTTTTATGTATGTAGCACCATTATTAGCTAATATCTCAAAGCACAGTACTCATTTAGGGTAAGGTTAATGATAGTGGCCATACATCTTTATTTCAAATAGCCATGATAAATTAACAGTTTGAGGCTGACTTTTTATTGGATCCGATTAGATTGCTATTGTCTTTAACCTTATATTATGAGTGATGATGAACTCATCTGTATATTAAACACTATACAGCTTCTTTTTAGGATTAAGAAATGCATAAAAATAGAAGTTCTAACATTTTCCTCCTACATTTCAGGGAAGTTATTTCGCAAAAACACTTTTGTAGAGGTCTCCCATGACAAAGGATGGTTCATGTATTAAAACCTTGGAATGCAGTTAAGAAGTACTTAAAGGAAGATGTGTAACTTTTAAATACATAGTTTAAGAAAGAAAAAGGAAAAATTAAGCATATAACTCAAGAGATTAAAGAAACAACAATGGAGTAAACCAAAGAAAGCAGAAAAAGCAAGAGTAGAAAATTATCAAATCAACACCAATCATGATAAAATTCTTGACAAACCAAGAATGGAAAAGAACTTCCTTAGCCTGAGACCTGCCACAAACAGCATACATAATGGTAAAATGATGACTGCTGTCAGCATATCATTTAGAATTGTACTAGTGCTCCTAGCCAACACAGTAAGACAGGAGAAGAAGTGGTAGCAAATTAAAAGAGATAGTATGATTTCATTACTTAGAGACAATATGATTGTCTACATAGAATATCCAAAGAATAGCAGTAGCAGCTATTAGAACTAACACGAATTCAAGCAAGGTTGCTGGCTATAAAAGCTATAAAAAGAAAAAAATAGAATGTATATAGCCTAGCAGTAAACAGTTAAATTTTATTTAAAACAGTAATTTTAAAGATGCTTTTATTGAAATAAAAACAATTTTAAAAACTAGGAATAAACCTAATAAAAGATCTGTGAGTCTTTTATGGGAAAAGTTGGAAAGCATTAGTAAAGAACAAAGGACACCTAACTAAATGATTATACCATAGTCATTCAAGAAAAGACTTAATAGCATAAAAATGTCAATTCTCCCCAAATTAATTAATAAATCCAGTGCAGTTCTGATAAATCACGTTAGAGTATAATAGATCTCATTTTACACTTCATGTTGAAAAGTAGAAAACCCTGAACAGTGAAAGTAGGATACAAGTCAGGGAACATATGATGTACTGTATTAGCTATTAAGACAACACCAAGGGTACAATAATTACACAGCATAATGTGGGTGCAGGTATAGACAAATAACTGATGGAACAAAGTAGAGAACTCAGACACTGATCTACATATATATGAGAACTTACTGTGTCATAAGCACTGTGAAGGAATGGTGCTGTCAGTAAGTGGTATTGGGATGGGGGCAATTGGCTGTGTTACCCCATAGCACATACATGCAAAAGTAAATTCTAGATGGATTGAATATATAAATATGAAATGCAAAACCTTAAAATATTTGAAAGAAAACAGGATGTTTTAAAATCTGTTAAATTTCTTCATACATATGTCTATGCACATGTATGATTTTATGTAAATGTATAAACATCATGTATGTGCTTTTTCCCTCAGTGCACTCTTCTTTTTGTCTCGAGGTGTCCTCCTTTCCTCTCGTTTCCTCTAAGTCTTTCCATCCCCCCAACCTCTACTTTAATCCATGTCAGCAACATTATATGTACCCTTCTCTGTTTTGCTTAGATAATTATTTACCTAGCCTCACAAATAAGAGATGCGGGGTTTTTGCTTAGTTTGCTTTCAAAATTGGGATCAAATTATTCATACTTTTCTGCATCTTCTGAACATGTCCTTAAGATCAGTAAAGATTTCCTCATTTTTTTAGTTTTTTCCAATCAGCTTGTATTGTTCTTTCCCATCTTATCATTTTCTTAATGTCTTTTAGTTAAATTTGAAATTGTATGTTATAGTTTTGCTTTGCAGCCTTGAGCATTTCCTTCTGAGGTGCTTTCCCTGTGTATTTCATGTGTATTTCAAGCAAAACTGAAGGAGCAAAGTAGCAGCAGACTATCACAGACTCCAAAAAAGGGACTAGCAGTTACCGAAGGGGAGGGGAGGGATGGAGGGAGGGAGGCAGAAGGGGATTTTGGGGTATCATGATGGGATATTATTCTGCCTTTATTCTCTTTTTTCTTAGGGTGATTTTGTATTGGATTTGACTTGGAGAATTTTCTGCTCATTCTAATGTGAATTTAGTTTTCCTGGACTTTTACAAAGGAGCTTGGTTCAGATAGCTTCTCTAACTTCATATATCTCTCTTCTTTTCATGGTGGCTTGTTTCTGAGATGCCATCTTCATGTATTTTCCCCACTTCCATCTGGACTTTATCTTCCCTTTTTTCTCCGTTGTTCTGATCCTGCTCAATTTTGATTGCACTCTCACCAGTTTCTCCTCAGGATGAGCCAGGACTTGGAAGGGAGCCCTGGCTCATCAGTTTCGAGAGTTCATTAAAAACTAGGCTGTACCACAAGTAATCTGAAGAGTTATTTTGAGATGTGAGAGAAAGAAGTGTTACTTAAGGACTCTTCTTCAATATTGGTTAAAGACCAGAAGTTAAAGCTATATATGCAGTTTTTGCTTCTACTATCACCAGTAGTGCTGAATGAAGGGATAAATGGTTCCTGGAAGGTATGCCAGGGATGTGTGTATTCATCTTCCAGCTGATAAATCCTGCTTCAAACAAGAAATCTTACTTTGGGCCATGAGAAAAGTTTTATGGGAAAGATAACTGTCCCCATGGGAAAAATATATATGTTCCTTTAAAAAAAAAAAGACTTGTTTCCCGTTATGTGTAAAACATATTTTACTTTTTTTCTAACAATCCTTGACTTAAGTAAGAGTTGTGTTCTTACAAACTTTACATAAGTAAATTATTTAATAGGGTGGAATCACTTCACAAACACATGATTTGGTCAGGGGGCTCTTCAGACAGTATGTATGCTAAAGATAATTTATGAGCATCCCAAATAATTTTCTTATGAATACAGGCAAAGGCTATTTTTTTAAAAGTAATTTTACTAGTTGTATGCAGTCTAATGGGTAACATGCATTCCCTTCTATGTAAAAATGAAACCATTTTTTTCTTATAGAAAAGAAAATGAAGAGAGAAAGCTGATGATGTTGTAAGCCTTAGCAGCCTTGATCTGAAGGTAAGCCTTATACTACTCTGTCAAAGAAAAGCAATTTTATTTCTGTGCTGTAAGAATATGAATGCTGATTTCTTTTGCATTTTTAAAGTGCAAAACTGAGTAATATTGGCTCTCATAGATAAATTGTTTTTTCTGCTCTAGTACTTTGTTAAAAATTAAGAGAAAACCTCCCATAAATGATTTTAGGTCATATCTAGTAATCACAAACTCAAATGCCTAAGAAGACCAGACATGTATCTGCAAAGAAGGGAGGTATGGATATGAAATACTGTGGAATACTATTCAGCCATAAGAAGAAAACAAATCCTACCATTTGCAACATCATGGATGGAGCTAGAGGGTACTATGCTCAGTGAAATAAGTCACAGAGAAAGACAAATATCAAATGATTTCCCTCATTTGTGGAAAATTTTCTGCTCATTCTAATGTCAATTTAGTTTTCCTGAACTTCTACAAAGGAGCTTGGTTCAGATAGCTTCTCTAACTTCATAGATCTCTCTCTCTTCTTTTCATGGTGGCTTGTTTCTGAGATGCTATCTTCATGTGTATTTCAAGCAAAACTGAAGGAGCAAAATAGCAGCAGACTATCACAGACTCCAAAAAAGGGACTAGCAGTTACCGAAGGGGAGGGGAGGGATGGAGGGAGGGAGGGAGAAGGGGATTTTGGGGTATCATGATTGGTGCACATGGTGTGTATGGGGTTACGGGGAAGACAGTGTAGCTCAGAGAAAACAAATTGGGACTCTGTGGCTTCTTATTACACTGATGGACAGTGACTGCAATGGGATATGTGGGGACTCGATGATAAGAGTGACTGTAATAACCACATTGTTTTTCTTGTGAAACCTTCATAAGTGTGTATCAATGATACCTTCATAAATAAATATATTAAATAAAGAAATAAAAAGCAGGTATGGTGAAAGTAGAGTGCCATGTCCTCCCTAGAAGAGGTAGCTGCTGCTGTGCTCCAGCTATTGCTGTGTGTGGCACTGTCAAAATAAAGGTTATTTTTATGTGAAATCTCCTGATTTTTAACTGTTGAACAATGCAAGCCAGACAACTTGCCTGCAAGTCAGTTATAGCCCGTGGGTTGACAGTGTGTGACCTACGATAAACTAAAACTCAGTGCACACTTAAAAATGATTATGTATCCTTTTGTGTAAAATTGTAGTTAAGTCCAAACACCTGGTATCTTTGAAATTGCTTATTCTATTTTTGTGATTTGGCAAATTTTATAGAGCCATCTTGGTTTTAAGGAATCTTTTTTAAACATTGTTATGAAGAAGTTACATAGTTTTAAGTAAGTTTTTTGAAATGTTTGACATGTTTAAGGATGACAGCTGCTACTGCTTTGAAGCGAAGTTATTTTCTAAAAATTAAATTTTTATAGGTGTTTCATCAGCATTTTAGCAAATACAGGAGGCCGGATTGTATGCACGCATGTGTGTATGTGGTTACAACATCTTTATAGAAGAATTATGTATTTTAAGTGTTGGACTTTTTTCGAAACAGTTTTAGTTGCATTTTTAAAATTTGTATTTAAAGGAAGAAAATAGTGTGAAAGGACAACCCTGGGTATCAAGATATGCTTCAAATCAAATACAAAAATAAGACAATATTTGCAGTTTACCACAATAAAATCCATGGTCAAATGTACTTAAAGATCATCCTCCTTTTCTTCACCCCAGCTCCAGCAATTATCAGTGTACCATCAGATCCATCTCACATCATCTATCCACTCACCTACCCTACCCTAGATTAGTTTTAAGCAAATCCTAGACATTCTGTCATTTCATCTGTATCATCAAATTCAGTATTCACACATTTGGTTTTGTTCTTGTTCGTCTTGTAAGTTTGATTAGAATTCATATAGGGTCCATATACACAGTGACTGATTATATCTCTTAAGTATCTTTTAATCTATAGGTTTTCTCTCTAGGTCTTTGTCTTCTTGCAGTTTTTTTGTTGTTAAAGAAACCATGTCTTTTTTCATATAGAGCTTTCAACAGCCTGGATATTCATGAATGTATCCCCCTGGTATCATTTTCTATGTTCCTCTATCCCTATATTTCAACTGATTGGTGGCTAGGTGTGGAGATTCTTTATATTGACTGTGTGCTTGACACGGGGAGGTATATGTCTTTTTGTGCTATTTTCAAAATTAGTTATCATTTCCTAAATGCATTTTTTCATTGGAGGTGGCAAAGCGGTGGTACTGTACTTTGTCAGCCCTTCTGTTTACTAACTGAAACATTTCAGTAAAAAGAAAATTCCTCTCATAACCATTTGGTTACTACGAAGTACTAACTTACACTAAAGGCAGAACAAGTGCTTGATTCATTCCTTTACCAGTTTTTAAAATCATGAATTTTATTTATTAACATTCTCTAATGAATTTCAGTAGGGCACAGGAAATCAACATGTGACATACCTTAAATTCATACCATGTGAATTATGCCTAATAAAGCAGAGGGGAAAAGGACATAGGAGCCACCCTGAAGTAGCACCCAGTGGCCAAAGATGTGATGATTTGATCATAGTAAGAATAATAATTGAAGTGGATCATGATACAACAAGTGTGTTCATACCCATGAGTTTATAAAATACTACGAATGAAAAAATCATAGCTACTTTCTGGGGCTTGAAACCCATTGCAAGACACAGTGTGACCAAAGAAGATGACAGCAAACGTTCTTTTGGGGTGAAAAGGTTTATTACCCAGCTTCTGGGCTGAGCTTTCTATATAGTGCAATAATAGCTTATTCCATAAAGGTAGCCTAGCAACAGGCCAGTTACATCATCAGGTGGTTTAAGTTCCATGAGAATCCTGGCCATAAGAACCCCAAGTGGCCCACACAGCGAACTTGCCAGGGGCTGAAAGCCTTTGGCAAGACAAGTGGTGAAGTCCACAGTGTTCATTGACTACTAAGGAGAAAGAAAGGCTTCCCTTATGGGAGGGGTGCTTCAGCGGGCTGCCCCTAGGAGGGGGCAGACAGTGGATTATCTGAGGGAAGCACAGGAGGAGGTGGCACGAGAACGCCAGATGTGGAGAATTAAGGTGAAGGTAAGAGCTTCTGAACACTGAGCTAGCATTGCTGTGAGGCCCGGTAGAAAAGCTAAAGGTTGCAGCAGAGGAGGCACTCGGGGCAGGGGAGAGAAAGGTGCCATCAGCCCTGGAAACAGAGGAGCTGGGGAAGGATGAAGGGGTGGTGCCAGAGGCACTGACCCCTCCCGTATTGAAAGCACGCCTAGTAGTTGTAAGGAAAATCCCCAGCAGTTGAAAGTTCCTCTAGGAGAGGAGCAGTCCCCTCATGGAGCACTCTGTGCTCCACCCCTATAGTCAGGCGGAGCTGTTGGATTTGGGCTCCCGGTTTAGGCAGAAGCCCTCAGAGTCAATATCAGCTTGGCTCCTGCGTCTGTGGGACTTAGGGGTGGATGAAATTGTTCTGTTGGGATCAGAGATGGGAAAGCTAGCAGCGATTACGAAATGCACATCAGACCCCAGAGAATCACTCCCTCCTCGATTGGCTTATAGCTGCACTTCGTGCTGTGTGGCCCAATCAGGGTGATCTACCATCCTCTCCTGTTAGATGGCAGATGTATGCTGAGCTCCAACAGGTGTTATGAGAGCTAAGCATAAGAAATGCCATGTATAGTCCAGAGAATTATGGCCCATATGAAGATATTTTCACTACTGGGTTGAGAAATACTGTGCTTCAAACACCTCCCACATCTGTCTTTGGGTCTCTAGTGGCCATTCTTTCCTCTCACTATGGCCAGCCATTAGCAAGGTAACGTGTACAGTAACCGACTGAGGAGAGGTTGAAGCAATGAAAAAACGGAGAGAAATAAGGTCTTCTACTCACAAGAAGAACTTAAAGGATCTCATGAAGGTTACGAGGACCCAGATGTGGGTTGATTTAATACCGGCAGGAGCAGATGAAAGGAAATTAGATGGAAAGTCAAATTAGATCTTACTAGACCTATGGCAACATCTGAAAACAGAGCAGCAGTTCCAGCTATTAAGACCAAAGAGGCAGAGGTCAAAGCCAGAGCTACAAGTCTGAACTGTGTGTTTGCAAGACTTCCTGCTGGAGAGTGAGACAACCTCACTCAAGCCCACACAGGAAGACGATTGGGGAACATGGTTTGACTGAGGGGAAGGTCGACATATCTACCTGAGGGACCAGGGGGAACAGGAGGCCACATGTTGAAATAGCTATCCATTGGTCCCCAGTGAAGTGAACAGACAATGTGTCCTGGCTCTGGCAGACACAGGGGCTGAATGTGCACTGATTCATGATAACCTTGAGCAGTTTTCCCAGGACCCCAGTATCATAGCCGGATATAGGGATAAGGCTGAGTGAAACAAGCCCAAATCCCTTTGGGAATAGGGTGTCTACCCCCAAAAGAGTATACTAGGTATATATCTCCTATCCCTGAGTATATTTTGGGGATTGATATCCTGCATTGTGTATGGTTGCAGACCACTGCAGGTGAGTTCAGACTGCTAGTATGTGTGGGGAAGGCAGTTCTGAGGGGACATGGTAGGCACCTTTCCATAGCTCTGCCTGTGCCTTGGCGGGTGACTAATACCAAACAATATAAACTGCCTGGAGGACATAAAAAGATTGGAGACACTGTCCAGGAGCTGGAAAAGGTGGGTATTATAAAGCCCACCCATAGTCCTTTCAATTCCCCAGTGTGGCCAGTAAAAAAGCCAGATGGCTCCTGGCATGTGATTGTGGATTACAGAGAATTGAATAAAGTCATACCCCCTATGCATGCTGCTGTCCCCTCTATTGCAGGCCTGATGGATACCCTCAGCCATGAACTAGGAACATACCATTATGTGGTAGATCTTGCTAATGCCTTCTTTTCCATTGACATTGAGCAGGAAAGTCAGGAACAGTTTGCCTTCATGTAGGAAGGATGGCAATGGACTTTCACCATGCTTCCACAGGGATACCTCCAGAGCCCCACCATCTGTCACGGACTTGCAGCCCAAGACGTGACTACATGGGAGAAAGCGCCAGTGGTGCGGCTGTATCATTATATTGATGATGTCATGTTCACATCCGATTCTCTTTCAGATCTAGAAGGTGTAGCAGGTAAACTGCTGCAACATCTACAAGAGAAAGGATGGGCTGTGAACAGTACCAAGGTTCAGGGACCTGGTTTGTCTGTCAAATTCTTGGGCGTCATCTAGTTGGGTGAGACCCAAGTTATACCAGAAGCAGTTATAGATGAAGTACAGGGTTTTCCTACCCGCACAACTGTAGCATTGCTGCAGAAGTTTCTGGATCTTCTAGGCTACTGGAGAGTTTGTCCCGCACTTGGCACAAATTCTGAAGCCCTTATACCAGTTGGTATGAAAGGGCATCAGGTGGGACTAGGATGAGACTGTGCATCTGCCTTTACTACAGCCAAATGGGCAGTCAAGGCTGTTCAGGCCTTGAGTGTGATAGACCCATCAAGGCTCTGTGAGCTGGGTGCACATGTGACTGAAGACGGTTAAAGCTGGGGTCTCTGGCAGCGGCTTTAAGGAACTCGCCAACCTATTGGATTCTGGTCACAACTCTGGAATGGGGAAGAGGTATGATACACTTTGATACAAAAAGAACTGGCTGCCATATATATCATGCCTTGCTGGATGCAGAACCCATCACTGGAATGGCCCCAATAAAGTTAATTACCAACTATCCCATCTTGGCGTGGGTGTGAGACTAGACCCAAAAGCCAAGGAGTGGTTTGGCACAAACGCCCACACTGGCCAAGTGGGGTGCTTACCTACATCAATGTAGTGCCCTCTCTAATAGCCCCTTGAGTGAAGATTTCCCAATGGTTATTGAGGCCGGTTACATATACTAGTGAAAAGCAGGAAGAACTTCCTTTTGAATCCTTAGTAGCCAAAAGTCCTTATTGGGAGGGAAGGGCCCCTATACTCCAAGATGCATGGTACACAGACAGCTCCAGCCATGGGCAGCCCCCAAAATAGAGGGCCATAACTTTCCATCCTAAGACTGAGACAATATGGATGGAAGATGGTGAAGGGAAGAGCAGCCAGTAGGCAGAGCTGTGGGCCGCGTGGCTTGTGATCACCCAGGAGCCCTCCCTTATAGTTGTCTGCACTGACAGCTGGGATGCCTATCAGGGCTTGACCCTGTGGCTACCAACCTGGTATCATGCCACCTGTCTGGCTGTTCACCGACCCCTTTGGGGACAAGAATTGTGGCAAGACTTATGGGCCTGTGGTCAAACTAAAATAATTACAGTTTACTATGTGACAGGTCATTTGCCACTCGTGTCCCCAGGAAATGATGAAGCAGATAAATTGGCCCAGATACATTGGTTAGAAGGAAAGCCTGCCTCTGATGTAGCCCAGTGGTTACATCAATGTTTGTTGCATGCGGGGTAAAAGACAATGTGGCCTGTAGCCCGTCGGTGGGGCTTGTCTTTGACCTTTGAAGAAGTTAGTAGAGCCCGGCAGGAGTGTGCCATATGCTCCAAAAGGACTTACACCAAGTTCCACAGCAACATTGGAAAATAACTAAGAGGGGTATACCCCTCGTCAGGTGGCAGATAGACTATATTGGGCCTCTGCCTGTGTCAGAAGGATATCAGTATGCCATGACTTGTGTGGACACGGCTACTGGACTTCTGGTTGCTTTTCCTACCCATTGTGCACACCAGCAGACAACCAAAAGAGGCCTGGAGTGACTCTCTGCCGCCTATGGCTGACCACAGGTAACTGAGCGTAATCAGGACACCCATTTTACTGGACATACACTGCAAGAATGGGTGCCACAGCTGGGAATCAAATGCAAGTTTCATGTGCCATACAATGCTACCACAGACATGATAGAGAGGCACAGTGGCTTGTCAAAATCTGGACTAAAGTCAGATACCAATGGTCTGTGGGGATGGTCAGTCTGCTCATGTACCGTGCCATGGTGTTTGAACGAGAGACCCCTGAAAGGGAGACCTGAGTCCTGTAGACATGTTAACACATATGGCTGCCTCCCCTATACACCTGGAAGTACAAACCAAGGAAGAATCACAAAAGCTGAGATTTGGCCACCAGAAAAATATCTTGCTGCCAGCACCAACTGCACTGAACCCTGGAGACTCCATTGAGTAGACCTGGCCTTGGACCTTTCGACACATGGACCAATGATGGCTGGCTCTCCTGGCATCTTGGGGACAAGGCCTGGAAGTTGGCCTCCTGTCTATTCCTGGAATAACCGCAGAGTGGCCCCAAAGGTTACAGTAGTATATCCTGAAAGGCCAGAAGGTAGGAGATTCTTACTGGGCAGTTTGTTTTATCATTATGGCCAGTGCGTGAACCTCCAGTAGCACTATATATAGACCCTTCAGTAACCCCCACAGGGAGAGGAGGAAAAGTATGGTACACTAGACCTGGATGGGATCCCCCTCCTGCTACAGTCCTATCACAGAATCACTCTCTTGCATGCATCCTACCTGATGGACAAGATTTGCCTATGTTGTTGTCATTAAAGCATGTGTCTTATCGCCCCTAAGGTCTTTGTGGATTGGGAACTTCCTCTTGCTTGATGATTATTATAATTTTTGTTATTAGGAACCTCCTCTGGCTTGAGGATTATTATAATTTTTGTTATCTGTGTCAAAATCTTGTTGTCTCTTAATTTTTGTTAACCTCTAAGTTGTTTTTATCCTCTGTTACTGTTGTGGAATCTGGTTACAGTGCCCCAGCTTTCTCGCACAGGGACCATTGCGGAAGATTGAGAGCATGTGGTTTGTAAGGCGAGAATCCTTGAGGGGGTGGTGTCTTGCCAATGGGTTTCTGCCCCGGGCAAGTTTGTTATGGATTCAGTGTGACCAAAGAAAATGACAGCAAAATGTTCTTTGGGGTGAAAGGGTTATGCCCGACTTTATTTCCAGGTGGCTGGACAATCACTAGAATCTCATTTACTCAGAGCAAGTCTGTATGCAGCAAGCCAGTCTCTGCCTCTGGGCCTCTTTGTCCACACAGACGACCTCTGGGCCCCTCTGTCCTCACAGCCATCCCTCTCAGCCATCCTCTGGGCCTCTCTGCACAGTTGTCCCACACAGCCATCCTGTGGGCCTCTGTCCTCAGTGCCACCACTCCAATCTCTGCTCTGTTCTCCTGCAGCCTTGCAGCCCTGCCACCGTGTTGCACGCAGACCACTGGGCGGAGCTCTTTATATAGAGTCAACAGCCATGTATTGCCCACAGGTGTGCAGTGAGCTAGTCAACCAGGGCCAGGTGAGAATCCTGGCCACAGGAACTCTCATTTTATCCACAGATGGAGTGTGGGGAAGTTGGGGTTCCTATGGCCAGGATCCTCACTGAACTTAAACCATCTGATGATGTAACTGGCCTGTTGTAAGGCTACTGCTTCCACACCTTTAGGCAATGAGCTTTTATTACACTATAGAGAGAGAGAGCTCCACCCAGTGCTCTGGGCGGAGACAGAAATGCTAGTGGTCGACCTCTGTGATAAACACTTTCACCCCAAAGCATGTTACTACTGTCATTTCTTTGGTCACATTGAATCCATAGTGAACTTGCCAGGGTCTGAAACCCATTGGCAAGACAGACCCTCACCTCATATCTTAGAGGTTTGATAGACCTTCTTTTCTTCCAGGATAACAAGTTGCTCCAGGCTCACTTACACGTTTTTTTTCTGCTCCACACCTGAAACCAGTCATTTCTAAAAGCCCTGGTTTCCTTAGGAAATGGTAGAGGCTAAAATGGACATTTTTATGTACACTCCTTGGATTGATCATTGTTTCTCATCCTGTTTTATGAGCAGAGCTAGGAAACATATGTAATTTTTTAAGATATAATAAATCATGAATTTATACTCTTTCAAATTCAAGGCTAAGGGTTTTTCACATAATCTTGTCAGTCTTATTATCTAGATCTCTTTCAACTGCACCAAAAATCTGGGTTCCTGGAGATACTGACTAAATTATATACTTGATTTCCCCATGGGTCAAAGACAGCAGTCTACATTTCTATAAATTACTACTGCATTACTATAAATGTTACACTTACTGAAAACATTTTATGTGTTACTTGTCATTTTCTTTTGCTTTTTTACATATAGGTTATAGTAAGGATGTACAAATTACCATGTTTTCAAATTACTGAATGATTTCTTTTCTGTGTGTAATTATGACAACTCACTTAATTGCTTTTATGCTATAAAGACATTATTCTACTCCACATTTTCTGTTTGTTATAGTTTTCAATGGGGCACGTGACTTTTTTCTGTTACTTTTTAAGTGCAGTAAGTGTTTCTGTAATTTTAGGTAAGAGGAGTGAGTCAAATAGCCTGTTTTTCAGCTTTGTAACTGGAGTTCTCTCTTCTATTGTTTTCACAAAGTGATGTTTTAAAATACAACCCTCAGGCTGTCTGAGAGCTTTCCTTTTTTGACCCACCTCTCTTTTATCTGAACTTTTCCTTGTCTTTGTTTCTGTTATTCTGTTCTGCTCAATTTGGATCCTTTTCCTTAAAGTTTTTCTCAGAGCAATGTTAGTTTTGAGAGTTTATAGGGCCCAGACTGCTTCAGCACCAGTAGACCTTACTGCGTGGTGGTGTTCTTACTCTCAGCCTGAGAACTCAATCCTTGGAGTCCTTCCCAGGCTAGTCTCCTGTTTTCATGCCACTGAAGGGCCCTATGCTCAGGGCCACCAGAGAAGTCCAGTTGTCTTCTGTCTGCATCTTTGGGCACAAATGCTGACACCATGTAGGTCTCAGATCTGTCTGGTTTGTTGCTATTTGTTTAAAGATTTTGGGGGAAACACTGTCTCTTCATTTTGTTGTAGCTTGGCTTTTCTGTTTTGCTATGCTTTTTTAAAATTTTCTTTGAAGAGTACAGACCTGTTAAAGATTTAATTTACGTAATAATGAGTGAGCCAGCAGAATTATGAAGCTGGTCAAAGTGCTGTGGAAACACAGGAGTATTCTAGTCACTGAAGAGTGATGAAATAAGGTTGCTAAATTAGGTGCCAAGCAGAATAATGGCTTTATCTGCATATCTATCTGCAAAATGTATTTGCTGTGCTATCAGTTTTCTACAGAGTTAACATCTTGCATATGTAACCCTTATAGTTGTAAGAAAAACCCTAATAAATAACAGACAGTGAATGAAATAGAAGGTACATGGCCCTAGAAAATGAGGTAATCCTTTGAAAAGCATTCAGCCGTCCTTTTTGTCTGATTTCAGTTCTGGATATTTCTAATTCTTTCCTTTATCGCCCTTCTGACGTATGCTCTTTCACAGCTAATTTTGAAACACACAGTTTTTTTGTGAACATGTTTTTCTATTCTTTTTCTTTGTAGGTATGTTATTTTTTTCCCTATACCTTTCTTCTTATGAAAACTTTGTAGATTTCACTGTTCTTCTTTTCTATTGGTCATTGTTTTGTAAAATTAATTTGAGAAAGGACTGATTTGCTATATAAATCTTAAGGTAGTTATTATATTATAAACTAAGACTCATCAAATTGCCAAAGAGTGGGTTCTATTGTCCTTGAGAACTTCGGGACAGTAGTCATACATTAGCATATGCTATTGTTAACTTCTTTAATTGGAGTATTATAGTCAGGAAGGAAATTCTTATAAAATTATGGTTGTATTCAACACAAGCCAAACTGCCAAGAGAATAATGCTATGATATATAATCTGCATTTCTTCCAAAATGAAGGAATGATGTACAGCGATTTTCAACAATGAACTTGAAATAATTATTTGATATCATCTTTGTATACTCACAACTTCACTAGGCTCTGGTGTAAATTCTTCTTTTATTCTTCTTTTTCTTAATTTCATGAATATTTATGGAGTACCCACAATTTTCCAGGTACTATATTTGACCTTAGAGATAAGACTTTATAGAAACAGGAAACAATGACCCTCTAACAAATTCATACCTGCATAGCTTATAATACACTGTGCTGAAGTACCAATTGGTATTACAAGGACGAATGAGAGTGGCAGAAGACTTTTTGGAGGTCTTGATTTGGAGTTGGGTTTTTATGAAAGCAAACATGAACTGGAGAAAACCAACCCACCTACAAATACCAGGAGTTAAAATCAGTTACATGTGAGGAATGATAAACATATTATTGGAAAGAGTCAAAGAAATATATGAGGAAGAACTAAGGAATGAAGTTGTCAAAGGGTTAATTGGCCACTTACTTGAAAGCTATAAATGAGAGATTGAAGAATTTATTGGTCTCCTGTGAAAATCAACAGAAATTACATTCTGTATTCTTGAATTCACTTTCTGTAGTCCTGCTTTATTTACCTCCATATTTCAGTCACCTAACATGACATACACATAGTAGGTAGTCAGTAAATATTTGATGAATAAACAAATGAAGAAATATAGGTCAAATGAATGAAATGAGATTTTGGTCTTAGGGAAGCATGTAACAGTAATTGTCATGTAATGGATCATTAGTTCATGGAATGGATCATTGTTTTAAAGCTGTGATTGCTTGTCAAATTTGTCTCTAAGATTTTAGCACTCTTTTATCATGTTGCCTTGCCTAAAATTTATGCCTAAAATTATTCATTTTAGAAATGATCACAGTATATACTTTCCAAAGGTATGTCTCAGCTCTTCTGTTACCAACCATAACCTTGTATTTTTCTTGTGATGGGATGGGTCAGAAGTCACTGTTTAACTTTATTAATGTGAAATAATACTGGGATGAGTAATACTGAGTCATATTTGTATGACTTAACTTTTTTAACTCTTATAAGCATTGATCAAAACGCAAACTAGAATTCTTTAAAAGAAATGTTTTTTTAATATTTTATTCATTTTATTATCATTAATCTACAATTACATGAAGAACATTATGCTTACTAGACTCCCCCCTTCACCAAGTCCCCCCCCCCACATCTCATTACAGTCACTGTACATCGGCATAGTAAGATGCTGTAGAATCACTACTTGTCTTCTCTGTGTTGCACATCCCTCCCCATGCCCACCCCCCACATTGTACATCCTAATCATAAGGACCCCTTTCTTTTTCCCCACCCTTATCCCTCCCTTCCCACCCATCCTCCCCAGTCCCTTTCCCTTTTGTAACTGTTAGTCCATTCTTGGGTTCTGTGATTCTGCTGCTGTTTTGTTCCTTCAGTTTTTCTTTGTTCTTATAGTCCTTCAGTTTTTCTTTGTTCTTATAGTCCACATATGAGTGAAATCATTTGGTACTTGTCTTTCTCCGCCTAGCTTATTTCACTGAGCATAATATCCTCTAGCTCCATCCATCTTGTTGCAAATGGTAGGATTTGTTTTCTTCTTATGGCTGAATAATATTCCATTGTGTATATGTGCCACATCTTTATCCATTCATCTACTGAGGGACACTTAGGTTGCTTCTATTTCTTGGCTATTGTAAATAGTGTTGTGATAAACATAGGGGTGCATCTGTCTTTTTCAAACTGGGCTGCTCATTCTTACGGTAAATTCCTAGAAGTGGAATTCCTGGGTGAAATGGTACTTCTATTTTGAGCTTTTTGAGGAACCTCCATACTACTTTCTACAATGATTGAACTAATTTACATTCCCACCAGCAGTGTAGGAGGGTTCCCCTTTCTCCACAACTTCTCCAACATTTGTTGTTGTTTATCTTTTGGATGATGGCGATCCTTACTGGTGTGAGGTGATATCTCATTGTGGTTTTAATTTGCATTTCTCTGATGACTAGTGATGTGGAGCATCTTTTCATGTGCCTGTTGGCCATCTGCATTTCTTCTTTGGAGTACAGTCTGTTCAGCTCCTCTGCCCATTTTTTAATTGGATTATTTGCTTTTTGTTTGTTGAGGGTGTGTGAGCGCTTTATGTATTTTGGATGTCAACCCTTTATCGGATTTGTCATTTATGAGTATATTCTCCCATACTGTAGGGTATGTTTTTGTTCTATTGATGGTGTCCTTTGCTGTACAGAAGCTTTTCAGCTTTGTATAGTCCCACTTGTTCATTCTTGCTTTTGTTTCCCTTGCCCGGGAAGATATGTTCATGAAGAAGTCGCTCATGTCTATGTATAAGAGATTTTTGCCTATGTTTTTTTCTAAGAGTTTTATCATTTCATGACTTACATTCAGGTCTTTGATCCATTTCGAGTTTACGTTTGTGTATGGGGTTAGACAGTGATCCAGTTTCATTCTCTTACATGTTCCTGTCCAGTTTTACCAGCACCGTCTGTTGAAGAGACTGTCATTTCCCCATTGTATGTCCATGGCTCCTTTATCATATATTAATTTACCATATATGTTTGGGTTAAAGTCTGGAGTCTCTATTCTGTTCCACTGGTCTGTGGCTCTGTTTTTGTGCCAGTACCAAACTGTCTTGATTAATGTGGCTTTGTAGTAGAGCTTGAAGTTGGGGAACGAGATCCCCTCCCCCCCCCCCCCACTTTATTCTTCCTTCTCAGGATTTGGCATATTCAGGGTTCTTTGGTGTTTCTATATGAATTTTTGAACTTTTTGTTCCAGTTCATTGAAGAATGCTGTTGGTAATTTGATAGGGATTGCATCAAATCTGTATATTGCGGGACAAAGGAAATGTTTCTAAATATTTGAATAGTTGGTATTTTTTCTGCATGTCTAGATTTGGGGACCTCATTTTCTTATAAGGTAAATAGTGCATTGAAGGGTTATATGTTGAGTATTGGTATATTCTGCAATTTTAGATTAAACATAGTAACAAATTGTATATTTAATTCCTAATAAAATTAACGATTTTAAGAGCACTTGTGTTTGTTTACAATTACAATAGTCTTTTGAGTGTTCCTGATTTATCATATCACTTTTGAAAAATTAGCTTTTAGAGCCATGGTAGGTAATTGGTTATTTTCCTGAGGTTCAGATTTATATAGTTTGAAGCTACCTGGCATGCTAAAGCTAGTAACTTATGAGTAAGGCTAGTTTAGTGCCTTCTGTCTTGCATTTTGGTGAAATTTATGATCTCTACTGGTTGCCCTGTAAAATAATAAAACTTTGTTTCTCTGTGACAAAGTTCTAAAAAATAAAGCCAGTTGCTGGTACAGGTGATGAAAGGGGAAACAGAAGCTAGATCTAAGAAGTGGTTCTTCTTACCCAAAATATACAAATTAATTATTAAACAGTTATTCCTGATAATGCTCTGAGAAGCCATAAATAGTATCCAGAACTGTTTATCCTTAAATGTAATCATTCCTAGACTGCTATATGTATTTAACTACTTGTGTCTGCTTCTTAATTGTAAAAGTAACACACAATATATTGTCCCTGTGCTAAATTAAAACAATTTTTTTAAGTTCCCTTTTACTACCTCCATCCTCCAATAATAAGTAAGCAGTTATTATTTGGTGTATTCCAGGTGTTTTTATGTTTATTTATATGGTTTCACACACTGTGTACAATGTTGACTTATACATGATCATACTGTACATAGCTTGCTTTTTTTTCTCTTTATCTCTTAACAATACATAGAGATCTACCACATACATTGGAATATTATTCAGCCTTAAAAAAGAATAAGATTCTGATACAAGCAACAACATAGATGAACCTTGAAAACATTTCACTAAGTGCAGTAAGCTGGACACAAAGGGAAAAACCTATGATTCCTCTTATATGA